>NW_027361676.1:22552500-23160000 GCF_039654945.1 Dendrobates tinctorius
TTTACTTATTACCTCAAAGTTCACTATTGTCAAGCGTATGATGATGCCAAACTAGAAAGAGACAAAACAAAACAAAAACAAATATAATATACATGAATAATAGGCCAAATAAACATATAGGCCAAATAAGCCACCAACATATTTAAATAATTAAAATACAAAATAGCTTACAAAATGACGGAAAAAGAAACGTTTTTTTTTTAAATTTATTAATTAATTCGTAATACAGTGGCATTTAAAAGTTTGGGCACCCCTGGTCAAAATTACTGTTACTTTGAATAGTTAAGCAAGTTGAAGGTCAAATGATCTCTAAATGGATAAAGTTAAAGATGACACATTTCCTTCATATTTTGGGCAAGCAAAATATATATATATGTGTGTGTGTGTGTGTGTGTGTATATATATATATATATATATATACAGTATATATACACATACAGTGGGGAAAAAAAGTATTTAGTCAGCCACCAATTGTGCAAGTTCTCCCACTTATAGAATATAGCAGAAAAGTGAGATTAAAACAGAACTTTTACTTAATAAATTAAGAAAAAAACAACCATGTGCCACCATGTGAATAAAAACAAGGGGTGATCCTCCGGTTCATATGATAAGAAAAACCAAAGTAGAGCACCTCCTATAGGATAAATAGATTCCTCAGGCAGTAGCTGAGACAAGAATCTATATATATATACAGGATGCACTATAACAAATATGAACACATCATATTCTGACAATTTAGTCACAGGAATCCTGTAATCATATATAAATTTTTTACGCATCATAATGCCAATACTACTCAATTGGTATAGAGATTCTAAGGAAAGAGTTCATAAAAAGGAACAATCTCACCAATCAGATGGCTGCATGGAGGGGGGAGTCCATTCTAAATCACAACCGGATCATCAGACGATTCACAGGACCAACAATACTCTGTCAGTCCTTATGGGGCTAACGTTAGTCTATCCCCAAAACTCCCGCCCTGACCAGGGTAGTCTACAGCTACCCCTGTACTAGACATGCCCTGCAATATCCCTAAGGAAATCATCCCAACATGTTTCATTCAAGCATAATCATAAGTGCTGTGCTAAACAGAGACATATGGTCCCTCCACTCTCTATGCTGTTCTGCAGAGAGGGAACGGAAATGCAGGGCTGCTTTAAATAGAGACAAAATAATAAAGACTGATCACCACTAACCTTTAGCATGTGTGAATAGGCACAATAAACACATGGAGGAATGTGTGTAACAGACCCAC
This sequence comes from Dendrobates tinctorius, assembly GCF_039654945.1. NCBI lineage: Eukaryota > Metazoa > Chordata > Amphibia > Anura > Dendrobatidae > Dendrobates > Dendrobates tinctorius. Next base: position 22,553,756 of record NW_027361676.1, read on the forward strand.
GTATGATAGTTCCGGTGGGTGGAACATACACTGTGATGACTTCCGGATGTGTAATCCGCATAGATATACTCAAATTTTCATATACCAGTTAATGATCAGTGGATTGTGGTGAATTAACAGCTCAAATAATAAACAACATAACACTTTAAGTACAGTATATGGAAAATAATCGTATGATAAAAGTGCCTAACACTTCCGGTCATTGGAACGCAAGAGGGAGAAGTGGCGAGTGAATGCTTGCAACGTGGGCTCATGACCGGAAGTTCCAGTATTTGGAACGCAAGCCGGAATAATAAAGAAATAACAACAGAGGCACATATCCGGAGGGTGGAACGCAGTAAACAAGAATGGCCACAGCTTCTTCTACCCCTTGATGATGCTTCATTTGAGTATTCTAGTATGTATAACAAAGTGTTGTCAAAAAGAAAATGAAAAATAAAAAAGAAAAATAGTTAGGTAGTGTAGGTTAGAGAAGCATAAGGAATTTTTAATGGAAGTATGTTAGAAGATTGTTTAGATTATGGCACAAAATAGATAGGGATTTAGGATGAAAATTCCTTTGGACTTCGAACCACCCATTTAATGAAGCAGGCATGCAGATGTCACGGGGCAGTTGCGGGGAAACAGTATACGTGGAACAAGGGCCCCTGAACTGCCCTTCAGGCTAAAGGAGGTGCCCTGACTCTCCTTAACTTGGGGGTACACTTGATGGTAGTGAGGCCCAAGTCCCCGACCAGTCCCTATCTCCTGTTTAGCCCTGAGCTAAACACCCTGTTACACCGCTCCGCCATACTCACCCGGCCTCCGCTCCCACACCGCAGTCGCCCTCCGCTCCCACGCCGCAGCCTCTCTCCACCCGACGGCCGCGGCGGTCACCTGAGACAGACCCGCGACCGATGCCTTCCCTGCATGCTATGCGCATGCGCCATAGGCCGCGGCCGCGCCTCCTTCCTGCTTCTTATGCTCCGGCTGTGCCCTGACCCGGAAGCACATTTGGACCAATGGCTGACCAGACGGGGCCATATCAGGCCGCTTCCCCCTGAGGGAGGCGCCTGATCGTTGTGTTTCCTGACACTCTGGCCTCGCTCCATCGTGCACACTCTGCTCCTGCAGTTCCTGTCTCGGCTGCTCCTCACAGCAGCTTCTCAGTCCTGCTACCCGTGTTCCTGTCGTCCTACTCCAGTCCTGCCTTGTGTTCCTGCCGTCCTACTCCAGTCCTGCCTTCACTGTTCCTGCCGTCCTACTCCAGTCCTGCCTTGTGTTCCTGCCGTCCTACTCCAGTCCTGTCTTCAGTGCTCCTGCCGTCCTACTCCAGTCTCAGTCTTACTCCGGTCCATCCTGAGCCGCCCCTCTCGGTACCGGCTACCGTGGTACTCGAACCCCTGGGCCTGCTCCTAACGGTCCCTGTATAGGGGTCGGTTCCACCTGGCAGCTCGCCCGGGGTCCCTCGGTGCCACGGTCCAGAGGGTCCACTCTCGGAGCTCCCGCTCCTGACCACCCACGCTAACAGTACGATCAGGCCATGGACTCCGCCGGTACTACGGCTGCTACCCAGAAAGAGTTGCTATTCCTACGGGAGAATCAGGCGCGCATTATGTCAATCATGAAGTCGATGGACACCCGTTTGTCGGCCTTACAGGTGGCCGATCCTGGAAATGCCACTCAGCTGGCCAGTCTCCAACAGGAGCTGGGCCAGCAGCAAGATACTCAAACCCACATTTTGTCCTACATGGCCTCCTTTGATAGTCGCTTGTCGGCCCTCCAGGCTGCCGCTGCAGTGCCGACTCCTCCCCCTGCGTCTGCTGCTCATCCGACGCCCCGCCTCGCCAAGCCGCCTCGTTTCACCGGGGATCCCAAGCTCTGTAGGGGGTTCTTAAATCAGTGTAGTCTCCACTTTGAATGGCTGCCGCAGCAATATCCCTCGGACCGGGCCAAAGTGGCCTTCATCATGTCCCATCTGGAGGGAGAGGCCCTTTCTTGGGTAAACCCGCTCTGGGAACGTGACGACCCGGTCGTTTCGAGTCTCCCGGTTTTCCTGGATACGTTTCGTAAGGTTTTCGATGAGCCGAGCCGGTTAGCCTCTCTCACTGAGTCACTCTTTAACTTACACCAGGGCTCTCTCACGGTCGGACAGTACGCTATTCGCTTTCGCACTATTTCCTCTGAGCTCGGCTGGAATAACGCAGCTTTGGTGGGGGCATTCTGGCGCGGTCTTTCTAGTAAAATAAAGGATGAACTCGCTGGTCGAGATACCCCGTCCACCTTAGAGGACCTTATCTCGCTGGCTACCCGCATTGACCTGCGCTTCCTGGAGCGCGCTCGGGAGTCAGTGAGAGACAGGCGCTCCTCCAGGTCAGTTCCTCCTTTCGCTCAGTCGGCCAGCTCACGTTCAGTCGGATCTTCTTCCCTCTCTTCGGGTGAGCCCATGCAGATAGATCATCTCAGGTTGGCCGAGTTACGTCAGAGAGAGAGACGGGCACAAGGTCTGTGCCTCTATTGCGGTCATTCGTCACACTATATCCGCACCTGTCCTAAGAGACAGGGAAACGACTCCACCTAGGTCAGGTAAGAGAGGCCTTCCTAGGTGATGATAATGATTCCTCTCAACCCCTTACGATTTCTGTGCTTTTGGTTTCAGGAGGGAGGCGTGGTTCCGAGGTGGCCTACGTGGATTCGGGCTCAGCGGGTAACTTCATTCGGCCGGAAGAGGTAGACAAATACCAAATTCCTGTAGTCACTCTATCTAACCCAATTCAGATTGCCACCGTGGATGGCAAACCGCTACAGGTGACCGTCACCTTGGTCACTGAAGAGGTGGAATTGCAAATCGGAGCCTTACATCGAGAGAAGATAGCCTTTTACGTTTTACCTAAGCTCTGTCACGCCATTCTACTCGGTCTTCCATGGTTAAGGACTCATCAGCCTGTTCTCGACTGGTCTTCTGGGGAGATACTCCGCTGGGGGCACCCGTGCCAAGCTCGCTGTCTGACTCCTGTCCGCCTGGCGGCCGCTCCACGGTCACCTCCAGACCTTCCGGGTCTTCCTCCAGCTTACAGCTCCTACGCCGATGTTTTTGATAAGAAGGAAGCAGAGGTCCTCCCTCCACACCGGCCGTTTGACTGCCCAATTGAACTTGTTTCTGGTTCAACCCCCCCCAAGGGGCAGAATCTACCCTCTGTCTCCCGTGGAGACCACCGCCATGTCCGAGTACGTCCAAGAGAACCTCGCCAAAGGCTTTATACGGAAATCCTCTTCGCCCGCGGGAGCCGGGTTCTTCTTCGTCAAAAAGAAGGACGGGACTCTACGGCCATGCATTGACTATAGGGGCTTGAATGAGATTACCATCAAGAACAGGTACCCTCTTCCACTCATTCCGGAACTGTTTGACCGTCTCAGAGGGGCTCGGGTCTTTACCAAGCTGGACCTCAGAGGAGCCTACAATCTGGTCCGTATCCGTGCAGGTGACGAGTGGAAGACCGCTTTCAACACTCGAGATGGCCATTACGAGTACCTGGTCATGCCCTTCGGTCTTTGCAATGCTCCTGCAGTCTTTCAAGAGTTCGTCAACGAGATCTTCCGGGATCTCTTGTACTCCTGTGTGGTCGTGTACTTAGACGACATCCTCGTCTTCTCGCCGGACCTCTCGTCCCACAGAAAGAGTGTCCGCCTGGTGCTTCAGCGTCTTCGGGAGAACCGTCTGTATGCAAAGATCGAGAAATGTCTCTTCGAACAGACCTCTCTGCCATTTCTGGGATACATTATCTCCGACGCTGGTCTAAGGATGGATCCCGAGAAGTTGTCTGCCATCCTCAAATGGCCTCGCCCCGTCGGATTAAAGGCGATACAACGATTCCTCGGGTTCGCCAACTATTACCGGCAATTTGTCTCCCACTTCTCCGCGATCACAAGACCCATTTCTGTGCTCACCCGTAAAGGGTCTACTTCCAAGGATTGGTCTCCTGAGGCAGAGGAGGCCTTTCTGTCCCTAAAACGGGCTTTCTCCACGGCTCCGGTCCTGCATCGCCCTGAGAGCGATCGACCTTTTGTACTCGAGGTGGACGCTTCCTCGACTGGTGCCGGGGCGGTGCTGTCCCAGAGAACCGCCTCCGGTCGCCTGCACCCTTGTGGCTTCTTCTCGAAGGCCTTTTCTCCATCCGAGTGTAACTACTCGATCGGTGACCGGGAACTTTTGGCCATCAAGTTGGCCTTGGAGGAATGGCGCCACCTCCTGGAAGGAGCTGTCCATCCTTTTGTCATCTTCTCGGACCACAAGAATCTTTCCTATCTCCAGTCTGCCCAGAGACTAAACCCTCGCCAGGCCAGATGGTCTTTATTTTTTGCCCGATTTGATTTCGAGCTCCGATTCCGTCCCGGCAGCAAGAATTCCAAAGCCGACGCCCTGTCCAGGGTCTTCCAACCACACGAATCCACGGAGGAACCGTCACATATCATTGATCCCACTAGGATCATCACCGTGGCTCCAGTGAACTGGCTTACTCCTCCGCCTGGCAAGACGCTTGTGCCAGAGAATCTCAAGCAAAAGGTTCTTCTATGGGGGCACTCCTCCAAACTGGCCGGCCATGCCGGAACTAAGAAGACCCTTGATCTTATCAAACGTCACTACTGGTGGCCCTCACTTCGCCAAGATGTACTCGATTTTGTGGCTTCTTGTCCATCCTGTGCAAAGAACAAGGTACCACGGAGATCTCCGTCTGGCTTGTTGCTTCCGTTGCCTGTCCCTACGGTTCCTTGGGAGAACATCGCCATGGATTTCATCACCGACCTACCCTGCTCTGCGGGCTGCTCAGTCATTCTGGTGGTGGTGGATCGTTTTTCCAAGATGGCTCACTTCATCCCTCTGCCCGGTCTTCCCTCAGCGCCGGAGCTGGCCGAGATCTTCATTCATCAAGTCTTCAGGCTTCATGGACTACCTCGACGCATTGTGTCTGACCGAGGGGTTCAGTTTACCTCCAAGTTCTGGCGTTCGCTTTGTAAGCTTATGAACGTTTCCCTCGACTTCTCCTCGGCCTACCATCCACAGTCCAACGGACAAGTAGAGCGTACCAACCAGACGCTTACGGGATACTTACGCCACTTCTCTAACGCCCACCAGAACGATTGGGTCAGCTTACTCCCCTGGGCAGAGTTCGCTTATAACAACCATGCTGGTGAGTCTTCGGCCAAGTCCCCGTTTTTCATTGTTTTTGGCAGACATCCTGGTGTCCCTCTTCCGATAACCCCTGCCTCTGAGGTACCCGCGGCCAATGCCTTGTCCTCAGAATTTTCTAAGATTTGGGCTGAGACCAACACATCACTCAAGAGATCCGCTGATCAGATGAAGAACTATGCAGACAAAAAGAGGTTGGATTCTCCTCCGTATCGTGTTGGCGACAAGGTCTGGCTCTCCTCCAAATTCGTCCGACTAAAACTGCCCTCCTACAAGTTGGGTCCACGCTACATCGGTCCGTTTGAAATTCTGGGACGTATTAACGAAGTTGCCTACAAATTGAGGTTGCCTGCTTCGCTCCGGATCCCGAACACCTTTCACGTCTCTCTCCTGAAGCCTGTGGTGCTGAATCGTTTCCATTCCTCGCTTGATCTTGGTCCTCAGCCGGTGGGTGCCGACAACGTTTTTGAAGTGCAGGACATCCTCGCTGTGAAAAGGGTTAGAGGTAGGACTTTCTTTCTCGTTGATTGGAAGGGCTTTGGTCCTGAGGAGAGATCCTGGGAGCCTCGGGAGAATATTAATGCTCCCCGTATCCTCAAGAGGTTTCTTGTTAATCTCCGGGGGGGGCGGCTTAGGGGAGGGGGTACTGTTACACTGCTCCGCCATACTCACCCGGCCTCCGCTCCCACGCCGCAGTCGCCCTCCGCTCCCACGCCGCAGCCTCTCTCCACCCGACGGCCGCGGCGGTCACCTGAGACAGACCCGCGACCGATGCCTTCCCTGCATGCTATGCGCATGCGCCATGGGCCGCGGCCGCGCCTCCTTCCTGCTTCTTATGCTCCGGCTGTGCCCTGACCCGGAAGCACATTTGGACCAATGGCTGACCAGACGGGGCCATATCAGGCCGCTTCCCCCTGAGGGAGGCGCCTGATCGTTGTGTTTCCTGACACTCTGGCCTCGCTCCATCGTGCACACTCTGCTCCTGCAGTTCCTGTCTCGGCTGCTCCTCACAGCAGCTTCTCAGTCCTGCTACCCGTGTTCCTGTCGTCCTACTCCAGTCCTGCCTTGTGTTCCTGCCGTCCTACTCCAGTCCTGCCTTCACTGTTCCTGCCGTCCTACTCCAGTCCTGCCTTGTGTTCCTGCCGTCCTACTCCAGTCCTGTCTTCAGTGCTCCTGCCGTCCTACTCCAGTCTCAGTCTTACTCCGGTCCATCCTGAGCCGCCCCTCTCGGTACCGGCTACCGTGGTACTCGAACCCCTGGGCCTGCTCCTAACGGTCCCTGTATAGGGGTCGGTTCCACCTGGCAGCTCGCCCGGGGTCCCTCGGTGCCACGGTCCAGAGGGTCCACTCTCGGAGCTCCCGCTCCTGACCACCCACGCTAACACACCCAACCCCCTCCCCAGGAGGTGAGACAGTGAATAAAGTGAACTGCACCAATAACACGAAAGCAAATATAAAACAGACACCACGAGGTTAACCCCTTAAGCCCCAAGTGTGGTTTGCACGTTCATGACCGGGCCAATTTTTACAATTCTGACCACTGTCCCTTTATGAGGTAATAACTCTGAAACGCTTCCATGTATCCCGGTGATTCTGGCATGGTTTTCTCATGACATATTGTACTTCATGTTAGTGGTAAAATTTCATTCAAATAACTTGCGTTTATTTGTGAAAAAAATGGAAATTTGGCAAAAATTTTGAAAATTTCGCAATTTTCCAGCTTTGAATTTTTATGCCCTTAAATCACAGAGATACGGCACACAAAAAACTTGATAAGTAATATTTCCCACATGTTTACTTTACATTATCACAATTTTGGAACCAAAATTTTTTTTGTTAGGAAGTTATAAGGGTTAAAAATTGACCAGCGATTTCTTGTTTTTGCAACACCATTTTATTTTTACGGACCACATCACATTTGAAGCCACTTTGAGGCGTCTATATGATAGAAAATACCCAAAAGTGACACCATTCTAAAAACTGCACCCCTTAAGGTGGTCAAAACCACATTCAAAAAGTTTATTAACCCTTTAGGTGCGTCACAGGAATTTTTTGAATATTTATAAAAAATTAACATTTTACTTTTTTTCACAAAAAAAATACTTCAGGTTCAATTTTTTTTATTTTACCAAGGGTAACAGGAGAAATTGGACTGCAAAATTTATTGTGCAATTTGTCCTGAGTACACTGATACCTGATATGTGGGGGGAACCACTGTTTCGGCGCATGGCTGAGCTCAGAAGGGAAGGAGCGCCGTTTGACTTTTTCAATGCAAAATTGGCTGGAATTCTGATCGGACGCCATGTCACGTTTGGAGAGTCCCTGATGTACCTAAACAGTGGAAACCCCCCAAAAGTGACCCCATTTTGGAAGCTAGACCCCCCAAGGAACTTATCTAGATATGTGGTGAGAACTTTGAACCCACAAGGGCTTCACAGAAGTTTATAACGTACAGCGGTACAAATTAAAAAATCATATTTTTTCCACAAAAATGATCTTTTCACCCCCAATTTTTATTTTCCCAAGGGTAACAAGACCCTAATTGTTATTGTGCAATTTTTCCTGAGTATGCTGATATCCCACATGTGGGGGTAAACGACTATTTGGGCGCATGGCAGAGCTGTAAGGGAAGCAGCGCCATTTGACGTTTTTGGCTGTAATTGAGATCGGACACCATGTCGTGATTGGAAAACCCCTGATGTACCAAAACAGTGGAAACCCCCCACAAATGACACCATTTTGGAAACTACACCCCCAAGGAACTTATCTAGATGTGTGGTGAGAACTTTGAACCCCAAGGGCTTCACAGAAGTTTATAACATACAGCCGTACAATTAAAAAATCATATTTTTTCCACAAAAATTATCTTTTCACCCTCAATTCTTATTTTTCCAAGGGTAACAGGACCCTAAAAGTTATTGTGCAATTTGTCCAGAGTACGCCGATACCCCATATGGGGGGGTAAACCACTATTTGGGCGCATGGCAGAGCTGGTAAGGGAAGCAGCGCCATTTGACGTTTTTGGCTGGAATTGAGATCGGACACTATGTCGCGTTTGGAGAACTCCTGATGTACCAAAACAGTGGAAACCCCCCACAAATGACACCATTTTGGAAACTAGACCCCCCAAGGAACTTATCTAGATGTGTGGTGAGCACTTTGACCCCTCCAGTGCTTCACAGAAGTATATAACACCCGAGCGTGAAAATAAAAAAATCGTATATTTTCCACAAACATGATCTTTTAGTCACCAATTTTTTAATTTTCCCAAGGGTAACAGGAGAAATTGGACCCCAAAAGTTGTTGTCCAATTTGTCCTGAGTACGCTGACACCCCATATGTGGGAGAGAACTACTTTATGGGCACATGTCGGGGCTCGAAAGGGAAGTAGTGACGTCTTGGAATGCAGACTTTGATGGAATGGTCAGCGGGTGTCATGTTGCCTTTGGAGAGCCCCTAATGTGCCTAAACAGTGAAAACCCCCCACAAATGATCCCATTTTGGAAACTAGACCCCCTAAGGAACTTATCTAGATGTGTGGTGAGCACTTTGAACCCCCAAGGGCTTCACAGAAGTTTATAATGCACGGGCATGAAAATAAAAAAATCATATTTTTTCCACAAACATGATCAATTAGTCCCCAATTTTTTTATTTTCCCAAGGGTAACAGGAGAAATTGGACCCCAATAGTTGTCCAATTTGTCCTGAGTACGCTGATACCCCATATGTGGGAAAAAACTACTGTATGGGAACACGTCGGGTCTCGGAAGGGAAGTAGTGACGTTTTGGAATGCAGACTTTGATGGAATGGTCTGTGGGTGTCATGTGCGTTTGGAGAGCCCCTGATGTACCTAAACTATTGAAACTCCCCACAAGTGACCCCATTTTGGAAACTAGACCCCCCACGGAACTTATCTAGATGTGTGGTGAGCACTTTGAACCCCCAAGTGCTTCACAGAAGTTTATAACGCCCGGGCGTGAAGATAAAAAGATCATTTTTTTCCACAAAAATGATATTTTTGCCCCCAGTTTTTTATTTTCCTAAGGGTAACAGGAGAAATTGGATCCCAAAAGTTGTTTTGCAATTTGTCCTAAGTAGGCTGATACCCCATATGTGGGGGTAAAACACTGTTTGGGCGTATGGCAGAGCTTGGAAGGGAAGGAGCACCATTTGACTTTTTCAACTCAGAATTGGCTGGAATTGAGATCAGACGCCATGTTGCATTTGGAGAGCACCTGATGTGCCCAAACAGTGGAAACCCCCAATTCTAACTCCAACCCTAACCCCAACACACCCCTAACCCTAATCTCAGCCCTAACTCTAGCCCTAACCCTAACCCTAGCCCTAGCCCTGGCCCTAACCCTAGCCCTAACCATAGTGGGAAAATGGAAATAAAAACATTTTCTGTTAATTTTATTATTTTTCCCTAACTAAGGGGGTGATAACGGGGGGTTTGATTTACTATTTATGGCGGTTTTTATGTTTGCCAGCTGTCGCACGCTAAAAGACGCTTTTTATTGTAAAAATAGTTTTTGCATCACCACATATTGAGAGCTATAATTTTTCCGTATTTTGACCCACCGAGTCATGTGAGGTCTTATTTTTTACGGGACGAGTTGACGTTTTTATTGGTGCCATTTTCGGGCACGTGACTTTTTTTATCGCTTTTTATTCCGATTTTTGGGACGCAGAATGAACAAAAACCAGCGTTTCATTAATTTCTTTTGGGGGGTGCGTTTACACCGTTCCGCCTGCGATAAAATTGATAAAGCGGCTTTATTCTTCGGGTCAGTACGGTTACAGCGTTACCTCATTTAGGTAGTTTTTTTATGTTTTGTCGGTTTTATGCAATGAAAACTATTTTATATAAAAAATAATTATTTTTGCATCACTTTATTCTGCGAGCTATAACTTTTTTATTTTTTTGCTGATGATGCTGTCTCGTGGCTCGTTTTTTGCGGAACAAGATGACGTTTTCAGTGGTACCACGGATATTTATATACATCTTTTTGATTGCGCGTTATTGCACTTTTTGTTCGGCGGTATGATAATAAATCATTATTTTCTGCTTCGTTTTTTATTTTTATTTTTTAAGGGGTTCGCTACAGGGGTTAATTAATGGGACAGTTTTATAGAGCAGGTCGTTACGGACGCGTGATACCAAATATGTGTACTTTTATTTTTTTATTTTTTTTTAATTTCCAAAAAATTAATTTATTGGGGGAATATTTTTTTTTTTTTCTAATTTATTTGACGATTTTTTTTAAAATTATTTGAACTCTTTTTTTTTTTTTTTAACTTTATTACATTGTCCCAGGTGGGACATCACTGTCCTGTGACAGATCGCTGATCTGTCACATCACAGGTCACTGTGACAGATCAGCGATCTGTCACAGGCAGTGCAGCAGGCTTCCTCGTGCCTGCGCTTTGCAGGCACTGAGGAAGCTGGCTCCCTGCAGGCCCCCGAAGGTCCCCGTCACCATCTTGGATTCGGGGGCCTGCAGGGAAGGAGCCCCCCGCAGCAGCGCTGCACATTGTGCTGCCGTGGGGGGCTCAGGGAAGCACGGAGGGAGCCCCCTCCCAGCCGATGCTTCCCTTTAACCCCCGGTACACCGCGATCGTGTTTGATTGCGGTGTACAAGGGGTTAACGTGTCGGGGGCGGCCCGTGACTGCCCCTGACACATTGTGCTGGGTGTCAGCTGAGATAATCAGCTGACACCCGGCCGCGTTCAGCGTCACTCACCACGTGGGCGCCGCTGATCGCTATGACGTACTATCCCGTCCCTGGGAATTAAGTCTCAGGGCACATGGACGGGATAGTATGTCTCATGGCAGAAAGGGGTTAAAGCAACTAAAAACCACACCTTAGCTTTATCTGGTGCCAATGCTCCCAGCAGCAGAGTAAGGCACGCAATCAGCATCCAGCAGAATCACCACTGCTCCAGAAAAGCGGAATCCAATCTGCACCAGGTAGGTCCAGTCTTCACCAAGGTTGGTTAGCAAATGACCAGTTTTACCAACAGTGATCTGCAGCACCAGGTGGCTTTATAAATGGAAGTGGAAGTAGTCACCACCTGCTGAAAAACTAAACATGTAGTAACACCAGCAGCCACCGGGGGGAACCCAGCAGCCGACCAACTGTGGTTGTAGTAACACCAGCGGCCACTGGGGGCAAAAACTCATATTAACCCCCGAGGACCAGAAAGGAAAAAGGTTTATATAAAAGAGTCCAGACTCTGACAAAGATCCAAAAATGGATCGTGACAACAGAGGACACCTGAACAGATACTCTAGTTGGGTCTATTATGATATGTTGTCGTGTACTAATATAGAATAATTTTTTTTTCTGTAATTTTTTAAACTAGCTTCTAAATGAAAGGAATTGTCCACTACTCAGAGATCAGTTGCTATATGATGGATTCCCACCCTTCTGGAACTGATGATCTATTGGAAAATTAGGTCCTCAATATTATATACCAAGAAAATCTCTTTAATTCACTACAGAGTTACGATAGATGTGGTAAACCGTTAATACCTGTTAGAAGGGATTGGAGCAACAGTTCCATGAGAGTGTGGACTATTTCTCTCTGGTGCTCTTTTATGAAATCCCATACAAGCCTAATGTAACGTGAAATGGCTAAGGCGTCCAGAGCACCTCAGTTACTGCCTTTTACTGTTTTTTACTTTTTCTATTTATATCAGTAAAGAAGAATCAATTTACATTTTGCAATGACCAACCATTTCTTCTGTATCTACCTGGTATGAAGTGCCTCAGTACTGCTTCACATGTCTAAATCAATCTGCTGAAACAGTTCATGTAAATAACTTAGCGTGTTCCTTGGTAAAATAAAAAAAAATCTTTTCTGTTTAAAGGTTGAAACTGTTGGTGATAAGTATATGACAGTGAGTGGCCTTCCAGAACCATGTGTCCACCATGCAAGGTCTGTATGTCACCTGGCGTTAGACATGATGGAGATTGCTGGACAAGTTCAAGTAGATGGGGAATCTGTGCAGGTACATAGTCATTCAAATTATATTTTGTTGCGTAAAGTTATAGTGAGGATTGTTTTCTGGAGCACACGTCCTCCGACCTAATACACTAATTTATCAGATTCTTTAGATATGCAATCTTTACTAAAGGTTTATAATGGATTGTCTAGTCTTAAGCTGGAAGTCTGGAAGTCTGCAGTCACGCTATGTGATTTCAGACTCGTGAATCTTCACATCTCGCACACTGTTAGGATTCTCTGGTGCGCCAAGAGCAGGCAGACATATGACTGTGAGTATACAATATGCATACTCACAGTCACATTCCGACTAGATGTGCGCTGTCTCACTCAATGAAACTGTATTTAGTGAGGCTGGAATCAGTCTAGTTGGAATGTGGCCAGGAGTATCCATATCATATACTTGTGGTCGCATGACTGCACACTCCTGACACCAGGGAATCACCACAACGCACAGGTGTGCTCGAAGTGAGAATTCACAAGTCTGCAGTCATATAGAGTGACTGCTGACTTGTAGCTTAAAGAAAACCTGTCAGCAAGATTGAGCCCCATAAACTAAAGGCATGGCCAAAATGGCACTGTGATGAAGTTTTCATAAAGTTATGTATTGTGTGCTCTTGGGTGGGATGTCGGGGCAGGGCCTGCTTTCTGTTTTCAGCCCCCCCCACCATTCTCCACTGCATCTTGAGCAAGTCACTGTTTATTCAGTGCTAACAGGTTCTCTTTAAGACTGACAACCCCCTTAAAACAACACAGTCTTAAAATATGGCTGATCTACTGTACCATGATGATTTATAGTGTTCATTGAGACTGTCTAGTCTAAGTTTACACCACTTTTTATTTGGCTTATGTTGTACCAGATATGTGTATGTCTATTCTTGCTCAACTTTTTGGCAAAGTGTGTTGTGTGTTATGCCACACCCCCTTGTCAGCAAGGGCACAGAAAGCATCTAAAACACATAATAAATAAGGTCATAAAAGACCATTTTTTAGTGAAAATTATGTCAGATTTCTGACATCATCAGCTTGATAAATATGTCCCAGTCTTTATTCCTCTTTATTCATAGACAAGCTATAAATTCAACAAAAAGTCACGTAATTTTGTCATGTTTGTTCTTTTGCTTCCACTTCTGCCACTGTAATTAGTATTTAGGTGGCTAATCAGCTACGGTCGATCTCTGACAACATGTCAAGTTCATGCGTATGTTCCCTTACCTATCTGACACTAAGGCTGGGATCATACATGCGAGAAACTCGGACGAGTCTCGCATCTTAATACCCGGCACTGCCACCGGCACTCGGGAGCGGGGCGTGCAGCTACATGTATTTCTATGCAGCTGCACGCTCCGCTCCCAAGTGCCGGGTATTAAGATGTGAGACACTCATATGAGTTTCTCGCATGTGTGAGCCCGGCCTAAGAGCAGTGTCTGGCTAACCTTTAAGAAGTAGAGGACTGATAGAATCAGTGGGCTCCATCACTTTCCATTGACTACAATAAGCTGTGAAAAAAAGGTTAATTGAATTACCCTGCATTTGCCTCCTTCTTCCTAGATCACAATTGGCATTCACACAGGAGAAGTGGTGACAGGTGTTATTGGGCAGAGAATGCCGCGCTACTGCCTGTTCGGAAATACTGTCAATTTGACTAGTAGAACAGAGACAACTGGAGAAAAGGGGAAAATAAATGTATCTGAATACACATACAGGTAAGGCCATTAAAAATACGTAAATAGAAATGAAAGGACATATTGATGGTAAATTATAGTAATACCATATTTTAATTCCAGTGAAGAAAAAAAATCAGCATTATTAAGAAACAATATATTTTCCAGCCTCCATACTATGAAGCTGGTCATACACACTATATGAGTTATGCATTGTCACAGTCAGAGCCAATCCAGTGGGAGTGGCCTCACTCCATGTACGCGCCGTGACTGGTGACGCGGCCATCCCATAGGCGTGGCCTCGCTCCATACAAGTGTATGGAACGAAGCTGCACCCACTAAAGTGCTCTGACTGTATAACTCATATATACCCTCCGGTACGGCTCAAAAAATGGCAAGTCCCCACAGTGCATAATGCATGCACTGGGGAATTCATAAGTCTACAGTCACACTGAGTGACTCCAGACTTATTGCTTTGGACCGGACAATCCCTTTACAGGGAATCTGACACCCCCCCAGGACATATACTGTATAACCTATTAATATGGGCATAAAGGTGATAGAAACGTTACACTAGTCCTACCTGTATGCCTCATGTTAATGGTATTGATCCTGAGAAATGTTATATTCTTTCTTTATGTTAATGATTTCTTCCAGGCTCTGGGGCATGTGGTACGTGGAGGAAATCCCTGCCTCCTTTCTTCATTGTAATACTTACCTCCTCCAATCAGCACCAGATATGGCTCCGGAATCCTACGCCTGCGTTCCCTTAGCAATACATACCTCATCTTCCCTTCTGTGGGCACTGTATTCAGGGATGTTCTGCGCAGGCCCCGGCGAGTCACTGTGACCTCCGGTGTGCGCAGCGATAATATTCTCTCCCCACTTCCTACCTACACAGTCATACATAGCTAGGAACCATGCGTATGTAGGGTTGAGCAGGTTCGCAGGATGCAGTGACGAGACACTAGACGACTGATGGTTTGCAAAATAACTTTTTATCTAGCTTTAGCCACTGGGCTTGTTTGAACAAACATACAATTGCGAACCAAACAAACAGTCCACGCAGGAACTCAACAATCTTATTCAAATTCTAAAGCCACTTAGCCTTCCAGGGACTGCTGGTTTCGTGAGCGTGGCTGCGTTGAGGTCGCTGAGGCAGCTGTCCTGAAGTCTCGCTTCCCCAGGAAGGAATGGGGCTCAACAGGCCCTGAAGAAAGTGATGACGGTGGGGCGCAACAGGCCCTGAAGAAAGCAATACCGTTGGGGCGCAACAGGCCCTGAAGAAAGCGCTGCCGCTGGGGCGCAACAGGCCCTGAAGGAAACGCTGCCGCTGGGGCGCAACAGGCCCTGAAGAAAGTGATGCCACTGGGGCGCAACAGGCCCTGAAGGAAACGCTACCGCTGGGGCGCAACAGGCCCTGAAGAAAGTGATACCGTTGGGGTGCAACAGGCCCTGAAGAAAGCGCTGCCGTTGGGGCGCAACAGGCCCTGAAGGAAATGATGGAGGTGGCGCGCGGTGATGACGCAGTTCCCCAGATGACCTGTAACCGTCCTTTATCAAGGAGTCTCTCCCAAAGCCAGGGTAGTGAGCCTTTTATCTCGCCTGTGACGAGGTGGCGTATCTTCAGGCCGGTGACGGCCGGGTCGGCGTGATGGGGGAAGGCTGGGGGGAAGTGCCCAGGCCTCTGTGGCCTGGTTACGGGTACTCACGGCCACTACCTGAGGTAAAGTTCCTCTCTCGCCAAGGCGGGGGGTAGCAGGGATGCTTCTCTCAGAACGAGAGCGTGGAGCAGTCTCTGTGAACAGTCTCTCACTTCTCTCTTGTCGGTAAATGTCCAGCTTTTTCCTCGCAGGCTCCTCTCTGTGCCCCTGCAAGTCACCCTGCGTCCTGCCTTCACTCTCTCTCTTCCCCAACTGCCACCTCAGCGCGTCCCCTGCTCCTTTTACCCTAGCCCCGCCCCCTGTTGCCCTGACAACCTCAGTCGCATGTCTCCCTTTGTAATCCTCCTGATGTGATTCCTTCAATAACTCTGATGGCGGTCCCCTTGGTTCCGGCCCAATCACTATATGGGGGTCCTCCTCCCCACACGTACATAGCTATGATTATGCAGGGTGGAAGTAGGGAGAGCACTTTATCGGCGCACACACCGGAGGTCACTGAAGCGGAAGTCTCCAGCGCCTGCGTAGAAGATCCCGGAATGCAGTGCCCACAGAAGGGAGGATGAGGTATGTATTTCTAAGGGAGTGCAGGGCGCATGCGCAGGATTCCAGGGCCATAACTGATGCTGATGGGAGGAGGTAAGTATTACAATGAAGACAGGAGGTAGGGATTTCCTCCAGACACCTCACACTCCAGAGCCTGGAAGAAATCATTAACATAAAGAAAGAACATAACATTTCTTCACAACAAGATCGTTTATATGAGGCATACAGGTAGGACTAGTGTAACATTTCTGCTATCTGTATGCCTCATATTAATAGGTCATATATGTGCCGGGAGTGACAGATTCCCTTTAAATATATGTGAAAACCATTCAATATTTTCTTTATAGAAAATATTGTGGAAGTGAAGTATCAATTGCATGCTCAGACAGGTGGAGTGTGTATTGGGGTGACAGGATGGGTAGGCATTGGTCTAATATAGTCATTCAGACAACAGCTTTCTACTGTGTGAGACCAAGCTAATGGGCCTCATATACAGTAGATTGGTCAGCCAGCTGCTATCTTTCCTGACTCCTTCATACACAGGAGCTCTCACTTTTCCAAACATTCCTGTGTTCTCTATGAGATAGCTGCAGTTAGACTCCCCCGGGGGTGGCTTATTTTGCCAAAAACAAAAGGATCTGTCAGGGGAGAGTCAGGAGGCCATTATACACATTAGACTGGCAGTCATGCCTGCTGATTTCAGCAGGTTCAGCCAACGTTAATTTAATGGGTGGTGAGACTTTAAAGGGGTTTTCCCTTGAAAACAGAGTACATTTTGATCAAAAGATCTTGGAATAATAGTACGTTCTGCAATTGGATGCGTTAAAATATGTTCCTGTGCTGAGATAATGTTATAAATGTGCCCCTGCTGTGTACTGTGTAATGGCTTAGTCTGACTGTGCAGGGACGTGGTCTGATCATAGCACAGCTCCTGGGCAGGGGAAGAAGCAAAAGAGTATACAGACAGAACAGCGGGGATCACAACTGATTCTTTACTGAGGTAAAACATTTCCCTGCCTGTTTTTAAGCAATGTTTTACCTCACAGAAATAATCAGCTGTGATCCCCTGCTGTAATGTCTGTATGTTCTTTTGCACATTTACAGTATAAGATTATCTCAGCACAGAGACATTTATTCTTATAACACATCCAACTGTGGAACTTATTTTCCAAGATCCATTGATTAATATGTACTTGGTACAACACCTTTAAGTCTCTCTTACTAGGAATTCCAAGTTCACAAGGTGGTTATGGTGAAATGCTGGGTGCACCACATCTCCTGCAGCCATTCTTTATTGATATTCTCTGTGCTAACTTTAAGAAAATTGTAGTCAATTTTAAATTGTTGAGCATGTCTCAGCTATTTTGGTTAATGTCAGGGAGACAAACGTGCTTAAGGCTTATGTACACACTGTGGAATCACTCTTCGTTGAATGGAGACTTAAGGGTACTGTTACACTTAGCGATGCACCAGCGATCCTGACAACGATAAGGATCGCTGGTACATCGCTAAGTGGTCGCTAGTGAGCTGCCACACAGGCAGATCTCACCAGCGACATCGCAGGGGTCGGGGGTCGTTACTTACCTGTCAGACGCGGCGATCCTGACGTCCTCCCGCCCGCGTCCACGCGTCGCTTGTCCGTGCCACAGGAAGCCCAGCAGGAAGCGCCCGACGAGAAATGATCCAGGACGTTCTCGCGCGACCAGCGATGAGCAGCGGGGGAGCCGGTCGGAGGTAAGTATCAGACATAGCGATATCGCTAGCAATATTGCTGCTACGTCACAAAATCGTTGACGTTACAGAGATATTGCTAGCGATATCGCTATGTGTAACGGGGGCTTAAGGATGTCACAGAGGTCTATAAATTCTCTACTGAACCTGTTTTTAAAGGGAGGTGCACATGGAGCATTGATTGTAGAGGAGTGTACAGTATTTCCGCACCCACAGAGCCTGTACTGCAGGGGCGTATCTAGGGGGGGCAACCGGGGCAGTTGCCCCGGGCGCAGCCGACAGGGGGCGCAGTCCGGGCCAGAATGCAGCGGTCCGCAGTGTCCTCCCTGGCCGCTGCGTTCTGCCGCCCCCCCCCTGGGCGCGTGCCGGCTCCCAGGGAACAATTGTACTGACGTCTGTTTAGTGGAGATGGGGGTTACTGGGGGTTAATGAGTGGAGATGGGGGTTACTGTGTGGGGGGTAAAGAGTGGGGATGGGGTTAATGTGTGTGGGAGGTTAATGAGTGGGGATGGGGGTTAATGTGTGGGGGGGTTAATGAGTGGAGATGAGGTTAATGTGGGGATGGGGATTAATGTGTGGGGGGTTAAAGAGTGGGGATGGGGTTAATGGATGGGGGTTAATGTGTGGGGATGGGGGTTAATGAGTGGAGATGGGGTTACTGTGTGGGTGGTAAAGAGTGGGGATGGGGTTAATGAGTGGGGATGGGGGTTAATGTGTGGGGGTTAATGAGTGGGGATGGGGGTTAATGTGTGGGGGGTTAATGAGTGGGGATGGGGGTTAATGTGTGGGGGGTTAATGAGTGGGGATGGGGTTAATGTGTGGGGATGGGGGTTATTGAGTGGGGATGGAATTAATTTGTGGAGGGTTAATGAGGGGATGGAATTAATGTCTGGGGGGGTTAATGAGTGGGGATGGGGGTTAATGTGTGGGGGATTTGGAGTGGGGGGTACATAATGTGTTGGGGGATTTGGGAGTATAGACAGGGGTTAATGAGTGGGGATGGGGGTTATTGTTTGGGGGGGTTAATGAGTAGCGATGGGGTTAATATGTGGGGGATTTAGAGTGGGGGGTACATAATGTGTGGGGGGGGATTTGGGAGTGGGGATGGGGGTTATTTAATGTGTGGGGGATTTGGAGTGGGGATGGGGGTTAATGAGTGGGGATGGGGTTAATGTGTGGGGGATTTGGAGTGGGGGAGGGGCGCCGAACCAAATTCTTGCCCCGGGTGCCAGGAAGCCTAGATACGCCTCTGCTGTGCTATCCTAGACTAAGAGACCATGCAAGTCTGCTGTCCACTCTAAAATTTAGCTATTTACATAAGGTACTGGTACAGTGGGGCAAAAAAGTATTTAGTCAGTCAGCAATAGTGCAAGTTCCACCACTTAAAAAGATGAGAGGCGTCTGTAATTTACATCATAGGTAGACCTCAACTATGGGAGACAAACTGAGAAAAAAAAATCCAGAAAATCACATTGTCTGTTTTTTTTTCATTTTATTTGCATATTATGGTGGAAAATAAGTATTTGGTCAGAAACAAAATTTCATCTCAATACTTTGTGATATATCCTTTGTTGGCAATGACAGAGGTCAAACGTTTTCTGTAAGTCTTCACAAGGTTGCCACACACTGTTGTTGGTATGTTGGCCCATTCCTCCATGCTGATCTCCTCTAGAGCAGTGATGTTTTTGGCTTTTCGCTTGGCAACACGGACTTTCAACTCCCTCCAAAGGTTTTCTATAGGGTTGAGATCTGGAGACTGGCTAGGCCACTCCAGGACCTTGAAATGCTTCTTACGAAGCCACTCCTTCGTTGCCCTGGTGGTGTGCTTTGGATCATTGTCATGTTGAAAGACCCAGCCACGTTTCATCTGCAATGCCCTTGCTGATGGAAGGAGGTTTGCACTCAAAATCTCACGATACATGGCCCCATTCATTCTTTCATGTACCCGGATCAGTCGTCCTGGCCCCTTTGCAGAGAAACAGCCCCAAAGCATGATGTTTCCACCACCATGCTTTACAGTAGGTATGGTGTTTGATGGTTGCAACTCAGTATTCTTTTTCCTCCAAACACGACAAGTTGTGTTTCTACCAAACAGTTCCAGTTTGGTTTCATCAGACCATAGGACATTCTCCCAAAACTCCTCTGGATCATTCAAATGCTCTCTAGCAAACTTCAGACGGGCCCGGACATGTACAGGCTTAAGCAGTGGGACACGTCTGGCACTGCAGGATCTGAGTCCATGGTGGCGTAGTGTGTTACTTATGGTAGGCCTTGTTACATTGGTCCCAGCTCTCTGCAGTTCATTCACTAGGTCCCCCCCGTGGTTCTGGGATTTTTGCTCACCGTTCTTATGATCATTCTGACCCCACGGGGTGGGATTTTGCGTGGAGCACCAGATCGAGGGAGATTATTAGTGGTCTTGTATGTCTTCCATTTTCTAATTATTGCTCCCACAGTTGATTTCTTCACTCCAAGCTGGTTGGCTATTGCAGATTCAGTCTTCCCAGCCTGGTG
The DNA here is from genome assembly GCF_039654945.1 of Dendrobates tinctorius. Classification (NCBI taxonomy): domain Eukaryota; kingdom Metazoa; phylum Chordata; class Amphibia; order Anura; family Dendrobatidae; genus Dendrobates; species Dendrobates tinctorius. The sequence goes on from NW_027361676.1 coordinate 22,574,048, forward strand.
CAGGGCTACAATTTTGTTTCTGGTGTCCTTTGACAGCTCTTTGGTCTTCACCATAGTGGAGTTTGGAGTCAGACTGTTTGAGGGTGTGCACAGGTGTCTTTTTATACTGATAACAAGTTTAAACAGGTGCCATTACTACAGGTAATGAGTGGAGGAAAGAGGAGACTCTTAAAGAAGAAGTTACAGGTCTGTGAGAGCCAGAAATCTTGTTAGCTTGTTTCTGACCAAATACTTATTTTCCACCATAATATGCAAATAAAATGAAAAAAAAACAGACAATGTGATTTTCTGGATTTTTTTTTCTCAGTTTGTCTCCCATAGTTGAGGTCTACCTATGATGTAAATTACAGACGCCTCTCATCTTTTTAAGTGGTGGAACTTGCACTATTGCTGACTGACTAAATACTTTTTTGCCCCACTGTAATTGTATGATAATACACAGCAACATTATGGGACAATGCCTCTGAACACAAGAAATCTATGCGGAGAACAGGAAACAACCTGTGGATGTTAGAAATTGTCTAAATTTTTATCAGCTTCTTACTTTTCCTTCTAATTTCCAATCTACAGATTCAGTTTGCATCTGATTAGTCATCATATTATTAGACCTACTGTAAATGCTCATCTGTAGGATGCTCTGATGTGATTTTTCTCTGTTTCTGTAGAATGGATGGATCAAAAAGTATTTAATACAAGATGATCTAGATGACCAATAGTGAATGTAATACCTTTGGGACTAAATGAGACAGCCAGAGACATCTAGCACCTATCTAAATTACAAGGAAGGAATGCGCAATAAAAGCTTCACGAGGTGTTATAGTAGGCAGAAATCTCCAAATGAAAAGATTTATCTGATACAGCTGGAAAATATATCAGGATCCAAGTAACTAGATACTAAGCCCATCATGACTGATTTGTGGTGTTCTTATGGCAGACGTGTAGCTCTGCCAGATTGAGAATGGAGAATTGCACAATTATTCACTAAAATAGACGTGTGTGTGTGTGTGTGTGGTAAATGGCTGGCAGGATCATTCATCTAAGTGGCTTTTCTTGTGAGGATCAAAAGCTGGAGATTTTGATTTTCCAAGTATAAAATGACATATTTATGGGAACTAATGAAGAACAATTAAATACAAGAACTTTCACTTACTGCCAAGATTTAGCATCTTCTTTCTTTATATATATTTTATAATATAAAAATATATATATTTACAAATATATATACAACAACGGATCTGGAAGGAAGAACAGGAACATGAAGCATCATGGCAAGACAAGCCGCTGCATGGGATGTACCATCGACAGATAATGGAAGTGGCTGACATGGAGAAATCCTCCCAATGGTTGGAGAAAGCTGGACTCTGAGATAGCACAGAGGCACTAATCATAGCGGCACAACCAGATCCATAGAAGCAGGAATCTACCATACAAGACTCAAGGCGCAGACTGTGCAAAGAATCCTCAGGAACCGTCCAACACATAGTGACAGGATGCAACACAACCAAGGAGAGGGAATTGTATACCAGAACATCTGCACAGCATATGGGCTAAATCCCACTAGGTCCAGGTGGGAGACCTCAGAAAAAGTGGTGGAGACTGAAAGGGCTAAAATCCTGTGGGACTTCAAGATCCAGACGGATAAGCAGGAAGTGGTTAACCAACCTGACATTGTGATAGTAGACAAGAATCAGAAGACAGCAATGATAATAGATGTGGCAGTGCCAAGTGACAGCAACATCAGAAAGAAGGAATAAGAGAAGCTGGAGACATACCAGGGCCTCAAAGGAGAACTGGAGAAGATATGGAAGGTGAAGGCAACAGTGATTCCAGTGGTGATAGGAGCACTTGGAGCAGTGACCCCTAATTTGGAAAAATGGCTTCAACAGATCCCAGGAGCAACATCTGAGCTCTCTGTCCAGAAAAGTGCAATACTGGGAACAACTAAGATCCTGCGCAGAACCCTCAAACTCCCAGGCTTCCAGGACAAGACCACCCCCATTGGGGGGTGATAAGGAAGTTTTTTAATACCTATGAATATATAAAAATCTATATATTTAAAATGGTAAGATTATATTAAGCTAGTTCTCCATATTACAAGTTTATAAGATGTGACCTGTAAACTGCCTTGTGATAGTACATGCAAAAAGTAACACGTCATCATGATTATGACAGAAAAGGCTAGTCCTTCTGTACCATTTAAATTTAATTATATGATTTCCCTGATTTTTCAGATGTCTTATGAGTCCAGAAAATGCCGACCCCCAGTTTAATTTACAGTATAGAGGACCAGTGAGCATGAAAGGAAAAACAGACCCAATGCAAGTGTGGTTTTTATCCAGAAAGACTGCAGAAATGGAGGTATGACTAATGTGGATGGAAGACTGGCCTTATCTAAACAGTTCACATGTTTTGCTTTGAATTAAATCTGAAGTAATAAATCATTGTTAGCAGAATGATTCATACATCTAAATATTACTATCTAGTTGTGCCCAACTATTCTTCAACACTGTTTTTACAATCAACACTTATTTTCTTAGAGAAAAATTATACAATGCTTTTCAGTTCAGGACATTGGGCTTTCGAGATTTTAATCTTAAAAATGAAGTATTATTTTATTTTCTGGGATTGGAGCACCACTACATTGCCTCTGGTCCCTAGATGTTTAATTCCTGAGAAAGGAGTGGTCATCATTGGATTCACGACTAGCAACTACACTAAGCTAAAAATGTTCTTAATTGAAAATTTCTTTCTGGATCCTCAATCTGTGAGCAGCACTAGAAACAAATTCAAGCTTTTCTTCTCTAATCACTGAGGAAAGGGAAAAATGAGAGTCAGAATACATATATACATACCGATTTCCTTGTGGAATACATGTCAGAATCAGCATGAAATTGTTAAGCCCCCCAACAAATCTATGATACCTTCATATGATGCTTTGTTCTTCTATACAATCAATGATTGTCACATATTGCTTCTGTAAAAGTTTACATACCCTTGTTAAAATGCCAGGTTTTGTCATGTAAGAAATCATACCAAGGAGAATAATTTCAGAATTTTACCACCTTTAATGTCACCTATAAAATATATGAGGGCATCTCCTGTGTACAGCCTTCTTCAGTTCAACCAAGAGATTTTCAGTTTGATTCAGGTCTGGGCTCTGGCTGGGCATTCTATAACTTTGATCTTCTGGAAAAGCCAATTCTTTCATTGATTTGGAGGTATGCTTTGGTTTGTTATGCTGAAAGTTTAAATTCCTCTTCATCTTCAACTTTATAGCAGGGGCCTTGAGGTTTTGATGCAAAATTGAATGATATTTGGAACTCTTAATTTCTTCCTCTTTGTCTAAAGCACCAGTTCTAGGCCAAAAGCGTAATGTTTCCTCTACCATACTTCACTGTAGGTATGGTGTTCTTTTGGTAATGTGTCTACTTTTGACCTGTTAACAGATACTCTAGAAAAGAACGTTACACAATTCTCATTGATATATTAATAAATGTCTTTCCAGGTAAGATAGAAGCTGGATAAGTGACAATCTTTAGAGGATTGATAACAATATATAACAAATTATATAATTTGATAACATTTCTCTTTTTTTCCAGGAATAAGTCCAGCATTAAAACTGGAAAAACAAATCCAATGAAGATAACAGAGATGTTGTGCGTCAGTATTTTAGTTCAGTGCCCGGATTTAAAATATTTTAATTTACTGCTCCCCCTTCATTTGTGACATACAAATATGTAAGCTGTAGCTGTAAATGTTCTTTGGGAATATCACTTTAGTGTATTTTGTACGTTGCCCTGGTGGCAACCTCTATTATGTAATCTATATGCCAAATTTGTAAGAAAAAAAAAGTAAAATATTGTGGCACGATATTATACTTAGGTAATAGTCTATATTTTGAGCTGATGTTTAGTACCACTCTATTTAATGAACTCATATACTGTATTTCTTATTCTCGTGATATATGTACTGTGGATAATGAAGAAATGTATAGTTTTAACAATAGGCGGGGAAAACATTTAGGTATACTTGTAAACCAATTGGTTGGGTATGTGGTTGTATTAAACATTTTTGCATGTCTGCAAAACTTAAGTCCAAACCTAAAGTGACCCCAAACTGATACCCAATGAGTGGAGGACATCCATAACTAGGATAAAAGGCAAAGACACAGTTGCTTCTAGCCTGCTTAGTGTTCTCAGTATTTCGGTAGTGACCGTAACATGCACTCACAACAAGTACATAGGTATTTTTATATGTTTACTAGTACTTTACATACATTTTTATGAGTGGCAGTGCTCTATGTCAGCAATGTATATGATAGTAATGTATAGGATTTGTATTTTAGGTAATAGTAGTAATTAACAGGGTATCTTTGTCCATTGACATAGCACCCAGATAATGAAGTCTTTACTTTTGACACACAGAAGCAAATGCTTGTAAATATAGATAGAAAGGTCATATTTTTAACTATGTGCCATATAAAAGTGTATTTCTGGGTCTATATAGATGAATGAATCCCACTCAGTTGACATACAGAATGTATTGTGCTGGTGTTTCATGATTTACTTAATCTTGAACAAGAAGCTTCCTAATATTTATCTGTACCTTTACATGTCACATATGTACAGTATAAATTATCTGGTACTGTAAAGACATCCATAATAAATTATTTTTTCATCACACTGTATACTGCAGATTTCTTTGTGTTCATATAATGTTAAAATCTTTAAAATATCAATAATAAAATTACCAGATATTATATTTAGTTGCAAAATATCTGATTTTGTTGTGTACACTTATTGTCATACTTTCTCTGATATTTTCAGAATTTCCATGAAAGTGATTACAGAGCTGAGTATGCGTGGCCAACTTACTTTTTCCACATTGGGGCTAGATGGTGGTTGGAGGATCCCATTCTCTAGATACATCTCTAGGGCTCTGGTGGAGCCTATATCTATGAGACATTTATAACATACGCATTGGATATGCTATTATTGTCTGGCATGAAAATATCTCATTAATAACAACAAACAAATCAATATTTGCTCTGACAACCCAATGGCTTCAAAATAGATGAAAGTGTGACGCTAGCCACTTCTCACTGCTAAGCCGTGAGTCAGAGAGGTCAGGGAGTCCAAGGTCAGAAGCCAGGACAGGAGGGTACATCATAAACAGAAGGAAGAGACAAAAGCGTAGTCAGGTAACGCTCCGAGGTCAGAATACCAGGAGGATAACGGATCAGAGCTGAAAGGGTTAAACAGGCAGATGGTCAGAACAAAGTCCAAGGACAGGGAACAGATCAAGTATATAGAACTCAAGGCACAGGAAAGCACAAACCTCACAAGATGAATTTACATCTGGCAGTGGTCTGGGAGAAGCTGCTTAGCTAAGTAGGCATGGCAATTACCCGGGATAGTGAACAGTTGAGACAGCCGACGCCTCCCAGTCACAGATTAGCTAGTGAGCTGTCAATAAACACACTGACACCTCAGCACGCCCCTGAACCAGACTGGATAGTCATGCTGTCAATCATAGTAACTGCATCCCAGACAACCTGAGGGGTGGAACTGTGACAGAAAGCATCAATTGTTCTAGACCCACTGCCTCACAGTTTTTGAAAAAGCTTGGCTGGGAGATTGTATAAAACATCTTGGAGAACTAACCGCAGATCTTCTGTGGATTTAGGCTTGTAAAAATCCTTCTGTCTCTTCACGTAATCTCAGACACACTTGATATTAAGATCAGACTCTGTGGAAGACATATCATCACTTCCAGGGCTGGAGTATAGTTCTTAATGACATAGAATGTATGTTTGGGGTTGTCCCGCTGTAGAACAAATTTGGAGGTAGATGACTCCCTGATGGTATTAGATGACGAACACTCATCTGCCGCTATACCGCATCTATATTGCATCATAATTTAGCGAGTTGGGTCGTGTTGTGATCCACAAGTTGCCACAATCGCTCAAGTTGCAAAATAAAACAAATTATTTCAATTTTATGCAACTTGCATGCTGATTTTTTGTAACTTGCAGGTTACAATACAACCTCATACACCTAGATTATATGCATTGTTGTTTGATCTATAGCAGTGAAATAAATGTTGCTGACAAAATTGCCATGTATCCCCATACATAATGTATGCAACCAAGCATTCTATTTGATTTCCCTACCTTACCATTTTACCACTTTATTTTTGCCTGAAGCATAATAAGAGCAATTTATTGTAGTCTTTTCACTTTTTGAATTAGCAGTTCATTTTCCTCCTACAACCAAAGAGCTGGAAACCACTCTCTTCATAGGCAGTTATTCATCCAGCACTAACTGGACAGTTATTATAGGCTCTCGTGCAGTGTTGTTTAGCAGTTAAAGTAATATCAAAAATGGTAAAACTTAATGAGCCTCCAATAACTTCCACTTCCAGCCATCTGCTTCACAATTTTTGGACAGCAGTTGGCATGTGACATCACCAGGTGTGCCTGCTTGCTTTACTCACTTACATGTCTCTGCCACCTATTGTCAGCGAAGTCTAAGGCAACCTCTTTCCTACATATTATTTCAAGGGAAAGTAGCAGTTTAAAAATCACTGTAACATCAGCTTTTGTAAGTACTACCATTAGCCTGACCTGATTATAAACATACAGTGACATTACAGATGTCTTTTCTCCAATTTGAGCATGTTAAACTGAATACATCATGGTATAGTGGCTACAGAGCTGAGAAAAATTCGTTTTGATTTTTCAATTTCTCCTCTCCCTTGTGGAGATATTATTTTGAAACCTTAGGTTATAATTTATGTTATAGTGCAACTGCACATTGCCATAGATTTGTCTCTAGGGGCATGTTCTTCCCCTGAGAGCTGAGTTACCTATCATTACAAACACTTCCAGAACTCATCTCATAGCAGTCAGTGTGGGGGAAGGGTGAGAACTGACAACACTGTGAAATAAGATCTGGAAGTGTTTGTAATGATGCATAACTCACCTATGCTGTATCCAGTGGCAGATTATAATGAGGTCAATATGGGCGGCAGCCCAGGGCCCAGCGGTGTGGGGGGCCCACCAGCCCAGGGTAACTTGCCCCATTATAATCCGCCACTGGCCCCCGCTGCCCCTCACTGATAAATCCCTGCCCTGTGTGCACAGGACCTGTGATGAGGTCACAGGAAGGGAGGAGTCAGGGGTCACATGATCAGGCAAGTCAAGTATGTGTAGGTTCAGGAGGGGTTTGCAGGGTGGATGTAGCGTGTGTGTACGAGGTGTACGGAGCAGAGCCGCGTGTGTACGAGGTGTACGGAGCGGAGCCGCACGTGTACAATGTGTACGGAGCGGAGCCGCGTGTGTACGAGGTGTATGGAGCGGAGCCGCGCGTGTACGAGGTGTACGGAGCGAAGCCGTGTGTGTAGGACATGTACGGAGCAGAGCCGCGTGTGTAGGACGTGTACGGAGCGGAGCCGCGTGTGTAGGACGTGTACGGAGCGGAGCCGCGTGTGTAGGACGTGTACGGAGCAGAGCTGCGTGTGTACGAGGTGTACGGAGTGCAGATGTGTGTGTACGAGGTGTACGGAGTGGAGCCGTATGTGTACAAGGTGTACGGAGCGGAGCCACGCGTTTACGAGGTGTACGGAGTGGAGCCGGGTGTGTGTACGAGGTGTATGGAGTGGAGACGTGTGTGTACAAAGTGTACGGAGCTGAGCCGTGTGTTTACGGAGCGGAGCAAAGCCGCTTGTGTACGAGGTGTATGGAGTGCAGACATGTGTGTATGAGGTGTACGGAGTGGAGCCGTGTGTGTACGACGTGTACAGAGCGGAGCGCGTGTGTACAAGGTGTACGGAGTGCAGACGTGTGTACGAGGTGTACGGAGCAGAGACGTGTGTGTACAAAGTGTACGGAGCTGGGCCGTGTGTTTACGGAGCGGAGCGAAGCCGCGTGTGTACGAGGTGTATGGAGCAAAGCCGCATGTGTACAAGATTTACAGAGGGTGGCTACGTGAGTACAAAGTGTATGGAGCAGAGCTGCATGTGTATGAGGTTTACGGAGCAGAGCCATGTGTGTACTGAGTGGAGCCGTGTGTGCGAGGTGTATGGAGCAGAGCCGCTCGTGTGCGAGGTGTACGGAGCGGAGCCGCGCGTGTACGAGGTTTACAGAGCAGAGCCATGTGTGTACTGAGTGAAGCCGTGTGTGTACGAGGCATACAAAGCGGAACCGTGTGTGAATGAGGTGTGCGGAGCCATGCATGTGCAAGGTGTATGATGGGGAGCATTCATACCTCCCAATCGTTCCAAATTTTGAGAGTCTGCGCCCCTGCCCTGACCGGGAGCTGACTTTTCCTGCAGACACAGGAGTACACGGCGGAGCTCCGAGGAGCACTTGAAAACTCGCACGTGACGTTCCATCGGAAGTGACGTGCTGGAAGCTGACCGTAAATGAGGTAATTTCAGGAGGAGATTGTGATGGAACCATGGAGGCACTTCAGGGAATGCTTCAGATCCATCACCGTGTCCTCCGACAGCGTGGACTGTGTAATCGCCTTGGACTCAGGGATGTCGTCCATGTGAGTGGATCATAATATGCTCTGCACCAGGAGGCTCAGGTGGACACTACAATGTGAGCCAGATTGGTATGGTATCTTTATAGAATTTTTCTTTCTTTCTCTGTTTCTTTCTCTCTCTCTGTTCTTTCTCTCTCTTCTTTCTTTCGCTCTGTTCTTTTTCTCTTTTTCCCTCTTTCTTTCTTTCTCTAATCTTTTTTTCTCTCTCTCTGTTCTTCCTTTCTTTCGCTCTCTTCTTTCTTTCTCCTCTTTCTCTCTGTTCTTTCTTTCTCTCTATTCTTGCTTTCCCCCTCTTTCTTTCTCTCTCCCTCTCTGTTCTTTCCCCTTTCATTTTCTCTCTCTCTTTGTTCTTTTTTTCTGTCCCCTCTTTCTTTCCCCCTCTGTTCTTTCTTTTTTTCCCCTCTTTCTTTCTCTCTGTTCTTTCGTTTTCTCTCTGTTTCTCTCTTTCTTATTTCTTTCTCTCTCTCCTTTCTCTCTCCTTTCTTTCTCTCTCTGCTTTCTTTTTTCTCTCCCTCTGTTCTTTCTTTTCCTCAGTACCAGCCACTGTGCCCATAATGCCAGCCACTGTGCCCTCAGTACCAGTCAGTGTGATCAGCAGTGCTAAATGGGTGTGGTTGTGGCATGGACATGGATGTGACTAGTTGTGAAATGGGTGTGGTCGGGCGGCTGGTAACCAATCATAGTGGAAGTCGTCTGTTTCCATCAACTTTGTTATATGTGGGCACCTCTAGTAAGGTGGGCACGAGATGGCGGGTCTAGTCACCTCTGCCTCACACATAAGTCACTATGAGGTGTACTTTATTCCTGCCACGTTTCTTTCTTGGCCTACTGAGAGAAATGTTTTGACCAGTTGAAAGTTATACAACCTGAGGATTGTGCATGTACGCGCTGCCCGCATGTAGTAATATGTGTGTGTATATATACTAGCTGAAGAGCCCGGCGCTGCCCAGGCATAGTAACTAACTGTGGTTAGTTATAACAAATTATAATTATCCTCCATCCCATAGTCCCGTGTCCATATACCCATCATACATATCCTCCATCCCATAGGCCCGTGCCTATATACCCATCATACATATTCGCCATCCCATAGTCGAGTGCCCATATACCCATCACATATCCTTCATCTCATAGTCCCATGCCCATATACCCATCATACATATCCATCCCATAGTCCCGTGCCCATATACCCATCATACATATCCACCATCCCATAGTCCCGTGCCCATATATCCGTCATACATATCCTCCATCCCATAGTCCCTCATACATATCCTCCATCCTATAGTCAAGTGCCCATATACCCATCACACATTCTCCATCCCCTAGTCCCATGCCCATATACCCATCATACATATTCGCCATCCCATAGTCGATTGCCCATATACCCATCACACATCTTTCATCTCATAGTCCCATGCCCATATACCCATCATACATATCCTCCATCCCATAGTCCCGTGCCCATATACCCATCATACATATCCTACATCCCATACTCCAGTGCCCATATACCCGTCATACACATCCTCCATCCCATAGTTCCATGCCCATATACCCATCTTACATATCCGCCATCCCATAGTCCCGTGCCCATATACCCGTCATACATATCCTCCATCCCATAGTCCAGTGCCCATATACCGATCACACATACTCCATCCCATAATCAACCATTATGACATCATAATGATCGGCGTGGCTTGCAACCTATGATGACATCAGCGTCGCCATGGCAACCATTATGACATAATAATGAGGGGCGGGGCTTGATACGCACACACTGTTTCCCCATTATGTAGATAGGGCATTATGACATCATAATGAGGGGCGGGGCTTGACACGCACACACTTTTTCCCCATTATGTAGATAGGGGCAAAATTGGTGAATTGGAACGCGCGGGGTTAAAATTTCACCTCACAACATAGCTTAGGACGCTCTCGGGGTCCAGACGTGTAACTGCCAAATTTTGTAGCTGTAGCTGCGACGGTGCAGATGCCAATCCCAGACATACACACACACACATACATATATACACACATACATACATACACATATTGAGCTTTATATATTAGATATATATTTACTTACTCCGACCCCTATGTAAACCCTGCCACTCTGACCGCCGTCCACTGTCCCATGCTCCTGTTCCAATCCTGGGTCTTTTTTGTCCCCCTTTGGTCCTCCACATGCTGAACATCTGGGACATGACTAATATTGTGCAATGTGCGCTTGTTCGTCCGCAGATGCAGCGTCGTGTCCAGTTTGTGAGGAGACGGCGACTTGTCTGTGGCGTTAACCCCTCTGCTGCCATGTTGGGCACAGCCTGTGACGAGGAGCGCCTCTTCCTGTGTATCCGGCCACAGGCTGCACACCGGAGGCTGCTTCTTCTATCTGGGGAAGTTCATGAAGCAGAAGCCTCTGTGTGACTCATGTGAAGTAACTTGTCTGTCAGGTCATGGGTCCAGGTCAGCAGGTGATTGCAGACTATTAGCTGGTTTCGATGTGAAGTCAGGTGAGTCAGGACTAGATGTTGGGTGGAAGCCTTCCAGTATTTGTAAGGCCTCGAGCCCACGCTGAGAATTTGGTGAGATTTTACCTCAGTATTTATAAGGCCTCGTGCACACGCTGAGTATTTGGTGAGTTTTTCACTCAGTATTTGTAAGACCTCATGGACACGCTGAGTATTTGGTGGTTTTTACCTCAGTATTTGTGAGGCCTCATGGACACGCTGAGTATTTGGTGTTTTTTACCTCAGTATTTGTGAGGCCTCGTGCACACGTCTATTCTCTGAGTTTTTTACCTCAGTATTTAACCCCTTCCCGCTCCTTGACGCACAGTATGCGTCATGAATAGAGTTGAGCGACTTTTGGTTTTTTAGGGTCGCGTTTCGTTTCGTGAAACCTGACTTTTCCAAAAGTCGGGTCGAGCAAGATCGTCCGATTATAGGGAAAAGTCGGGGTCGTCCCGAAACACGAAACCCAATGTAAGTCAATGGGGAATAAAAGTCGGCAGTGAGAGGAGGACAGGAAACACACCTACAGTGCCCATTTGAATGCCAAAAGCATCAATTCTTCTTTCTTAAGCTTGTCAACCTTAATTAACTTCATATTACAAGTTACGCACTGAAAAATGGGGGTTATTTGGCTACAAACTGTGTGGGGGGAGGACTGGCTCCAGGTTTTCATGTGCCCTGGGCGAAAGAGCGCCCCTTTAACACATACCACAACTCATCATGCTCCGATACGGCAGAGAAATAGCGGTATAGTCCAATGAAAAATACCTCACTTTTTACATCTCATGACGAGGCCCATCTATTTCTACATACAGAATCATTGGTCCCATATAATGTTTGAAACAGTATATGATGAGCTCCACATAATGCTACAGTATATGTTGGTCCCCATGGATGAAGCTCCACTGTCTTATGGGCCCAAATAATGCTCCAAACATAATGGGCCCCATTTCTAATGCTCTAGTGTATAATGGGCCCTGTAAATGCTGCTCCAGTGTCTGATGTCCACCTTTGGAATGTTCCAGTGTATGGTGGGCCCCATCTATCATTCTCCAGAGTATAGTGCTCCCCAAAAATTGCTGTCCCAACATTGAAAACAATCAAATAAGTCTCCTCGCTAGGGAATCCCTGTACTTGTCTGGACAGGTGCTGTAGCTTGCTTAACAGCTCGCCAGCCGTTCTCACGCCCAGTATGGATTGCACGTGATTGCACAAAGGTTAGAAAGGGTACCGTATCCCTGGATAACATGTATGGATAGCGTACACATTCAAAATATATGTCTCAGGAGGCAGGCTCAGACGGTGTCAGGCCCAGTATGGATTGCACGTGATTGCACAAAGGTTAGAAAGGGTACCGTATCCCTGGATAACATGTATGGATAGCGTACACATTCAAAATATATGTCTCAGGAGGCAGGCTCAGACGGTGTCAGGCACAGTATGGATTGCACGTGATTGCACAAAGGTTAGAAAGGGTACCGTATCCCCGGATAACATGTATGGATAGCGTACACATTCAAAATATATGTCAATACAGCATGAGGCAGGCTCAGACAGTGTTAGGCCCAGTATGGATTGCACGTCATTGCACAAAGGTTAGAAAGGGTACCGTATCCCCGGATAACATGTATGGATAGCGTACACATTCAAAATATATGTCTATACAGCATGAGGCAGGCTCAGACGGTGTTAGGCCCAGTATGGATTGCACGTCATTGCACAAAGGTTAGAAAGGGTACCGTATCCCCGGATAACATGTATGGATAGCGTACACATTCAAAATATATGTCTATACAGCATGAGGCAGGCTCAGACGGTGTTAGGCCCAGTATGGATTGCACGTCATTGCACAAAGGTTAGAAAGGGTACCGTATCCCCGGATAACATGTATGGATAGCGTACACATTCAAAATATATGTCTATACAGCATGAGGCAGGCTCAGACGGTGTTAGGCCCAGTATGGATTGCACGTCATTGCACAAAGGTTAGAAAGGGTACCGTATCCCCGGATAACATGTATGGATAGCGTACACATTCAAAATATATGTCTATACAGCATGAGGCAGGCTCAGACGGTGTTAGGCCCAGTATGGATTGCACGTCATTGCACAAAGGTTAGAAAGGGTACCGTATCCCCGGATAACATGTATGGATAGCGTACACATTCAAAATATATGTCTATACAGCATGAGGCAGGCTCAGACGGTGTTAGGCCCAGTATGGATTGCACGTCATTGCACAAAGGTTAGAAAGGGTACCGTATCCCCGGATAACATGTATGGATAGCGTACACATTCAAAATATATGTCTATACAGCATGAGGCAGGCTCAGACGGTGTTAGGCCCAGTATGGATTGCACGTCATTGCACAAAGGTTTGAAAGGGTACCGTATCCCCGGATAACATGTATGGATAGCGTACACATTCAAAATATATGTCTATACAGCATGAGGCAGGCTCAGACGGTGTTAGGCCCAGTATGGATTGCACGTCATTGCACAAAGGTTAGAAAGGGTACCGTATCCCCGGATAACAAGTATGGATAGCGTACACATTCAAAATATATGTCTATACAGCATGAGGCAGGCTCAGACGGTGTTAGGCCCAGTATGGATTGCACGTCATTGCACAAAGGTTAGAAAGGGTACCGTATCCCCGGATAACATGTATGGATAGCGTACACATTCAAAATATATGTCTCAGGAGGCAGGCTCAGACGGTGTCAGGCCCAGTATGGATTGCACGTGATTGCACAAAGGTTAGAAAGGGTACCGTATCCCTGGATAACATGTATGGATAGCGTACACATTCAAAATATATGTCTCAGGAGGCAGGCTCAGACGGTGTCAGGCACAGTATGGATTGCACGTGATTGCACAAAGGTTAGAAAGGGTACCGTATCCCCGGATAACATGTATGGATAGCGTACACATTCAAAATATATGTCTATACAGCATGAGGCAGGCTCAGACGGTGTTAGGCCCAGTATGGATTGCACGTCATTGCACAAAGGTTAGAAAGGGTACCGTATCCCCGGATAACATGTATGGATAGCGTACACATTCAAAATATATGTCTATACAGCATGAGGCAGGCTCAGACGGTGTTAGGCCCAGTATGGATTGCACGTCATTGCACAAAGGTTAGAAAGGGTACCGTATCCCCGGATAACATGTATGGATAGCGTACACATTCAAAATATATGTCTCAGGAGGCAGGCTCAGACGGTGTCAGGCACAGTATGGATTTGACGGCCCAGATTACACAGAGGAGGAGCAGGGAGAGGTAAAGATTGCAAATGCTGGGGCCCTGCCCAAGCAAGGGGGGCCCACTCGTGGGCGTCGGTACTGGCACTGGGCCCCTCATAGTACAGCGGTGTGTCTGACGGCGGGTGTGCACCACCGCCGTCAGAGACACTTGATTGCACTATGAGGGACCCTGTGCCAGTGCCCGCGCCCAAGAGTCGGCCTACCCACCTGTCCAGGGCAACGGCACTCGCACGGTGTCGTGCGGTAGGTGGTGACCCCGGCCATGGGGGGGGGGAGGCAGCACAGTTAGGGAGTTTTAGAAAGTGGCATATGTTGATGTTGGACATTCAGCTGATGCAAAAGGCGAAATAGGTGAAGTACCAGGAAGAGGTGGACCAAAGCAAGCCATTTTTCTGTCACCCTATGTGTCATCAGGGGAAGGTGGGACAAAATCCTTGGAAACCCATGCGTGGTTCATTTTAATGAAGGTTAGATCATCCACATTTTGGGTTGACAGACGGGTCCTTTTTTCTGTCAGGATTGATCCAGCTGCACTGAAGGCTCTTTCCGATAGCACACTTGCAGCTGGGCAAGCGAGCTCCTGTAAGGCATATTGGGCCAATTCAGGCCAGGTGTCCAGTTTAGCGGCCCAATAGTCAAAGGGGAATGACCTGTGTGGGAGAACATCGATATGGGAGGAAAAGTAGTTTGTAACCATAGTTGACAACTGCTGTCTCCTGTCACTTTCCATCGATGCAGTATTACCAGTTGTGTGAGCGGTATTTGAAAAATCAGTCCACAACATTGTCATGAAACCCCTGTCTCCAACGCCACTTCTGCTGTGTGCACCACGAACACCTCTGCCAAGCTGCCCCCGGCCCGTACGGCTCGTGTGAGAACCATCACCGCTGCTGTGTGCTGGGAATGCCTCAAGCAACCGATTTACCAGAGTTGCTTGTTTATTAGCCAATATTAGGTCAAGGTTCTCCTGTGGCATGATGTTTTGTAATTTGCCTTTATAGCGTGGATCCAGGATGCTGGCCAACCAGTAGTCGTCATCGTTCATCATTTTGGCAATGCGGGGGTCCCTTTTTAGGATCCGCAAGGCATAATCTGACATGTGGGCCAATGTTCCCGGTGTCAATGATGCACTGCGAGTGCTGGGTGGAGGAGCACTTTCTGGCAAATCCACATCTCTCCAGTCACGCACAAACCCTGTACCAGACCTTGCCACGCCAACATTTTCACTTGCCCCACGAGATGCATCCTCCTCCCCTAAGTAATCATCCCCATCATCCTCCTCCTCCTCCTCCTCTTCTTCCTCCACTTCGTCCAGGAGAGGTCCCTGAGCAGACAATGGCTGAATGTCATCAAGGATTCCCTCCTCCTCTTCCTCCTCATCAACATTGGCTGCAGACGCCTGCTCCTTAAGGTGCGTCAAAGTTTGCATGAGCAGACGCATAAGTGGGATGCTCATGCTTAGGATGGCGTCGTCTGCGCTTACCAGCCGTGTGCATTCCTCAAAACACTGAAGGACTTTACAAAGGTCTTTCAGCTTCGACCACTGCACGCCTGTCAACTCCATGTCTGCTCTCAAAGTGCCTGGCCGTGTATCCTCCCACAAATGCATTATGGCCTGCCTCTGCTCGCACAGCCGCTCCACCATGTGCAGGGTGGAGTTCCACCTTGTTGCAATGTCGATAATGAGGCGGTGGTTGGGAAGGTGGAGCAATCGCTGCAGCTTCTGCATATGAACGGAGTGTACAGGCGACCGGCGGATGTGCGCGCACAGTCTTCGCACCTTCTGGAGCAGGGCTGTTAACTCCGGATAATTTTTGAGGAAGCACTGCACCACCAGGTTCAATGTGTGAGCCAAGCAAGGTATGTGGCTGAGTTTTGAAAGGGCTATGGCTGCCACAAAATTACGGCCGTTATCACTAACTACCTTGCCTGCCTCAAGATGTACACTGCCCAGCCATGACTCAGTTTGTCGCTTCAAGTACTCGGCCAGCACCTCGGCGGTGTGTCTGTCGCCCAAACACATCATCTGCAACACAGCCTGCTGACGCTTTCCACTAGCTGCTCGATAGGGGGACACCTCGTGTGCAACAGTGGCAGCTACAGATGGAGTGCTCGTACGACTGCGCTCTGTGGATGAGCTTTCGCTTCTGGAGGAGGAGGAGGAGGAGGAGGGTCGAACGCCTACAGCCAACTGTTTCCTATACCGTGGGCTAGGCAGCACTGTCCCACCACCGCTGTCCCCTGTGGAGCCTGCATCCACCACATTAACCCAGTGCGCAGTGATGGACACGTAACGGCCCTGGCCATGCCGACTGGACCATGCATCAGTTGTGAGGTGCACCTTTCCGCTCACTGACTGCTTGAGTGCATGGACAATGCGGTCTTTCACATGATGGTGGAGGGCTGGGATGGCTTTGCGAGAGAAGAAGTGGCGACTGGGTAGGTCATAGCGTGGTACTGCATAGGCCATGAGTTCGCGGAAAGCTGTGCTTTCCACCAACCGAAAGGGCATCATCTCAAACGAGATTAGTTTGGCAATGTGGGCGTTCAAACCCAGTGTACGCGGATGAGAGACTGAGTACTTTCTTGACCTACTCATAGTGTCTGGGAGGGTGAGCTGGACTTGAGAGCTGCATATGGTGGAAGTAGCGGTGGACAGGGCGGACTGAGAGAGGGTTGATGATGGTGATGGAGTTGGTGTTCTTTCTGATGGCCTAGAATCAGTCTTTCGTTGATATAACAGTGGGATTCCCTGACTGCTGTGGCCTTGCAACGACACCTCAACATTTGCTGCTGTGCTAACCGGTGGGCTTACAGTGGGGGAAACAATGTAGCGTTGCTGACTACCTTCGTTGTGATCAGTTGCACATGTGGCACTTGAGGTTTGGTGTTGTGTCCACGCTTGCAAGTGCATGCTGGTTAAATGTCTAAGCATGCAACTGGTATTCAAATTTTTCAGATTTTTCCCTCGGCTAAAGGTCTTTGCGCACTTCTTACAGATAACCTTGGCCTGATCATGAGGATTTTGTTCAAAAAAGTGCCACACTGCACTCTTCCTACTTTGGCAGACATTTTGCGGCCTAGCACGCTGTGATCTTTTGACCCTCTGGACAAGCTGTCCAGCAACTCTTTTGATGTTTGGAACCTGTCTTTGGAGTGCTCCGGGCCTGCCAGATAACAGCTGTTGCGATGTCGATGTCTGCTGTGGATGCTCCTCATCTGAGCTATTGGAAGCAGCACCCTCTTCCCCCAATGGATGCCAATCTGGGTCAACACCTGGGTCATCCATCACCTCCTCTTCTATGTCATGTGCACCTTCCTCTGTGTCACCGTGTATGGTGGTATAGTGTGCGGGAAGGGGCACCTGAGTCTCATCAGGGTCAAAATCTGGCTCTGTACACTGCGAGGACAATGTAGTGCTCTGAGTGAATGTACCAGCAGAATCATCCATCATCGGCTGTGCATCAGTGCACTCCATGTCAGATTCATCTTGGCCTGGGTAATTCACCATTTGACTTGATAATCCAGGCATGGTATGTGAAAACAGCTCCATGGAGTAATCAGTAGGATGGCCTGCGTCATCCTTCAATCTTGGTTGGGGTGAAGGACACAAGGAAAGGTGTGGTTCATGAACATGAGCCTCCAATGACGACTCAGTGCTTTTACTTTTTACAACTGAAGAAGAGGAGGCGATAGAGCTGGAGGCTGAGTCAGCAATGTAAGACAAAACTTTTTCCTGATGCTCTGCCTTTAAAAGCGGTTTGCCAACTCCTAGAAAACTAAGCGTTCGAGGCCTTATGTAGCCAGACGATGACGCAGGGTCAGCACCTCCTGCATTCGGTCCTATTTTGCTCCTGCCACTACCATCAGATCCACCACCAACACCATCATTACCAGCTGCCAACCCCCGCCCAATTCCACGGCCTCTTCCACCAGCCTTCCTCATTTTTGGTAGAAATGTAGACAAAATCCAACAAACTATATAGTAATGTAAAACAAGGTAAAAGGTGTCTATAGGACAGGGGAGATTTAGAATTTCTGCACACACTTGTGGACAGTGGACACTTTTGGATTGTGTGAGGCCCACTGATATCTGAGCGCTATGTGACACGCTCGATGGCACAGCTGCCTGTGACCAAAGTGACGAGAGGATAATGGAGATTTTGAATCTCTGCGTACACTTTTGGACACTGGACACTTGTAGATTGTGTGAGGCCTACTGATATCTGAGCGCTATGTGACACGCTCGATGGCACAGCTGCCTGTGACCAAAGTGACGAGAGGATAATGGAGATTTTGATTCTCTGCGTACACTTTTGGACACTGGACACTTGTAGATTGTCTGAGGCCTGCTGATATCTGAGCGCTATGTGACACGCTCGATGGCACAGCTGCCTGTGACCAAAGTGACGAGAGGATAATGGAGATTTTGATTCTCTGCGTACACTTTTGGACACTGGACACTTGTAGATTGTGTGAGGCCTACTGATATCTGAGCGCTATGTGACACGCTCGATGGCACAGCTGCCTGTGACCAAAGTGACGAGAGGATAATGGAGATTTTGATTCTCTGCGTACACTTTTGGACACTGGACACTTGTAGATTGTGTGAGGCACACTGATATCTGAGCGCTATGTGACACGCTCGATGGCACAGCTGCCTGTGACCAAAGTGACGAGAGGATAATGGAGATTTTGATTCTCTGCGTACACTTTTGGACACTGGACACTTGTAGATTGTGTGAGGCCCACTGATATCTGAGCGCTATGTGACACGCTCGATGGCACAGCTGCCTGTGACCAAAGTGACGAGAGGATAATGGAGATTTTGAATCTCTGCGTACACTTTTGGACACTGGACACTTGTAGATTGTGTGAGGCCTACTGATATCTGAGCGCTATGTGACACGCTCGATGGCACAGCTGCCTGTGACCAAAGTGACGAGAGGATAATGGAGATTTTGATTCTCTGCGTACACTTTTGGACACTGGACACTTGTAGATTGTGTGAGGCACACTGATATCTGAGCGCTATGTGACACGCTCGATGGCACAGCTGCCTGTGACCAAAGTGACGAGAGGATAATGGAGATTTTGATTCTCTGCGCACACTTTTGGACACTGGACACTTGTAGATTGTGTGAGGCCCACTGATATCTGAGCGCTATGTGACACGCTCGATGGCACAGCTGCCTGTGACCAAAGTGACGAGAGCATAATGGAGATTTTGAATCTCTGCGTACACTTTTGGACACTGGACACTTGTAGATTGTGTGAGGCCTACTGATATCTGAGCGCTATGTGACATGCTCGATGGCACAGCTGCCTGTGACCAAAGTGACGAGAGGATAATGGAGATTTTGATTCTCTGCGTACACTTTTGGACACTGGACACTTGTAGATTGTGTGAGGCCCACTGATATCTGAGCGCTATGTGACACGCTCGATGGCACAGCTGCCTGTGACCAAAGTGACGAGAGGATAATGGAGATTTTGAATCTCTGCGTACACTTTTGGACACTGGACACTTGTAGATTGTGTGAGGCCTACTGATATCTGAGCGCTATGTGACACGCTCGATGGCACAGCTGCCTGTGACCAAAGTGACGAGAGGATAATGGAGATTTTGAATCTCTGCGTACACTTTTGGACACTGGACACTTGTAGATTGTGTGAGGCCCACTGATATCTGAGCGCTATGTGACACGCTCGATGGCACAGCTGCCTGTGACCAAAGTGACGAGAGGATAATGGAGATTTTGAATCTCTGCGTACACTTTTGGACACTGGACACTTGTAGATTGTGTGAGGCCCACTGATATCTGAGCGCTATGTGACACGCTCGATGGCACAGCTGTGACAAAAGTGACTAGAGGATAAGGGAGATTGGATTGCTTTTAAAAAAGCAGTTTGTGGAGCAGTGGGTAAACAGCAATGCCAGCGTGTCAGGAAGCCTTAGAAGGCAGCCCAACAACCAACACCACTGATACACCACAATATAGCCTCCCCTTGCACTGCACACACAGTGACTTGTGTGTTGTGCAGGCCAAATTGCTAGCAGCAGAAGCAGTTCTTTTGTCTTCTTCCCTGCCTAACGCTCTCCCTACAGAATCAGCAGCAACCTCTCCCTATACTAAGATCGGCAGAAGTAAGATGGCGGTCGGCGTGCACGCCCTTTTATACCCCCTGTGACGCCCACCAAAGCAAGCCAATCACTTGCATGCCCTTCTGAAAGATGGTGGTGACCCGTGCCTATGTCATCACGTTGCCCACAGTGTCCGTGGATCCTGTTTGGCTGAAAAAGAGCGCAAAACAAACTTTTGAAACGCGACTTTGGCGCGTAAGTCGCCGACCTCGTGGCCGACCTCATGCTAGGGTCGGGTTTCGTTTCATGAAACCCGACTTTGCCAAAAGTCGGCGACTTTTGAATTTTTTCGACCCGTTTCGCTCAACTCTAGTCATGAAAACTAGTGACTTCCCGACCCGTCACATGACCAGGGGGGCCCACAGAGTCTGAACAGCCCGGGGCCCTGGCTACCCTTAATCCACCCCTGGCTGTATCTATCTCTACACGGGAGATGCAGAGATCAGTGAATAGAAGAGAGTGTGTTTTTTCCTCATTGCCCTATATGTTTGGTCAACCTCATTTAGGGGAAGAATCACACACTCCCAGAGACAAATCTCTTGAAATACCCAGCTGAACTATTGTATAATTTATAATTTAAACTTTACAAGCTAATATCTCCACAAAGAGGGGAGAAATTAAATAATACAAAATACCTTTTACTCAACTTTACAGTCACTATTCCATAAAGTGGCTAGTTTAAAATGTTCAAACTGATAAAAGATCCTCTTTAATGCAGTAATGGTAAACTTACCACATTACTAGGATATCAAATTTGTCCATTAATTCCATCTATAAAATAAAACAGCCATTTTATATGTTTGCTTGTTATTTTATGTTAAAAGGGCTTCAGTAATTTAATTATCCAGCTACTCCATCCTATATTTATACATTCAGAACTTTTTATTAGTTCTAAGTAATAAACCTGAATTTACATACAGCAAGTGAAGGCATCACAGAAATACATGAGGCGAAATGACTGAACAATGTATAAACAATAGGTGTTAAACCTATTGGTGGGGTATGTGGTTGTATCAAACGTTTTTGTATGTTATCCTATCTTAAAAAAGCAGCTGACTTAAGCCTGAGTAAGAGTCTTAAGTTTCTAGTGGCTGCAAACATGTGTGTAACGAATGGAAGCGGAGGCAGAGATGGTGAAGTTCACATTCATTTTTATTTTTTAAGTGGAACCTCGGGACCACGGTCCGGGGGGCTCTGAAGGGGGCGTGACTAGTGAGCCCCGGGCACCCGTAGTAAAGCCCCTCAGACAGGGCCAGAATGGAATACCCGGAGGACACAGGTGCTACCTCCAGTTAGACCCCGAACACGTGGCAGCTGTCCCAGCGGGACCAAAAGGGATAACAGTAGTTACAGCAGAGTCCGTAATGAGCTGGGTCTTGGATCTGGGTAGATGGTAGGAGTCGGTTCCAGTGACCTTCATACAGTGCTCAGATATGGATAGTTGTTAGCGGAACGGGACGGCTTAGGCCCAGATGGTTGCAGATATAACCAGGAAGCAGAGGATACTGATATGCTGTGGAGTCAGAGAGCATTAGACAATGCACAGAGACTGCAGATGCAGCGCCGACAGGTTAACATGAGAACCGGATGTAGCAATGATAGATACTCGTTGCTCCGGCCCTCTCCCTATGGAGGAGAGGCCAGAAATAGCAACCAGTGTGCTGCCATTGGTTAATTGCACTTTTTGAATAATGTACGCCGCCCCTTTAAGAAGGCAAGAGAGCTGGTGAGCATGCCCTAATAGCCTTAGCTACAGATCTCCTCACAAGATGCCAGGAGGTGGAGGCAGGAGGGAGGCCAGAAGGCTGAGCAGCAGCATGAGATCCAGAGGAGGCCGGCTGCTGCCTAAGGGCAGCATGTGAAGCTCGAGGTGAGTGCCCAGAATGGAGAGCAGCGGCAGGCCTGGACGCAGCGCCAGGACGGGGACCAGGTGTAACAGTGGCAGACCTGGGCGCCGCGCCAGGACAGTGGCCGGGTGTAACAGTATCCACCTCTTTACACCCCTTCTTCTTCAAGCCTGCGTAGAACCGTTTAAGGAGAAGAGGAGCCTGGATGTTCTCCCTAGGCTCCCAAGATCTCTCCTCAGGACCACAACCCTTCCAGTCCACCAGGTAGTAGGTCTTACCCCTCCTTTTTTTATGGCCAGGATATGTTTTACCTCAAAAACATCATCCCCCGAGACAGGGTCAGGAGTGGTACCCGGATCCTTAAAGAAGGGGCTCAAAACTATTGGTTTGAGGAGAGAAACATGAAAGGTAGGGAAGTAGGCAACTTCAGCTTGTACAAGACTGGATTGATCTGTCTCAAGATCTCAAATGGTCCGATGAACCGGGGACCCAATTTATAGGATGGCAACTTTAAACGGATATACTTCGAAGAGAGCCATTTCCGGGACGAAAGATAGGCGCATCCAAACGTCTGTTGTCCGTATGCCTTTTCATACGCTGGGAGGCTTTCTCCAGAGCTGTTTTGGTGTCCCTCCAGACCTTAAAAAAATCTTCAGAGAAAGTATCGGCAGCCGGAACGCCAGATGGGAAGAGGTATCCCGGGTTGCAGTCCGAAGACAATCTGAAAGGGAGACTATCCAGAAGATTCACTTACTTGGTTGTTGTAGGAAAATTCAGCCCAGGACAGTAAGTCTACCCAGTCGTCATGGTGCGCGTTGACAAAGTGATGCAGGAATCCAGCCAGGATTTGATTTGTCCTCTCCACTTGTCCATTGGACTGGGGATGGTATGCTGAGGAAAAATACAGTTCAATTCTTACCATTTTGCAAACTGCTCTCCAGAATCTTGAGGTGAACTGGACTCCTCTGTCGGAAACAATGTGGAGAGGGAAACCATGGAGACGGAAGATGTGCCAGATGAACAGATGCGCCAACTCAGGAGCAGTTGGAAGACCGGGTAGCGGCATGAAGTGGGCCATTTTAGAGAAGCGGTCCACCACTACCCACACCACAGAACAGCCGGATGAGATCGGAAAATCTGTGATGAAGTCCATCGTGATGTGTTGCCAGGGAGCAGACGGAACTGGTAGGGTCTGAAGCCTACCTGCGGGTAGATGTTTGCCGTCTTGTTACAGGCACAAGAAGGACAGGCTGTGACGTACTCCTGAATGTCCTTAGCCATAGCAGGCCACCAATAGTATCGGGAGACGAGTTGCAGAGACTTTCTCTGACCGGCGTTACCAGCCAACTTGGATGAATGACCCCACCGAAGGACACGAGTACGTTCAGATGCTGACACGAAAGTCTTCCCAGGGGGAAGTCGGGTAAGGTCAGAGGAAGTGACAGCGACTATCCTTGAGGGTTCAATGATGTGCTGTGGTTCTTCCTGATCAGGAGGTAGAAAGGCTCTGGAAAGTGCGTCTGCTTTGACATTTTTGTCAGCTGGGCGAAAATGAAGAACAAAATTAAAGCAAGCACAAAACAAAGCCCAGCAAGCTTGACGAGGATTCAGCCTTTGCGCAGTTTGGAGATAAGTAAGGTTTTTGTAATCAGTGTAAATGACTACCTGATGAAGAGCTCCTTCTAGAAGATTCCTCCACTCCTGCAGAGCCAACGTGATAGCCAACAATTCCCGATCTCCAACGGAATAATTTCTCTCTGCAGAAGAAAAAACCTTGGGAAAAAAACCACAGGAGTGCATTCGCCCGGTGGGCGATTTCTGGGTTAGTACGGCTCCCGCACCTACTGAAGAGGTATCAACCTCAATAAAAAATTGTTCATTAGAGTCAGGACGATGAAGAACAGGTGCGACAGCAAAGGCCTTTTCTAGAGAAACAAAAGCCTCCTCCGCATCAGGGGGCCAATCCTTGGGACTTGTACCTTTCCGGGTCAGGGCCGAGATGGGCGCCACTCAGGTGGAGAAGTTAGGAATGAATTGTCTGTAGTAGTTGGCGAAGCCCAGAAATCGCTGTATGGCCTTCAGCCCAGATGGACGAGGCCACTTGAGTACAGCCGATAACTTCTCTGGATCCATTTTTAATCCTGTGGAGGAAATAATGTAACTGAGGAAAGGCAAAGAGGATTGTTCAAAAAGGCACTTTTCAAACTTGGCATACCGTCTGTTCTCTCTGAGCCTCTGTAAGACTAGGCGTACTTGCCGCTGGTGCGAGACCAAGTCAGTGGAAAAAATCAGAATGTCGTCCAGGTAGACAACAACACAGGTGTAAAGCAGATCCCTGAAAATATTATTGATGAACTCTTGGAAAACAGCAGGTGCATTGCTTAGACCAAATGGCATTATCAGGTACTCGTAGTGATCATCACGGGTGTTGAAGGC
This sequence comes from Dendrobates tinctorius, assembly GCF_039654945.1. Taxonomy (NCBI): domain Eukaryota; kingdom Metazoa; phylum Chordata; class Amphibia; order Anura; family Dendrobatidae; genus Dendrobates; species Dendrobates tinctorius. The sequence goes on from NW_027361676.1 coordinate 22,598,811, forward strand.
TGTTTTCCATTCGTCTCCATCCCTGATTCGGATCAATTTGTAGGCACCTCTGAGATCCAACTTGGTGAAGATCTTGGCCCCTCAGAGACGGTCAAACAGTTCTGAAATTAGAGGCAAAGGGTACCTGTTTTTTACCTTGATCTGGTTCAGTCCCCGGTAGTCGATACAGGGCCGCAAGGATTCATCCTTTTTCTTCATGAAGAAGAAGCCTGCTCCTACCAGTGATGATGATTTTCGGATAAACCCTCTGGCCAAATTCTCCTGGATGTAGTCCGACATAGCCTGAGTCTCTGCCTGGGAAAGAGGGTAAACTCTCCCACGGGGCGGAGATGATCCAGGAAGAAGATCTATCGGACAGTCATACGACCTGTGGGGGGGGAAGTTTTTCAGCCTCATTTTTCCCGAAGACATCCGAGAAGGACCAGTAAGCGGATGGTAATCCAGGCAGGGTAGCAGGTTGGACTGGGGGTGAAATTGGTTCAATCCGGGTTAAGCAATGGTCCGAGCAGGAATCTCTCCAATGTAGAATTTCGCTTGTTCTCCAATTAAGAACTGGTTCGTGTTTCTGAAACCAAGGCAAACCTAGAAGCAAGGGGTGAGACAAACCAGGGTACACATAAAAACGTATTCTTTCAGAATGTATAAGACCTACCCGGAGTTCCGATGGCAGAGTCTGGAACTGGATGGGTTCAGTCAGTGGCTGGCCATCGACAGCGGTCACCCGCAGCGGATTGGGAAGAGCCTGAACTGGTAAGTGGTAACGATCCACAAGCGTCTGCTGGATAAAACTCCTGGCGGCCCCGGAATCCAACACACAGAGTAAAGAAAATTTTATTGCTCCGCAGGTCACGGAGACTGAGATATGCAATGAAGGAGAGGAATGTTCTCTACCTAGGGTGGACTCTCCTACCGAACCTAGGCACAGGAGTTTCCCGACTTCTTTAGACAGGAGCGGATCAGGTGTTCGGAACTACCACAATATAGACAGCTTCCGTCTTTGCGACGTGCCTCCTGGCAGCGGCTGGCCAGACTTACTCGATCTACCTTCATAGTTTTGGGAGAAGAAGATGAGTTAGCCATTTTGGAAGAACTAGAGTTCAGGTGGTAGGACCTCTTGTCTCGCTTAATCTCCATGGAACACTCCTGAATACGCAGGTGAATCCGAGTTGCCAAGGAAATCAGGTCATCCAAGATGGTAGGCCTGTCCCGTCCTGCCAGCTCATCTTTAGTTTTTCCAGATAGGCCCTCCCAGAAGGTAGCCAGCAAGGCCTCATTGTTCCAGGACAGCTCAGACGAGAGGGTGCAGAACTGAACTGCATACTGAGACACCGTGAGGGTTCCTTGGCATAAACGCAGCAGTGCAGAAGCGGCCAAGTTCATTGAAGGTCCTGCGAAAAGTCTCTAGGAAAGATTGAAGATCATTAACCAGTGGGTCTCCTCTCTCCCATAATGGTTTTAGCCAGGCGAGAGCCTCTCCGGCTAGATGTGATATAATGAAGCCCACTTTGGCACGGTCAGAAGCAAACATGTGCCCCAGTATTTCGAAGTGTAGGGTACACTGATTGAGAAAACCCCGACACTGAGTGGGGTCACCATGGAAGCGGGGAGGAGCCGCCAGGCGAGGACCCTTGCTTGCCGTGACAGCAGGTACGTGGATGTTGATAGGTGATTCAGAAGCAGCCGGGTTCAGCAGAGAATCCATGAGGGTGGACAGGCTACGTAGATAAGACGTGATCTTGTCCTGTTGATCTTTTAAACCGGTCACCACTTGGCACAGTTCCATAGTCGGAGGCCTTTGGGGTCCAGTGGATTCCATGGCCGGAGCAATCTGTAACAAATGGAAGCGGAGGCAGAGATGGTGAAGTTCACATTCATTTTTATCTTTTAAGTGGAACCTTGGGACCACGGTCCAGGGGGCTCCGAAGGGGGTGTGACTAGTGAGCCCCGGGCACCTGTAGTAAAGCCCCTCAGACAGGGCCAGAATGCGCTGCCATTGGTTAATTGCACTTTTTGAATAATGCATGCCGCCCCTTTAAGAAGACAAGAGAGCGAGCGGGCGTGCCCTTATAGCCTTAGCTACAGATCTCCTCACAGGACGCCAGGAGGTGGAGGCAGGAGGGAGGCCAGAAGGCTGAGCAGCAGCATGAGATCCAGAGGAGGCTGGCTGCTGCCTAAGGGCAGCATGTGAGTCTCGAGGTGAGTGCCCAGAATGGAGAGCAGCGGCAGGCCTGGATGCAGCGCCAGAACGGGGACCAGGTGTAACAGTGGCAGACCTGGGCGCCGCGCCAGGACAGGGACCGGGTGAAACAATGTGCCACATAATCTTCCTTACCAGCGATGTTATCACGAGGTGAGATAAAATGGTGCATGTCCTCTGTACCCCAGTCTGTGTGGTAGTGAGCTGAACAATGCACCACTACTTAGAGAAAGAATATTAGCGAGAGAGGGACAAAAAAAAATGGTGCCCATGGGCAAATTCAGCCACTAGATGGAGCCTGTGTACTGCAAGCAAAAACTCAGTAATGAAGCTCAGTGCTGAAGGCATGACACTTCCTGCCTGGCATCAAAGGATGACACCATCTAGTTTGGATATTGGTATGAGGAACGTCTTGAGCTCGTCTCCTCTACTTTGCTGACATTTCCATCTTTGCTAGGGAACATTGCGATGACTAGTCCAAGTGGCTACTGGTTTCAGTGGAAGATCACCAACATTAAGATTGGACCTAGTAGATTGCCACTTTGATTATGGTTGCACCATAGATAAGTATTGTTTGTGTCAGCGGTCCCAGAATGTGTTAGCAAGACTTTGTATCTGTCTCCATTACCGCTTGTAGAGATCTTTAAAAAAATAGAGAAAAGCTACAGACTTAAGCCAGGATCACCTAAATAGACAAAATCATTTTATTGGATACAAAAAAGGACATAACCCATTAAAAACATTTAAAAAGTCATGGATATGACAATAAACCCTGCTCGCCCAAAATAAGGCTAGAAAATTCCCCCAAAGAAACACATGGTGTACACAAATGGTTAGTGTTGGCTCATATCGCAGAAGACAATATATTGAGCAGAACAATACATATAGAAGTCAATGATAATAGCTCAAATAATATATATAATTAGATATGAGCATAATAAGTCAACTCCATTTATGAAAAAGAACAATACCTATTCATTAGTCACCAACATGCTAATATAAATTGTAAACATGCCTCAATAGCTACAATCGCCATGTGAAATCCTATAGGAAATCACAAGGAGGGAAGGAAAACATTCCCAAAAATGCAAGATGTAATAATCACAGAAGATATACATACAAAGAACCGCATGAATGTAACAAATACCAATCCCTCCAAGTAGAAGCTAAATACAATCAAATAGACATATCTATTGCAGGGGGAGCTTGTGGAGATGCCCGACGCGTGTCTCCACACCAAGGTCGCTTCGTCAGGGGCAAGTGGTTATACCCAAAACATATCCTATATAAGTATTCAACAAATTAGCAAATAAATGAGATGCAGCTGCAGCGTTACCTCGTCACACACATGCCTTTAGAGGCGGCGGCAAGTCCTCAGAGGGTCGAATAGGAGCGCGTACACATCACACGTGCATAGAGACAAAATCAGATAGACCCCGGAAGCATATTGGACGTGCAGGTCTCAAAGCAGTTGGCGCCTGCGCAATCATATAATTCGCCTAGTGTAATACCTGACACAGATCTCCAACAAGGATCGGCGCCTGCGCAGTCACATGCCGCCTCCTCACAACACTGATGTCTAAAACGGAAGTACGTCACAGAGGAAGGGGAGTAGCCATGGTAACAGGAGAGACAAATACACGGCATGTTGTACAGTGCAAAGTTAGCGATCGCACAACAGAAGTGCATCAAGCACGATTCCAATGCACTAGTAATACCATGATAATAGTTACAAAAGGCATCGATCGCTAGTATTATATATGTTGATATGCCAAGATGAATGATCCAGCATTACGCTTATCTGAGTGTAATCAACAAATGAGCAGTAGTCTTTGGCAAAAGTCAGCGTCTGCGCAGTCACATACCGCCTCCTCCATGCATTGATCGCTAGTAATATAGATGTTGATATACCACGATAAATAACCTAATGTTAGCATATCTAAGTATAATCAACAAATGGATAATATCCTCTGGCAAGAGTCAGCGCCTGCGCAATCACATGCCGCCTAATCATAGCACTGAAATCTGGAGAAAAAATGTATCACAGGCGGAGAGGAGTGAACATAGATAAGTACTGTTTGTGACAGCGGTCCCAGAATGTGTTAGCAAGACTTTGCATCTGTCTCCATTACCGCTTGTAGAGATCTTCTGACATCAAGTGCTCCCCGAGGAGCACTGAATAGTCTTATTTTCTTGGTAAGAAGCGTGGCTGGAGTCAATAATAAGGGCTTTTCAGGGTCATTCAAAATTGGAGCTAAGGATCCGGTATTTATTATAGCTACAACTTCAGTTATGACGGTTATTAAGCATTCATGGCTGAGCCTTGCTGTGCCTGCTTATAGAAGAGTGGAGTTGAGAATTCTTTGAACTACACCAATCATTCTTTCTCAAGATCCCTCCCACGTGAGGAGAGTGAGATGTGGATTAAATGTCCATGTGCAACTGTGGTTGCTAAGGCGTCTCTAAAAAGTTTTGTGGAGAAACCCCTAATTCCTTGGCTACATCAACAAAGTTAGTTCCTCTGGCTGTGTTTACTAGTGCCATGAATAGCAATAAATCGTCTGAGAGAATTGAATTGAAATGTCAAGATACTCAATGACCTCTATGTGCACAGTTCTGATAGACTTACAGGTGAACATGACTCCCCAACGTTTACTATTGGCTTAACTTCCATTTCTAGTATGTAGTGGGACAACCAACTAAGGTCCAAACGCATCAAGACCAACACTGTTAAAGGGAGGGTCCATGCTGAGTCCTTCTACTGGTAGGTCAGCGATCTTTTGGGTCTGAGTGGAACCTCAAAGCTTGCGACAGGTAACATTTAAAGATGACGCTGCTGATGAGTTTCTTTGCATCGATAGTCCATAGGCTGGCAGTTACTATGACCCCTGCTGTAATTAGTCTTTGCTGGTGTTTGACTAGATTGTAATAGTGCTGCATAATTAATTAAGCAACATGACACTTTACGGGAACTTTAAGAGGGAATTTCTCTAAAAACTCTATTTTGACTTCTTTAAGTTGGCCTTCCACTCTCAGCAGACCACTGTTGTTGATAAATGGATCAAGTGTTCTCAACTCGCTGCTTACTTCAATTGAGATTTTGTTCATAAGGTAGAGGATTTCTCTGAAAAAGGCTTCTCTATGAACAGTGTGGAAAATGTGGTTTATAGAAAGATCCAAGGCTGAGGTAGCATATGTATTTTTACAATGATCAAAAAAAGAGAATTGTTCCAGCTTCCAAACAATCAAAAAATATTTTATTTATTCATGGATAAAAACATGCAGCAGTGATAGACAAGTTCACATGACCCTCAGGAGCTTTACGCGTTTTGAACGCACTAAGGCATTCTTTCACAAGAAGCTACACTGTGACGGATATGGCATGTATTTAAACATACCAAGGACCAATAGAATTCATTCAAACGATCATGTGATCAAACATATTTAAAACACATGTGAATATAGTGAAAAAAATTACAAAATACACATATAGCATAGCATAAAAAACACATCAGTTGCCCGTAAAAACAATTATTAAATACATATAATGCATTGAATATTGAGATATACAAGATCAATATTGATACATGGTTTCCATGCGCGTATTTAAACCAGCAGGAAACGGAAAATCCAGAATGCTTCTCGAGTCATCAGCTGCTTTCTTATATCTCCTCCCCATGATGACATGATGACTCTCTCGATCCCAATAACTTTGAGTGCTGCAATATTTCTCTGATGACAGGTCACAAAATGTTTAGATGCAAATGACATCATCCTGTTGGTACTGGTGAGAGAAATAATATCGGTAATGTGCTCAGAAATTCTAGTTTTTAATTGTCTAGTGGTGCAACCCACATATATCAAATGACATTCCATACAAATAATCAAATGCACCCCATTTCTGGTGTTGCAATGAGTATATTTCAGAATCTTATATTGTGAGTTGCCCTCACTATCAGAAAAAATAGAGGTTATAATTGAATGAGCGCATATCCTACATTTAGTAGAACCGCATTTATAAAAGCCAACATGGTGTAATCAGGTATGATGCTCCTTATTGGACTTGAAAAGAATAGGAGAAATGGTATTACCCAATGTTATAGCTTTTTTCACTACAATATTGCATCCTTCCTGATGATAAAATTTGAGATAAAATATCATCCTCATGCAAAATCGGTAAATTTTTCAAAAGCACTGCTTTGATATCATTAAATTAGGGACTGTACTGAATAGAACAAACTGGTTTATTCATCTGAGAAACAGGATCACGAATTCGGTGTATTATCAAATTATTATAATTTTTTATTATTATTTATTTATATAATTTATATAGCGACATTAATTCCATGGTGCTGTACATGAGAATGGGGGTTGCATACAAAGTTATAAAGATCGTTAACATTAAACACGTTTCCACAACAAATTTACAATGACAGACCGGTACAGAGGGGAGAGGACCCTGTCCTTGCGGACTTACATTCTATATGTTTTTTTTTTTTAACAATTTTTTTCGCCCGATTCAAAGACCAATTTGGATATCCCCTCCCCATCAATTTATTGCAACATCTATCAAGCATTTCATCTTTACTGCAATTTCTATATATCCTTGTTATCTCACCCACTGGAATCGATTTGACTGTATGTCGCGGGTGGCTACTGGACGCATGGAGAATGCTATTCCCGGATAACGGTTTCCAAAAGTTGATGTGACTATAGATTCCCCCTCACTCGTTGTCAATAACAACTCCAAGAAGGCTATGGAACAGGAATCATGATTACATGTAAATCTAAGACTGAATTGATTATTATTCAGATAATTCACAAATTCCGGTATGGAATTAACATCGCCACTCCGTATGATGAGTGTATCATCAATGTATCTGCCATACCAGAAAATGCAGGGAACATATGGATTACAATCTGAATAAAGAAAAGATTCCTCCCAATATGCCATGACTATATATTGGCCACAGTTGGAGAGTGCTTACCGCCCATAGAAACTCTATTCTGGAGAGAAAACTGCTGATCAAAAGAAAAATAATTGTTATTTAAAATGAAAATCACAGCCTGTATAACAAAATGACACAAATCCGATGTACAGTCACTGTACTTAGTAAGATGAAATTCCAAGACTACAATAGCTGTTTCTGCAGTATGGACGTGTAGAGGGCCATAACGTCACACGCAACCCAATAGCAATTTTTTCTCCATTTAATATATGACAATTGTTTAAGCACATCCTTGGAATCTTTCAGATTTGAGAAAGAATGCCTTAGTGCGTTCAAAATGCGTAAAGCTCCTGAGGGTCATGTGAAGTTGTCTATCACTGCTGCATGTTTTTATCAATGAACGAATAAAATATTTTTTGATTGTTTGGAAACTGGAACAAATCTCCTCTTTTTTTCATTTCATCCACGTGTGACTGCACTGATAACCGACACCACATGCCGCAATGGAACAGGTGAGCTGGTTTCTTCTTGTTTGCTCATTTTTACAATGATGCCAGCCTTTACATCTGACAATATCACAAGTTCTGGTGTCTAAACGAGTGAGCTATGTGGGATAAGATGGTAACAGCTCAGATAAGTGACTTCCAGCTAGAGAATTTGTGAAATCTGTGGGCTCCTAGTTGGATATCAGAGGTTGTTGTATGAAGCGTAGACACCTGAAGACTAGTGATGGGCGAACCCATGGATGTTCAGGTCAGGTTGGTTTGGATGAACATTTAAAAGTAAACAGTGGATCACCGCGCAAATGCTGAGATAGATTGAATATTGTATACTCACACAATGAACGAGTTGGTATGGAGTGTACTCAGAGATAAATGCAAATTTTCATCCGTTTAGAGAGCAAAGCTGATGAAATATGATTCATGCAGAGGTCCATGAAAAAAGAGCGGTCTCCCTGAATAAAGTGCTAAGTGCTAATTGTAACAGAGCAGCTAGAACCTGGGCGTTGGCTGGCAGTGAGCTTTTTCAATAAAGAAGCTGTGTGTCTGGTATTAGCAGAAGTAACAAACAGGGGTTAATAAGTGATGGCAGCCCAAAAAATGGAGACACTGGTGGTGCGCGTTGTGAAGCCCGATGTTCAGATGAGTGGGCAGCATGGAGGTGCTGAGCGCTGAAAGTACTGGCAGACGCTGACTCCTCGCGTGCCCCGGCTGGAAGTGGCGCTGAGGGTTGCGGTGTGGGGAGAAGCTTCAGTGACTTCACAGGGAAGTAGGGATGGGTGCGTGAGGTGCACAATTCCTACGTGTTTCAAGGGGTGTCGCCCCTCTTCATCAGCTTGGTCCTAATGTTGCGGCGACTAAAAAAACGTAATTCTGGCATTTTGAATTTTTTCTCGTTACGCCATTTAGCGATCAGGTTAATTCTTTTTTATATAGATGCATCGAGTGATTCTGAACTCCACAATACCAAATATGTGTATGTTTGATTTTGATTTTTTTGATTGCTTTATTTTGAATGGAGCGAAAGGGGGGGTGATTTTAACTTTTTTATTTTTTTATTTTTTATATATTTTTTACTTTTTGCATGTTTATATATTCTTAACTTTTTTTTACTTTTTGCATGCTTCAATCGTCTCCATGGGAGATTAGAAGCTGCAGTTATCTGATCGGCTCTGCTACATACAGGCGATAATCACTCACTTGCTATGAGCGCTGACCACCAGTCGGCACTCATAGGAATCTAGTAGTGACAACCATAGAGGTCTAGAGGAGACCCATCGGTGACCCACAATCACGTAGCGCGGGTCACCGATGGGCGGGATTTCCGGCGCACTTGCACAGAGTTTGACAGCAGCATTTAACGGGTAAACAGCCGTAGGTGGATTGCGATTCGACCCGCGGCTGTTTGAGGCACATGTCAGCTGTTCAAAAAAATGTAAATAAAAAAATACAACTATGATGCAGAGGATAAAGTGGAGGAGGGGGTGGAGGTAGATGTGGTGGTGTACGTAGAAGAAGGGGAGGGGTCAACATTTTTTTATTTTATCTTTGTCATTACCAGTGCCAACCTGACAATGCATGTTGTTTCTGATGACAGGTTTGCTTTAACAAGGCCTTACCTATTATTATTCTTGGGAGATGCGAATCCTACGGGATCGTACAAGCTGCTTATGGCGGCTAGAGCACCCCTAAGTATAAATGTTTTTTTTTTCCTGGCTAACTTGAAAGGAGAAGGCGTCTGACTTTAAATTCCAGAGAAGTCTGTGAATGCGCTATATTGGTACAGTGTCTGACCCTAAGTCTCAGTCTCTCAGATCAGTGCATAAGTCCTGAGAAGGGAATGGTCCCATCGGTTCTTGGGTATTTGAGGATATTTTTGTCATGCTTCTAGATTCGAATCCTTGATTATGTGTTATTTGGTCGGCATTCCTTTCCGCTGAGCGACAACTGATACACCTTTTATTTGCATGTTTTAGTTCTGTTATCTTTGTTTCTGTTTTTCTGTCCTATTACCTTTTGGGTGTAGCTTTAAATACCTTCCCCTACTGGTGTTTCCTGTGGATGAGAAACTTATTTGAATTCATTCATTGTGGTGTAGTTTGTTTTGGTTGCAGTTGCTTTGTTTATTATTCCTTTCCTCCTTAGAGAACTGCTACTCTTGCGATCCTAGGAGCTGCTAAGGACATTCAAGGTAATTTGTCATCAAGTGGGGGTGCCATTGCACTACCTTATGGTGCCAACCTGTGCGGTCAGGAAGGGACAGATCAGGGACAGAGAAAGGCTTTTCCTAGTCTGAACAGGGACCTGTCTGGTTCAGGTATTTTTGTTCCTGGTTTGTACCTTACCCGTGTGAATGTTCTTTGCCATTCTTAATAATTTTGTGAAGCCTGAGATTTGAGCAGGCAAACACCTACGGGGCTCTACTGAGAACACTGATGGAGGTCTCATTTGAAGGTATGTCTTTGAAACAGTCATTGACATAAAAGTCCTTCTCTATGAATTGTTTGACATCTTATCCATATTCTGCTTCTCCTTCTTGATCAGACCTTTTGAGTCCATAAATGGTGACTGCAAGGGAAGGACTGTTACCAAGGATGTGTACTCTCATGCAATACTCTGTGACATCTTTGGAAGGATTATTGTCTTTTTGCAAGAGCTACTTTTAAGAAATTCCTTTCCCTTTTTCTTACGAGGAAGCAGTGGAACATTTGCTGGATGTCAGCAACAAGGCAATGGAATCCTTATGGAAGCGGATAAGTACTCCCAGCAGTTTATTTTTGAGATCAGGACCTATGAGAAGAGACATTTTTAAATTTAGTAGTAGACTCAAACACCACTCTAATCTGGTATGGTTTCTTTGGTTGGTATATGCCAAACATGGATAAAAACCACCAGCATTCTTCAGAGTCTTTGAGAGTGGAAACTATCTCTGCATGACTGTTTACAAAAAACTTTTCCATGAAGGAGAAAAAGTGATTTTTCATCTATGGTTTTCTTTGTTGTATCTGAAAGAGGAGAAACATTTTAACACTTGATCTCTGTTATTTGGCAGGCGTGGTCTGTTTTTCTGAAGGAAAGAGGTGCGACCCAGCTGTTAGTCTCATCTTTTACAAGTTCCCTGTCCATTATCTCTAATAACAACTTGTCTTCTATAGACATTGCCACCTTATTGTCTTATTTTGTTCTCCGGAAGACTGAGCACCGTAACTTAACTTCATACATGTTGGATATTATACTGCTGTCAAGGAACTGTCGCATGGCAGTTCCTTGATATGAAAGTCATTGTTACAGCGTTGGAACAGAGATGGATGACTGTTCTACAGGGTATTTATTTGTAAGCATGTTTGCACAGACGAGAGAAAGCGCATGTGACTCAGGCATATGTCTCCTATTTATGACCCATTCTATGTCTAGTCTTTGGGCTAAGAAAGCATTGCGAGGCCCATTGATGTGACATCTCATTTTATAAATTTGCAAGATGTCTCTACCCAAGAGCAGGATGGTCAAGTTGTGGTAGAAGGTGTGATATACGTTTTAAATGAGTGTGGTGGATTGCTACATCTGGTGTAGGAATTTTAGATCGGTTGTCAGGAATTTGGTTATATTCATTGATCGTAGGTAGTGGCAGGCTGAACTGCCCATCTAAAGACTCAATTTGGTAATCTGTACCTTTCTAAGGCTACTTTCACACTTCAGGTTTTCGGCGTCAGGCGCGATCCGGCGTCGTGCCGGAACGCCGGATCCGGCAAATGTTTAGTAAAACCGGATGTGACGGATCCGTTTTTCTGCCGGATCCGTCTTTTTCTTGACAGACAAAACCGGATCCGTCTCATCCGGTTCATCCGTTTTTCTATCCGTTTTTCGACGGATTACGCCGGATCCGGTTTTTAAAATTGACCCTTGTGGCCTTCCGAACGGGATTGGCTACTGGAAAACTATATATAGCATGTTCCTACAGCCCTTCTTTGACAGGTTGTAGAGGAGAAAGTGCAGGTTGGAGAGAAGAGCAAGTTATTGGCGAAGATGGATGTTGTCATTGGAAATATTTTGAAGAATTTGGCGGATTTTATAGCGGAGGCAAATCATTTGAGGGTGATTGTTCTGGAGAAGGAGAGAGCGAGACAGCAGCGCATCAGGCATCGTAGACGACGTTTGTGGATCCACCCCATCACAGCCAAGAGAATGACGCGTGGAGTCTATTCTACACTCTGCATGGACCTTCGACGAAACCCGGATAAATTTTTTGGATATGTTAGGATGAAAATGGAGAATTTTGATTACTTGGTGGAGCGCATTGCACACCTCATAAGAAAAGCGGACACCTATTGCCGCTTCTCTGTTTCACCCACAGAGCGTCTGATGGTGACTTTAAGGTAAGCCACATTTATTGGATGTGATCGCATCAGAGCACACTTTCACTGCAATCTTGTTGGTGGTAGTTTGTATCTCCAAGTGTTATAGCTCAGTTTTGGTATGTAATGCTGTGATTTAAAACTAATTTATTGTTTTTTAATTCCCCACAGATTTCTTGCAACTGGAGAATCCCTTTCGTCACTGCATTTCCAGTACAGACTCGGGATTTCCACCATATCTGGAATAGTGAAGTACACATGCCATGCACTGTGGGACTCCTTAGCTGAAGAGTTTTTACCAGAGCCCACAACAGAGAGGTGGATTGAAATTGCTGACAAGTTTCAACAGATATGTCAGTTTCCCAACTGCTTAGGCGCTGTGGACGGGAAACATATCCGCATTGTAAAGCCAGCTGGATCGGGATCGGAATATTTCAATTACAAGAAATATTTTTCAATTGTCCTCATAAAATAGAATAGACACTATTCTAAAAACTGCACCCCTTAAGGTGCTCAAAACCACATTCAAGAAGTTTATTAACCCTTCAGGTGCTTCACAGGAAAAAAAATGAACATTTAACTTTTCTTCACAAAAAAAATACTTCAGGTTCAATTTTTTTTATTTTACCAAAGGTAACAGGAGACGTTGGACTGCAAAAGTTATTGTGCAGTTTGTCCTGAGTACGCTGATACCTGATATGTGGGGGGGAACCACTGTTTCGGCGCATGGCAGAGCTCAGAAGGGAAGGAGCTCCGTTTGACTTTTTCAATGCAAAATTGGCTAGAATTCAGATCGGATGCCATGTCACGTTTGGAGAGCCCCTGATGTACCTAAACAGTGGAAACCTCCCACAAGTGACCCCATTTTGGAAACTATACCCCCCAAGGAACTTATCTAGATATGTGGTGAGAACTTTGAACCAACAAGGGCTTCACAGAAGTTTATAACGTACAGCGGTACAATTAAAAAATCATATTTTTCAACAAAAATGATCTTTTCACCCCCAATTTTTATTTTCCCAGGGGTAACAGGACCCTAAAAGTTATTGTGCAATTTGTCCTGAGTACGCTGATACCCCATATGTGGGTGTAAACGACTATTTGGGCGCATGGCAGAGCTCAGAAGGGAAGCAGCGCCATTTGACTTTTTTGGCTGGAATTGAGATCGGACACCATGTCGCGATTGGAAAACCCCTGATGTACCAAAACAGTGGAAACCCCCCACAAATGACACCATTTTGGAAACTAGACCCCTAAAGGAACTTATCTAGATGTGTGGTGAGCACTTTGAACCCCCCAGTGCTTCACAGAAGTTTATAACGCCCGGGAGTGAAAATAAAAAACTCACATTTTTTCCACAAACATGATCTTTTAGTCACCAATTTTTTTTAATTGGACCCCAAAAGTTATTGTCCAATTTGTCCTGAGTACGCTGATACCCCATATGTGGGAGAAAACTACTGTATGGGCACACGTCGGGGCTCAGAAGGGAAGTAGTGACATTTTGGAATGCAAACTTTGATGGAATGGTCTGCGGGTGTCATGTTGCTTTTGGAGATCCCCTGATGTACCTAAACAGTGGAAACCCCCCACAAGTGACCCCATTTTGGAAATTAGACCCCCTAAGAAACTTATCTAGTTGTGTGGTGAGCACTTTGAACCCCCCAGTGCTTCACAGAAGTTTATAACGACTGGGCATGAAAATAAAAAAATCGTATTTTTTCCACAAACATGATCATTTAGTCCCCAATTTTTTTATTTTCCCAAGGGTAACAGGAGAAATTGGACCCCAAAAGTTGTTGTCCAATTTGTCCTGAGTACACTGATACCTCATATGTGGGAGAAAACTACTGTATGGGCACACGTCGGGGCTCGGAAGGGAAGTAGTGACATTTTGGAATGCAGACTTTCATGGAATGTTCTGCGCATGTCATGTGCGTTTGGAGAGCCTCTGATGTACCTAAACTATTGAACCTCCCACAAGTGACCCCATTTTGGAAACTAGACCCCCTAAGGAATTTATCTAGATTTGTGGTGAGCACTTTGAACCCCAAAGTGCTTCACAGAAATTTATAACGCCCGGGCGTGAAAATAAAAAAATATTTTTTTTCCACAAAAATGATAATTTTGCCCCCAATTTTTTATTTTCCTAAGGGTAACAGGAGAAATTGGACCCCAAAAGTTGTTTTCCAATTTGTCCTGAGTACACTGATACCCTATAAGTGGGGATAAAACACTGTTTGGGCGCATGGCAGAGCTTGGAAGGGAAGGAGCACCATTTGACTTTTTCAGCGCAGAATTGGCTGGAATTGAGATCAGACGCCATGTTGCATTTGGAGAGCACCTGATGTGTCCAAACAGTGGAAAACCCCCAATTCTAACTCCAACCCTAACCCCAACACACCCCTGACCCTAATCTGAGCCCTAGCCCTAACCCTAGCCCTAGCCCTAACCCTAACGGGAAAATGGAAATAAATACATTTTTTTTATTTTATTATTTTTCCCTAACTAAGGGGGTGATAACGGGGGGTTTGATTTACTATTTATGGCAGTTTTTATATTTGGCAGCTGTCACACGCTAAAAGACGCTTTTTATTGTAAAAATAGTTTTTGCATCACCACATATTGAGAGCTATAATTTTTCCATATTTTGGCCCACTGAGTCATGTGAGGTCTTATTTTTTGCGGGACGAGTTGCCGCTTTTATTGGTGTCATGTTTGGGCACGTGACATCTTTTGATCGCTTTTTATTCCGATTTTTGAGACGCAGAATGAACAAAAACCAGCTTTTCATGAATTTCTTTTGGGGAGTGCGTTTACACCGTTCCGTGTGCGGTAAAATTGATAAAGCCCTTTTATTCTTCGGGTCAGTATGATTACAGCGATACCTCATTTAGTTTTTTTTTATGTTTTGGCACTTTTATGCAATGAAAACAATTTTATATAAAAAAGAATTATTTTTGCATTGCCTTATTCTGCGAGCTATAACTTTTATATTTTTTTGCTGATGATGCTGTGTGGTGGCTCGTTTTTTGCAGGACAAGATGACATTTTCAGCGGTACCATGCATATTTATATGCGTTTTTTTGATCGCGCGTTATTGCACTTTTTGTTCGGCAGTATGATAATAAATCATTATTTTTTGCTTGGTTTTTATTTTTATTTTTTAAGGGGTTCGCTAAAGGGGTTAACCAATGGGACAGTTTTATAGGGCGGTTCGTTACGGACGGGGCGATACCAAATATGTGTACTTTTATTGTTTTTTTTTTTAATTTCCAAAAAATGAATGTATTAGGGAATATTTTTTTTTATTATTTTATTTAGCGATTTTTTTAAAAATTATTTTTACACTTTTTTTTTTCTTTTAACTTCATTACATTGTCCCAGGTGTGACATCACTGTCCTGTGACAGATCGCTGATCTGTCACATCACAGATCACTGTGACAGATCAGCGATCTGTCACAGGCACTGCACAAGGCTTCCTCCTTACCTGCGCTTTGCAGGCATGAGGAAGCCAGCTCCCTGCAGGCCCCCGAAGGTCCCCGTCGCCATCTTGGATCCGGTGACCTGTAGGGAAAGAGCGCCCCGCAGCAGCGCTGCACATTGCGCTGCCGTGGGGGGCTCAGGGAAGCACGGAGGGAGCCCCCTCCTTGCCGATGCTTCCCATTAACTCCCGGTGCACCGCAATCATGTTTGATTGTGGTGTGCAAGGGGTTAACGTGTCGGGGGCGGTTCGTGACCACCCCTGACACATTGTGCCGGGTGTCAGCTGTGATAATCAGCTGACACCCGGCCGCGATCAGCGGCGTTCACCACGTGGGCGCCGCTGATCGCTGTGACGTACTCTCCCGTCCCTGGGAATTAAGTCCCAGGGCACATGGACGGGATAGTACGTCACATAACAGAAAGGGGTTAATCTATCCTGCCAACAGGGCATCCCTGCTGACATCATTCTGATTGATAGCTGGCTCCCCACTGTAGAACTTCGGGAGCCGGCTATAGATCAGCATAACATCTGCAGTGACACCCAGTTGACAGAAGAGAATGGAAGTCAGAGAGCTGCTTTGTTATAAGCTCATAAGAAACAGCAGAATTTCCAGCAAGAGTGGTTCGTGACAATTCTGAGTCTGTAGAGATTGGTGAAAGGCGGAACAACCAGATAGTTAACAGCTACCTGCCTGTAAGTTCTTAGGATCATAGCTGTCTTTTGCCACAGTTCGAAATGTTAATAAGAAATGAATGTCCAAGCCGCGTTCCTTTACCCCGAAGCGCGTTTCGTCACACTTCCTCAGGGGGCGTAAAGGAACACGGCTTGGACATCACACGCTGGGTGAGATACTTTTTGTTACATTGTGTCAGTGAGGCCATTGTATTAGCCGCATGGTTCGGGATAATAGACGCACGTTCATTGAGTACTATGTAAAGTGTGACTTTTTACAAGCACTTTGTATTGGAGTTTAAAATAGAGCTTTCATGTATATTATGGGCATATTACTTGATACTGAAAGGTGTGTTTAAAGATGTCCTTAAGCCATTAGTGTTCCTTTTAATTAAATACGGCATTGTAATAATATTTATTAATTTATTGTTGTATATTAATAAAATTGCAATTTATTATAAAGAAATTTTTGGTTCTTGTGTTTTATCTGTTCACTCCTTCTCTTGTTGTAGAGTGTGGAGTGGCAGTAATTGGTTTTAGGTGCTAAGCATGCAGGGTGCCCAAACTTTTGCATTGGCCAATTTTCCTTTTTGCAATTTTTAATATGTAAAAGATGAAAATATATAATGTGTGTTGCCTAAATACAAATAAAATGTGTCATCTTTAACGTTAAGCCTTTTGCCGATCATTTCATTTTCAGCATAACCTGTTCACAATAACAGTAATTTTAACCAAGGGTGCCCAAACCTTTACATGCTAGTGTACATACATATGATATGCGACCTTGGTGTTATGACTTTGGTTAAATGCATCTCCTGCAATCGTATAAATGACGCATATAAAGAAAATTGTTACCTACAATTATTGTAACTCGCGTAATGCACCCCATAAATCAATTTTCCCAATCTATGTCATTGTAGTTGTTTCAGTAATGTGATTATGCTGTAATACCCAGTGATCTCCATAAATGGTAGTGTATAAAGTGTGTAAGTTAGACATTCAGTCTGAATAATACAAGTATGTGAAATATCACTACAAAAGAATCTGGGACATAGTAAATGACTTAATGAGTTTTCAGGTCACAGATTAGTTCAATGTTTACACTTATTATGGAAGTATCAATGTGTGATTACTCTTGGCTGATGAACATTAGCAAATGTTACACATGCTAAAAGGTTCTTTAAACTAGCTTTTTACGGTTTTCTATTAGGATAACAAGAGTGCTGTCTGAAATGTTTTACCAGATCTGCGTCCTGTGACTGCCTGCAAGAAAAAGGCACCGGTACTCGGGGTCAGGGTTGGACAAAGATTCATGCAATGGGAGTTGGTGCAATTTTCATCCAATCTTCCATAAGAGTGATGCATTATTTCACTAGAAACATAAACCGAATCAATGGATTTCCACATGAATCTAAGTTCCATGTTAAAAAAAAAAATCAAAGCATGTATTGTTCTTTCTTTCCTCCAATATCTACATACAAGGAAGAGTCGAGGTGATTCTAAACACAAGAAATAGCGACGGCTGTCAAGTCAGCAGGTTTGGCTTTCATCTAAAGAGCATGAGTGCCGTGAAGGGAATATGAGCTTATGCTTCCCAGGATTAGAGCAGTATAAAATAGGGACAGAAAGAAACTCTGAGTAAATGCTGTAAAGAGAAAAAAAAATCAAAACACCAGAATTGTATTTTTTTGGCCGCCGTAACTCCTCAAAGAAATTCAAGAAGCGATCTCAACATCATGTCCATCCCAAAGTAGTATCAATAAAAACATCAGTCGTCCTGCAAAAAAGCAAGCTCTGGCCGGTTTCACATTTGCGCTTTATGGCGCAGCGACAGCCTGCGCACGGCCGCCGCTAAGCCCCGCCCCCTGCTGGCTCCCTGCCCACCCCATCCGGTCATCGCCGCACATGGACGCTTGCGATCTGCGCACCCTATCTTTAGCATAGGATGCACAGATCGTGCGCTGGCCGTGCGCTAGCAGGATTTTGCTGTGCGCTGTGCACTTTTGAAGGTGCGCTGTGCGCGCCAAAATGCAACATGCTGCGTTCGGCGCACACGGGCGCACCTTCAAAAGTGCGCAGCGCACAGCAAAATCCTGCTAGCACACGGCCAGCGCACAATCTGTGCATCCTATGCTAAAGATAGGGTGCGCAGATTGCTAGCATCCATGTGCGCTAGTAGGCGGCGATGACCGGATGGGGCGGGCAGGGGTGGGGCTTAGTGGCGGCCGTGTGCAGGCCGTCGCTGCACCATAAAGCGCAAATGTGAAACCGGCCTCTGCTCCATCAACCGCAGAAATAAACTGTTTCACTTTTTGAAAAATCGAGACACAAAAAACATTTTTTTTTTACAAATTTCAGACATTTTTCATCACATAAAGAAAAATACAATTATGCAAGTTTGGTATAGTCAAAACCATACAGACCTGGTGAATCATATTTCTCAGTCATTTTTATGCACAATGAATGCCATAAAAAATTCTGGAATTGCATTTTTTTCTTCACAATTTCACTTTATTGGATTTTTTCTTTTACTTTCCAGTACATTATATGATATATGAATGTTGTTATTCAAAAGCACGACTCATCCCATAAAAAACAAACCCTTATAAGGCAATGTGGGTGAAAATGTAAAAAAAGTTACGGCTCTTAGAAGAGAAAACAAAGGGCATCAATGAAAAATAGCCTTACTTCCCAGTTTCTGTTAGGGTGGGCTCTCCTTATTGAGTGACAGTTCTTGTGAGAAGCAAAACTGTAGTATAGTAAAATTATGAAGCTCAATACAAGTTATGCTGTAAGGCAATCATCTGTCAGTGGTTTGCTCTGAGTCTACACTGCTTTCACGGTATTTCCACATAGCGATAACAGTGCATTTGAACAAGCACACACGTAGGGACAGTGAGAGCTGTGATTAGGAGATCTGCTCTCAAAGATGCCTATGTTCCAGACTGGTGATTTTGCAAGATTTGTACCAGCAGATTTTCAGAAGCTGGGAGGGCAGGTGAGGAAGGCGAGTTGCTACCTGTTGTGTAGAGATCAATGGGCTGGAGAGAGCCGACAAGTATGTTAAGAGTTAACCTCTCCTGAAATGTAACTGCTTCACACACTCTGGGTCTGGGCAGACTCTGGTGGCTAAGCTCCATGGAAACCAGTTGTACTCTGTGAAAGATAAAAGCTCTCACAGCTGGATAATGACAGCAGGTAGGAAATGCAAGTCAACTGCAAACTTGCTTATTTTCATAACATTTATCATCTAGCAATTAAATAACTTGAGAATGCTATTTTGAGACTGGACTTATGGATGGCGTTTTCCGTGAAATTTTTTAATGCTCTTTTTACAGCCAGAGCGATGGATACATAAGTGAGGACAAGTTAAAGTCTCTCTCTTACTTTTTTGTCTTCATGTGGGATTCCAACAAAAAAAACACTTGCCTGGCTACCTCCGTAATTCCAATATGTTTTCTTGGACACAGTCCCATGAATTCACAGCCACATCTCCTCTATGGGGTTGCTATTTGGGGCATGGAGCCTCTAATAACATTTTCGCCATAGGATCTTCATAAATTTTAATCTTGAACCATAGTCATAGACTATGCCATTTCTCCAAATACTGTCAACAGTATCGTCAGATAAAAGATAAATATACGGCAAGCGATGGTAGCGCTCACCTGCAGGCACAACACCTATGAAGCATGAATAGATGCTGCTGCTGCCCTGAGGCTGAAGGAAATGGTTCTTACAGATGTATAATGGCAAAAATGGAAACTGTCACACTTAAGTGGGTTCTGCTGTGGGTATGAAGCGCTTTGGGATTCCAAGTCACTTTCTATTAATACCAACGCATTTGTGCTCTGGACCTCCATCCTACTCAAGGCATAAAATGCGTTGGTAATAAAAAACAATTTGGAAATCCAAGGCTCTTCATTCCCACAGCGCAGCCCGAATAAACATGACAGTTTCCATTTTTCCAGCTGTGTAATATGGAAAACACAACAGATTAGAAAGTAAATGTACCTGCATCCGTGCTATATTACAGTTCATATAAAAGAGGACTATTCAGAATCACTTTATATCTTGTGAATGTCCAGATTGTTATATCTTGGTCTGGAATTTTAATGGCATACATTTGTCTGCTGCATCAATAATGCAGGCTATTTGAGTAATAATAATCATTGTTTTAAGTCTGTCTTCTACCTTGTCCTTTTGTGCAAATTTTAATGAAACTCCACAGCATGCCAATATCTCCTGTGCACTCGGGTTCAATACTCCAGGCAATCTATGAAAGATAGAGCAGGATAGAGTGGATGGAAATCAATAATGTATTAGTCTGTCATGCAGGATTTTATCAGATTTTATTGACATCTATCTCTGTAGAGTTTTTAAACTGTACATGTTCCCGTCCATATTTAATCTGTACACCAGAGATTAGAGCGTACATGAACCCGTGTATACAATTTAAATCTAATGTACTTAAAGGATCAGAAAATGTCATGATATTGGTATTTTACTTAGGATCCATCATTGTTTTAATCTGTAACAGTTCTGTATTAATCTCAGTGGTGTATGAGAAAAGTTAACAAGATGTGAAAAGAAATAATTGCTTTTGACAAATACAGTTTCTAAATATGTATCTCAGATATTTGTAAATTACATTAGTTCCTGAGAGTAAACTATACAAAGGTATAGATATTCTCTTTAGGATGTGTTGGTCTCAAAAGGTTGTTTGTGACTGACAATGTGCGGGTTTTCTCTGGGTGAAGAGCTTAATATCGATGAAATCACCATAGTTGTCACGTGTTGTAGATGTGATTGTAGCCTAAGGTACATACCATAATTGATTCTTGCTTAGATAGCACTAAAACCACTGAGCATAAGATAGATTACATTGTACAATGTTATAAAATGATTTGTAAGGACATCTGCTGGAAAAAAATGTGAAATGCATGGCAGGATTACTGCATCCATCAGGTCATACTTGATTTGAGGTTTATTGATTACTAGCTGAAGAGCCCGGTGTTGCTTGGGCATAGTAACTAACTACGGTTATTTATAACAAATTATAATGATTATATCTATAAATATAAAGCTGAGTGCATTGCCCCGCCCACTCCGCATAGCCACATTCACTATAATATCCCCATTCAATATAATATCCCACATCATCCCGTCAGCCAGAGCCACCGGACTACTCCCCCTAATATCCCACATCATTCTGTCAGTCAGAGCCACTGAACTACTACCCCTAATACCCCAAATCATCCATTCATTTACCCCCACATCCGATCACTGGCTCGCTCTTGTTATCTTCAACTCAAAATCATTTCTGGAATTCGACCGTTTCTTACTTTCGACTCTGCAAAAACTCTTACTGTTTCTCTTATTCATTCTCGTCTGGACTATTGTAACTCTCTACTAATCGGTCTCCCTCTTACCAAACTCTTCCCTCTCCAATCCGTCTTGAATGCTGTAGCCAGGATCATATTCCTCACCAATCGCTATAGCGATGCCTCTACCTTGTGCCAGTCCTTACACTGGCTACCCATCCACTCCAGAATTCAGTATTATTATTATTTATTATTATAACGCCATTTATTCCATGGTGCTTTACATGTGAGGAGGGGTATACATAATACATGCAAATACAGTAATTTTAAACAATACAAGTCACGACTGGTACAGGATGAGAGAGGACCCTGCCCGCGAGGGCTCACAATCTACAATGGGATGGGTGAGGATACAGTAGGCGAGGGTAGAGCTGGTCGTGCAGCAGTTTGGTGGATCGGTGGTTACTGCAAGTTGTTGGCTTGTCGGAAGAGGTAGGTCTTCAAGTTCTTTTTGAAGGTTTCCTTGGTAGGCGAGAGTCTGATATGTTGTGGTAGAGAGTTCCAGAGTAGGGGGGATGCACGGGAGAAATGCTGCATGCGATTGTGGGAAGAGGAGATAAGAGGGGAGTACAGAAGGAGATCTTGTGAGGATCGGAGGTTTCGTGCAGGTAAGTACCGGGTAACTAGGTCACAGATGTACGGAGGAATCAGGTTGTGGATGGCTTTGTATGTCATGGTTAGGGTCTTGAACTGGAGTCTTTGGGTAATGGGGAGCCAGTGCAGGGATTGACAGAGGGGAGAGGCCGGGGAATAGTGGGGGGACAGGTGGATTAGTCAGGCAGCAGAGTTAAGAATAGATTGGAGGGGTGCGAGAGTGTTAGAGGGGAGGCCACAGAGCAGGAGGTTGCAGTAGTCAAGGCGGGAGATGATGACGGCATGGACTAGGATTTTTGCAGATTCTTGGTTGAGGAATGTACGGATCTGTGAAATATTTTTGAGTTGAAGTTGGCAGGAATGGAAAGGGCTTGGATATGTGGTTTGAAAGAGAGATCAGTGTCAAGGATAACCCCATGGCAGCGAGCTTGTGGGACTGGAGCGAGTGGGAAGCCGTTTACTTTAATGGATAGGTCCGTTGGGGGGGTCACGTGAGATGGGCGAAAGATGATTAATTCTGTTTTGTCCATATTAAGTTTTAGAAATCTAGCGGAGAAGAAGGATGAAATAGCAGACAGACATTGAGGGATTCTGTTTAGTAGTGAGGTGATATCTGGTCCAGATATGTAGATCTGTGTGTCATCAGCATAGAGATGATACTGAAAGCCATGAGATTCTATGAGCTGTCCGAGGCCGAAGGTGTAAACGGAGAAGAGCAGGGGCCCTAGGACTGAAGCTTGTGGTACTCCGACGGATAGGGGGCGCGGTGAGGAGGTGGTGTGTGAATGGGAGACGCTGAATGTCCTGTCTGCTAGGTATGACGCAATCCAAGATAGGGCCAAGTCTGTGATACCAAGAGATGAGATGGTCTGTAGTAATAGGGAATGGTCCACTGTGTCAAAGGCAGAGGACAGGTCCAGGAGGAGGAGGACAGGGTAGTGTCGCTTGGCCTTGGCAGCTAGTAGGTCATTGGTGACCTTAGTTAGGGCAGTTTCAGAGGAGTTGTGTGGCCGGAAGCCGGATTACAAATGGTCAAGGAGGGAGCAAGAAGAGAGGTGGGAGGATAGTTCAAGATGGACGTGTTGTTCCCGTAGTTTTGAGGCATAGGGGAGAAGTGATATAGGGCGATAGCTAGATACAGAGGATGGGTCAAGAGAGGGCTTTTTGAGGATAGGTGTGATTGAGGCATGTTTAAAGCTTGAGGGGAAAACACCATTTGTTAGTGATAGGTTGAAGAGATGGGTTAGGGTTGGGATGAAGACTGTGGTGAGGTTTGGGATGAAGTGGAATGGGATCGGGTCAAGTGCACAGGTAGTGAGATGTGATCTTGAGAGTAGAATGGAGAGTCGATCTTCTGTAATGGTGGAGAAGTTGGTTTTGGGGGAGGATGGCAGGGCAGGTAGGAGGAAGGGCACTGGGGGTTGTTGACGAAAACTGTCTCTGATGTTATCAATCTTCTCCTTGAAAAATGAGGCAAAGTCTTCAGCTGAGATGAGTGGAGAGGGAGGAGGTGCTGGGGGGCGGAAGTGTTGAATAACTGTTTAGGGTTGTGAGACAGGGAGGATATGAGAGATGAGAAGTAGGTTTGTTTTGCTGCAGCGAGTGTGGCCTTGAAAGTAGTGAGGGACTGTTTGAATGTGATGAAGTCCTCATTGGAGTGGGATTTTTTCCATCTCCACTCAGCAGCCCTGGAAGCCCGCCTCAGTTCTTTGGTCAGACTGGTGTGCCAGGGCTGTCTGTTGATTTTGCAAGCTTTGGTGTTATGAATGAGTCACCGTAGGAGGCAAAAACAGAAATGCTAGCTAAGTCAAGAAAACCAGAGAAGTTGGCAGCTATCGGATTGCAGACCCCTGAACCTATCAACAACAACTAGCAGTAGCCGTGGGGGGTTCCTACGGTGCCCTAGACCCCTCGATCACAGCCGGAGAACTAAATAGCCTAAAGACAGAAAGGGAAATCTAAACTGCCCCAGAGCAGACCCCAAAAGCAATAGGCAGCCCCCAACATATAATGACGGTGAAGCAAGATGAAAAAACACACACACAGATAGAAAGATAGGCTGAGCAAATGATGGGGCCCAAGCTAACTAAATAGGACAGGATAGAAAAGCTGCTGTCTGCAATCCGCCAAAACCCTATCAAAACCAGAGCCAACAGACTGATAGGGAAAAAAGCCCTGAAGACGCTAGGCTTCAAAAAGACTATATCAGTACTCAGGTATTTTCTGAAGACAGAGCAAAAAGGAATTCAGCTCACCCCAGCAGGGAATGGCAGAAATCCAGAAAAACAAGGCAAAACAAAACCAAAACACAAATGCAAAAAGCAGAGCAGAAAACTTAGCTTTTGAGGAGCAGGAATCAGACTGGTCTCCTAGAATCCCTCTGAGAAATCACCAGCAAGGCAGAAGGGCGTCGGCTTCCTTATATCCAGTCAGCAATTCCAGTCACCCAGTCATCATCATCCTGTTCAGGTGCTTGGTAATCAGCCTCACTACCTTCCTTCACCAGAAGAGGGAGTTCATCAGACCTCAATGGTGAAGGGGAAAATGAACTCACAACACTTTGGTATGTTTGAGAGGGGCAACTGATTCCAAAGCTACAGCTATTGTGGTGTTATATAGAGTGACAGCGGCATCTGCATTGTGTAGGGAACTTATGTCTGTAAGAGGGAGGAGGGATTCAGACAGTGAGTGTAGATCGAGGTGTTGAAGATTTCTGCGAGGGTGTGCGAGTTTTTGAGGTGGGGATTGTGGACCTGAGGAGGAGAGGGGAGAGAATGTAAGTAGGTTGTGGTCAGAGAGAGGAAGAGGTGAGTTAGAGAGGCTAGATAGGGAGCAGAGGTGGGTGAAGATGAGGTCTAGTGTGTGGCCATCTTTGTGAGTGGCTGCAGAAGACCATTGAGTGAGGCCGAAGGAGGAAGTGAGAGATAGAAGTTTAGTGGCAGCTGAGAGCGAAGTGTCAATGGTGATGTTGAAGTCACCCAAGATGATAGTGGGGATATCAGTGGAAAGGACATGAAGTAGTCAGATGGTGAAGTGGTCAAAGAAGGTGGTGGCTGACCCTGGAGGGCGGTAAATGACAGCTAGTTGGAGGTTGGAGGGGGAGTAGATTCGCACAGAGTGCACCTCAAAGGAAGGGAGGGTATCAGAGGGCGGCAGTGAGATTGGGGTGAAGGAGCAGTTATGTGACAGGAGAAAACCAACTCCTCCACCATGCTTGCAGCTGGGGCAGGGGGTGTGGGAAAGGTGGAATTCACCATATGAGAGTGCAGCAGGAGAGGCTGTGTCAGAGGAAGTGAGCCAGGTTTCGGTGATGGCGAGGAAGGAAAGTTTGTTAGCAATAAAAAGATCATGGATGAAAGAAAGACTGCATAAAATACATAGACAAAAGTGAACAACCATATATATGACAATGCGTTACAAAGAGACTAAGGTGCAACTAAGTGCAGGGTTACTAACAGCAAGTAAAGTTTTCATGTATAAAGTAAGTGCCATTATATTCAAGATGCCCCATTGGTACCAATTAGCATAGGTGTAATAATCCCCCAGTGAGGTGTGAGTTTCTAAATAATCCCCTGCTAATAGTCCTAAGGTCATAACCTCCAAGTCATTGCTCACACATTTGCTGTCAGGAACACCACACACCGCGCCCCAACACGCGATTTGCAAGAGCCCCGGAAGAAGTCCACGCGAAACGCGCGCTGGGGCGCAGTGTGTGGTGTTCCTGACAGCAAATGGGTGAGCAATGACCTGGAGGTTATGACCTTAGGACTATTAGCAGGGGATCATTTAGAAACTCACACCTCACTGGGGGATTATTACACCTATGCTAATTAGTACCCATGGGGCCTCTTGAATATAATGGCACTTGCTTTATACATGATAATTTTACTTGCTGTTAGTAACTCTGCACTTAGTTGCACCTTAGTCTCTTTGTAACGCATTGTCATATATATGGTTGTTCACTTTTGTCTATGTATTTTATACAGTCTATTGTGAGTACAAATAAATAATGAAGTAATTTTATTCTTGAATATAGACTCCCTTTCTTTCTGGTTTGTTTGCATAGGTATTGGAGTTTTCCATGGGCTAATGCCTGTCTGTGGTGTAGATTACTAAGCATTCACCACTAGTGGTTATGATCTCTGCTGCTGGGATTTTGTATTATACCCCTAATATCCCACATCATCCCGACAGCCAGAGCCACCGGACTACTACCCCTAATATTCCACATCGTCCCATCAGCCAGAGCCACTGGACTACTACCCCTAATATCCCACATCATCCCATCAGCCAGAGCCATCGGACTACTACCACTAATATCCCACATCATCCCGTCAGAGCCACCAGACTACTACCCCTAATATCTCACATAATCCTGTCAAAGCCACCGGACTACTACCCCTAATATCCCACATCATCCCATCAGCTAGAGCCACCGAACAACTACCACTAATATCCCACATCATCCCGTCACAGCCGCCGGACTGCTACCACTAATATCCCTCATCATCCCGTCAGAGCCACCAGACTACTACCCCTAAAATCCCACATCATTCCCTTAGAGCCACAGGACTACTACCCCTAATATCCCACATCATCCCGTCAGCCAGAGCCACCAGACTACTACCCCTAATATCCCACATTATCCCATCAGCCTGGGGTCAGAACCAGAGCACTGAGTGGAATGGTCCTAACTTCCATACCGGGTTCCCTGTGAGAGATGCCTGGCATCACAACCAGAGCGCTGAGTGGATTTGCCCTGACTTCCATACCAATGATCCCTTTAATAAAAGCCTGATGTGAGAATCAGAGCGCTGAGGGATTTACCCTAACTTCTATACTGGAGATCCCTTTAAGAGAGGCCTTGGGTCAGTACCAAAGTGCAGTTTGGATTTGCCCTCACTTCCATACTGGGGATCCCTTTAAGAGGGGCCTGGGGTCAGAACCAGAGCGCTGAGTGGAATTGCCTTAACTTCCATACCAATGATACCTTTAAGAGAGACTGGGGTCAGAACCAGAGTGCTGAGTGGATTTGCCCTGATTTCCATACAGAAGATCCCTTTAAGAGAGACTGGAGTCAGTACCAGAGCATTTGAAGGCAATTGCCCTAACTTCCATACTGGGGATCCGTTTAAGAGAGGCCTGGGGTGAAAACCAAAGCACTGGATGGATTTGCCCTGACCTCCATACCAATGATCCCTTTAATAGAAGCCTGGGGTCAGAATCAGAGCGCTGAGGGATTTGCCCTAACTTCCATACTGAAGATCCCTTTAAGAGAGGTCTGGGATCAGTACCAAAGTGCAGAGTGGATTTGTCCTAACTACCATAATGGGGATCCCTTTAAGAGAGGCCTGGGGTCAGAACCAGAGCGCTTAGTGGAATTGCCCTAACTTCCATACCAATGATCCCTTTAAGAGACCTTGGTGTCAGAACCACAGCGCTGAGTGGAACAGTCCTAACTTCCATACCTGGGATCCCTTTAAGAGAGGCCTGGGGTGAAAACCAAAGTGCTGGATGGATTTGCCCTGACTTCCATACCAATGACCCCTTTAATAGAAGCCTGGGGTCAGAATCAGAGTGCTGAGGGATTTGCCCTAACTTCCATACCTGAGATCCCTTTAAGATAGAAGATGTGCCTATGGGATGGATGATGTGTGATGGGTAGATGGGCACAGGAGGGGGTGATTCATTTCTGTCCTGTGCTCCTTTCTGAGGGGCAGACAATGGCTGGGAGCTTATGTTCACAGGGATGCTAAATTTCTCCCACCCCATCACTGCCTGCTGAGGTGCTGTTGTGGTGTGGGAAAACTGTTGCTCATAGCAACCAATCACAGCTCAGCTTCTTTTAAACAGCTCTGGTGAAATGAAAGATGCTTAGTGATTGGTTGCAAGGAAAACTGTTGCTCATAGCAACCAATCACAGCTCAGCTTCTTTTAAACAGCTCTGGTGAAATGAAAGATACTTTGTGATTGGTTGGTGATACACACATACATACACACATACATTCAATTTTACATATATAGATTCTGCTTGTTTATAAAGCCCTTAGGGCACGTTCCCATGGTCAGTAAATGCTGCGGGTTGGACGCTGTGTACATCCGCAGCATCCAGATGTTACAGCATAGTGGATCGGATTTCAAGAAATCCCATGTCCACTATGCATGCACCGATGCCATCAGCTCACCCGCGGAGACGGACATGCGACGCGTCTTTCCAGACTGCAGCATGTCAATTTATCTTGTGGAGACTCGAGCCTTTGCAAGATAAATCTCACCCATACAATGTATTAGATGCGGTGATTCAGTGAACACGTGGATTCATCTGCGGTCAAAAGCCGGCAGCGCTTTGGATGCAGCTGACATGTACTGCATCCAAAGCACTGTCAATTACTGAACATGTGCACCTAGCCTAATTTATAGACATCGTGATCTCCAACGGGGACAATAATGATAATCTATATTCCCTATCTGTGTCTTTGGAGTGTGGGAGGAAACCCATCAAACTATGGGGAGAAAATACAAACTCCATACAGATGTTGTCCTTGGTGGACATTTGGACTCAGGACCAAGGTCAGACTTCTGTGTCTGGGGGCCAAAGGAGGAAATGACTCTAGGGGCCCACCCTACAGTTCAGCAGCGTAGCTACTGGGGGGACATTGTCACATGAAGGGGCCCAATGGGAGCCACGGCCGCTTTTGTCATGAGGCCGCATCTGAGATGTCAGGGAGAGAGCAGCAAAATGCCGGCTCCCCTGTCTAACAGACTCTGCATAGTGGCAGGTTGCAGAGCCTCAGTCCCTGCAGTGTGCAGCGCTATCTCACCCGAGGAGCTTCAACCAGGCTGGTGGCAGCAGCTGCAGTTAGTTTCTAGCTGTGCATGCTCTGATTGTCTCAGGCACGCTGGGTCCTAGGGCCCACCTTGCATTTCTATCAGACACTTTCTGGTCCTGCCTCACTGCCTGCAAACTTCTTCGGTAAGGCCGGTTTCACATTAGCGCATTTTCAGCGCGCGCACGGCCGGGGGTAGCTCCGCCCCCGAGCCGGCTCTCTGCCCGGCGTGCCCGCCCCTTCCTTGTAGCGCCGCCTCCTAGCGGACAGCGGCGCCTGCGATCGGCGCACCCTATCTTTAGCATAGGGTGCGCAGATCGTGCGCAGGCCGTGCGCTAGTTGCGCTTTGACCTGCGCTGCGCACTTTTGACGGTGCGCCGTGCGCGCCAAAATCCGAAAAGTTTGATTTTGGCGCGCACGGCACACCGTCAAAAGTGCGCAGCGCAGGTCAAAGCGCAACTAGCGCACGGCCTGCGCACGATCGGCGCACCCTATGCTAAAGATAGGGTGCGCCGATCGCAGGCGCCGCTGTCCGCTAGGAGGCGGCGCTACAAGCAAGGGGCGGGCACGCCGGGCAGAGAGCCGGATCGGGGGCGGAGCTACCCCCGGCCGTGCGTGCGCTGAAAATGCGCTAATGTGAAACCGGCCTAAGTGGGGATGGAATGTATTAGATTGATTAAATCTAAGCATGTCCTGGTCACTATGGGTTGAATGTGAGAGGATGGGGTTATTGTGGGGGAGGGGTGACAGAGCACTGGGGGTGAATATGAGAATATGAGGGTATTGTGGGGGCTGAAAAGAGGGAGGGGGGACAGGGCACTGGGGGGGAATATGAGAATATGGTGATATTGTTGGGGGCTGAAGAGGGGGACAGGGCCCTGGGGGTGAATGTGAGAAGATGGGTGATGGGGAGGGGGCACAGGGTGCTGGGGGGTGAATGTGAGAATTTAAGGGTATTGTGAGGGCTGAGGTGGGTGAGGGGTTGGAGAGCACTGGGGGACCGATTATTATACTGTTTTGTTATGAGATTTTATGCACTCTATCACGAGTAATAGTTCCTGTCTTGTGGGCTGCAGATGGGAAGCTAGGGGACTTTTTATACTTGTGATCTGGGTCTAGTATAACAAGCATAAAAATACAGGTTACTATGGTTAATTTTTCAGTATTATTATAACAAAGATAAGTATTAGCAAAAGGGCGCAGACAGAAGGCCGTATAACTCATGCGAGGATCGCATCGCAATCCTCAGACTGGCCCAGCACCTCTCCTGACCCGAGCGTGACAGCGTGATGGATCACTATGCAGCTGTCACGCTCAGGTCAGGAGAGTCTATGGTCTGAGGATTGCGATGCGATCCTCACATGATAAAAATACATCCGTCTTTCTGCCCCCTAACAAGTATAACTGTACAGTAACCACGAGCTGCATTCTATTTTATAATTTCATAATAAGCAATTCATTATTATTAGAAAGTTATTAAAGGCTTGGGATAAATGTCTGCAGTCACGTTCTGTGACTCCAGACTGCCAAGTCATAATAGGGTGCACCTGCTGTCATGAGACCCCAAGACCACTTGTGCGAACAGTTGGTCATGCGACCATGTTTGCTATATGCATGTGTCGACTAGATAAGTTTGACTTCTCTCAATAGAAGAGAATTGTCACATGACCCCCAGCTGACATCAGCGATGCTGGGGCCTTTTTACTGTACATAAGGGGACTCTTTAAATATTAAGTAGGCACTTAAGAAGCATTATTATATGTAGCGTAGCTGCTGGGTGGCAGACGGTGCTGAGGTGGCTGTCAGTCAGTGCCGTGGCATGGTTACAGCGCCACTCTCTATACACAGAACTGTGACTGAAACCGTGCCAGCGCAACGCCTATGACTGGAAGAGCAAGGCTGCAGGGAGGAATAAAGTTAATTAACTCTCAGACGCCACACGGTGTCAGAACACTATTAACCAGCAGATTAACCCCATATTTGCTGTTAGTAGCATTACGTTACATGACAGGTTCCCTTTAGGCTGTGTGCCCACGTAGCTTTTTTTAAGTGTTTCCTCAGCGATTTTAAACGTGCGATTCTGCCGCAGAAACGCTTAAGAAAGCATTCCATGCATTCCTAATTGAAAACGCACATGTTGTGCCAATGGTGTGATTTTTATCGCTGCCGAATCGCTAAGCGGTAAAAATCGCAGCATGTTCATTAATTTGCGTAATCACGTGCGATTCTGCATACATAGACTTGTATTGAAACGCTTGAAAATCGCAAATGTAAGGGTGGTTTCACATTAGCGCTTTTTAAGCGCACGCACGGCCGGGGGTAGCTCCGCCCCCGAGCCGGCTCTCTGCCCGGCGTGCCCGCCCCTTGCTTGTAGCGCCGCCTCCTAGCGCACAGCGGCGCCTGCGATCGGCGCACCCTATCTTTAGCATAGGGTGCGCAGATCGTGCGCAGGCCGTGCGCTAGTTGCGCTTTGACCTGCGCTGCGCACTTTTGACGGTGCGCCGTGCGCGCCAAAATCAAACTTTTCGGATTTTGGCGCGCACGGCGCACCGTCAAAAGTGCGCAGCGCAGGTCAAAGCGCAACTAGCGCACGGCCTGCGCACGATCTGCGCACCCTATGCTAAAGATAGGGTGCGCCGATCGCAGGCGCCGCTGTGCGCTAGGAGGCGGCGCTACAAGCAAGGGGCGGGCACGCCGGGCAGAGAGCCGGCTCGGGGGCGGAGCTACCCCCGGCCGTGCGTGCGCTTAAAAAGCGCTAATGTGAAACCGCCCTAACAAATATTTGCAGTTTTTCAAGCGTCTCAAAACGCACACAACAGGAAGTGATATCAGGCCATCCCATAATGCCATCCCATGAGCATCCCATAATCCAGGAAGACGAGAATCAATCCCATAATTCCTGTCTTCCTGGATCATGGCTGCCGGTATGGAATGGTATCGCAGGATGGACCTGGATGTGGGCCCCCTGATCACTGTGGTAAGTGTCGGTGTGTGTGTCTATGTGTGTGTCTCGGTGTGTGTCGGGGTGTGCGGCGTCTGTGTGCTATCTGGCATAGGCCGATAGGACTACTCCTCCCATCGGCCTATGTCTGTTCCCCTACACACGAGTGGCAGCAGGCTCAGCATGATGGGAGCAGCTCCTGCTGTTAAAAAAAACACTTACCCCCTCCGTCCGTCCATAAAATAAATCCCCCCCTTATTTTTCTAAATAAATTATTTAAAATATTTATTAAGGGCCCCCAATAATAAATAATCCATTTTTTTTTTTTTTTTTTTTAAAAACGATTTTTTTTTTTAATTTTGAAATTTGGCCAATCATTTTTTTTCATTAGTGGCCAGTGGTTACCTGTGGAAAAAAATAATAAATACCTGTCCCCACGTCGTCACCTAAAATAAAAATAAAATAAAAAACCCCTACTCACCTACACAGCTAAGGCTGTGTGCACACGCTGCGGATTTTGGTGCGGTTTTTGCATTTTTGGTGCAGTTTTCATGCGGTTTTCATGCGGTTTTCCTGCGGTTTTTGAGTGCGGTTTTTGGTGCAGTTTTGACTGCGCTTTGCAAAGCAGACAACATACATAAAGTTATGGCAACTTGAATGAGGAAAAAAAAAAGAAGGTGATGTCATTTCCTTGGCCAACCCCCACCATTCTCCATTTTGCTAGCCAAAAGCAAGTATCAGCACAAACATCCAGCATTCAAGTGCCCAGTATAGTGCCCTGATGGCCGAGAACCAGATCACACAGCGGTGCCTGCTCCGCAGGCCATATCGAATCCTTTTGATGTGGTTTATGCTGCAAAACATTAATCGCCACAGAGAGGAGGTAAGGCTGGTTTCACCTTACGTTTTATTGTGCAGCACATCATGCGCTATAGGTCGCATCTGCAATGCTTCCCTATCGTTACCATGGCGGCCGCAGGGTATAGTGCTTGCATGCGTTAATCATCAGTTGCATTGTATTGGCCTATTACGGGCGTAGTACGCTGACAATCGCAGCATGCTGCGATTGGCACAGAGCGTAGAATATGGATGAGAAATATACGCCTGGTGCGAGGGACCCCATAGAGAATCATTGGTCCGTGTCTAATGCGTGTTTTAAGCGCCTCTCGCCCGTCCGTATTCCTCGCCAGGGTGGCTTAAGGTTTTTTACAAAATTGCTTCCGAACCACTCCTATGGTAGTGGCTAAATATTCAGCATCTCAATTTTTTTCATAATGGTGGCAAGAATGCTGCCATAGGAGTGGAAACCATCCTTTTAATTTACTGCTTTATGTGCGGATGATACCCATGGTCTGGAGTAGTGGTTACTGTGTTCCAGACCAGGATAAATTAATCTGGTAACCAATATATATTAAAAAAAAAAACACAGTGATATACTCATCCTCCGTCGGACTATGTGGTCCTTTGAGCCGCTCACCACGCTCACGGCATCTTCCGTTCAGTTGCCGTTTTGTCTAGTGGGGGACATTATGGGTTTTTTTTTGGGAACATGCTGTCTTTAGGACAGATGCAGAATAGGCAGCGGTGCGAGTTTCTTTAAGTTGTGCTGAAGTTTGGCCAGCTAATATGCTATGTGTGCACATTGCCTCTTTGTTTTTTCTTAACATTTATTTGTATTTTAGTTGCAGGAGCGACGAAGGAGGAAGAGGAACAGACGGATGTGGGTGCACCCGCTTGTAGCTGAGCGACAGGAGAAGGGGCATTTTTATGTCCTTTACCAAGATTTGAGGCGGTAAGTTCAAAATATCTTTAATCCGTCTCTTCAAATATTATCATTATGAATTTAAAATGTTTGTCATGATATCATTTCAGCTATCCGGACAAATTCATCTTGTTTTGTCGGCTGTCCATCCCGGCATTCGACCGATTGTTACATATATTGGCACCACATCTGACCTTTGCGGACACCATAATAAGGAAGGCCATCACTGCTGAGGAAAGGCTGCTCATCACCTTGCGGTAAGTATATATTTTTTGGTTTGTATGTGATTGAGGCTCTTTCACACGTCACTCACACATAGATGGACATTGATATCTTTTTAACATTTTTTCATGTAGTCTCTTCAATTGGAATATGTTAAACATGTTTAATTACATGTTTTGCTAACGTTTCTGATATTGTTTTTCTTTTTCTTTGCAGATTTTTGGCCACAGGAGAGAGCTATACATCCCTACACCTCCAATTTAGAGTTGGTAAATCCACCATCTCGCAAATTGTGAGGTGCACATGTGCCGTCATCTGGCAGAAGTTGCAGCCCATGGTGATGCCTTCCCCAACCGAGGAGACTTGGCTGCAGGTCGCAGCAGGCTTTCAGTCTGTGGCCAATTTCCCAAACTGCATAGGTGCAGTTGATGGTAAACATGTGAGGGTTCAGCAGCCACCACGATCAGGATCACGCTTCTTTAATTATAAGAAGTATTTTTCTGTGGTCCTGATGGCGGTGGCTGATGCACATTACAAATTTGTTGCCATTGACGTTGGTGCCTATGGTAGTACTGGGGATTCTCGGGTGTTGCGATCATCACAGATTGGTCAGCAAATTCTTCAAGATGGCGGAACGCTCCCAGCCCCAAGACCTTTGCCGGGTTCCACAGATCCAGTGCCCTTTGTGATGGTATCGGATGAGGCGTTTTCCTTAACGACAACCCTGCTGCGCCCATACCCACGAAGGGGACTGGATGACCGGCGGAGGATTTTTAATTATCGGCTGAGTCGTGCACGCAGATATGTGGAATGCACCTTCGGGATCATGACTAGTCAGTGGAGGATCTTTCATACTGCCATCCAGTTGGATACAGACACCGTTGATGCAGTGATTAAGGCCTGCTGTGTACTCCATAACTATGCTCGGGAGTACAGCTCAGAGGTAGATTTGGAGTACCAGCAGCCACAATGTAATCAGCTGCGCAACGTGTGTCTGGGAAGACCATCCAACTCTGGTGTGCGTGTGAGAGAAACCTTTACTGACTATTTTATGAGTCCCGAAGGTGCCGTGCATTGGCAATACTCCTGTGCTGGTGTTGGGCAGCCTGACCAGCACTGAAAGATGGAAGAACAGAGTGTCACAAAAAGGACCACTCAAGTTGTAATGAAAAACTTTTTCAAAATATTTAAAAAAAAATTAGGTTGTATTAATCAATAAAAACAATTTTGATTCTGTATTGATGGTGTGTGTTTCATTTATTTCACCTCATTTTCCTTCTTCAAAGCCTACACAGTACATTGGCTGGAAATCCTACAGTTTCTGCTGCATCAACCACCTTTTTGACCCTCCCGCCCATAGTCCTTTGATTCTCGACACATGACAGGCAGAGATCACTGCATTTACATTAATCTGTCCCAAAAAAAACAAACAAATTGTAATTACAATATTTTTTATTTAGAAAACAATATATAAATTCAAGGACATTGTTGGCATCGAAAAACCAGAAATACAGCCAAATATTATTAGATTTGAACAACTACAAACCTGACATTTTTAACCAACACAAATTTTTGGGGGGATTATTGTGTTGAAGCGGGCAAGGTGTTAGAAACAGACAACATGTCTAATTATTGTAACAAATATTTTGTGCACCATTGACAGTAACAATTAGGGGAGATAATGGTACTCAGGGGTATAGGGATAGTTGGCCTGGGAGCTGCCTGAGTCAGAAAAGTAATTGGTGTTATTTGTTGGCCTATACTCCGTTGGCCGCTGCTGTTGGGTGGGTGGTGTTGGTCGGAACAGGTTAAAAACGCCCATTAAAATATTAGTGTACGATGCTATGGGAGCAGGGTCCTGTAAAGCAGTGATTGACATCTGCACCATTGTCATTAATATAGACTGCCTCTCCGGTGTCAAGCTTCGAATTTTATTGGCAATTGTCATGCCAAAGAAATCGAACTCATCCTCGCTTGTGGTCTTTTTAATCAAATCTAGTGTATCCGAGGATGCCTTTAAGGTGGTGTCAATGTGTTTTTTTTTTTTTGTTTCTTTTCTTGCTCGGCTCTCCAGACACCGGAAAGGCAGTGGCTACACATGCTTCTGAGGAACCCGATGGTTCATCAGCTGCAGAAACAGATGTTCCTGCAGCTGATGAAGATGGGGCTACATCAGAAGGGGTGTTACTACATGGTGCCGAGATGTCACCTGCCTCACAAGACCCTGCTCCATCTTCTGATTCATTGACGTTTTGAATGATGTTCCCTTGAGTGCTGTTGAGAGAGAAAAGAAAAAAATGAGGATTAAAAATTACATATTTTATTCGGACCAACTGTTTGGCCAACTCCAAAAAAATTTCATGACAACTGCGGTGCCCCATTTTATATTGCATGATTAAATTATAACGCATGTTTGTATTTCACTCATTTGGAATCAGTGCGTGCTATATATACACAGTGCAAATTATCTTTGCTGTCAATCAGCGCCAACAAATGGCAGCGAAACATGCAGTATTGTTAGAAGCTGCGGCACATGTCAGAATTTATTGGAGCTTCACAAGCACTTTATAACGCATAGTGAAGATGTCCAATAGAGACCAAAAGTTCTTAGACATCTTTTCATTCAAAGACTTTTATGTATTTTCATTATAATGAAAATTGTAGAATCAGTATGAAGGGCTAAAAAGTATACAATGACAAAGGTGAACGGATGGACTTGCAATGCTTGTTGAACACCGTGTAGCATGGAGGAGGAGGTGTGATGCTGTGGGGGTGCTTTGCTGGTGAAACTGTTGTGGATTTAGTCTAAATTTATGGCATTGTGAACCAGCATGGCTACCACGGAATCTTTAGGCGGCATGCTCTTACATCCGGTTTGCTGTTCGTTGGGCCATAATTTGTGTAGTCAACAGGACAATGACCAGAAACACACCTCCAGCCTGTGTAAGGGCTATTTGACCAAGAAGTACACTGATGGGGTGCTACGCCAGATGACCTGGCCTCCACAGTCACCAGACCTGAACCCAAACAAGATGGTGTGGGTTGAGGTGGGCCCGCAGAGTGAAGTCAAACAAGTGCTAAGCATCTGTGTAAACTCCTTCAAGACAGGTGGAAGACAATTTCCAAGGAGTAACTGGAACCATTAGTGTGCTAAGCATTTCAGAAAATTAAAAAGATGTCAAATTTCTATATCCGAGAAGTAATGCAAATGAAGAAAACTGTTTGAATGCGGTATTTTTTTTTTGCGTAAACTTACCTTCGCAATGTCCAGCTGGGGATGAGAAATTGAAGCTCTTGGAAGTACGGAAATGTTCTGCTGGTTGGGGATGCGCCACTTTTTTGACAGCTGGCAATGAATTTGTTAAATCTGTCCCGAACCGAACGCCAACGTTGTTTGACATCACTGTCTACAAAAGAAAGACAACAACATTTTTACCACCTTTTTTGCTTTAATGACACGTGATAACAAAAATAATCCTGAAAAAGTTAGTTACCAATTTGTGACTGTGTGGCTTTTGGAAAGGAGTGCCAGTCAGGGTACAGATCACTCAAAATTTTGCTCCAGCAACGATCCCTGTTGCCACGGTCTTTGTACAGCCTGTCTGCCGAGTCCCAAAGGGCTGGGTAATCACGCACCTACACACAAATAGAAAATGGAATTAGGAACTATATCAGTTACACTAATAAAAATCTAAAAAACAAACATTTACATATAAGCCCTAACAACTAATTTAGGTAGTGAGCACTGATATTGTATAGCTACTAAAAGTAGCCATACGTTAGCGGCTTCATATTTTTAGAATGTGAGTGAGGGGATAATACTCATTGCCTTTTCATAGGCTATTAATATCAACCCGCAGTTGTCTGTGTTTCCTTTCTGAGTGCAAACTTGTATGTAGATGCAACGTCCCCCCTATATTTTGGTGCCAGAAATGCAAAGCAGACAACTATGGGATGGTAAATGGAGGCTGGGTTGGGGTTCATAAACATGGCCTGTTTCGAGGCTCTGATTGGCCACAGTTGTATGCGTTTCTTTTCTGGCTGTAAAATTCCTGGGAGGCCTAAAATAATTTTGACGTGGGGTCCCCCTATATTTTTGGCTCAGAAAGGCAAAGCAGACAGCTGCGGCCTAGGCCCCGTCACACTAAGCGACTTACCAGCGATCCCGACACCGATATCAAGGTGTCAGGATCGCTAGTAAGTCGCTATGTGATCGCTGGTGAGCTGTCACACAGGCAGCTTCACCAGCGATCAGCACAGCGATGCCGAGCGGACGGCATCGCTGGCCACCCATTAAAAATTGTATTAAAATACAAAATCTTTTTATTCTCACCTTCCGATGTCCCGCGCAGTCTTCCGGCCTCTCTTGACGCTACGGTACCAGTGATCCTTTGTGAGAATGACCGCGAGAATGTCACGGTCTCGCGGCAACGACGTCTCGCGCTCATTCGTGCAAAGGATCACTGTGACCGGAGCGTGGAGAGAGGCCGGAAGACTGCGCGGGACATCGGAAGGTGAGAATAACAATATTTTTTCTGTAATTTTTTTTTTTTTTAAACCTGATCGCTGGTCTCCCGCCTGTCACACGCAGCGATGCGTGCTGGCCAGTGGGAGACCATCAACCAAAGAAATGTCCAGAGATTTCCCAGAGCGATCAGCGATACCGGCAGGGGGGCCGCTCGCTGATCGCTCTCACACACAGTGATTTCGCTGGTGAGATCGCTGTTACGTCACAAAAGTTGTGACTCTGCAGCGATCTCGCTACCGAGATCGGGGCCTCTCAAGGCAGGGAACAGGGTATTTGTGCGTAGCTTATCTTGCTATGTAAAAAAATTACCAAAAACTAAACTAAATACGTGCTGTTCCCCCTATTTTTTTGGCCCACAAAGCCTATGCAGACAGCTGCAGGCTGATTACCAGGTGTGAAATATCTTGCCGCAGCTGTCTGCGTAGCCATTCAGGCTTTAAAAAAAAAAGGGGGACCCCCCCAAAAAAAAAATGACGTAGGGGTCCCCCATATTTTAGGGACACAGGCAGCTGCGGGCTGATATTCATAGCCGAGGAAGGGGTCATGGATATTGCCCCCCCTGGCTACAAATATCAGGCCGCAGCTGCCCCAGAAATGGCGCATCAATAAGATGCGCCAATTCTGGCACTTAGCCCCTCTCTTCCCACTCCCACACCACGTCGGCGGGATGTGGGGTAATAAAGGGGTTAATGTCACCTTTGATCGGTGACATTAAGCCCGGTTAATAATGGAGAGGCGTCAATTAGACGCCGATCCATTATTAATCCAATTATAAAGAATAGAAAAAAACACAGACACATTAAATAATAATTTTTATTCAAATAAAAACCACTGTTTTTGACAAAATTTTATTGCACGCTCAATCCATTTGGGATGCCATCGATCACCTAGAGAAAAAAAAAATAACAAACCAACTAAGATACCTACCGTTCCGTCTCAGTCCATTTAAACGAGTGTCCCACGTCGATCAATCATGGAGAACAGTCACATCAGCAGATGTGACCATTCTCCATGTCACCAGAAACACACTGACAGGAGCTCTGCTCCTGCAGTGTGTAACTGCGCATGTGCCTACAGTTTACCAGAGTTCAGTGACTCCGGTAACCTCATTTACGGCACTGCTGCATGGGAAAGGTCACACGCAGCAGAAGAGCTGTAAAGCGAGGTCCCGGAGCGGCCGAACAACGGGAAACTCGCCCGAATACTTCCGAGATCGCCGTGGGACCTTTGTTTTTTGTTTATTTTCGGCGGACATGTTTTTTTTTGGGGAAAGGATTTTTTTTTAACTTTATTCAAGAACGAGGGGAGCGAGGGCTTCTGGGATCAAGATGGCGGGGCCTGGATGGTGAGTATACAGTATATGTTTTGTGTTGTATGTCATGTCTGTTACATGTATGTTATGTGTTTTGTTACGTGTTTAGCACTGCACAATTGTGCTCTGTGGCCGCAGGGCCTACTCTCCCATCCCATGGCCGGATGGGAGCAGCAGGCCCATGCGGCGATTGAGCACAATTGTCGCACTACCGTCGCATGGAGACGCACACAGACAGACACATACATATATACATACATACATACCAAGTCTATCAAACGCCCCACGTCCATCTCCATGCGACGGTAGCTGTCCATCTTCCCAGAAATCTTGTCACTGCACACTATACTCCGCCCACACACTACACTTCCTCCCGCCTTGACATCATTTCCCCCCATTCTGCTGCGGTTTTTTGCACCCAATCCGCAGGAAAAACCGCAGATTTTTTTAGATCTGCGGTTTTTATGCGGATTTTACAAAGTCCATGAAGTCCTATGGGTGCGGAACCGTGGCAGAAACGCACAAAGAATTGACATGCTGCTCAAAATAAACCTCAGCTTTTCCGCGCGTTTTTTTCCGCAGCATGTGCACAGCGGTTTTTAATTCTCATAGAAAACAATTGTACTGTACGCCGCAGCAGAAACTGCTGCGGGTCCGCAGCGGCCAAAACCGCTGCGGAACCGCAGCAAAATCCGCAGCGTGTGCACACAGCCTAATTCCCCGAAGACCATGTTCCATCTAAAAAAATATAAAATAACAAACCACAAAAATACCTACCCTCCACAGAATCCCAAAAAAATGAGTGTCCCACTAAGGCCGGTTTCACATTAGCGCTTTTTCAGCGCACGCACGGCCGGGGGTAGCTCCGCCCCCGAGCCGGCTCTCTGCCCGGCGTGCCCGCCCCTTGCTTGTAGCGCCGCCTACTAGCGGACAGCGGCGCCTGCGATCGGCGCACCCTATCTTTAGCATAGGGTGCGCAGATCGTGCGCAGGCCGTGCGCTAGTTGCGCTTTGACCTGCGCTGCACACTTTTGACGGTGCGCCGTGCGCGCCAAAATCCGAAAAGTTTGATTTTGGCGCGCACGGCGCACCGTCAAAAGTGCGCAGCGCAGGTCAAAGCGCAACTAGCGCACGGCCTGCGCACGATCTGCGCACCCTATGCTAAAGATAGGGTGCGCCGATCGCAGGCGCCGCTGTCCGCTAGTAGGCGGCGCTACAAGCAAGGGGCGGGCACGCCAGGCAGAGAGCCGGCTCGGGGGCGGAGCTACCCCCGGCCGTGCGTGCGCTGAAAAAGCGCTAATGTGAAACCGGCCTAAGAGCTACAGTTTAGAGCAGCCATATAACATGTGGCCACTCTAAACCACCAACACCGCTACAATGAATGGGGCCGTAAAGCGCCCCGGTTCATTGTATACTGACTTCATCCGAAGGCAGCTCACGCTGCTCGGGTGAACTCGGGCGGTGCGGTCTGCTCATGCGCGGTCTCCCAGGCTGACCTGAGGTGAACTCAGTTCCACGCCAATTAGTTCATCTCAGGTGAGCCAGGGCACCTGCGCAGAGCAGAATGACGTCATTTTTTTTTTCAGGGCTTTTTTTTTTGGATTGCCCGAAAAAAAAAAAAAAATATATATTTTTTTTTTTGGGAGAGCGGGGGAAATGGGGGATATATGTGTGTGTGTGTGTGTATATATATATATATGTGTATATATATATATATATATATATGTGTATATATATATATATATATATATATATATATATATATACAGTTATGGCCAAAAGTATTGACACCCCTGCAATTCTGTCAGATAATACTCAGTTTCTTCCTGAAAATGATTGCAAACACAAATTCTTTGGTATTGTTATCTTCATTTAATTTGTCTTAAATGAAAAAACACAAAAGAGAATGAAGCAAAAAGCAAAACATTGATCATTTCACACAAAACTCCAAAAATGAGCCAGACAAACGTATTGGCACCCTCAGCCTAATACTTGGTTGCACAACCCTTAGCCAAAATAACTGCGACCAACCGCTTCCGGTAAACATCAATGCGTTTCTTACAATGCTCTGCTGGAATTTTAGACCATTCTTCTTTGGCAAACTGCTCAAGGTCCCTGATATTTGAAGGGTGCTTTCTCCAAACTGCCATTTTTAGATCTCTCCACAGGTGTTCTATGGGATTCAGGTCTGGACTCATTGCTGGCCACCTTAGAAGTCTCCAGTGCTTTCTCTCAAACCATTTTCTAGTGCTTTTTGAAGTGTGTTTTGGGTCATTGTCCTGCTGGAAGACCCATGACCTCTGAGGGAGACCCAGCTTTCTCACACTGGGCCCTACATTATGCTGCAAAATTTGTTGGTAGTCTTCAGACTTCATAACGCCATGCACACGGTCAAGCAGTCCAGTGCCAGAGGCAGCAAAGCAACCCCAAAACATCAGGGAACCTCTGCCATGTTTGACTGTAGGGACCGTGTTCTTTTCTTTGAATGCCTCTTTTTTTCTCCTGTAAACTCTATGTTGATGCCTTTGCCCAAAAAGCTCTACTTTTGTCTCATCTGACCAGAGAACATTCTTCCAAAACGTTTTAGGCTTTTTCAGGTAAATTTTGGCAAACGCCAGCCTGGCTTTTTTATGTCTCGGGGTAAGAAGTGGGATCTTCCTGGGTCTCCTACCATACAGTCCCTTTTCATTCAGACGCTGACGGATAGTACGGGTTGACACTGTTGTACCCTCGGACTGCAGGGCAGCTTGAACTTGTTTGGATGTTAGTTGAGGTTCTTTATCCAACATCCGCACAATCTTGCGTTGAAATCTCTTGTCAATTTTTCTTTTCGGCCCACATCTAGGGAGGTTAGCCACAGTGCCATGGGCTTTAAACTTCTTGATGACACTGCGCACGGTAGACACAGGAACATTCAGGTCTTTGAAGATGGACTTGTAGCCTTGAAATTGCTCATGCTTCCTCACAATTTGGTTTCTCAAGTCCTCAGACAGTTCTTTGGTCTTCTTTCTTTTCTCCATGCTCAATGTGGTACACACAAGGATACAGGACAGAGGTTGAGTCAACTTTAATCCATGTCACCTGGCTGCAAGTGTGATTTAGTTATTGCCAACACCTGTTAGGTGCCACAGGTAAGTTACAGGTGCTGTTAATTACACAAATTAGAGAAGCATCACATGATTTTTC
The DNA here is from genome assembly GCF_039654945.1 of Dendrobates tinctorius. Classification (NCBI taxonomy): domain Eukaryota; kingdom Metazoa; phylum Chordata; class Amphibia; order Anura; family Dendrobatidae; genus Dendrobates; species Dendrobates tinctorius. Next base: position 22,641,721 of record NW_027361676.1, read on the forward strand.
GAACAGTGCCAATACTTTTGTCCAGCCTCTTTTTTATGTTTGGTGTGGAGTTATATCCAATTTGGCTTTAGGACAATTCTTTTTGTGTTTTTTCATTTAAGACAAATTAAATGAAGATAATAATACCAACGAATTTGTTTTTGGAATCATTTTCAGGAAGAAACTGAGTATTATCTGACAGAATTGCAGGGGTGTCAATACTTTTGGCCACAACTGTATATATATATGTATATATTTTTTATTTTGGGGAGGGGGGTTGGAAACGGGGTATATATGTGTGTGTATATATGCACATACATACATACCCCAATTTTAACCCCCCACTCCAAAAAAATAATATATATATATATATATATATATATATATATATATACACACATATATACCCCGTTTTTAACCCCACTCCCCAAAATAAAATATAAATATATACATACCCCATTTTTATTCCCCCCTCCCCAAAATAAAAAATATATACATATATATATATATTTATATATATATGTGTAGATATATACACATATATATACCCCATTTTTAACCCCCCACTCCTCAAAATATATATATGTGTGTATGTGTATATATATATATATATATATATATATATATACATATATATACATATACACACATATATACACCATTTTTAACCCCCCTCTCAAAAAAAAAATTACCCTACACTTAACCAAATCCCAACTCTAACCCTAATACAAACCCTAACTGTAATCCCATCCCGAATCCTAATTTGAGTTAAAAATAACAATTTAAAATTATGGTTTGGTTTGGGATTAGTGTTGGAGTTGGGATTAGGGTTAGGGTTGGGATTAGGGTTAGGGTTGTGATTAGGGTTGGGATTAGGGATAGGGTTGGCTTTAGGGTTGGGATTAGGGATAGGGTTGGCTTTAGGGTTAGGGTTGGGATTAGGATTAGGGTTGGCATTAGGGTTAGGGTTGAGATTAGGATTAGGGTTGGGGTAATCGTAATCATAATGGAGAGTAGGCTGAAAGAGCCGTGTTGGGGTGGTTGTGTGTGTGCACATGTGTACATGGATTCATACATATTTATATTGGTTTTGAAAGTATGTTTCCGTGTGGAAATATAAGAATTTATGGGTGCAAATGTAGATATTGATATAATATTCATATTGTTGACTACACAATTATTTTAAAATAATTTCTTAACTTTATTGTAGATTGAAAAATATACGGCCGTTTGGGACCGCTCCTGTGAAGAACACAAAGGTTCTAAGTGGGATGTCTGGCCAGCTATAGTCAAGGAACTTTATCCACAGTGGCCTCATCTGCCTTTAGCTGGACAAAAACTGATTAGTATGTATTTCATAAATTGAATTTGTCCAGTTTTTGTAAAGAGTTATTTTTAAAAATCCGTTTTTTTTATTGTTTCATTTCAGTGGAAGATGTAAAGAAACGCTGGAGGTCAGTGACCGATCACTTCATCAAGTCGATGAAACCTGCAAGCGGAAGCTCGCCTCCGAGGGTTAGGGTTCAATATTCGGACCAACTCCAATTCATTTTAACAAGCAGGAACTTGAGGAGATAAATTTTATATATTTTTTTTTTAATTTTGTTAACAATTTAAAGTAGTCTTTAATTAACATGGGTTTTTTCTTCCTTCTACAGAACTGACGGCAACATCAGGGCAGAAACTCCACCGGCCCATCAAAACAGCTCGGACAGGGTCTGGGAGAGGAGGCCGAGGAACATCTGATGTACTCCTCACCGGATGGATCGGAGGCCAGGCCATTATCCTCGGCACCCTCTGATATATCATCTGCAACACCAACATCTTCTGCAGCTGGCACTTCGGCATCTGGGGTGGAGGTGGCGTCAGAGTCCTGTGTTGCCGCTCCTGCCTCGGGCGCTGCCTTGTAGCTCTGCTTGTGGTGTGTCAAGGCCCACTAGGATGGGGGCTGCTTCTGCCCGTCCAGTGGCATCGAGAAGGGCACCCAAGAAGGTCCCAAATACTGAGACTTCGACTAGTGCGTTAGAAAACCTCACTAGTCGAACCCTCAGTATGCTCGACACTTCGTCGAAGCAAGATGAGCTGGACAAATTCAGCTCATTTGTAGCCGGCCGCCTAAGATCCATGCCACAGGACTGGCAAAATCTGTTGACGTCAGCAGTCAATTTACTTTTAATGACTGTTGACGTCCCATCCCCAATTCCCCCGTCATCAGCTATAATGACGGGGATTCTTAATATATTTAATCCCCAAAGTGGGCCTCCACCACCAGCAGCTGCATGGCAGCGTTTTGGGCAGGTGGCAGCAATATTATGTCACCCAACTCCACTGTGTCTTCACAAGACATGTTTCCAGCATATGGATACGATCCAGAGTACTAAAAATTTTTTGGTCTCACCACCAACCATGCTGGACGTCCCTCCCCCCCTACTCTGCCCTGTTGATGGGTGCTATTTGTTTGCCTTTTTTATTTTTTTAATTTAAAACATTAATTTATGTTTATTAAATTTTTTCTAAGGAAACTCTGTGTGTGATAATTTTGTAAAAAATAAAAAGATTGATTACTTTAACAGTAAATGCCCTTTACTGGGGATGATGTAACAGCTGGCAGCAGTATAGGGGCACTGACTGGGAGCAGTATGGGAGCAGTGGCTGGCAGCAGTATGGGGGCACTGGCTGGCAGCCGTATGGGGGCACTGGCTGGCAGCCGTATGGGGGCACTGGCTGGCAGCCGTATGGGGGCACTGGCTGGCAGCCGTATGGGGGCACTGGCTGGCAGCAGTATGGGGGCACTGGCTGGCAGCAGTATGGGGGCACTGGCTGGGAGCAGTATGGGGACACTGGCTGGGAGTAGTATGGGGGCACTGGCTGGGAGCAGTATGGGGGCACTGGCTGGGAGGCATATTGAAAACAGCAAGAAAACAAAATGGAGAAAAGGGGTTTGAAAAGGAAATGACCTCATAGTAGCCTTTTTTTTGTCCCAACTTTATTTGGCCTCAAAAACGCTTAAAAACACTTAAAAAAAAAACGCATAGGAAAACGCATGCAAAAACGCACGAAAAACGCATCAAAATCGCTTCAAAAACCGCATGAAAAAACGCATGCGTTTTCCCTGGCAAGGGTGTGCGTTTCTGCTCAGGAAAAAAAACGCTTGAAAACTGCAACGTGGGCACATAGCCTTAAGCTCTGCAGTAGAGCAGAGAGATGTGATCTCCATGTACTACTGCTCTCCATTTTGTAGACCACAGTTCGCTTTAAGCCTGCGGTCTACAGAACAGCAGGGTGATGCATTAGCTAAGTCGCCAGCGCATGCACAGAATGGCAGAGTGGGAGCTAATGAGAGGGTCACTATACAGTTTGGGGTCATCATACAATGTACAGTATGGGGACTACTGTGGGGGTCATCATAAAGTGTGGGGGCTATTATACAGTGTGAGAGCTAATGGGAGGGCCATTATACAGTGTGGACAACTGTGCATGGCTCTCATAATGTGTGGGGATTACTGTCAGGGCCGGCGTTAGGGGCAGGCAGACCAGGCAGCTGCCTAGGGCCCCCGCTCCCCCAGGGGCCCCCAGCTAGCGGCACATCACACAGCTGCTATAGGGCCCCTTGAAGCAGGGGGGCCGCTTTCCCCCAGTGCCGACTCCCCCCACCACCGCATTGAACTATACCGGTGACTGCCAGTACAGTTCAAAGCAATAATGGAGGAGAGAGCGTCAGCCAACGCTCCCTCTCCCATCATTCCCCGTTCTGCCTCTGACACAGCGGGTGCGCGATGACATCATCGCACTCTCACTGTGTGCCGGCAGAGCAGGAGACAGGAGCAGCCAGCAGCGCGGGCACAAGGAGAGGGTGAGAATAGTTTTTTTTTTTTTTTTTTTTTTTTTTTTTTTTTTTAATATATCAGTGTGAGTACTGGACTGTGGGGCCATTCTGGGGGGGACCGGCTATATGCTATGCTGGGCTATACTCTGTGCTGGGCTATATACTATGGTGACATTGGTGGGCTTTATACCATGCTGGGCTATATACTGTGCTGGGTTATATACTATTGTGGCATTGGTGGGCTATATACCATGCTGGGCTATAAACTATGGTGGGCTGCATACTATGCTAGGCTATATACCGTGCTGGGCTGTATACTGTGCTGGGCTGTATACCATGCTGGACTGTATACTATGGTGGGCTATATACCATGCTGGGCTGTATACTATGGTGGGCTATATACTATGCTGGGCTGTATACTGTGCTGGGCTATATACCATGCTGAGCTGTATACTGTGCTGGGCTATATACTATACTGGGCTGTATACTTTGCTGGGCTATATACTATGCTGGGCTATATACTGTGCTGGGCTATATACTGTGCTGGGCTCTATACTGTGCTGGGCTATATACTATGCTGGGCTGTATACTATGCTGGGCTCTATACTATGCTGGGCTCTATACTGTGCTGGGCTATATACTATGCTGGGCTGTATACTGTGCTGGGCTGTATACTGTGCTGGGCTATATACCATGTGGTGCTGGGCTATATACCATGATGGGCTATATACCATGTGGTGCTGGGCTACATACCATGCTGGGCTATATACCATGGTGGGCTGTGCTATATACCATGTGGTACTGTGCTATATACCATGGTGGGCTGTTCTATATACCATGGTGGTGCTGTGCTTTATACTATGCAGCTGAGTTATATACCAAGGGGGTACATTTTACATTATAATCTATGGGGGAGGCTGTGTTATATAATATGGGGGCTTACATTATATTCTATGGGGAGGTGGGCAGTATTTTATTCTATTTGGGGCTACATTATATTCTATGGGGGGCTGTATTATATTTATTATATTCTATGGGCGGTGATTGCATCATACTCTATGAGGGGGCTACATTATACTATATGAGGAGGCTACATTGTATTCTATGGGGGGGCAGCATTATCTGTGGGGGCTAGATTATATTGTATGGGGGCTTTATTATATTCTATGGGGGCTGCATTATACTATATGAGAAGGGCTACATTATACTATATAAGGGGCTGCATTATACTCTATGAGGGGGTTGCCATATATTCTATGGAGGGGCTGCATTATATTCTGTGGGGGGTTACATTATATTCTGTGGAATAGCTGCATTATACTATGAGGGGTAGCTGCATTATGTTCTAAGGGGTGGCTGCATTATACTATAAGAGGGGGGCTGCATTATATTCTATGGGGATTACATTATATTGTATGGCGGGGCTGCATTATAATCTGTGGGGTGGCTGCATTATGCTCTATGTGGGCTGCATTATACTGTATTGAGGACTATGGGGAATACATTATATGATGAACTATGGTGTGCATTATACTATGGGAAGTGAATTGTACTACATGGATGACTATGGCGGTGCATTATACTATATGGAGCACTATGAGGAGTGTATTATACTATATGGTGGACTGAGCAGTGTATTTTAATATATGGAGGACTATGGGGAGTGTATTATACTATATTGAGGACTATGGGGAGTGTATTATACTATATGGAGGACTGTATTATATTATATGGAGGACTATGGAGTACATTATATTATATGGAGGACTATAGGGAGTACATTATATTATATGGAGGACTATGGGGAGTGTATTATAAAATATGGAGGACTATGGGGAGTGAATTATGCAATATGGAGAACTGAGGAGTTTATTATACTATATGGAGGACTATGGGGCACATTATATTATATGGAGGACTATGGGGTGTAAACTGTAGATGTGCTGCTGATAACATGATACTGTATGGTGATTTGTTAGTGATCCATTAGTGATTGTTCTGTCCCCATCATTCTTTCTCAGACGGTGGAAAGAGGCCGGGAAACAAGTGTTGAACGACTTCAATATTGTCGATCACACTCATTTAGCGGCCTGAACTCAGCGCATATAAATACAACCGAAATGCTTCTGTGTGATGTGCAATATGTTAGCTTTTGGGGCCCCATTTTAATCTTTGCCTAGGGCCCCACTTTGCCTAAAACCGGCCCTGTGAGTACTGGACTGTGGGGCCATTCTGGGGGGGACCGGCTATATGCTATGCTGGGCTATACTCTGTGCTGGGCTATATACTATGGTGGCATTGGTGGGCTTTATACCATGCTGGGCTATATACTGTGCTGGGTTATATACTATTGTGGCATTGGTGGGCTATATACCATGCTGGGCTATAAACTATGGTGGGCTGCATACTATGCTGGGCTATATACCATGCTGGGCTGTATACTGTGCTGGGCTGTATACCATGCTGGACTGTATACTATGGTGGGCTATATACCATGATGAGCTGTATACTATGGTGGGCTATATACTATGCTGGGCTATATACAATGCTGGGCTGTATACTGTGCTGGGCTATATACCATGCTGAGCTGTATACTGTGCTGGGCTATATACTATACTGGGCTGTATAGTGTGCTGGGCTGTATACTATGCTGGGCTGTATACTGTGCTGGGCTCTATACTGTGCTGGGCTGTATACTGTGCTGGGCTCTATACTATGCTGGGCTGTATACTGTGCTGGGCTGTATACTGTGCTGGGCTGTATACTATGCTGGGCTGTATACTGTGCTGGGCCATATACCATGTGGTGCTGGGCTATATACCATGATGGGCTATATACCATGTGGTGCTGGGCTACATACCATGCTGGGCTATATACCATGGTGGGCTGTGCTATATACCATGTGGTACTGTGCTATATACCATGGTGGGCTGTTCTATATACCATGGTGGTGCTGTGCTTTATACTATGCAGCTGAGTTATATACCAAGGGGGTACATTTTACATTATAATCTATGGGGGAGGCTGTGTTATATAATATGGGGGCTTACATTATATTCTATGGGGAGGTGGGCAGTATTTTATTCTATTTGGGGCTACATTATATTCTATGGGGGGCTGTATTATATTTATTATATTCTATGGGCGGTGATTGCATCATACTCTATGAGGGGGCTACATTATACTATATGAGGAGGCTACATTGTATTCTATGGGGGGGCAGCATTATCTGTGGGGGCTAGATTATATTGTATGGGGGCTTTATTATATTCTATGGGGGCTGCATTATACTATATGAGAAGGGCTACATTATACTATATAAGGGGCTGCATTATACTCAATGAGGGGGTTGCCATATATTCTATGGAGGGGCTGCATTATATTCTGTGGGGGGTTACATTATATTCTGTGGAATAGCTGCATTATACTATGAGGGGTAGCTGCATTATGCTCTAAGGGGTGGCTGCATTATACTATAAGAGGGGGGCTGCATTATATTCTATGGGGATTACATTATATTGTATGGCGGGGCTGCATTATAATCTGTGGGGTGGCTGCATTATGCTCTATGTGGGCTGCATTATACTGTATTGAGGACTATGGGGAATACATTATATGATGAACTATGGTGTGCATTATACTATGGGAAGTGAATTGTACTACATGGATGACTATGGCGATGCATTATACTATATGGAGCACTATGAGGAGTGTATTATACTATATGGTGGACTGAGCAGTGTATTTTAATATATGGAGGACTATGGGGAGTGTATTATACTATATTGAGGACTATGGGGAGTGTATTATACTATATGAAGGACTGAGGAGTGTATTATACTATATGGAGGACTATGGAGTACATTATATTATATGGAGGACTATAGGGAGTGTATTATAAAATATGGAGGACTATGGGGAGTGAATTATGCAATATGGAGAACTGAGGAGTTTATTATACTATATGGAGGACTATGGGGCACATTATATTATATGGAGGACTATGGGGTGTAAACTGTAGATGTGCTGCTGATAACATGATACTGTATGGTGATTTGTTAGTGATCCATTAGTGATTGTTCTGTCCCCATCATTCTTTCTCAGACGGTGGAAAGAGGACGGGAAACAAGTGTTGAACGACTTCAATATTGTCGATCACACTCATTTAGCGGCCTGAACTCAGCGCATATAAATACAACCGAAATGCTTCTGTGTGATGTGCAATATGTTAGCTTTTGGGGCCCCATTTTAATCTTTGCCTAGGGCCCCACTTTGCCTAAAACCGGCCCTGATTACTGTAGCAGCTATTATGAAGTGTGGGGAAAATTATACAGTATGGGGGCTACTATGAGGACCAATAAACATTGTGGAGGCTACTGTGGGGCCAATATACAGTGTGGGGGCCATCATAAAGAGTGAGAACTACTGTGGGAGTAATTACACTGTGTTTTGAGTGACCAGAGGTGACATCATTCTATGTATAGAGGAACTCTGGGAGACATTATACTATATATAGGGGAGCTGTGGGCCCATCATACTGTGTATAAGGCAGCTGTGGGGGCACTATACCAGTGCTGTGCAAATTAATTGGGACAAAGCATATTTTTAAGTAAAATCGCAAGATGGTTACCAGTCAGTGATTCAAACCAGTTTTAACTTCTTTGAATAGGCACTCACACCTGTTCAAAGCAGTTAAAACTGGTTTGAATCACTGACTGGTAACCAACTTACAATTTTACTTACAAAAATGCTTTGTCCCAATTAATTTGCACAGCACTGTACTGTGTATAGTGGATCTCTGTCAGCATTATACTGCCTATAGGGGAGCAGTGGGGACATCATACGGTGTAAGGGTGAACTGTGGGCCCATCATACTGTGCATAGGGGATCTGTGGGCCCACCTTACTGTGTACAGGGTAGTTGTACATGGAGAACTCAGGGGACATTATTAAATGTTAAGTGGGCGCTTAAACGTTATTATAAAGAGGAGCCCTCAGTATTGTGATCATCAAAGTTGAATATGGGGTATTATTTTCTAGGGAAAAAATGTGGAGGGCACATACACAGGAAATTAATATTTTCTAAGGGGCAATTTTACCACCTAGAGAGCACAAAGAAGGCATTATTACTATGTAAGGTGCAATGTTGTGGCATTACTATGTGGGGCACTAAGAGGAGCCGTTACCACTAGAGTTGAACGACTTTGGTTGGATCGGGTTTCATGAAACAAAATTTGTTTCAGATGAAACTGGTCCGACTAGAGCTAAAAAAGTCGGAGTTTCGTTCAAAACCCAACCCCAATGCAAGTCAATGGGAAATAAAAGTCGGCATTGACTGGATGAATGTCATCCGCTCAATGCCGACTTTTATTTCCCATTGACTTGCATTGGGGTCGGGTTTCGGACGAAACTCCGACTTTTTTTGCTCTAGTCGGACCAGTTTCATCTGAAACAAATTTTGTTTCATGAAACCCGATCTGACCAAAGTCGCTCAGCTCTAGTTACCACACAGTAGGTGCAGTAATAGGAACACATACGGCAGCAACGGCTCAGGATTGGGGTATCAGCAGGATGAGGAGTTTGTGCAGGTTGGGGATAGATGGAGACAGTGCTGAAAATGTGAGAAGTCAAATGTCTTTGTTGTAATCACTGAAGATGATTCCTGGCTAGAGAAGTCATTATGTCAGTCTGAGCCAGATGGAAAAGATGGGAAAACAGAACGGCTCCATCGGAAAGAACCTCACCTGTAAGTCACCATCTGTAACTGTACTGTGATCTCTATATGTCCTGCAGGACTGGTATCTACCACTATATGTCACCATATGGCGATACTGTCAGTGCTGGTCTTTGTATAGAGAATTATTTTCAATAATAGTGCGGTCATCTCCTGAGTTTCCCTATACCCACCATAGATATACTGTAATTATAGTTTTCTGGTTAGGCGCCACAGGCAGACACAGACAGAAAAGGACCACTGTGCAAGAACAATATATGGGCCCTTTTCAGCCCAAGAGCTCCTAAAAATGCAAAATTGCACCTACTTTGGAGGTAGAAATGGGCCACCTTACCTCTTGGGCCCATGTGCGGCCGCACAGGTTGTACTAATGACATGTCTGCCTGTTAGGGGCCCACTCATATGTTTCACCCCCCCTGAGCTGAACTCCTAGCTTCGCCTTTGCTACAGCTATATGCAAATACCTGTTAGCCGTTATCCCTGTTATAGTGCAGCTCCTGCACATCGAATGTGCGCACACCACAATTGGGATGTACAGTTATAGTAGTTTACATTAAAGGGCTTCTTTGGTTAAAATAAATTCTCACCGATCCATGGTCTCCACAGGATAGGAGATAACTTTGTAATCGATGGTATCCAACCATTGGAAACCACACCTGTAGCAAGAATGGGCAAGTTTTATCCCTGATAGGGCACTTTCATCCCCATTTGAAAATGGAGCAGCAGGTGGGATGTCTCATCCCCATTTGAAAATGGAGCAGAAGGTGGGATGTCTCACAGCTGCTCCAATCATTCTCTTTTGGGCCTCCAGAAAAAAACAAGAGCAGCACTCACAGCCACCAAGGGAATGAATGAAGCAGTGATCAAGTTCTACATGCCGCTCCATACTAATGGGGATAAGTTCCCCATTCGGCCGATTGGTGCAAGTCCCAGCACTCAGATCTCCACCAATCAATAACTTATCACTTATCCGGTAGAGAGGTGAATACATGTTTTCACCAGAGAACCCCTGTAAGTGCATACTGTGTTCAAAGTATTTAATCTCTAATGGAAATAAAGAATCTTCTAATTAATATCACAGAGAACAAGTGACCTCCATACACAACACAATCCACTATACTAACACCAATACCACATACTAGAGAGAAAAACTACCACAACATGACCAGACTACATATTACCACCACATATTGACCAAATAATACTACATACAAGGGAGAAATACTGCAGCACCGTGACCAGACCATAGTGACTGAATAATACTATGTACAAGGAAGAAATACCGCCACACCTTGACCAGACCACATAGTGACTGAATAATACTACATACAAGGGAGAAATACCGCAACACCGTTACCAGACCACATAATGATTGAATAATTACCACACACAAGGGAGAAATACTGCAACACCATAACAAGACAACATATAACCATAACAAGACAATATATTACCACCACAATACTGATCATGAATAAAAAAACACAATACTAATGAACACAAGATAACTTTCAATGGACTGGGGCTCCTTGCAAAATCTTGGGGAAAGGATGATTCTGAGAAAAGTCAGTAATCAGTCCAGAAGGGAAGACCTGGTCAATGACCAGAAGAGAGCAGGGAATACAGTCTCAAATATTACCGTTAGTAATACACTGCATGCAAGGTCCCCCTGCTCACTCCAGCACATGTCCAGGCTCGTTTGAAGTTCACCATGACCATCTGGATAATCCAGAAGAGGCATGGGAGAAGGTCATGTGGTCAGATATGACCAAAAGAGAACTTTGGCATCCTTCCCTCAGTAAGGGCATGGGTCGTGGCTGAGTCTTCCAGCATGACAATGATCAGAAACACACAGCCAGTGCAACTAAGGAGTGGCTCCGTAAGAAGCATTTCAAGGTCCTGGAGTGGCCTAGCCAGTCTCCAGACCTGAACCAATAGAAAATCTTTGGAGGAAGCTAAAACTCAATGTTGCACAGCGACAGCCCTGAAACCTGAAAGATCTGGAGATGATCTGTAAGGAAGAGTTTTGACATTCTTGAACTACCTCACTTTATTTATTATAGGAGTCCATACAACTCTTTGTTCTATATCTCGGTATTATATTGTGATAGCAGTCGGGTAGGTCATTTCCTTTTTTATTTTTCATTCATTTTCATTTTTTTTTCCTTTTTCCTTCCACCTGGTTCTCCTGACATATTATGATTGCGCAATATGAGGTGTATCTATGCATTACTCTGATGTATTAAATTGCATATCTGGACACATTATTGAAAATGTATACTGAATATCACTGTATCAATTATGAGGACTTGTTATGATTTTTTCTGTCTGTATTTATTTTGAATTTATTATAGCAGACTGACGAAGGCTGGTTGTAAGCCGAAACGTCTCTTCTAAGACTGCATAAAAAATAAAACTTCATTTATAAAGGATTATTCAGTTGAGTGACAAGTTACTTTATCATTCAGTGACATTATACACTGGAGCTTTGTATATAGTGTACAGGTAGTACAGTTAGGCATGATGTCAGCAAGCATAAAACAGCTGGCACAACTATTACCCCATTTCCTGCGGCACCAGGACTAGTGGAAAGAGCAGAGGGTAAGCGCCAATTTTAGCTCATCTAACGGATGCAATGCGCCATTTCTGGGATGGCTGAGGGCTGATGTCCTTAGTCTGGATGGGGGCCAATGTCCATTTTTTTGTGAAGTCTACTCTTTAATAACCGGTAAAAATGCTAAGCAAACAGCTATAAGCTCATATTAATAGCCTGGTAACCTTTATCTATTAGCTCCGTCCCAGAATATTAACATCAGCCCCCAGCTATCGGCTTTCCCTCAGCTGGTTATGAAAATTAAGGGGGACCTGATCTATCATGTTCTTCATCACTATCTATCTCTATCTATGAACATGTTTAATACAGTACATGAATTTCATTCAATACGTGTCACACTGACAGCATACTGGCAGCACAAGCACACATTGACATGTACACATGGATGTCACATTTGTGCACACAGATGCGACATGGACACGGACCACGGAACTCACCAGTACTGATTTTTCCAGGACTTGTGAAGGGGGCCTAATGGCTGCATTTTTTAAAAAAATATTATTTAGTAATACAGGGAGGAGGTTAAATAACCAACCATCTGTCCTGATTTGGTCACTAAAGCAAATTCCTAAAAGAAAGACTTGGGTGTCACAGAAAGTGTCTGCTTCCTGGCTTGTGAGACAGAACAAGTATCCATCTTTTTTATATATATATATATATATATATATATATATATATATATATATTTTTTTTTTGCTGCACACTAACTTTTTGTAATAGACCAATATTAGAGTTATACCCCTCATCTGAATACCGCTGTTGTTTTCCATCAGTTACTAGCTGTGTGCCCCAAGCCAGAAGGGGGAAGGCCACTTGGACATTAACCCCTTCACTTTTGAGCGATTTTCCATTTTTGCTCCCCTTCTTCCCAGCGCCATAACTTCTTTTTTCCGTCAATATGTGAAGGCTTGTTTTTGTGGTTCGAGTTGTACTTTAGAATCACACCACTGGTTTTACCATATAGTGTACTGCAAAACAGTAAAAGAAAATCCTAGTGCGGTTAAATAGCAAAAAAAAGTGCAATTCCACGATTGTTTTTTTGGGTTTTCTATTTACTGTGTTCACTGAATGCTAAAACTGACCTGCCATTATGATTCTCCAGGTCATTATGAGTATGCAGATGTAAGGTAACAAATGGATGCAGGCAGAGCAAGGGTAACAGGTTTATTTACAGGGGAATACTCAACGCAGGGAGGTAAAGGGTTAAACAGCATAAATGGAAAAAGGTATAGGGAGACAAAGTGTTATACAGGAAGATAAACAATACATTAAATCAAAGTATATTCTTAAGGTGAAGAACAACGGTTCAAAATAACGGCGGCCCAATAGCACAGATGTCAGGAAGTCCTTAAACTGCAGTTCCTGCTGCAAACTCAATGGCGCTGGCAACGGCAGATGCGGTGTCCTCTCCAGTGGGGTCAGGCAAATGGCAATACCCCGCCTTCTGGTAACAGTGGTTGGTCTCCGGTACCTTCCACTGCCCCTATTCCATATACTGCAGTTGCCTACAAGGGTACGGGCCACGGTACTGTCTAAGCCCGACATGACTCTTGCACAACTCTCCTGACAGTCTCAGTCAAGCGGACCCAAAGTGGCTGACGGTAATATGGGTCACGGTCTTGTACGAGCCCAACGTGGCTCGGCAAACATTTACTGGCATGGTCAGGGTACAAAGTGTCTGTCCTGTTCCCGGTCACTCTTATGGGGCACATGTGTAATACTCACGGACACAGAGCATTCTGTGCCTTGCTCTCTGGCACTCACCGGACTCACACTGCATGTCTCTTTCTCTCCGGTCCCTGCTGTTGGCAATGTACGAAGACAGCCACTGGTTTGCACACTGCTGGTGCTCTCAGGGCAGGGCACTTCTCTCTCTGGCTGCTGCACAGCTAGCTTAGCTCCGCTCGGTGTGCACGGCTCAGCTCTGTATATATGGCTCAGCTCTGCTCGGCTCTGCTCTGTACAGCTCTGCAGCGCTCTGGTCTGCTGACACGGTTCTGCACGGCTCTGCTCTGCAGGCGATGGGGGCTCCTTCTATATGGCCATTCGCCACACCGGTACACTCTGATGGGGGAGAAGAGCACGCTGCTCACTGCTGTGCACGCCGCTCTCTGCGCTGCTCCCCACACTCATCTCTGCTGGCACCAGACTCCTCTGCTTCGCACACTCTTTCCTTTTATGTGCCAGACACTGGGTGCCTTTTTCTGACTCTCCCCGTCGCTCCGGGTCTGCAGGAAGGTCCCTCCCACTCAGGCTTCCCTCAGGCTGCAGGGGAAGGTCCGCCTCCTCAAAGCTATCCCCCGGGAACAGATGGATGCAGCCTTTCTAGTTCTGGACCCGGCGTGCAGGTACCCACGGTCGGGTCAATCTTACACAGATACCAAACATGTATAGGTTCATTTTTTATTTAAGTGGTGGAAAAAAATCCAAAGTCAGTAAGGAGAAAAAAGTCACCATTTTCCAATGCCCGTAGAGTCTCCATTTTTCATGGTCTGGGGCTGAGTAAGAGCTTATTTTTTGTATGTCAAGCTGACTTTTTCATTGATATAATTTTGGGGTAGATGCAACATTTTGATTGCCTGTTATTGAATTTTATTGCAATGTTGCGGTCGCCAAAAGAACTAAATTCTGGCTTATGGATTTTTTTCTCATTATGCCATTTACCAACTGAATTAATTTATTTTATATTTTGATGGATTTGAAATTTCTGAAAGCAGCGATGAGGATGCCCACGCGAAACACGCGTTGGGGCTGCATGGTGTGACCACTTACAAGGATTTATTCGGGTGAGACTCTTCTTATTATTGGACTTTTTATCTGAGGTTCTTCTGGTATATATATATATAAATCAAAGTGGCTTTATGCTTTATGTCTTTTACTGCACCCAGAGTGACATATATATTTTTCCATTTTTTTAATCCGATATTATGTTTATGTTGCAACAGCAATTATAAGAATGTTTACAATATGATGTTTTATGTGGTCTCAATATTCCCGGTCCTTATATTACTGTAATTGTGTCGGACCTTATGTCTAGTGTCCTTCATTTTGTTATATTGTCTATATAACTTTTTTAAAACAGATTATGTAATGGATATTTAATAAATTTAATACGATTTATATAAGGTGTTTTGTACTCCTTTGGTCTTTTTGTATACAAATCTTAGTACACAATGTGCTAAATGTCCAGTTAATGTTTGCTATATCAGTAAGTGATGGAATGAGGGCGCTGAACTATGTCTATTACTAGCTTAATCTTGTGGCGAAGGTGTAGTAGAGGAAGAAGGCATTTGTACCTAGATTATGAGGTTTTATTGTATATAGAACTATCCTGCTTGCTAGTTATTTACTTATGATGGAATGGAATCAGATGCGAGCTTCCCCGGGGGCAGAGGGGCATATGCCCCACCAACAGCCAGTTTTCCATCATCTTTTTTGAGCCGCTGTCTGCTGCTTTGGATGACAAGGGCTAAACTGTACATTTAAATGTGATCTAATGCCACCCAGCGTGCTTTGCTGCTTCTGCCCGCTAAAGATAAGCTTGTGGGCAGAATGGATGAGGTCCACATAGTGCTGGGGCAGAAGGTCTCTGACATTTATACAGTGAGGAGGGGACAGAACGCTATTTGCCTCTTGCTATGTACGGGGCCGGATCCTGCTTTGTGTCTGTGGTTGCTCTACATAAGGCAGGTGTGATTTATTACAGCAGTTTGAGCATTGTCGAACTGGGGTGTCAAGGGCCCACCAAGAACCAACTCCATGACCCCACTTTTTAGCTTCATACAAATGTGACATTGTCCTCAATCACAAATTTACATAACAATGAACTTGGTAGATTGTTAAATGAATAAGATGCTGCCTTTGTCTGTACATAGTGATTCTAGTATATAGTGACAAGTACTGCTCATATAAGAGAGTGATGGCCCGCTCTTGCACAGGGGCCCACCGGAGGACTCTCCTGTTCTCCTGTGGGCCAGTCCAAGCTTCAGTTTGAACCTTCATACAGATCAGTTTGTGCTGTCAGTGAGATTCCGTTCCTACCTCACAGTTATTATCTTACTAAGCACACCATAGGTATATATTGCATTTAAAGGAAACCTGACAAGTCCCCCACGCCCTCCAACCTAGCAGGATTCACTTATTTATGTCTAAATTCCCTGACTAACTGGCCATGTATAACGTTTTTTTGTACACATGAGGTTTAAAATAAACAGTAAGGCTGTGTGCCCAAGTAGCGTTTTTTAAGCATTTCTGCAGCGCTTTTTGACAAGCGATTCTGCTGCAGAAACGCTTAGGCTATGTGCCCATGTTAGCTTTTTTAAACGCTCAGGAAACTGATCCCTTTCCCAGAAAACGCGCGTCTTTTTTCCATGCGTTTCTTGCGCGGTTTTTCCAAAAAAGACGCGCGTTTTTGATGCATTTTTTGACGCACGTTTTCTGGGAACATTGGGGAAGGCTAAAAACGCTCAGCAATGTGGAAATTAATGAGTATGCTGCGTTTTTAGCCGCTAAGCGATTCCTGAGCGTTTAAAAACGCATGCATTGGCACAAAAAGCCAAAAACGCATGAAAATGAATTTGAAGCTTCTTCTAAGCGTTTCTGCAGCATCTGAGCTGGCACAAACGCTGCGGAAACACTTAAAAAAACGCAACGTGTGCACACAGCCTTAAGAAAAGCATCCAATTGATTTTTAATGAAAAACGCACATGTTGTGCCAATGGTGCGTTTTTAACCGCTGCGATTCCGCATACCATCAATTATATGGGCAAAAACGCTTGACAAACGCTTACAAAAGCGCGTCAAAAAATGCATGCGTTTTCCTGGGAGCAGGGTGTGCGATTCTGCTCAGGTTTATTCTGCTTCAGAATCGCTACGTGGGCACATATCCTAAGAGTAATAGTTCACACAGTGCGGATTCTCCCGTGGATTTTTCCGCACAAAAACTGCAGCTTTTCGCAGAAAACGCAGGTGCGTTTTTGCCAAGGATTTGCTGCGGTTTTTCAGTGCGATTTTGCCTGCGGATTTGTATGCATTTTTGTAAGCTAAATAAAGATGTTATTTAACAAAAAAATAAAAAAGATTTGTGATGTCATTTCTGTCCAATCTCCTCTTTTACATTTGTCCAACCCACACTCTATTACACACAGATAGACAGACAGATAGATAGATAGATAGATAGATAGATAGATAGATAGATAGATAGATAAATATGGGATAGATAGATACTGTAGATAGTTAGATATAGACAGATATATGGATATATCTATCTATCCCTTATCTATCTATCTATAGATATACCCATAGATATACCTAAAGATATTTCCATAGATATATCTATAGATATCTCCATGGATCTTTAAATAGATATATCTATAGATATTCCCATAGATATATCTATAGATATTTCCATACATATATCTATAGATATTTCCATACATATATCTATAGACATATCTAATATATAAAGCTCAAAGTGTGTATGTGTGTATGTATGTGTGTATGTTTGTATGTCCGGGATAGGCATCCGCACCGTCGCAGCTACAGCCACAAAATTTGGCACAGTCGCACGTCTGGACCCCGAGAGCGTCCTAGGCTATGTTGTGAGGCGAAATTTTAACCCCGCGCATTCCAATTCACCAAACAATTTTTCCCCTATCTACATACTGGGGAAAAAGTGTGTGCGTGTCAAGCCCCGCCCCTCATTATGATGTCACAATGCCCCTATTTGCATACTGGGGAAACAGTTTGTGCGTATCAAGCCCCACCCCTCAATATGATGTCATAATGGTTGACTATGGGATGGAGGATGTGTGATGGGTATATGAGCACTGGACTATGGGATGGAGGATATGTATGATGGGTATATGGGCATGGGACTATGGGATGGAGGATGTGTGATGGGTATATGGGCACTGGACTATGGGATGGAGGTTATGTATGATGGGTATATGGGCACTGGACTATGGGATGGAGGATATGTCTGATGGGTATATGGGCACGGGACTATGGGATGGAGGGTATGTATGATGGGTATATGGGCACGGGACTATGGGATGGAGGATATGTATGATAGGTATATGGGCACGGGACTATGGGATAGAGGATGTGTGATGGGTATATGGGCACGGGACTATGGGATGGAGGATGTATGATGGGTATATGGGCATGGGACTATGGGATGGAGGATGTATGATGGGTATATGGGCATGGAACTATGGGATGTAGGATGTATGATGGGTATATGGACACGGGACTATGGGATGGAGGATGTATGATGGGTATATGGGCATGGGACTATGGGATGGAGGATATGTATGATGGGTATATGGGCACGGGACTATGGGATGGAGGATGTGTGATGCCCCCACCTACATACTGGGGAAAAAGTGTGCGCACGTCAAGCCCCGCCCCTCATTATGATGTCACAATGCCCCTATTTGCATACTGGGGAAACTGTGTGCGTATCAAGCCCCGTCCCTCATTATGATGTCACAATGGTTGACTATGGGATGGAGGATGTGTGATGGGTATATGGGCACTCAACTATGGGATGGAGGATATGTATGATGGGTATATGGGCATGGGACTATGGGATGGAGGACATGTATGATGGGTATATGGGCATGGGACTATGGGATGGAGGATATGTATGATGGGTATATGGGCACTGGACTATGGGATGGAGGATATGTATGATGGGTATATGGGCATGGGACTATGGGATGGAGGATATGTATGATGGGTATATGGGCACTGGACTATGGGATGGAGGATATGTATGATGGGTATATGGGCATGGGACTATGGGATGGAGGATATGTATGATGGGTATATGGGCACTGGAGTATGGGATGGAGGTTATGTATGATGGGTATATGGGCACTGGACTATGGGATGGAGGATATGTATGATGGGTATATGGGCACTGGACTATGTGATGGAGGTTATGTATGATGGGTATATGGGCACTGGACTATGGGATGGAGGATATGTATGATGGGTATATGGGCACGGGACTATGGGATGGAGGATATGTATGATGGGTATATGGGCACGGGACTATGGGATGGAGGATATGTATGATGGGTATATGGGCACGGGACTATGGGATGGAGGATGTATGATGGGTATATGGGCATGGGACTATGGGATGGAGGATGTATGAAGGGTATATGGGCATGGAACTATGGGATGTTGGATGTACGATGGGTATATGGGCACGGGACTATGGGATGGAGGATGTATGATAGGTATATGGGCATGGGACTATGGGATGGAGGATATGTATGATGGGTATATGGGCACGGGACTATGGGATGGAGGATGTGTGATGCCCCCACCTACATACTGGGGAAAAAGTGTGCGCACGTCAAGCCCCGCCCCTCATTATGATGTCACAATGCCCCTATTTGCATACTGGGGAAACTGTGTGCGTATCAAGCCCTGCCCCTCATTATGATGTCACAATGGTTGACTATGGGATGGAGGATGTGTGATGGGTATATGGGCACTCAACTATGGGATGGAGGATATGTATGATGGGTATATGGGCATGGGACTATGGGATGGAGGATATGTATGATGGGTATATGGGCACTGGACTATGGGATGGAGGATATGTATGATGGGTTTATGGGCACGGGACTATAGGATGGAGGATAATTATAATTTGCTATAACTAATCACAGTTAGTCACTATGCCCGGGCAGCGCCGGGCTCTTCATCTAGTACATAGATATAGCTAAAGATATATAGCCATATATATTAAAAAAAGGGGGAAAAAAGGCGTGTCCTCCCTTGCAATAATTTTCTGTGCCAGAGGTGGAAAGCCTACGACCGGGGGCCAATATTTGTAGCCTGGGAAGGGGGTAATACCCATGGCCCCTTCCCAGGCTATGAATATCAGCCTGCAGCTGTCTGCATAGCCTTTACTGGCTATTAAAATAGGGGAACCCCCCCAAAAAATGACGTGCGGTCCCCCTATATTTTGTAGCCAGAAAGGCTACACAGGCAGCTGCAAGCTGATATTCATAGCCTAGGAAGGGGCCATGGATATTGCCCCCCCATCTACAAATACCATCCCACACTGCCCCAGAAATGGAGCATCTATAAGATGCGCCAATTCTGGCACTTAGCCCCTCTCTTCCCACTCCCGTGTAGTGGTGGGATATGGGGTAATATAAGAGGTTAATATCACATTGCTATTAGAAGGTGACATTAAGCCCGGTTAATAATGGAGAGGCGCCAATAAGACACCAATCCATTATTTATCTTTTGGAAGGGTTAAAAAACACACACGCATAAGAATAAAGTCTTTTAATGAAATAAAACACAACACGGTTTTCATATTTTTATCCAAGCGACGCCCTCGTCTGCTAAAAAAAAAGAAAAACAATAAACCAATCGTAGACTCTTTGTCCGATGCAGTCTAATTAATAACGAGGGTCCCAAGACGATCTCCCATATAGAACAGTGACATCAGGTGATGTCACTGCTCTATGGGGCCTCCCAGTGATGAACTGACAGGAGACTGTTGTGAATTTGCTTTCTGGCCTACCTCTGGTTACTGCTGAAGGTGGTGGAGCTGGTCAGGTTGACAGAGGGGTTGCGAATTCTCTTTCTGGGCTCCCTCTGGTGGTTACTGAAGGTAATGGAGCTGATCTGATTAACAGAGGCTTGCCACCTGATAATGAGGACGACGATTGGAGATCTGGGGTTTCAGACTGGATTTAAGAAAGCCGACTCCCTCTATCCCTGCTGGTGATAGATAGGTGGTGGTTTTTTCCTGCCTCCTGAGGTCTTAGTTTACAGCTCAGTCCCTGCATGCTCAGCTAAGTGTTCTTTTGCTATTCTGTTCACATTTGATCTGGTTTTGTCTATTTCAGTTTTGTGTGGGTCAGCCAGCTCCGACTGGGGCTGTGCTGAATCACCATCCATATGAAACTGCTTGTGCCAGTTTGCTTTTTCCCTTATTAGATTGGCCTCTTTTTGCTCTGCTTTCAGAATATACCAGAGTGCTGATATAGTTTTTTGCATCAGACGTGTTGGACCTTTTTGCAGGGTTTTTTGCGTGATTGCAGACAGTGTCTTTCCTTTCCTGTCCTGTCTAGTCAGTGTGGGCCCCATCGTTTGCTCAGTCTATTTTCCTACCCGCGTTTGTGTTTTCATCTTGTCTCACCAACAATATATGTTTGGGGGCTATCTATTCCTTTGGGGTCTGCTCTGGGGCAGTTTAGATTTCCCCTTTCTTGCTTTAGGCTTAGTTAGCTTTCCAGCTGTGCCCCGGCGTCTAGGATCATCATAGGCATGCTCCACGGCT
Source organism: Dendrobates tinctorius (assembly GCF_039654945.1). Classification (NCBI taxonomy): domain Eukaryota; kingdom Metazoa; phylum Chordata; class Amphibia; order Anura; family Dendrobatidae; genus Dendrobates; species Dendrobates tinctorius. Next base: position 22,663,192 of record NW_027361676.1, read on the forward strand.
ACTGCTAGTTGTGTGGATAGGATCAGGGGTCTGCAATCTGCTTAGTTACCAACCTCTCTGGTTTTCTGTGGCTTAGCTTGGGCTTGCTCTCCTCCTCGGTGACCCAATCTTAACAGAAGGTAGTGCCTCCTGCAGTCCGTCACTGAGGTTACCTGAGTTCAGAGTCTCACTTTACAGCACTGCTGGGTGAGAATTAGGGTTAGGGTTAGGGCTAGGGTTAGGGTTACAGGACCTCTTTCCCAGCGGAGGGATGCATAGCGGAGGATTACCTCTTCCTGTCATTTCAGTGCTGGAGCCCCTGGAGAGCGGTTGCATCAGCTGATGCAGCTGTTCTCCACGGGAGATTGACGTGGGACCCTCGTTATTAATTGGACTACAGCGGAAAGGTAAATATAGGTTGGTTTATTATTTTATTTTTATTACAGGTGATCGATGGCTTCAGGGAATTAGGTGTGTGCGGTGAGTACGTACTCTATGTTATGTGTTGTATGTTATATGTATGTTCTGTATGTTATATGTTGTATGTTCTGGATGTTATGTGTATGTTCTGTATGTTATATGTTCTATATGTTATATGTTGTATGTTCTGTATGTTGTATGTATGTTCTGTATGTTATATGTATGTTCTATATGTTAAATGTATGTTCTGTATGTTATATGATGTATGTTCTGTAAGTTGTATGTATGTTCTGTATGTTATATGTATGCTCTTTATGTTATATGTTATATGTTGTATGTTCTGTATGTTGTATGTATGTTCTGTATGTTTTATATATGTTCTGTATCTTGTATGTATGTTCTGAATGTTATATGTATGTTCTTTATGTTATATGTTGTGTGTTCTGGATGTTATATGTTATATGTTGTATGTTCTGTATGTTTTATGTTGTATGGGATTTTGTTTGTTTGTATGTTTTACATTCAACACATTAGTCGGATGATGGGACTACTACTGTCCCATCATTGACTAATGTGTCACTCACTGTCAGGGTAGCAGGCATAGCCCGATGGGACTTGTAGTCCCATCAGATGATGCCTGCATACACATACACACACACGCACACACACACATACATACATACAGCCCTGCAGCCCCCCTGCACACCCGCCGGACAGACCGATGACCCACGGACAGCCCCGCAGCCCCCCCGCAAGACCCCGCCAGACCCCCCAACAGCCCAATGAGCCATGCACAGACCCCCGACAGCCCTGCACAGAACCCAGACAGCCTGATGATCCACGCACAGACCGCCCGACAGCCTGGAAACCGCCCACACAGGCCACGCCAGCCCAATGAACCCCGCAGACTCAGCCATGCACACACATACACGCCCAGTCACCGCCCACACACAGACACGCACACAGTCACCGCCCATACTGCTCCCACACTCTTCCCCCCTCCCGATCTGCAGCATTTCATCTGCAGCAAAGCCGCAGATGTTGTTGAGACCTGCAGTTTTGCTTCGGATCAATGCAGGTTAATGGGTGCAGAAACGCTGCAGATCCGCCCAAAGAATGGACATGCTGTGGATATAAACCCGCAGCTAATCCGTGTGGATTTTTCCGCAGCATGTGCACAGCAGTTTTTGATTTCCATTGCCTAACATTGTACTGTACATGACTTGCGGATCTGCAGCGGACCCGCAGCAGCAAATCCGCTGCGGATCCGCGGGAGAATCCGCACTGTGTGAACGTGGCCTTACTGGTGCTTCTCACAAAATTAGAATATCATCAAAAAGTTAATTTATTTCAGTTCTTCGATACAAAAGGTGAAACTCATATATTAGATAGAGTCATTACAGGCATAGTGATCTATTTAAAGTGTTTATTTCTGTTAGGCTATGTGCACATGTTGGGGATTTGTTGCGCTTCCACAGCAATTTTCCATGCGGAAATACTCCAAAAATGCAATGGATTACTTTAGCAATGTTAATCAATGGCATTCCTGAAGTGTTGTGAACCTGCTGTTGAAATTTCCATCCTTATTTGCAGTGTTTTATGTTCCGCATCATGTTAATTCTTTTTGCAGATCTGCAGAGTTTTTCACACATTGAATTCCATTGAGTCAGTCAAATCTGCAGCAAAAACACAGGTGTAAAAAGGTTTGTGGATTTGCTGCAGATTTTCTGCCAAAAACGCTGCAGAATTGTCAAAGGAAATGATGTCAGAAGGAGGAAGAGTGTGTGGGTGGAGAATACTGCATGCGTGTGAGTGGAGAATATGTGTGTCAGCAGAGAATAAGTGTGTGCCTGTCTGTGTCTGTCTGCGTGTGTCTGCGTGTGTGTGCGGTTGTCTGCGTGCGGGTGTACCCATGTGACAAACAGCCCATAGTGCTTGTACTTAGGCGTCGTCAGATGGAACTACTACTCCCATCTGGCTATGTCTGCTGTAACATATAACAGAGACAGCATGAGCCGATGATGGGAGAATAGTTTCATCATCCAGTGCCTAAGTTCAATTGTAAAAAAAATCAAAACATTGACATAATTACATACAATATACATATTCAACGAACACTTAATCCCCGACGCCCGCGTCTCCTGCAAGCAATCAAAAATAATAAACCAACATATACTCCCTGTCTGCCGTAGTCCATTTAATACCGAGTGTCCCACGTCGTTGTCACATGGCCTCCGGCGATACATTGACAGGAGGTAATCGCTAACGCAGTGTATCACTGAGCCGCCATGAAAGTTCACTGGAGTACATCAGATGATCAGCTCCGGTGCTGTCACTTACAGCACTGCTGCGTGAGAAAGTTCTCACACAACTGTAGTGCCGTAAGTGAGAACACCAGAGATGATGAACTCCAGTGAACTCTCACGGCAGTGCAGTGCTACACTGCGGGAGCGATTACCTCCTGTCAGTGTATCGCCAGAGCAATCACATCTCCGAATGTGACTGTTTTACACGTGAGATTGCCGTCGGACACTCGGTATTAAATGGACTATGTCTGATAGGATAGTATTATATGTTGGTTTATTATTTCATTTTTGTTGCAGGAGACAAGGGCGTCAGGGATTAGACATTCATTAAGTATGGATAGTAAAGATTCAATAAAGGAGTTTGCGATTATTTCAAATAAAGGAATTTATTCTGGCTGTATCTTTATTTACCATATAACTATAGGATTAGTAATGGATAGATGTCTTATGCAGTTGTGGTCAAAAGTATTGACACCCCTGCAATTCTGTCAGATAATACTCAGTTTCTTCCTGAAAATGATTGTAAACACAAATTCTTTGCTATTATTATCATCATTTAATTTGTCTTAAATGAAAAAACACAAAAGAAAATGAATCAAAAAGCAAAACATTGATCATTTCACACAAAACTCCAAAAATGGGCTAGACAAAAGTATTGGCACCCTCAGCCTAATACTTGGTTGCACAACCTTTAGCCAAAATAACTGCAACCAACCGCTTCCGGTAACCATCAATGAATTTCTTACAATGCTCTGCTGGAATTTTAGACCATTCTTCTTTGGCAAACTGCTCCAGGTCCCTGATATTTGAAGGGTGCCTTCTCCAAACTGCCATTTTTAGATCTCTCCACAGGTATTCTATGGGATTCAGGTCTGGACTCATTGCTGGCCACCTTAGAAGTCTCCAGTGCTTTCTCTCAAACCATTTTCTAGTGCTTTTTGAAGTGTGTTTGGGTCATTGTCCTGCTGGAAGACCCATGACCCCTGAGGGAGACCCAGCTTTCTCACACTGAGCCCTACATTATGCTACAAAATTTGTTGGTAGTCTTCAGACTTCATAATGCCATGCACACGGTCAAGCAGTCCAGTGCCAGAGGCAGCAAAGCAACCCCAAAACATCAGGAAACCTCCGCCATGTTTGACTGTAGGGACTGTGTTCTTTTCTTTGAATGCCTCTTTTTTTCTCCTGGAAACTCTATGTTGATGCCTTTGCCCAAAAAGCTCTACTTTTGTCTCATCTGACCAGAGAACATTCTTCCAAAATGTTTTAGGCTTTTTCAGGTAAATTTTGGCAAACTCCAGCCTGGCTTTTTTATGTCTCTGGGTAAGAAGTGGGGCCTTCCTGGGTCTCCTACCATACAGTCCCTTTTCATTCAGACGCCGACGGATAGTACGGGTTGACACTGTTGTACCCTCGGACTGCAGGGCAGCTTGAACTTGTTTGGATGGTAGTCGAGGTTCTTTATCCATCATCTGCACAATCTTGAGTTGAAGTCTCTTGTCAATTTTTCTTTTCCGTCCACATCTAGGGAGGTTAGCCACAGTGCCATGGGCTTTAAACTTCTTGATGACACAGCGCACGGTAGACACAGGAACATTCAGGTCTTTGGAGATGGACTTGTAGTCTTGAGATTGCTCATGCTTCCTCACAATTTGGTTTCTCAAGTCCTCAGACAGTTCTTTGGTCTTCTTTCTTTTCTCCATGCTCAATGTGGTACACACAAGGACACAGGACAGAGGTTGAGTCAACTTTAACCCATGTCAACTGGCTGCAATTGTGATTTAGTTATTGCCAACACCTGTTAGGTGCCACAGGTAAGTTACAGGTGCTGTTAATTACACAAATTAGAGAAGCATCACATGATTTTTAGAACAGTGCCAATACTATTGTCCACCCTCTTTTTTATGTTTGGTGTGGAATGATATCCAATTTGGCTTTAGGACAATTCTTTTTAAATGAAGATAACAATACCAAAGAATTTGTGTTTGCAATCATTTACAGGAAGAAACTGAGTATTATCTGACAGAATTGCAGGGGTGTCAATACTTTTGGCCACAATTGTAGAAGCCTCTCCATTATTAAGCCATGGGCTTGATGTCACCTGTCAATACAAAGGTGACATCAAAAACACAAATATGAACCCCACTTGCCACCGCTACAGGGCAAGGGGGAAGAGCAAGGCTAAGTGCCAGAATTGGCGCATCTATAAGATGTGCATTCCTGGGGTGGCTGAGAGCTGATGTTTTTAGCCTGGGGGGTGCCAATATACATGGCCCCTTCCCAGGCTATTAACATCAGCCAGCAGCTGTCTGCCTAGCATTTTCTGATTCAATTTTATAGGGGAACGCCATGTCAATTTTTTTCTGGGGTTACCCTGTAAACTAACCAGTAAAGGCTAAGCAAACAGCTATGAGCTGATATTAATAGCCTGTATACCTTTATGGCTATTGGCTCCTTCACAGAATATTATCATCAGCACTCAGCCATCGGCTTTCCCTTTGCTAGTTATGAAAATTGTGCTGGAACCCACACAATTTTTTTAAAAATTTTTTTGAAAAATAAACAGATATTGCATTTCATGCAGATTTTGTGTGTGTGTGTGTGTGTTTATTTAACTCTTTATGTACAGTTTTATTGATGAGGATATCTGGCTGACACCTGTTCATTACTAAACCACGGGCTTGATATTAGATTTTTTGTGTATAACCTAAAAAGAATTCCAAAGGCCTAGCAACGGCACTTCACATACATAAACAATTCCTACAAAGAATGGAAGTATACGCCCAGTATAAATAAATCATAATCCAACTTTATTCAAACATATATAATTAAATTTTTCAAAAAACTGAAAAGCATGTAGGTGTCTACACAATAAATGAATAAGTACAGATAAAAATCAGACAAATATTTTACAAAAAAACTTCCTTGCAAAAATACACCAAGGTATGTCGACAGAGATGTATGTATCATACATTCCCCCATAGAAGAAGCAAAACACGAAATGCGCGTCGGAGCATCGGGACTACTCACAGGTCAGGTACAATTTATCCGGTGTGACTTTCTACACAATAATGTGTTCAGTGAGCTAAATCTCCATAAATCTATTCAAGCTGCTATGCACTATTTGCACTTTGCAGGCTTGTTTTTACTATGTACCGTAAATTGATTTAAAGCCCATTGAACTTTGCTGCACTGTTTAGGTGTTATGCACTATTGTATTCTACAGATGAATTCAGTATATGGCATTTGCAATAATTATATATAAAAAGGCTTTTTTTGCTGACATGCATTATTGCACTTTATTGAACTCAATAATGTATTAAGGATTTTTTCCTATGAGATCTCTGTCGACATACATTGGTGTATTTTTTGTAAAATATTTGTCTGATTTTTATCTGAACTTATTCATTTATTGTGTAGACACCTACATGCTTTTCATTTTTTTTGTAAAATTTATTTTTTATGAACACTGCCATTTAATCACATATATCTATTTCTAACAGAGGAGTATTTTTCAAGTACATTAATTAATTTTCAAAATCCTGAAATATAGAGATAATTGTACTAGAGCATGATTTGTGGTTAGTAGTCCTATTTTTTGCATATGTATCTCCATTGTCCGACTTTAATTATATATGTTTGAATAAAGATGGATTATGATTTATTTATACTGGGCGTATACTTCCATTCTTTGTAGGAATAGATTTCGCGTGTGTTTATTTAACTCTTTATGTACCGTATTATTGATGAGTGTATATGGCTGACACCTATTCATTACTAAACCTCGGGCTTGATATTGCACACATATATATATATATATACACTTGGTGAAAATTGTTGGTACCCCTCGTTTAATGACAGAAAAACCCACAATAGTGACAGAAATAACTTGAATCTGACAAAAGTAATAATAAATCAAAAATCTGTGAAAATGAACAAATGAAAGTCAGACATTGCTTTTCATCCATGCTTCCACAGAATTTAAAAAAAAATAAAACTCATGAAATAGGCTTGGACAGAAATGATGGTACCCTTAACTTAATATTTTGTTGCACAACCTTTTGAGGCAATTACTGCAATCAAACGATTCCTGTAACTGTCATTGAGACTTCTGCACCTCTCGACAGGTATTTTGGCCCACCCTCAAGAGCAAACTGCTCCAGTTGTTTTGTGTTTGAAGGTTGCCTTTTTCAGTCGGCATGTTTCAGCTCTTTCCAAAGATGCTCAATAGGATTTAGGTCGGGGCTCATAGAAGGCCACTTCAGAATAGTCCAATGTTTTCCTCCTAGCCATTCTTTGTTGTTTTTAGCTGTGTGTTTTGAGTCATTATCCTGTTGCAAGACCCATTTCCTGTGACTGAGACCAAGCTTTTTGACACTGGGCAGCACATTTCTCTCTAGAATCCCTCGATAGTCTTGAGATTTTATTGCACCCTGCACAGATTCTAGACACCCTGTGCCAGATGCAGCAAAGCAGCCACAGAACATAACAGAGCCTCCTCCATGTTTCACAGTAGCGAGTCTTCTTGTCTTGATATGCTTAATTTTTCCGTCTGTGAACGTAGAGCTGATGTGCCTTGCCAAAAAGTTCCATTTTTGTGTTATCTGTCCAAGTAGCGCAGTGATAATAGAGCTGCATCGGGAGACAACAGTACACTCCAATGATACTAGCCAGCTTCAGAAAAGTCTTTACAAGCTCAATATAAAACAGCTTGTAAGCACAGTGTACATTTGGCCATCGTTGCAAGCCTGCACTGATGGACATAAATCCAGGCAATGAGCAGTAAACAATAACATTCACATCACTCTGCTCTTGAGAGGATTTTTATCCCCTTCCTGATATCCACCATAAACGTATGATGTAAGTTGGAAGCGGGTGTATGGATCGGGCAGACAGGCTGAGCCCATCCCAGAGATGGCAGATAATGACCGTGTGTCACAGACATAACCTGCCTCCAGCATTTCTACCCACGACTGTTAATCTGTCAAATGACACTGTCAATCTCTGACAGCAACATTAGCAGTGCTCTGATGTGGAGGACACGTCATTCTAAGCACTTTTCAGACACCCGGCGACATGATCATGGGGAACTGAAGAGTTGCTATGGCACCTGGGTGCCTGTTGACGACCCACATGCTTACCCTCAGTGAGCCGTATTGAAACTAAGCTTGTGACTGGGATTCAAATCGGACTGTGATTTTTACTATATATGAGTATAGCAATAATGAAGTATTGCTGTAAATAGTATAAGCAATCAGACAATCGCAGGTTCAATTCCCCTAGGGGGAATAAAAAATATAGTAAAAAGTAAATCATAAAGTTTAAAAAAAAATAACAAATGTAGGGAAGGTGACCTGACGGACGGACGTGTCAGAATAGAGAAAGATAGGTTTGCACAGTTTAGACAGGTGTCAGTTAGTACAGTGGGGAAACAGCTAGGAAAGTGTAGTGGACGTGCAGTACCTTGGGTTGACCATTAGATGGCAGGGAGGAGTGTGAGCAAAGGACTTGACATCAGCTTAGGGCTTTAGAAACCGTTGGTCATGGGGGCGGAGTTACAGTGACAGGAGACCGGGAGTGCTATAAATACTGAGGGAGGGTTCCAGAGAGTCCAGTCCCCAGGGGGAGCTCCAGTGACAAGAGGACTACAACAGTTCGTGCGCTGTGAGGAAAACCGTACCAGGGGGACTGAGGAGAGAGAACGTCAGGGGGGTGGTCCTTACAGGAAGAACCGCAGAAGAGACGAGACACTGGGTGTGGGACACCGTGTTGGACACGACGACTGATCAGTGGAAGTGCTGTTGGTTTATGGGCCTAAGGCGGCCACAGTGACGGATCTGTCAGGAGCGTCGACGCGTGCAGAGGGGACGGTGTATGCATTCACGTCCCCAGTATAGAGTACGGTGTGTAAGAAGCAGCCAAGGAAACGGAGGACCGTGAGGTAAAGAAAGTGCGGTGTGCTCTGAGGCCGTCAGACGGACGGCGAGTGAAATAAACTTGGACCTGTTGCACCCAGAATCTGCCTCCATCTTGTCTCTGTTTTATCTCTGCGCGGTAAGAAGAGGGACCACCCCCCCAGCTCGGCCCACCGACCCTACACAAACAAAATTCTTCCTTTTTTTTTCCAATGTTTCTTTCACCACTAAAGCAATAAGCTTGGAATCGCAGAAAATCACAATATATGCTGTAAAACAATTCCCAAAAAACAATGTCAGTATTTTTTTTTCTCTTTGCAATTTCACGGCACTTTTTCCAGTACAATACATGGGAAAATGAATGGTGTCATAACTTGTCCCCCCAAAAAACAAGCCCTGATACATTTATGTCAATGGTGGGAAGAAAAAAAGATAATGCTCTTGGAAGAAGGGGAGGAAAAAACGCTAACATAAAAAACTAAATTGGCTATGTTAGGAATTGGATAATAGCCAGTAAATGGAAAAGCTGCTTTTACAAGCACTTAGCAATTTTATAAAGCATAGCAGTAACCCTTTAAAGATTGAAATGCAGGATAACTACACATGCACACAAATGCAGCTCTACAACAGTGAGTTGGGAAACTAGTATAATGATGACTTCCCACCGTGACCATGGACATTTTCATTGTATACCAGACATTAACATTGTTCATATTCCTTAGGTTAACCTGGGAGAAAAAAATGCAATATACAGTGGATAGAGTATTTTAAAATCTTTACTTAGTGCTCCTTATATTTCTTTGCTCAAGGTCCCAAATAAATGTAAATTCTAGTAATTACAATAAAAAATGCCTATTCAATTCTTATACATAATTATTGCATTCTTTTACATTCTTTTACTGTGGTACCCCACTAGAGACATTCTTCCAACTGGATGTGCAGCCATTTACGACCACTCTTTGGCTTAGTGATCGGACCCAAAGAGTGGTCGTAAATGGCTGCACATCCAGTTGGAAGAATGTCTCAAGTGGGGTACCACAGGGCTCTGTCCTGGGCCCTGTATTGTTCAACATCTTTAGCAACGATTTAGATGAAGCAATTGAGGGTAAACTGATTAAATTTGCTGATGACACAAAGCTAGGAGGGATAGCTAATACTAGAGAAGAGAGAGAGAAGATTCAAAAAGATTTAAATAAACTGGAGAAGTGGGCAGCAACTAACAGAATGGCCTAAATGCATCTGCACTAATTTTGGAGGATTTTTTTCCTCTTTTTGAGGTTCTCTTGTTAGAGTAGGACTGGCAAGTGTAAGGAACTTTGACGCAGTTTGCCAGCTTCCATATTAAGGCCTTAATATCAACCAATATATATTCATATGTTTTTTGTGCACTTTTTATATTTCTTTCAGGGTGCAGTTGGACCCAAATGGTTCTGCAAACTTGTGGCCTCTATTCACATGGGATGCATTCTAGTTGGCAGTGGGCAGCCCCCCAATATGGTGTTACTAAGAGGCTGTGAACCAGAAGCCCTGCATTCCGTGTGAACACTGCCATATGTACCACACGGCCAATCCCTGATTGTAGGCTGGCTGTTTCATTTGGTATTTATGTACCTGTGCAGCTGCCATTTTACTTGGGTCCGCTGCACCCTGTATTAGTGCAGATGCATTTAGGCCTGTCTGGTTTGCTTCAGAATTTTTTGGAGGATTTTTTTCCTCTTTTTGAGGTTTTCATGTTAGAGTAGGACTGGCAAGTGTAAGGAACTTTGACGTTAGTTTGCCAGCTTCCGTATGAAGGCCTTAATATCAACCAATACCTTACATAAACTAACAGAATGGCTTTTAACAGGGAAAAATGCAAAGTACTACATCTGGGCAAAAAAAATTAAAAAAGCATATACAGAATGGGAGGAATAAGGCTAAGCAACAGCACATGTGAAAAAGACTTGGGTATACTAATAGATCACAGACTGAATATGAGTCAATAGTGTGATGCAGCAGCAAAAAAGGCAAATGCAATTCTAGGATGTATTAAGAGAAGCATACAGTCTAGATCACATGAAGTCATTACCACAAGAGGTGGTGAGTTCTCCTTCAATAGAAGTCTTCAAACAGAGGCTGGACAGACATCTGTCTGGGATGATTTAGCGAATCCTGCTTTGAGCAGGGGGTTGGACCAGATAGCCCAGAAGGTCCCTTCCAACTCTACGATTCTATGATTCTACATATGATATAAGCATATAAATTAATAACTACAGTGGAGAAAATAAGTATTTGATACACTGCCGGTTTTGCAAGTTTTGCCATCTACAAAAAATGGTGAGGTTTGTAATATTTATCATAGGTACACTTCAACTGAGTGAGACAGAATCTAAAAATAAAAAGCAGAAAATCACATTGCATGATTTTTAAATAATTAAATTGCATTTTATTGCATGAAATAAGTATTTGATCACCTACCATCCACCTACCATCCAGCAAGAACTCTGACTGTCAAAGACCTGTTACTTTTTCTTTAAGAAGCCCTCCTCCTACTCTGCACTCATTACCTGTATTGATTGCACCTGTTTCAACATTGTACCTGTATAAAAGACACCTGGCCACACATTCAATCCATCACACCCCAACCTCTCCACCATGGTCAAGACCAAAGAGCTGTATAAAGACACCAGGGACAAAATTGTAGACCTACACAAGGTTGGGATGGGCTACCAGACAATAGGCAAGCAGCTTGGCAAGGAAGCAACCACTGTTGGAAAAATTATTAGAAAATGGTAGAAACACAAGATGACAGTCAATCTTTTTCAGTCTGGGGCTCTATGCAAGATTCGCCTCATGGCGTAAAGATGATTCCGAGAATGGTTAGGAATCAGCACAGAACTTCATGGGAGGACCTGGTCAATTGCCTGAAGAGAGAGAGCTGGGGCTACAGTCTCAAACATTACCATTAGTAACACAATAGGCCATCATGGATTAAAATCCTGCACGTCACGCAAGGTACCCCTACTCACGCCAGCATATGACCAGGCCTGTTTAAAGTTCGCCATTGACCATCTGGATGATCTAGAGGAGTCATGGGAGAAGGTCATGTGGTCAGATTAGACCAAAATAGAACTTTTTGGTTTCAACTCCACTCGTAGTGTTTGGAGCAAGAAGAAGCATGAGAAAAACCCCAAGAACACCTTCCCAACCTTGAAGTATGGTGGAGGAAACATACTTTGGGGCTGCTTTTCTGCAAAGGTGACAGGACGACTGCACAGTATTGAAGGGAGTATGTATGGGGTCATATATCGCGAGAATTTAGACAGTCACCTCCTTCCCTCAATAAGAGCATTGAAGATTGGTTGTAGCTCGGTCTTCCACTTTGGAAGGAGTTGATACTTAATGTTGTTCAGCGGCAGCCCCGAAACTTAAGGTCTGTTGAAGATCTGTATGGGCGAGTGGGCCAAAATCTCACTGCAGTATGTGCAAACTGGGTCAAGAGCTACAGGAAACATCTAACCTCTGTAATTGCAGACCAAGGTTTGTGTACCAAAAATTAAGTTCTGTTTTTCTATTGTATCAAATACTTATTTCTTGCAATAAAATGCAAATTAATTATGCAAAAATCATACAATGTGATTTTCTGGATTTTTTTTAAGATTCTTTCTGTCGCAGTTGAAGTGTACCTGCAATAAAAATTACAGACCTCTCCATTCTTTGTAGGTGGGAAAGCTTGCAAAATTGCCCGTGTGTCAAATTCTTATTTTCCTTACTGTAGATACTATACATGCATGTAAAACTCACAGGAAAACATCCTATAACAAAATATCACTGTGCATGTCAACATGCTACATCTGTACTAAAAGATCTTGCACAGTTATGTATCTACATATCTGGAAAGTTTCTGCACCTATGGCTTTAAATGGAAACTCTCAGTAAGCTGTTTGTATGGGCATACAGATAATAGAAAATTGAATATGATAAGAACTTGATGTCTGTGATCTTATGCCAGAATAATCCAGGTCTGCCTGAAAATGTAAATGAGTTGTTAAGATCTATGAGCCAGGCATAGATCTTCCCAAGAACCTGCATCCAGAGGTTATTTTAAATGAAAGAGGGTGTTACCAGTGTGAAATGTAATGACTGCTCTCTGCTCTCTTGATCACCTACAGAGCTAAGTGTGATTATAACTAACCAAGTACAGCACAGCTAAACTTTGTCTTATTACAAGCACATCTGCAGTTGTACTCCTTCACTTATAGTGTTGTCAACTCTGCTGTGCTGTCCTTCTCCACATTGGCTGGTTGTGAGATGTAAGTTGAAGAAGTGTTAAGGAAGAATACGACATTGGATTACAGATATCAAGGTGACACTTCATTTAGCTTCCTATGACCTACATGCTCATATAGATGACTTAGGAAGGTTGATTTTACTAACCAATTCAATTTTAAAAGCTATAAAATTCATTAAAAATATTCATTACATACATTATTTAAAGCACTCCCTTAGCAGAAAGATTTGATATATATGAATTTACAGAAAATAATTATTAGCGATCAAAAGACAGATAATAGACTGGTCATTAGCATTCTTGCCTCTCCTGTTTATATCTTGACTGGCTGTCAGTCCATTGTGAGATATTGGGAATTTTCAGAATGAGGAAGGCACATAACCAGAAGAAGTTAGTCAGCAGAAACTCTAGAATCTCAATAATTGTAATCATGCTTGCTCCACAGAACAAACCCATCTGGCCACCCACGTCAGCTAAAAAAAAGAACAGAAAGAACAGGATGGGAGAATCTGTTAAAATGGCTCTCACCAAAAGGATTTACAGATCAATTTATAGCTTATAAAAGATCACAACTGAAGTATATCCAAATTAAGGTCAAAATTCTGTGCTGTAGATGACACTTCCAAAGACATAATCAATACTGGTCGATTCATTTGAAACCAGCCTCTCAATCTATAGTATATTCTCCACAGTGCCTTCATTCATCCAGTCCACAGTGATTATTCTATGAACTCACAAATAGTTATACAAAGTCCAGAAATGTATTAATTATAACATTTCTATTTGTGAGGGTGGAGAGGATGAAGTTTCACCTCTTTGAAAACTCCTGTTATTTTAATGCATGGAAAATGTACTGTTATGTGTTATCTTCATTGAGGCTGCAGTTCCTGAGAGTTAGGCATGTTAGGGTTAACTGTAGGACTGGCCCACATTTTGGGAGAAGTATAAGGGACCTATGGGTTAGTTTCAGTTTTGTATAAGCAGTTAGAGAGAAAAGCAAGAGAAAGGAAGGACACCTTCAGAAAATAGTGCTCAGGACTATGTGTGTGTGTGTGAATGGGCTAAGAGAATAGGCAGCAACGTATCTCATCAGTGGCAGCAGTCTACTGTAAGCAGGCGAGTCAGTGGAAAACCTACATTCAGGTTTCCCTTATTGACTACAGGGAACAAAGGAGTGTAGGCCAGGCTTGGAAACTGCAGTCGCAGAAAGAGACAGTCCACAAAATTGGGGGTATTATCAATAAGGTGACAGCCTGAGGTGCGCCTGTGGCGCTCCTGAGGCTTCAGTCGCCACAGTGGTACTGCACCTCCTCCTGAGGTGTGGTGCCCCACCATCCAGGTAAGGTGGGAACTCCTAACCATGCTCCAACACCTGCACCCCTCACCACAAACAATCAAAAGGCAAATTCAGTCATAAGGTCAAATAACAGATAAAAACAACTTTATTAGTATATAAAAAATTTTACACAGACAAACATGCACAGAATATGGCTAGAAGATGAAGAATGGTCATTACAACCACACACAGGAGGCCCAAGGTAGGTATATCACAAGGGAGTTTAAATAATCATTATAGTACTGTAAACATATCACATCAGTCATAATATCATGCCTAATGGCAATATATTACAGGGTACCAAATCAGGCAAATATGCCAAGACCAAAAACTAGGTCCCATCCATCAAACAGGTTAATACCACTGATAACACACCAAATAGTGAAAGTATACAGGTACCTGATGAAGGCACGCCGAAACGCGCGTCGGGGTTGGTAGGTCTGTCCGGGATGGTCGCTCTATTGTTTACAAGGTTCCTGTATACTTTCACTATTTGGTGTGTTATCAGTGGTAATAACCTGTTTGATGGATGGGACCTAGTTTTTGGTCTTGGCATATTTGCCTGATTTGGTACCCTGTAATATATTGCCATTAGGCATGATATTATGAGTGATGTGATATGTTTACAGTACTATAATGTTTATTTAAACTCCCTTGTGATATACCTACCTTGGGCCTCCTGTGTGTGGTTGTAATGACCATTCTTCATCTTCTAGCCCTATTCTGTGCATGTTTGTCTGTGTACAATTTTTTGTATACTAATAAAGTTGTTTTTATCTGTTATTTGACCTTATGACTGAATTTGCCTTTTGATTGTGAGTCTAATACTACAGTTGGTCTTCCATTGTTCCTAATTGTGGTGGATATGTGAGATTGTGGCTGTGTCCATTATAAATTTCCTATTTCTCCATCCACTATGTTCATTGGATTTCTCTTACCCCTCACCACAAAGTAGTGTAGCAAAGCCACATTGTGGCTCATTGCTTAGAGAGTAGCAGAGCACCTTTGGTGGTTGCCTGCTTGGAAACACGAAACGTGCTGGGAGGTGGGTGGAGTTTAGAATACATAAAAAAGTGGGAAGGTTTAGAAGTTGAGTGAGTAGTCAGTCAGTCAGTCGGGGAGAGTCACTCAGAGAGGAGTGAGGAGAGAAGATCCCTAAGAGAGGGTTGGAGGAAGGAGGTGCTGCAACAGATCTCAGTGACCTGGGTCTGCTGGCACGGGAAAGGAAAGAAGGAGAAAGACATTGAACTGAAGCCTGAGCTTCCATAAGAAAGAAAGACAAGTACGGAAAGTAGGAGTAAAAGGGAACACAGAGGACGTGGGTTAGAGGAAGAACCCTGCCTAGAAGTTCTAAGCGCAAGGCCGGGGCCCGGTCCCCGAGGTTGTATGGACACTAATGGTTCTGCAGCAGACACCGGTGGAGTAGTGGGCTGTAAATGCACTACTCCCATCTAAGACTTGGGGCACAACAGCAACTTGTATAGTGAGCCGGGACTCAGGAGTAAGGAGTCCCCGGAGCAGGCTACAGCTGTCTGCCATACAAGTAGAGTTCTTGGGAACATCTGTCAGGAGGAACTCCAGTGTAACTCAGTACTAGGAGATCTTCACACTTAAAGGCGCTATAGAGGAGACGTTCAGAAAGGTACATGTTGGCGGAGTGTTGGAAGGGAGCATCCTATCTTGCCTGGAGGTTGACTGAGCCCAGGACCTGGAGGACACAGCACGGAGGCAGGCATCTGTGTGAACTGCAGACTGTGAGTAAAGGTTTGGAACTACATGCCCTGGTGTTCTCCACTTATTCCCGCACGACTACACCCCGTACTACTACATCTGGGCACCAGCCTCTACACCGCCTGTGCCTCTCCTCCATTGCTACATCTACACTGCCCTGGGATTACAGCTTCACCTGTGGGGAGCTTCACCATCTTGGCTGCAACCCACCACCAGTCCCAGAGGATCTGCATGCAGCGTCGACCTAACACCTCACTTGCCGAACACCACAGGTGGCGTCACGAACTATTCATAAACTTTATTTCATTGTTCATTCATCCCCCTTTTGCCATGGAGCCCCAGGGCCACGGACCGGGTCACAGCTTTCGTGACAACTCCCATTGAGATCAACGGGCCCGGTACCAAGTACCCTGCTAGGCCCTGGTGGGGCGCTCCATTCTGGCGTCACGAACAGGATGACGAGACCCAATGCCATCGGGTTCTTTGTGCCTAAGATTTGTTGGACTTAAAACTTGTGAGAATGTGCCGAAGACCCAATTTAATAGACTGTGAAATGAATATTAAAAATGGCTGACAGCCTAGAGAAGAAGGGCATGATAATATGGGCGGTCCCAAGAAAAGAGCACGGACTGTCCTGGGCCTCCCCTGTCTGAACTTCTATGCGACAGCAACTTGGCCAACCCCCCGAGGGGTTCGTATGCTGGCTTGGTATGGAGGAGTTGGAAGACGCCGCCCCCGGAAGGAGGAGCGGAAGCCAGCGGCGGGAAAGGCGCAGAGACAGGAAGAAGAAGAACGCCATGATGGAAGAGGAGGGGAGGAGGCCTGCGGAGCGCGGGGAGGCTGAGCTGGATCTCCCCGGCGCCCTAGCTGGAGGCTCGGACCCTGCTTCTAGATTGAATCGCCGGCAGCTAGAGGAAGAGGTTGCCTGGCTGACCCAATGTTTGCAACTGAGGCAGGAGGCCTTGTGGAGGCTGAACTGGCAGCACGCCCAGGAGGGGCCTACGCCAGCAGTACCGCCGTCACCGGTACCCATCGCTGCAATACCGGAGCTTCCCCAGGCAGACGCCATGGAGCCTGCAGCCGCTGCCACACCACCGACAGCATCTGGAGTCCCTTCTCTGCCGCCACCACCGGAGGAATTGTATGAGGCCCCAGGAGCCAAAGGGAAGAAGAGGAGCTCCTGCCAGGACCTGACGTGCCCGTGCAGGTCCCACCAGAGACACCTGCGGACCCAGAGCCGCCATTAGCTCCACCGCCATCCCTGGTGTCCCACCGGACAGCGCCCACCGCCACTATGCCTGCACCAGAGCAGAGACCACACCACCAGGAGGCTCCAGGTATGTCTGATTCCCCTACACCTGGGAAGGCCCTGGGGTGTACCACGGTCGCAGCGGCTGGCCAGGTCGTGCTAGATCTGGTCTGGGACCGGGATACCTGTCTCTGGGGGGAAACACCGGAACCCCTGACGGTGGCGCCGTGGTACAAAACCAGCCTGGATCGGTCCCGGGAGGAATGGGAGGATGATGAGAACTGGGCTAGTTGTCAAGCTACCATCCGGCAACTGGCAGCTGAACACCGGGAGAGGGAGCAGCGTCGGCTAGTGGTACTAGGTCCAGATATGGACCGGAAGGAACAGGTCAGAGCCGGTCACTACGGTCCCAGAGATGCGGCAGGTTGGGGCCACGTCCTGAATGTGAATCATGAAAGGGGGTTCGGCTTTATCCATGACCCTAGCCGGATCTCCGATCTGTTTTTCAACCGGAGAGATGTAGATTCCCACTTGAGAAAAGGACACCCTGCCAGAAACCTGAGCCCGGGAGATCATGTGACCTTCACCAGACACGAAGGTCTGAGAGGCTGGTATGCTATGAACATTAGGCGAGTCCCAGAGGATCTCATCAAGACCTACAGGCAGAAACCGCCCACTGCCCCCATGTGCCAAGCTGGAGCCGTACCAGTCCCACAGCCAAAAGTACGGAAAGCCGCAAGCTTTACCCCACTGGAGGAAGAGTACTTGAGGACTGCCAATGCGTTTCTCCCATCTGGTAGCAGTTCCCAATCATCAGCTTCCAGAACCCCAGGAGGGGACAACAACAACAATTAGTCAAGATGCTTCCTTTAAAGTAAATATCGTTACCCAGGAGGGTATTTGCACAGTTGTGCCATTGTTTTCTATTTTTTGCACCAGTTTTCTATTTTTGGTTATCATGTCCTAGTTTATTTTCCCAGAGTTGCCCAGTTTTGTTGGCAGCCTTCACACCAGAACTGTGGAGATCATGAACGTTGAATGGTCCAGAACTGTTATTGTATATAGTTTGCACCTCTTTAGGTGCTCTCTCTTGGTTTTACGTAGGACTCTCTTTTTGAAAGAAGATCTACCTCGACATAGGGACATTTCCAGACGAGATGGTCGGACCAGTGTCTATCTTTGCACTTGATAATAATGCTTAATGTTATTCTCTGAATAAGAAGCTAGAATGTAATAGGGTATAATGAAAGTATTAATGACAGATTTTATAGAAGTATATTGAGAAAGAAACATAGTGAATGTTTTACAGAGTTTTTGAATAAAGATGTTGAGAATGTGAATGCAGAATTGAAAATTACAGGTAACGAACCAGGTATCTACGGTTGTCATCCTAAGTATAGAAGAGACAGTGAAAAGTAGAAAATGTGAAAGATAATGGAAAGAGATGTGTTGCAAGAAAATGTGAATTGATATTGAGTTTGCTCCTGTAGCACTTTACATTAGGTAGCATAATTTAAAAGGTTTAGACAGTTAATATGTTTGTAACGTTCAAGAAACCGTGCCTCCTATATTAGGAAGTTTAGTATAAGGCCTCTTTCACACTTCCGTTTTTTACAATCAGTCACAATCCGCCAGGTTTTGGAAAAAACGGATCCGCAATTTTCTTTTGAGGATCCGTTTTTTTCCCCATTGAATTCCATTAGTGGCGGATCCTGACGGATTGCTGTCCGTTGCATCCGTTTTTGTGAGGATCCGCCGTGATGTTGCTGTCCGTTTCCATCCTCAAAGATTTTGAAACGGAGCTTGTAACGTTTTTTTTCCCAGCGGATCCTGCAGACACTGAATTAACCCGAAATTCTGTCTGGGTGCCGGAGAAAAGAAAAAAAAATCTCTCTCTCTCTCTCTCTCTCTCTCTCCTTCCCAGCCAGCGTTTCCTTTAAACTTCCTCATTTTCAGGATCCGTCTGAAAACGGATCCTGTGCCATCTGGTCACATCAGTTAAGAACGGATCCGCTTTTCTAACTTTTTGGCGGATTTGAACTGATGCAAAAAAACTGAAGTGTGAAAGAGGCCTAAGAAATGTTTATTCAGCATTACCAAAAATTTTGTATGTTCCTATATTGTTAACTCTGTTTGACTTGCAGCACGCGGACGTGCTGTGTTTAACGGGGGGAATGTGGTGCCCCTGAGGATTCAGTCGCCACAGAGGTACTGCACCTCCTCCTGAGGTGTGGTGCCCCACCATCCAGGTAAGGTGGGAACTCCTAACCATGCTCCAACACCTGCACTCCTCACCTCAAAGTAGTGTAGCAAAGCCACATTGTGGCTCCTTGCTTAGAGAGTAGCAGAGCATCTTTGGTGGTTCCCTGCTTGGAAACACGAAACGCGCTGGAAGGTGGGTGGAGTTTAGAATACATAAAAGAATGGGAAGGT
This sequence comes from Dendrobates tinctorius, assembly GCF_039654945.1. Lineage (NCBI taxonomy): Eukaryota > Metazoa > Chordata > Amphibia > Anura > Dendrobatidae > Dendrobates > Dendrobates tinctorius. The sequence continues at coordinate 22,682,831 of NW_027361676.1, forward strand.
TTGGAGAGAAGATCCCTAAGAGAAGGATGGAGGAAGGAGGTGCTGCAGCAGATCTCAGTGACCCTAGCCGGATCTCTGATCTGTTTTTCAACCGGAGAGATGTAGAACCCCACTTTAGAAATGGACACCCTGCCAGAAACCTGAGCCCGGGAGATCATGTGACCTTCACCAGACACGAAGGTCTGAGAGGCTGGTATGCTATGAACATTAGGCGAGTCCCAGAGGATCTCATCAAGACCTACAGGCAGAAACCACCCACTTCCCCCATGTGCCAAGCTGGAGCCGTACCAGTCTCACAGCCAAAAGTACGGAAAGCCGCAAGCTTTACCCCACTGGAGGAAGAGTACTTGAGGACTGCCAATGCGTTTCTTCCATCTGGTAGCAGTTCCCAATCATCAGCTTCCAGAACCCCAGGAGGGGACAACAACAACAATTAGTCAAGATGCTTCCTTTAAAGTAAATATTGTTACCCAGGAGGGTATTTGCACAGTTGTGCCATTGTTTTCTATTTTTTGCACAAGTTTTCTATTTTTGGTTATCATGTCCTAGTTTATTTTCCCAGAGTTGCCCAGTTTTGTTGGCAGCCTTCACACCTGAATTGTGGAGATCATGAACGTTGAATGGTCCAGAACTGTTATTGTATATAGTTTGCACCTCTTTAGGTGCTCTCTCTTGGTTTTACGTAGGTCTCTCTTTTTGAAAGAAGATCTACTTCGACATAGGGACATTTCCAGACGAAATGGTCGGACCAGTGTCTATCTTTGCACTTGATAATAATGCTTAATGTTATTCTCTGAATAAGAAGCTAGAACGTAATAGGGTATAATGAAAGTATTAATGACAGATTTTATAGAATATATTGAGAAAGAAACATAGTGAGTGTTTTACAGAGTTATTGAATAAAGACGTTGAGAATGTGAATGCAGAATTGAAAATTACAGGTAACGAACCAGGTATCTACGGTTGTCATCCTAAGTATAGAAGAGACAGTGAAAAGTAGAAAATGTGAAAGATAATGGAAAGAGATGTGTTGCTAGAAAATGTGAATTGATATTGAGTTTGCTCCTGTAGCACTTTACATTAGGTAGCATAATTTAAAAGGTTTAGACAGTTAATTTGATTGTAACGTTCAAGAAACCGTGCCTCCTATATTAGGAAGTTTAGTATAAGAAATGTTTATTCAGCATTACCAAAAATTTTGTATGTTCCTATATTGTTAACTCTGTTTGACTTGCAGCACGCGGACGTGCTGTGTTTAACGGGGGGAATGTGGTGCCCCTGAGGCTTCAGTCGCCACAGAGGTACTGCATGTCCTCCTGAGGTATGGTGCCCCACCATCCAGGTAAGGTGGGAACTCCTAACCATGCTCCAACACCTGCACCCCTCACCACAAAGTAGTGTAGCAAAGCCACATTGCGGCTCCTTGCTTAGAGAGTAGCAGAGCACCTTTGGTGGTTCCCTGCTTGGAAACACGAAACGTGCTGGGAGGTGGGTGGAGTTTAGAATACATAAAAGAGTGGGAAGGTTTGGAGAGAAGATCCCTAAGAGAAGGATGGAGGAAGGAGGTGCTGCAGCAGATCTCAGTGACTTGGGTCTGTTGGTACGGGAAAGAAAAGAAGGAGAAAGACATTGAACTGAAGCCTGAGCTTCCATAAGAAAGGAAGACAAGTACAGAATGTAGGAGTAAAAGGGAACACAGAAGACGTGGGTTAGACGTGGGTTAGAGGAAGAACCCTGCCTAGAAGTTCTAAGTGCAAGGCCGGGGCCAGGTCCCCGAGGTTGTATGGACACTAATGGTTCTGCAGCAGACACCGGTGGAGTAGTGGGCTGTAAATGCACTACTCCCATCTAAGACTTGGGTAGTGAGCCGGGACTCAGGCGTAAGGAGTCCCAGAAGCAGGCTACAGCTGTCTGCCGTACAAGTAGAGTTCTTGGGAACATCGGTCAGGAGGAACTCCAGTGTAACTCAGTACTAGGAGATCTTCACACTTAAAGGCGCTATAGAGGAGACATTCAGAAAGGTACATGTTGGCGGAGTGTTGGAAGGGAGCATCCTATCTTGCCTGGAGGTTAACTGAGCCCAGGACCCGGAGGACACAGCACGGAGGCAGGCATCTGTGTGAACTGCAGACTGTGAGTAAAACTTTGGAACTACATGCCCTGGTGTCCTCCACTTATTCCTGCACCACTACACCCCTCACTACTACATCTGGGCACCAGCCTCCACACCGCCTGTGCCTCTCCTCCATTGCTACATCTACACTGCCCTGGGACTACAGCTTCACCTGTGGGGAGCTTCACCATCTTGGTTGCAACCCACCACCAGTCCCAGAGGATATGCATGCAGCGTCAGCCTAACACCTCACTTGCCGAACACCACAGGTGGCGTCACGAACTATTCATAAACTTTATTTCATTGTTCATTCATCCCCCTTTTGCCATGGAGCCCCAGGGCCACGGACCGGGTCACAGCTTCCGTGACAACTCCCATTGAGATCAACGGGCCCGGTACAGAGTACCCCGCTACGCCCTACTAGAAGTAGGCTGAAGTGTGGTAGTCACAGCGCAACAAATCGACCCAAATGGCAGAGATTGAGGTCTCTGACTTAAGCTGCCATTCTCCATCTGTGATGCTGATCAAATCCATTGGAAATGTACCTCTGCATTGTACAAAAGGTCATGACAACTGTAACTCTTGCTATGTTATGTGCGCAGTAAAGAGAACTTTGTTTTCATGAACCGGTATGGTTTCAATATCTTGGGTCGAAGGGAACTGGTGCCATGCAAAGCGTGGCAGAGCAGGACAGGGAGGTGACCATAGCAGAAACACGGCCGCACACACACAAATTCAATACTCTGTTTTCGTGTAGCGGGCCGGGGTCTGAGAGATGAGTACCCCGCCCGCAGCTACCTCCTGCAGCCCCATTACATATACATAAACTATCCACAGAACAAAGGACATCAAAAGCATACTTGCTCAATTGGGGTGATGATGGCTTCTGCTAAACAATTTGATTGAATTTTTGTGAAACTCAAGATTTGTTTTTGCCTAATTGCTAAATAAAAGCCCACACAAAATCAAAATTTCTGGCAAAATTTATACCCTGATCTTTATTATTATGACTCTGTTTGGTCAGCCAAAAAGTTTTGTGCATGAGAATATGCCCCTGATTTCATCCTATGCAAACTCAAAATAAATTGATGACTAGGGAAGACAGCTTCAAATACAAAAACATCAAAAAAGGCACAAAAGGAAGCTATGTATAAAAAATATATGAAATTTTATTAGGATTATTTAAAAGACTGTTCCAAACAGAAAAATTATCGAAGCACAATGCTGCTATGGTGCGGCTTTACATTTGTCACAGTGTCTGCACTCTTTTTATGCATAATTTTTTTGTTTAGAACAGTCTTTTAAATAATCCTAATAAAATTTCATATAATTTTTAGACATAGCTTCCTTTTGTGCCTTTTTTTGATAATTTCATCCTAGGCATGAAGAGGTTTCTCTTTTAGATTTGTACAAGATCAACAGAAAAAAAATCATGGCGTGCTTCATTGGAGGTATTTTAGGTGAGAATATTGTTGTAAACGTGGAGCTCAAGGTACTCCTGCAATCGGCTATACCCTCTGACTATAACTGTTCAGTCATATGAACAGAAGATTCATGAATTTTTATGTACTAATTTCTGTATATTTTATACAGTTGTGGCCAAAAGTATTGACATCCCTGCAACTCTGTCAGATAATACTCAGTTATTATTGCTACACTTGTAAGGAGAGCTTTAAACTAGAACAACATGGGAAGGGAAGCAAAAGGCCAGAAAAAGCCATACACCTGACAAATGCTATTGAGAACTCTGCTATTAGAAGTGGAAAGGAAGAACAAAATCAAAAGAATCTAATTAATAAAAATATTGGAGAAAGAGAAACCAATCACTAACTAAAATGTTTCTATACTAATGCACAAAGCATGGGCAACAAACAAGGAGAATTGGAACTACTAACACAGGAAAAGAAATATGATGTCATTGGAATCACTGAAACTTGGTGGGACGATACACATGATTGGAATACAAGACTAGAAGGATACAACTTATTTGCAAGAAACAGACTTGATAAACGAGGAGGAGGTGTCGCATTGTATGTTAGAAACGCGTATATCTGAACAGAGATTGAAGCTTCAGAGACTGGGAGCTCTGTGGAAACTGTTTGGGTAAGAATACAAGGACAGAACAATGGAAAGGACACCATTGTAGGCATTTACAACAGGCCGCCTGTGCAAGCTGAAGATATGGATGAACTCTCTATGCATCAAATGGTCAAGTTCTCCAAAAAATATGACATAGTTGTCATGGGAGATTTCAACTATCCAGACATTTGTTGGGAATCTCTCTCAGGCAAAACTAGCAGGTCAAGGAGATTCTTATCTTCTCTTGCTGACAACTTTATCTTCCAAAAGGTAGGGGAGAAAACAAGGGGAACTGCCACCTTGGATCTAATCCTTATAAACAGGGAGGAAAAGGTTGAGAAGGTAAAAGTGGCTGGGACCCTAGGAGGTAGCGACCATGCTATTTTAGAATTTTGGATAACTAGAGGAGGAAGACCTGTGAAGACTCAGACGTCAAGGTTGGATTTCAGAAAGGCAGATTTTAAGGGATTCAGAAAGAGAACTGGAGGGATCCAATGGCTGGATATCCTTAAAGACAAAAATGTCCAGGAAGGATGGCAAATCTTGAAAAATGAAATTCTCAAAGCACAATTGTTAACAATTCCGAAAAGAGGGAATAATAGGAAGCATTTAAGGAAACCAGGATGGATGAACACAGAACTTAAGCACATGCTAAAAAGGAAGAAAAAAATGTTTATAAAATGGAAAGAGGGAGGCATAGCTAAAGAAGAATATAATGCTGTCTGCAGAACCTGCAGGGCACAAATCAGATTAGCTAAAGCTGACAATGAATTGAGGCTTGCAAGAGATGTCAAAAGCAATAATAAAGGATTTTGGGGATAAGTCAAAAGTAAAAGAAAAGTCAAAGATGCTATAGGATTTTTAAAGGATGAAAATGATGAAATGGTAAGACAGGATGTTGAGAAGGCCAAACTTTTAAATTCCTATTTTGCATCTGTTTTCTCTCAGAAAGGAAATGTAACATCAACTGTTCTTCACTGTCCTATTAAGGGAATAGAAGAATCCAGGATATCTATAAACAGAAAGATAGTGAGGAAACACTTAGCTAACCTAAATGAATTCAAGTCTCTAAGTCCAGATGAATTACACCCCAAAGTACTGAAGGAGATAGCAGAAGAAATTTTTGAACCCCTCACCATAATCTTTGAAAATTCTTGGAGACCAGGAGAAGTCCCAGAAGACTCGAGAAGAGCAAATGTTGTTCCTATCTTCAAAAAGGGGAAGAAGGTGGACCCAGGCAACTATAGGCCGGTGAGTCTGACTTCTATACCAGGAAAGATCTTTGAACAAATTAGTAAACAACATGTATTTCAGTACCTGGATAAGAATGAAGTGATTAAACATAGTCAGCATGGCTTTGTAACTAATAAGTCATGTCAGACTAACTTAATTTCCTTCTATGCTGGAATCACTGATTGGGTGGATCAAGGAAATGCTGTAGATATAGTATATCTTGACTTCAGAAAAGCATTTGACAAAGTATCTCATACAATCCTTATTGAAAAAATGACTAAGTATGGAATGGCAAGGCAACTGTTAGGTGGATTCATAACTGGCTTAGTGATCGGACCCAAAGAGTGGTCGTAAATGGCTGCACATCCAGTTGGAAGAATGTCTCAAGTGGGGTACCACAGGGCTCTGTCCTGGGCCCTGTATTGTTCAACATCTTTATCAACGATTTAGATGAAGGAATTGAGTGTAAACTGATTAAATTTGCTGATGACACAAAGCTAGGGGGGATAGCTAATACTAGAGAAGAGAGAGAGAGGATTCAAAAAGATATAAATAAACTGGAGAAGTGGGCAGCAACTAACAGAATGGTTTTTAACAGGGAAAAATGCAAAGTACTACATCTGGGCAATAAAAATGAAAAAAGCATATACAGAATGGGAGGAATAGGGCTAAGCAACAGCACATGTGAAAAAGACTTGGGTACACTAATAGATCACAGACTGAATATGAGTCAACAGTGTGATGCAGCAGCAAAAAAGGCAAATGCAATTCTTGGATGTATTAACAGAAGCATACAGTCTAGATCACGTGAAGTCATTATTTCCCTCTACCCCTCTTTGGTCAGACCTCATCTGGAATATTGTGTCCAGTTTTGGGCACCACATTTTAAAAAAGACATCAACAAACTGGAGCAAGTTCAGAAAAGAGCGACCAGAATGGTGACGGGTCTGCAAACCCTGTCTTATGAGGAAAGGTTGCAGGATTTGGGAATGTTTAGTTTGCAAAAGAGAAGACTGAGAGGAGACTTAATAGCTGTCTACAAATATCTAAAGGGCTGTCACATTGTAGAAGGATCAACTTTATTCTCATTTGCACAAGGAAAGACTAAAAGCAATGGGATGAAACTGAATGGGAGGAGACACAGATTAGATATTAGAAAAAACTTTTTGACAGTTAGAGTGATCAATGAGTGGAACAAGCTGCCACGAGAAGTGGTGAGTTCTCCTTCAATGGAAGTCTTCAAACAGAGGCTGGACAGACATCTGACTGGGATGATTTAGCGAATCCTGCTTTGAGCAGGGTGTTGGACCAGATGGCCCAGGAGGTCCCTTCTAACTCTGCGATTCTATGATTCTATGAGTTTCTTCCTGAAAATGATTGCAAACACAAATTCTTTGGTATTATTATCTTCATTTAATTTGTCTTAAATTAAAAAACACAAAAAGAATTGTCCTAAAGCCAAATTGGATATAATTCCACACCAAACATAAAAAAGAGGGTGGACAAAAGTATTGGCACTGTTCGAAAAATCATGCGATGCTCCTCTAATTTGTGTAATTAACAGCACCTGTAACTTTCCTGTGGCACCTAACAGGTGTTGGCAATAACTAAATCACACTTACAGCCAGTTGACATGGATTAAAGTTGACTCAACCTCTGTCCAGTGTCCTTGTGTGTACCTCATTGAACATGGAGAAAAGAAAGAAGACCAAAGAACTGTCTGAGGACTTGAGAAACCAAATTGTGAGGAAGCATGAGCAATCTCAAGGCTACAAGTCCATCTCCAAAGACCTGAATGTTCCTGTGTCTACCGTGCGCAGTGTCATCAAGAAGTTTAAAGCCCATGGCACTGTGGTTAACCTCCCTAGATGTGGACGGAAAAGAGAAATTGACAAGAGATTTCAACGCAAGATTGTGCGGATGATGGATAAAGAACCTCGACTAACATCCAAACAAGTTCAAGCTGCCCTACAGTCCGAGGGTACAACAGTGTCAACCCGTACTATCCGTCAGCGTCTGAATGAAAAGGGACTGTATGGTAGGAGACCCAGGAAGACCCCACTTCTTACCCCGAGACATAAAAAAGCCAGGCTGGAGTTTGCCAAAACTTAAATGAAAAAGCCTAAAACGTTTTGGAAGAATGTTCTCTGGTCAGATGAGACAAAAGTAGAGCTTTTTGGGCAAAGGCATCAACATAGAGTTTCCAGGAGAAAAAAAGAGGCATTCAAAGAAAAGAACACGGTCCCTACAGTCAAACATGGCGGAGGTTTCCTGATGTTTTGGGGTGGCTTTGCTGCCTCTGGCACTGGACTGCTTGACCGTGTGCATGGCATTATAAAGTCAGAAGACTACCAACAAATTTTGCAGCATAATGTAGGGCCCAGTGTGAGAAAGCTGGGTCTCCCTCAGAGGTCATGGGTCTTCCAGCAGGACAATGACCCAAAACACACTTCAAAAAGCACTAGAAAATGGTTTGAGAGAATGCACTGGAGACTTCTAAGGTGGCCAGCAATGAGTCCAGACCTGAATCCCATAGAACACCTGTGGAGAGATCTAAAAATGGCAGTTTGGAGAAGGCACCCTTCAAATTTCAGGGACCTGGAGCAGTTTGCCAAAGAAGAATGGTCTAAAATTCCAGCAGAGGATTGTAAGAAACTCATTGATGGTTACCGGAAGCGGTTGGTCGCAGTTATTTTGGCTAAAGGTTGTGCAACCAAGTATTAGGCTGAGGATGTCAATACTTTTGTCTGGCCCATTTTTGGAGTTTTGTGTGAAATGATAAATGTTTTGCTTTTTGCTTCATTCTCTTTTGTGTTTTTTCATTTAAGACAAATTAAATGACGATAATAATACCAAAGAATTTGTGTTTGCAATCATTTTCAGGAAGAAACTGAGTATTATCTGACAGAATTGCAGGGGTGTCAATACTTTTGGCCACAACTGTAGGTAAAGATGGTTTAAAGGGAATTTGTCAGTAGGATAAAGCCTTCCCATTTATATGGGCGTGTACATCATAGGAAGCTGTATAAAATGATACCCTGATATCTGTGATCCGATGTCTTACTCCAGAGATATCCAAGTTTTTCTTATATTTAAATGAGCTGTTTCAGGCTGTGGGCTGGACATTTGATCTGTATGAGTATCTGCCTCCTGAGCTTATTACATATAAAAGTGGTTGTTAGCACTGTCACATTGAATTCTTTAATCTGTGATATGCTGCAGTAATAGCACAACAGCACAGTCATAACAGCATATTTTTTAATATTCACATCATACCTCTTTCACGGCAATTAGTAACTTTGCCGTAATGGGATTTGCAATAAATATATTCACTGCTTATCAAATTTTTGGTGAAAAAGAGTAGATTGTCTTTAATGGCAGTGCTTAGTTCTTGAATAAAGGAACAATGACTTACAAAAGGAGTCAAAGAACTTTATGCTGGATAGTACAGTAATACAGACAAAAACTATGTCAGTAGGATTTTTTGGATGGTAACTTACAAAGAAGTTCAGTAGATGACAAAGCTTTCTGTTGCTTGGTTATTTTATAATTCAACTCATGATATTTAATGTCAATGTATACCAAATTATTCCTAAAAAGAAAAAAAAAGATCAAATTCACCTCCTGTATTAAAGTACAAATAAAAACTCTAGACCATTTTTTTCTCTTGGGCTATAAGTTGCTCTCAGAACTGAATGCAAATGTTTTTTATGTTCTTCCTATTGAATACATATGGACATTTAGTCACGTGGAAATGTAAATGTAACTAAGGAACAATTTGTAGTCACCTGGCACCTCTAAATATGGTGTCCATAAACAGTCTTGGAGCTATATACTACATTTTCCAGATTCCAAGAATTCCCTGGCCTTTACCCTTTAACTCCTATACAGGATTCTGGACTTAAAATGGACCCCCAGGCTGAAGTTATGGAGTTTACTGCTGTTCCGTGGTACGAGTTCAAGGCAAGAAAGTTGCTAAAAGTCACATCAATGATGAAATTGGAATGTAAGTTAATGGTCAAAATTAAAACCTAGGTCAGAAATTGGGATTTATCAGAACACCACAACAGGAACACAGAATAGACCTACAGACTAGATAGGAAAACTATTGACTGGCAGAGAAAGTCAGAGCTTCAGGGGTTTAAATAGCTCTCAGGAAGGAGTGATCAAAAACATGTCAAAATTAACCTCATAGTTCTTTGAATAAGCTACACCAAAATTCCCAGTAAAAAAAACAGGACTGTTGCTGTCATGTGTCACCAGTAATACAGGCGCATCGCTGCCCAGTAGCCAAAACAGATAAAGAGGAGACATGAATTGACACATATATTACATATATACTGTATTTTTTGGACTATAAGATGCATTTTTTTAGCAAGAAAAAGTCTTACTTAAAAGTGGCTGCGTCCTATAGTCTGAAGTTAGAATCCTCCATCTCCCCAAACCTGTGCAATGTTTGACCCTCCTCTCTAGTTCCTCAGTAATCTGGCAGTGGGCTCAAAAAGTGCTCCTCCTCATCACCCTGAGAATTTTCAGCAATGCATACATAGTTGCAGAGTGATTTTCTGACTGCCAAACACCGCCCTGCAGGATCAATGCAGGGCAGGAGCTTTCTTACTGGCTCTCCTGCATTACATCTGCCAAAGGCTCTTCTTGCACTGAGCTCATTCACGCAAATACTGTGTCCAGCGGCCCCTTCCTTTATTTTCTCTTCCTCCTCCTAGGTCAGTGAAGCTCCAGTATCAAAACTAAGTGCCTCCAATTTTATTTTAGATCGAAGCATCGTATAGTCTGAAAAATGTTGCAGTTTATTTTGTCTTTAAGATGACGATCTAATACTGCAATAATCTGGGATTAAGACAAAAAAACACATTAAATGGGTTGTCCGGACTTTTCACATAATCTCAGTGAATATCTGGGCTGCAGAATGCTGACAATAAGTAATTTACCTTCTGTGGCCAGTTTACAGAGTTTGCTAGATATCAGATCTTGCTTGTAAGAAAAACGTCCGGGGGTGTGTGTTCTGGCATTGAAATGAGAACTGGTCGTTTCCTCCTCAACAGTTTCACTTTCCATAGATCACTGTTCAGCGTGTGTCTGGGGGAGAAGTAGCTGGGTGGTTCTGCTCTCTGCACTGAGGCTGCTAGAGGGGGAGGATTTGTTACTGTGTGAGGAGGGATTGTTCATGCGGTGGGGGATGGCCTGTTGCTATGGAGGGTGGGGTTGTTGCTACAGAGGGCATGCTTTTAGTAGAGTAGGAGGAAATGACCAGTTCTCATTTCAATGTCAGAACACACCCCCCTGGACGTTTTTCTTACAAGCAAGAGATGATATCTAGCAAACCCTGCAAACTAGCCACAGAAGGTAAATTACTTATTGTCAGCATTCTGCAGCCCAGATATGCACTGAGATTATGTGAAAAGCCCAGACAACCCCTTTAATGATACCTCCTTTATGAATGGTCCATTCTCTTATCTAGGAAATAACTGTACAAGATATTCTTCCCTCAGGTTACTTATTTAAAATCAATAGACCGTTCATTAGCTGATGTTTGTCACTTGCTCTCTATGATTTATGTTGCTTAAGTACTTAGTGATAGAACAATGTTTTAAGCATTAAGATGTTTGACTGCCACTCTCCTGGCCTTCCTCTGTTTGCAAACCATAAAATCCCAGCTTGAGGAAATCTGAGGTCATCAATAAGCTCAAATATTTCTTTGTGATCAATAAGAGATCGTGGATAAATATTAGTAATGAAGTGACAACAGAAGAACTTTAATTCAGACGGGTAAATGCACACTTACCTCATGTATGAAGCATTTTTGTTAAGTTTAGTTGAGAGATAATCGGCTGCTTTGACACTTGGAAATGTTGAATATGAGAGGACCGCAGGATAGTCTGTCTCTTCACAAGGAACGGGACATGTAGAATTGTATGTTCCTACAGTACATAGCTCTTCCTTCTCAAGTCGAACTGCAGACAAAATATAGTCTAACCACATACTGTAAAACTACTTACAGTTTATAGGTAAAACATTAAATGACTTGTCCGGCCAATAAATAATATATTTTTCTGTTAGATCATGATATTCATGCTACTTACTCTAAGAATGCCCACTTATTGTGTCCAGGGCTGGTGAGAAGAAGACACTACAAACAAAATTTGGGAGACAGTGGGTATCGTCTGGTATGGGGGCAGTGGGAATACTGGCCCCGGGTTGGAATCTTGTGAACTGGGGGCATCTCATTGTGGCCATCTACCTGGAGTTGCTGTAAGACCGTGGACGGAAGAAATAAAACTAATTGCATTGTTACAATCTACAGCCTCTGATCTGTACAAGTGGTGGCAGCAGTGAGAGCTGGGAGGGACCACAGACCAGAGCTGTTATCCAGATAGTGGAGGATCGACTGACTGAGTTGATGCGGATGCTGGCTGTGCTAGGAGAGTGGGACACGGAGATAGAGTGGGTGGCAGTGATAAGCAAATATCTGGCTGTGCATGTAGCAGTACCCCCACCAGCCCTAGGGCAGATGACAGTGAATAACAGGAGAGAGGGGCCAGCATCTTCAAGCTACTGGGACAAACCACAGTTCAATAAGGACACCTCGGATATTGATGAACATTTCTGGTTAGTTGAGAACCTCTGCCTGCTGAATGTGATGTCAGTCAGTGACTGGCTGAGATTTTTGAGCATTGGCTTGACTGGAAAAGCAAGAGAAGCTTTTCATACCTTGTCTTCTGGGGATCACAGATGCTACTCTACTGTTCGCAGAGCATTACTAGAGAGGTTTGCCGTCACAACTGAAACCTAACAGAGCAAGTTTTGGGAGGCTGACAAGCCTGGTGCACACATTTATCATACAGCATGCACTCTGTGGATAGAAGGACTTGGGACTTGGGAAGTATGTCTTGGATATATTCATTCTAGAACATTTATGTCCAAGCTCTCTAGTTACTTAAAGGAATAGGTGGTGGGACACTTTGTCCGGGAATGCAAAGTACATTCTAGTCCACATCATCCGTGTCCCCAATTGGTGAACACTGTGCTGCAATGGGGCTGGAATGCTGCCGGAGAGAGGATCCCACTAACCAAACCAGAAGAGGAACAGGCACATGTAGTACAAGGAAAAGTGTCTTGGACTGGATGGGACACCTCAGTGACCATGAACCAGCATCTGCAGCCGGTCTGGGTAGAGGGTGTGGAGGCTGAGGGGGTCCTGTGACTCTGGAGCCTCAGTCATATTGATCAAAGAACATCTATTACCGGACCAATGTATTTTTCCTGCCAGCCGTATGTTAGTCAACATAGCTGGAGGAGAATCTCTGAACATTTGGAGGGCCTGACTACATTTAGACTGAGGTTACAGTCATGGAATGGTGGATGTAGAAGTAATTTGGCACCTAATGGTAGCTGTGTTGCTGGGAAACAACCTATAAGCAGTGTTGGAGTGCCACTGGGCCAATGTTGTAACATAAAGCCAAGGACCAGTTCCCAATGCATCAGCCAAGAGGGAATAGAACAATTTCAACATGCCAACAAACCAACTCCCTGTCAGGTGTGAGTAATGCACAAAATACAATGCCTGTTACCATGAAGGAACGTAACCTGGGGGAGGTAAATGACAGGATACAGAAAGGTAATGTCTGATGTGGACACACTCCACCCCTCCCTTGTGGGCCTGCACATATAAGCCGCCTTCTACAGCATGTCCACATCTGACATTACCTTTCTGAATCCTGCTCATATAGGTACCATACACATGATCAGGTTTTTAAATATATTGGTTAGGGACTGCTCTGATATGGGTATACCTTGACGTTTGGTAGAGCGGCTTAGTATACATTTTTTGCAAAAAATGTATCAACCAAATACCCTGTTTTGTTATCATCTTTTCACTAGCAATTGCTGTTTACTGTTACTTTTTTACAACAGAGTATTTTTATACGTTTGTTATACTGTGTTTTTCTGTGTTTCAGTCTTTTGGTGGTGTGAACACTGTCCTACAGACGTATTCACTGTGTGCATGGCCCATGTGTTTATATTGGATCGTTAACCTGCCTAGGTGATTATTACAACCCACAACCTCAGATCCTCACATTAATAATTACCCCAACGCCACTGAACAAGTGAATCCAAGCAGACAGATTTAGCGTGTGTGACTGCCAGCACTTGACACATTAGACATTCTGGAAATTAATTAAGAAACCTGTTTGAGACACCAATAACAAGTATGTGATGGCAATGTCTAGACAAGGGAGCATTTTTCAAATGATTCCAATTTAATTCTTTTGCAATCATGGAGTGTTGATGAATGTCCCGTAATGGTTCAAAGAAAATGCCAATAAAATAAAAAGTAATCCTCTGATAACACTCCGGAACGACAACTGGACATTAGAATAATGGACCTTTGCCTTGATGTTTTTGATCTAGGAGAAACTTGGGCGGGCTTATGTGATTGTAATTATTGCTGTACATTACACAATGAATGTATTATTCTGCGTATTCTAAACTATAGACATTCTAGTAATAATAGAATCTAAACCATTCATTTATTTCTGCAGGGATCTTTATTGTTCCTAAAAATGTTATCTGTCTGTCGTTATCGTCTGTGGTAAAAAAAAAAAAATATATATGAACAGCTACAATCAAGAAAGTCCTGAAATTTCTGAGCTCAGAAATTAATAATAGAAGAATACTCTTCCCATGAGTTACTGGATTGTATTACAAATAGGGACAAGACATTGCATATAAACATCACCTTTTTAACATAAAGCTGATATGGCGATCAACTGTTCACCACGTGTCTAGTTTTCAAAACATCAATCACTCACATTTCCAAGGAAATCCTAGTAATCAGTGATTTCATCAGACATCATCACCTATTACTCATTCCTAGTACATTAAATATTTGCATAGTTGCTGCACTATTTACCATCACTTCTTTCTCAAGTCAGCTGGACTTATGCTTCATATGACCAAGTCCCCTGTCTGCCTCATGATGCATGTACGAGTACATATTGGAAAATACTATAGTAGACAAATAAATACATTCTATACAACTTACAAAGTGTTGGGTATACACAGTTATAGAAACGATGAAGATCACATTCTTTCCCAATACCTATAAAGAAAAAAGTGCACTTTAACTGCCTTATTTCTTCATGTTTCACCTGACAAGTAATGCTGCCTATGCTGCCTGTCTCAGAGATTTAAAGGGAATTTGCAAGTGTGATCAACCCTACTAAGCCATCTATATGGGCATGAAAGTCATAGAAAGCTGGATACAATAATATTTTGATATATGCGATCCAATAGCTTATTCCAGAGAAATCCACATTCTTCTTAATATGCAAATAAGTTTGGATCGCAGATATCAAGGTGTCATTTTAATCAGCTCCCTTTGATCTACATGCCCATTTAGACGACTTAGGACGTAGATCCTACTGACACATTCCATTTATTAAAAGCACTCATCATTATTAGGCTTTGGCCAAAGTAGACTATGGCGGCAAATTATATACATTTTCCGAAGTACTCATCATCCAATATCACAATATAAAAGGTTAAATGGCTGTATACATGTATATATCCGGATAATCCCTACCACGAACAGCAATGGGCAATTTCAATACAAACTATCATGAAAAATAACATTATATTATATAATTTGTATAATCAAGATACAGCACTTCAGTGTTTGTTATGTTGCATGTGTATGTACTGTGGTGTAGTGACCACTGTGTCCGCTAGGGGGCGTTGTGTGGATGTCCTAGGAGAGAGGATGAATGGCAGAGTCCTGAATGACCGTTATGTATCTCAAGGTGGGTGGCCTTGAGATGGAGACTTATGTGTGTGTTGATCAGCATTGATATTGCTGAGGTGTTGTTTCAATGTTTCAGGGAGAAGTCTCCAGGTAGCTGGGAAGATGGTTGGACCCAGTTACCTACAAACCCACCCAGGGGGTGTGTTTAAAAATATTGCAAAGAGTGTGTGAATGGTTCAAGGACCTGTGATGAGGTCATAGCCATGTGACCCGGTGGGCGTGGCTACAGACCATATAAGGTGGCTAGGGTAGGTCACATGTGGTCAATGCAGGGACCTGGTTTGTCCATTGTGGAAGGTCCCGCTGGGAGATGTGTCTCCTGGCTAACAGCATGTGAAGTGGCTGTGTGTAATGGCTGCACGTGCCTGATGATTCCCTGGAGGGAATGGATGTCTGCAGCATGGTGAAGGAACCATGAGGAAACCCTGACGTGGGTGAGATAGCTATGAGGCTGAAGAGCCTGCGTATGGAACATGGTATAACCTGTGTGACCACAGGGAGGACAGAGTGAAGCTATGTCAAGGACGCTATGCTGTGAATATGAACTTTATGTTGCTGGTTATGGTTTAGGATGCCTGAATAAACCACACGGACTGCGATTGTCCCATTGCATAACATTGGTCCTAGTGTGGTCCGTTTTTTATGGATCGCACTCGGACTGAAAATACGGTAGTGTGAACGAGCCCTAATAATGAAAAAAGTGTTTTCTGTATTCTAAGTAATACATTTTTTTTCTTAAATACATGTCATCATTTTCTCTTCCATGGGGATTGCAACTGACAGCATGCCCTGACAACTGCATTCCATCAAGAATAGCTGGTAGTTGTAGTTCTCTTGACCTTGACAGTTTGCACTCCACTAAGAAACTTTTATTAAAAGGCTTCTCCAAGAAGGTAACAAAGTGGCCCCATCATATAATTTATTCTGTAGCCTGCCGTAGTCCCCATAGTCTGAATAAACACAGCTCTCAAGACCTGTGTCTCAATAACAGAGGAGCTGTATCGTAAGCACACATATTTCCATGAGATGAGGAGATGGGCGTGACATTAGAAAACATCAATATGGGCTCAACCCATGTTCAGTCAGCGGAGGATAAAATTAATTTCTATTTCTACCACACACTTATCCTTGGCTCACAGAGGTATGTGTGCTTGCTATGCTGTTTCTTTGCCAGTTGAGCCAGAGGCCTCAAGAGCGGTGTTTCTTCAGACTGCAGTATGTCTTGAAAAGTGACTAGTATGGGTTGCCAATGGAAAAGTTACAGTTCATGGAAGAAGGGGAGAAAAGAATAAAAGTGCAAAAATAAAAAATTGCCTTAAGGGGTTAAAGTCAATTTGGGGAGGATGGAGGAGAAGAAGTGAACATCACAGTGAGATAACAAACTAAGACAAATCTAGCTTATCCTAGAGCTTGATTTACAGCAATATGGCTCACATAATATTCAGTACGTGTATACCATCTAGTCCCATCCCTCCAGCTCAGAGATAACTAAAATTTACAAATAGAACCTGCAGAGGGGGTAAATCTGGTAAATAATATTCAGAATATAAGTCTTATAATCGCCAGAAATAGTGTTTGTTATAATGTTATACACACTGGAAAGCTTACTCAGAAAAGAACTGTGAAATGACTGGCAAGTAGTGATGAGCGAACGTGCTCTCAGAGCATACTCGGGTGTTGTCCGAGTATCTTGGGCATGCCAGGATAATATGTTCGAGTCAATGCGGCTGTATGTTTTGAGACTGTCAATCGTTCTTTATAGCTATACTACATCTGGATTTTAAAATGAAATGCGTTATTTTTAATTAAATTTGATACCTGGTAGCAGAAAGGGCAAACATCCACATTCACTTTGTATATAAGACGACTTGCATTCTTGTAGACATCCATAAGTGCTGTAGACTTCTTCATATGCTAGTACTAATGCAGGATTGCATTCACCCCAAGGATATTCCTGAGTAATTGTCTGGAATGTGTACAAATAGGTTTTCGAATTTAGTGATTTTTAAGGAAGATGAAAAGGTAAAACAAACTGAATCCTAATGTGAATTAATTTAGAAAATTAG
Source organism: Dendrobates tinctorius (assembly GCF_039654945.1). NCBI lineage: Eukaryota > Metazoa > Chordata > Amphibia > Anura > Dendrobatidae > Dendrobates > Dendrobates tinctorius. The sequence continues at coordinate 22,700,145 of NW_027361676.1, forward strand.
AAGATGAATGGTATTTTTATCATTTTATCTTAAATTAAGATCAATATAGAGCTTTACACAACAGCCTTTAAAATAAATAGTAATGATGTCCAATTGACATAACAGATATATGGTCTGTCACCAATTAAGGGAAATAATCTTTATTGGTTTATTATATGTTCTCCAGTGCACATTCAGGTATATGAAATGATTTACTCTTGGTTTCTCTGAAATGTATGTCATTTTCGTACTTACCAACAGTCACAAATCAAAAGTTGGGTTATTTAAGCCCCATATGAGTACAACCTCGCGACCTGCCAAAAACACAGTCACTCTCCAAAAACTACCACTTTTGTGAAAAAATGTATTTCCTTTTATTAAAATGAGATTGAAGGTTGTATCTGAATATGTTTAAAGGCTGGAGCTACTGTGAGAGCTCCGACTAATCAGATTAGGCAAAAGTATGAAAGGTAACGGGATTAACCAATAAGCTGCTTAAAACAAGAGATGAACAGGGGAGGAACGTGTCATGAATAATGATCAACAGCCATTTTGACAAGATACATAAATAAAATTCAGGTCTGCTGCAATGTAAGTTTCTATAAGAAAATCACAATAACATTTTAGAATATACAGTATTTGTCATATAATTCCATAATGATTACTCCAAAAATGTAAAATTGGAGAATTTTGTTTTGTTATTTTCTTCAAAAGTAGAAGCAGTGATTTACCATAATCACTCAATGATATTACACAAACAGATAGGGACATCAGCAGGGATATGTGATAGCAATAAAACATAACTTTGTATTGTATATGCTATTAAAAAGGTAACAAACTCAATACTTAAAAAGCATAAACATGGGAATAAGAGGTAAACATGTGGGGAGGAGGACCCCCATACAGTGATTGGGCTGGAACCAGGGGGACCGCCATCAGGGTTGTTGAAGAAACCACATCAGGGGGATTACAAAGGGAGACATGCGACTGAAGTTGTCAGGGCAACAGTGGGCGGGGCGAGGGAAAAAGGAGCAGGGGACGCGCTGAGGTGGCAGTTGGAAGAGTGCCTGACAGGGGAGAGAGAGCCGTGTGGCAGGGAGAGGACTGTGGCAACTGACGGTGTGGGGAAGAGAGACAGGCAGGAGACTGTCAAAGGAAGATTTGAGACTGTCCGAAGAGCGACGCATAAGAGACTCTCCCCGGGAGTCCCTCCCCGGATACATACAGATAAATTGACGGCCGCTGATTCACTCCGTGCTGTGACAGGACCGGGATCTCAGGCGACCGCTGCGACAAGACAGCAATCCGGTATAGTGAAAGGACACTGCCCCCCTGTTTTCTCCCACAGCTGCGACCCCGTCATTACCGACCTCAGGGGACGCCACCTCGCTATAGGCGGCCGCAGAGCCCCTGTCCCGCTTACTGAGGGGACACTGAGCAGAGTTTGTTAAGATTTTATGTTTTTGAACTGCGTCATGACCTGGCTGGGGGACGGGCGCCTCTAAACGGACGCCTGGGAGATTTATCCCCCCGAACAGTTTCTTCAGGGCCTGTTGTGCCCCACCGTCCCCATTTCTTCAGGGCCTATTGCGCCCCACCATTCCAGCTTCTTCAGGGCCCGTTGCGCCCCACCGTTCAGTTTCTTTAGGGCCGGTTGCGCCCCATCGTTCCAGTTTCTTCAGGGCCTGTTGCGCCCCATCGTTCTGGTTTCTTCAGGGCCCGTTGCGCCCCACCGTCCAGTTTTCTTCAGGGCCTGCTGTGCCCCACCGTTCCAGTTTCTTCAGGGCCGGACGAACCCAAGTCCTTCCGGGAAATCGTGGATTACAAGGCAGCCAAATCTGCAATCCCTGAGTAGACGTGAACTCGAGCGACGCCCGGAAGGCTAAGTGCATTTTAGAGAATAAGGACCCTTTTTGTTTGAATGTTTGTTTTTCGAGTCACTGCGAGGACAAATAGGTGTTTCCCCTTTTGTTTGATCGAAGCAGTTTAGCCCTTGCGGCTTTAAACTTATAAAAGTTTATTTCACCCCACATTCAGTCTCGTGTCTCGTCACTGCATCCTGTGAGCCTGCTCGAACCCTACACTTGGTGTAGTCGGCAGGATGCAGTCTCTGAGCGAGGACAGTGGTGGCCCCGAACATGGGGGAGCTGTAAGCTCTGTAAATAATGAGGGTCCCCGTACCAGCATTTCATTGGGGGCCATGCTGAACAACCTGCCTAGATTCTCTGGCTCCAATACTATGCTATGGAGCTGGACAGAGCGGATGCGGGGGCTTTTTCGGATGCACCCGATGACCCCTGACCTGGAAGCTGAAGTGGCACTCATGGCCCTAGACGGGGAGGTGCGGAGGTCAGTGATGTTGAAACCTCCGGGGCACCGCAACACTTTTGAAAAGGTGTTGCAGATAGTGGAACAGACCCACGGGGATCCCACTAATGTGGGAGAGTTAAGGACCCGTCTGTTTAGCCGGATGCAGGCAGAGGGGGAGACGATTACTCAGCATATGAATGTACTCCAAGAGTTGCATACGGCTATTGAAAGAAAAGACGGGGTAGGGGTAGGACCTGTTGACATTACCCTACGTGACCTACTGGTGACTGGACTGCGAGATCCACTGATAAAGCAGGCATTACGGGAACAGATCAGAATGAATCCCCAAATAGACTTTTCAGAAGTGGGAAGTCAGGCACGGGTTCGGGAGCAAGAGCAGGGGATGGCGGTCCCCGTGGGGAAGGTCCGAGGTGTGGAGGCCTCCTCGAACACAGTTGAGGAACCTCAATGGGTGGAGGAGATGAAGCGAGAGTTGAGAAATATTAAGAGCAAGTTGGCTGAAGTAAAGAGAAGAACCGAACCGGAGACTGGGCGACCCAGTGTTAATCCCGGTCCCTGGGGGTCACGCTCTTCGCGGGGTGGTCAATCTCTACCAGCCCGGTGTTATGAGTGTGGAGAACCAGGCCACTTCGCCCGAGAGTGTCCGCGGCATGGGAAATACCCACCCCGGCGGCCATTAAACTAAAGGGCTCCGGGCTGGGGGGACGCCGCTCGGAGCCGAAAACCACAACTAGGGGTGGTGGAAGTCCCGAAGATTTGGTAGCAAAGTGTCCTGTAGTTTGGGCAGAAGTAGAGGGCTGGGCCGTCCGGTGTCTGGTGGACACGGGGTCACAAGTAACCACTATGCCCGCAGCGTACTTTCAGCAAAACTTTCCGGAGTCAGCAAGGCCTCAGTGGGGGCCCATGATTAGACTAGTAGCCGCCAACCAACTGCCGGTCCCGGTTGCCGGGGTAGTGTGGGTGCAGGTGACGTTGTGCGGTAAACCCCTTGGCCGCAGAGGGGTGGTGCTGACTCAAGGAGAAGCTGATCAACGACACCCCGTCACCCTAGGCATGAATATTTTAAAAGAGTTTGGTAACTTGTTGCTTAATGATCCCACACAAATTACACTGAAGCAGTGGGGTTCTCTCACGGCTCAGGGACAGGTATTCCAGCAGCTGGTGCGAGGTGCGCGGGTGTATCGGGACTGCCGGGAGGGTGAGGCTCTGGGCAAGGTCATCGTGACAGCGGCACCCCTGCTTGTGCTGCCTCCTGGACAGACAGTGGTGGCCCTGCCAATTCGGGCCCTGATACCTTTGGAAGGCGTAGAGGTGCAGGTGGAGCCGTGTCCCTCAGAGCACTTATCTCCTGGCATACTGGTGGCTCGTTCCCTCGCTACAGTGCAAAAAGGGTCCGTCCTGGTCCGCTACATTAACCTTGAAGACCGAGATACCATTCTGAAAGCACGGACTGTACTGGCCAAACTACTAAAGCCTTTAGAAGAAGTGCTGCCCGCTCCTGCGGTTCAATTACGAGTACACCCCAAGGATCCTTGGGAGGTAACAATACGAACCCTACAGGCCCACGAAGTCTCGACACAAGAGAAGGGCCGGAATATTTTGGAGCAGATGCGGGCCGAGCTTTCTGGACTAACTGCGGCCCAACTTTCACAAGTAAAAGCATTGCTGGGACAGTACCATGAAGTGTTTGCTAGTCATGAGGACGACTTTGGGTGTACCACCGCCATCACTCATGAGATCCCCACAGCAGGAGCGGCCCCTATCCAAGAACGATATCGACAGATTCCGCCACAACTCTATCAAGAGGTGAAAACTTTGCAGGCTCAGATGCTACAAAAAGGGGTGATACGGGAAAGTCAAAGCCCTTGGGCGGCCCCCATCGTGTTGGTCCGGAAGAAAGATGGTACACTACGATTCTGTGTGGATTATCGTAAATTGAATGCTTGCACTATCAAAGACTCATACCCACTGCCCCGCATAGAAGAATCTCTGTCTGCATTGGGCAAAGCAACATATTTTTCGACCCTGGACTTGGCCAGTGGGTACTGGCAGGTGCCCATGTCAGAAGAGGACAGAGCTAAGACGGCGTTCATAATGCCCATGGGACTGTTTGAGTTTAATCGAATGCCATTCGGGCTGGCCAACGCCCCCGGGACATTTCAGCGATTGATGGAGCGATGTCTAGGGGATCTCAATCTTGAGGCCACGTTGATCTACCTGGACGACATCATTGTCTATGCCGCCTCCTTCGAGGACCACCTGAAGCGGTTGGGACAGGTACTCAGCCGGCTGCAAAAGTACGGGTTGAAGGTGAAGCCTCAGAAGTGCCACCTATTTCGCTCTCAGATTGAGTATCTGGGTCATGTCGTTTCAGCAGAGGGTGTGAGGCCATCCCGGGAGAAGATTGCTGCTATCCAGGAATGGCCTACCCCCCGAGACGGTGAAAGACATGCGGGCTTTTCTGGGGTTAGCTGGATATTACCGTCGTTTCGTAAAGATCTTTGCATGTCGAGCTCGAGCCCTGCATGACCTGCTGAAGGGGGCTCCCGCAGGGGCCAATGGGCGAAAAATCCAGTGGCAACACCCTCAGAAAGAGGCCTTCCGAGATCTCAAGGCTGCACTCTTGGATGCCCCAGTGTTGGCTTATGCGGATTTTTCTCAGCCGTTCATCCTGCACACTGATGGGAGTCTTCACAGGCTAGGAGCTGTGTTGTCACAGGTTCAGGATGGCCGGGAGAGGGTGATTGCTTATGGAAGCCGTTCACTCCATGACTCCGAGCGTAACCCTGACAATTACAGCTCTTTCAAGCTCGAGCTCCTCGCAGTGGTGTGGGCTATGACGGAGAGATTCGCAGAGTACCTAGCGGGCTCCGAGGTGGTAGTGCGAACTGACAATAACCCACTGGCTCATTTGGAAAACGCCAAGTTGGGGGCTTTGGAGCAGCGATTGGTGGCCCGAATGGCGAAGTACAATTACAAGATTATTTACAAAAGAGGGGCCGAGAATGTTCATGCAGATGCTCTCTCTAGGATTCGACATACAACTCCCGGACAGAATCGAGACGAAGAATTAGAAGGAGAGGAAATACCGTTCGCTCTTACCGCTGCCGTGCTCACCAATGTTGATGCAAAAGTATCTTCCCCAGAGGCCCACAGGGGCATCCTGGAACAAACTCGTGATAAGTGGATACAATAGCAACAAGAAGATGAAGAAGTTGGACTTCTCCGGACATGGGTCGCCGCTGGTCAATTACCCACTGATACTCAACGACAAGCTTTGACCCAAGACCTGTCCCTGATGCTGCGACAATGGGAGAGACTGATTATCCGAAAGGGACTACTGTACCGTAAAATCACTTCGCAAACAACCTCAACGACTGTTTGGCAGGTGGTTACACCCGGAGCACAACTACACGAACTGGCTAGAGAGGCTCACGAAAAAGGGGCCCACTTTGGAGTCAAAAAGACTTTGCAATGGTTACAACAGAAAGTTTATCACCCACGCTTGTCGACTGTTGTGGACGAAGTTTGCCATACCTGCCGCTTATGTGAATTGGCCAAACCGCCTGCTCAGAGGGCCGCAACACAGACGATTGTGACTTCAGAACCCTTTGAGCTCCTGACGGTGGATTATCTGCACATTGGTCCCGCATTCCAGGGATACGAACACTGCCTCGTCATGGTGGATCATTTCACTAAATTCGCTGTGGTCACCCCTACTCGAGACCAGACCGCGGAGTCGGCCGCCTCCGCAATTTGCAGAAACTTTATACAAGTGTACGGCTGTCCTCAACGCATACATTCCGACCAGGGAGCATGTTTTTTGGGGAAAGTTATGGAGGAACTACATCATCTTTATGGGATTGATAAATCCCGGACCACACCATATCACCCGCAAGGGAATGGGGCTTGTGAGCGATTTAATCGGACATTGATTCAAATGCTACGCACTCTGGAGAGTGACAAGAAAGCTCGTTGGCCTGAATATGTTTCTGAATTAGTGTGGGTTTATAATAATCGGGTACATCGAGTAACGGGCTATACTCCTTATTTCCTGCTGTTCGGACGAGAGGGTAAAGGGATCACGGAGGTAGAGTTGGACCCCGAAGAGCCTCGGCCCTGGACCGGAGTGTCGTCTTGGGTCCGAAATCATCGCCACAGGTTGCAAACTCTTCACCGAATTGTACATACCAAACTTCAAGACTGGGAACACCCCGGGAAGAATACAACCTCCCCTCCCCATCTCCAAAGCGGGGACCGTGTGCTTGTACTAGATCAACGCCCCCAGAATGAACTGGAGTCACGTTGGGAAGAGAGTCCTTATCGGGTACTACGCCGTATCCATTCAGAAGGACCTGTGTATGAAATACGGCCCGAGCAGGATGAAACACTGCCCACTCGCATTGTGCATCGTAATATGTTACGCCTGTGTATTTCTTCCGACCCGAAGCAACTGGAACCCGTCCTGAAGACATCCGAACCGGAGTCCATATGCTGGGACTCAGACGACGAGGATTTCCCTCCAGTTCCCAAGGGCCCTCCACCCAATAATGAGCCAGTTGACACAATTAACCCACCGGCATCTTGCAGCTCACCGACGTCCACCACCCCAGAAGATTCCACCCCAGTCGAACTTAGATGCTCCGAGCGGTCAACAGCCGGCAAACCCCCCGAACGGTATGAACAAGACCAGTTCGTATGGCAACAAATATTGACACCTTTACAGACCAATCTCAATAGACTAACACCCTCGCCCGAGGACTGGCGAGCTTACAGGGTGGGGGAATGTGGGGAGGAGGACCCCCATACAGTGATTGGGCTGGAACCAGGGGGACCGCCATCAGGGTTGTTGAAGAAACCACATCAGGGGGATTAAAAAGGGAGACATGCGACTGAAGTTGTCAGGGCAACAGTGGGCGGGGCGAGGGAAAAAGGAGCAGGGGACGCGCTGAGGTGGCAGTTGGAAGAGTGCCTGACAGGGGAGAGAGAGCCGTGTGGCAGGGAGAGGACTGTGGCAACTGACGGTGTGGGGAAGAGAGACAGGCAGGAGACTGTCAAAGGAAGATTTGAGACTGTCCGAAGAGCGACGCATAAGAGACTCTCCCCGGGAGTCCCTCCCCGGATACATACAGATAAATTGACGGCCGCTGATTCACTCCGTGCTGTGACAGGACCGGGATCTCAGGCGACCGCTGCGACAAGACAGCAATCCGGTATAGTGACCAGGACACTGCCCCCCTGTTTTCTCCCACAGCTGCGACCCCGTCATTACCGACCTCAGGGGACGCCACCTCGCTATAGGCGGCCGCAGAGCCCCTGTCCCGCTTACTGAGGGGACACTGAGCAGAGTTTGTTAAGATTTTATGTTTTTGAACTGCGTCATGACCTGGCTGGGGGACGGGCGCCTCTAAACGGACGCCTGAGAGATTTATCCCCCCGAACAGTTTCTTCAGGGCCTGTTGTGCCCCACCGTCCCCATTTCTTCAGGGCCTATTGCGCCCCACCATTCCAGCTTCTTCAGGGCCCGTTGCGCCCCACCGTTCAGTTTCTTTAGGGCCGGTTGCGCCCCATCGTTCCAGTTTCTTCAGGGCCTGTTGCGCCCCATCGTTCTGGTTTCTTCAGGGCCCGTTGCGCCCCACCGTCCAGTTTTCTTCAGGGCCTGCTGTGCCCCACCGTTCCAGTTTCTTCAGGGCCGGACGAACCCAAGTCCTTCCGGGAAATCGTGGATTACAAGGCAGCCAACTCTGCAATCCCTGAGTGGACGTGAACTCGAGCGACGCCCGGAAGGCTAAGTGCATTTTAGAGAATAAGGACCCTTTTTGTTTGAATGTTTGTTTTACGAGTCCCTGCGAGGACAAATAGGTGTTTCCCCTTTTGTTTGATCGAAGCAGTTTAGCCCTTGCGGCTTTAAACTTATAAAAGTTTATTTCACCCCACATTCAGTCTCGTGTCTCGTCACTGCATCCTGTGAGCCTGCTCGAACCCTACAAACATCTCCATGTAGATAGAAATAGAGATGAACAGTATATTACTAGTGATGAGCGAGTATACTCGTTGCTCTGGTTCTCCCGAGCATGCTCGGGTGTCCTCCGAGTATTTTGGCTTGCTCGGAGATTTAGATTTCATCGTCTCAGCTGCATTATTTGCGACATGTAGACAGGCTGAATACATGTTGAGATTTCCTAACAAACAAGCATTCGTCACATGTATTCAGGCTGTCCAGCAGCCGCAAATCATTCAGCTACAGCGACAGAAACTAAATCTCTGAGCACGCCAAAATACTCGGAGGACACCCGAGCAACGAGTATACTCGCACATCACTATATATTACTCCTTGATATGAGGCAAGGTTTGGCTATATGGGACCAAACTGGAATTCTTCTGTAGAGTTGAGCGACTTTGGTAGGATTGTGTTTCATGAAACAAAATTTGAGTTGGCTGAAACTGGTCCAACTAGGGCAAAAAAAAGTCGGAGTTTCGTCTGAAACCCGACCCCAATGCAAGTCAATGGAGAATAAAAGTCGTCATTGAGCGGATGACATTCAGTTTCATCCGACTCAAATTTTGTTTCATGAAACCCGATCTGACCAAAGTCGCTGAACTCTATTCTTCAGTATTATGATCAGTCGGATAAAAAATTGTATGAAAAAATAGGGTACTCATTTAATGTCTATAGATTTTACAATATAGAAATAGTATAATAAATTAATCTCAGAGTTTAGTTCCAAAGAAAATGTAGTCACTATTAGTGATGAGCGAGCGTGCTCAGATATCGTGTTATCTGAGAATCTCGGGTGTGCTCGAGAAAGACAGCCGCAAAACATGGAGGGATGAATGTTTGTTAGGCATTCCCGAATGTGTTACGACTGTCTAACAGCTGTGAATCATGCAACCACGGGTACTCGAATATAATATACGAGCACGCCCGAGATACTCCGATAACACCAGAGCATGCTCGGATAACACAATATCTGAGCACACTCGCTCATCACTAGTCACTATACAATAAGCATACAGTTGTCATCAAACCTATGGTGCACTGGTGACTCATATGGATGTACTTAGTATGACTGCAGTGGTGGGTTTATAATAATTAAACAAAATATAAATAAAATGGAATGTCCTCATCCATTACATAACATAGTAAAATAGTTTTGAAGGCTGAAGGAAGACCTTATGTCCATCTAGTTCAGCCTATTTTTAGTGCAGCTGTTCTGCATTGTTGATGCTGGGGAAGGCAAAAAACCCACAGAGTAGAAGCCAATTTTCTCCATAGGGAAAAAAAAACCTTCCCCTAAGCTGGGTCAACCATCTACCTATAATATTATGTTGTTCGTAACCTTCTATACTGTTACTCACAAGAAAAGCATTCATTCCTTTCTTAAATTGATTCAGTGAGTTGGCCATCACCACTTCCTCAGGAAGAGAATTCCAGAGCCTCACTGCTCTTACCGTGAAGAACCCTCTTCTATGCTGGTGCAGAAATTGTCTTTCCTCCAAACGAAGAGAATGCCCCCTTGTTCTTGTCACAGTCCTTGGTACAAACAGTTAATTGGAGAGATCTCTGTATTGCCCTCTGATATACTTGTACATATATATTAGGTCTCCCCTAAGTCTTCTCTTTTCTAGAATAAATAGACCTAATTTTGATAACCTTTCTGTGTATTGTAGTGAACCAACTCCATTTATCATTTTAGTAGCCCGCCTTTGAACCCTTTCAAGTTCAGTAATGTCTTTCTTGAGCACCGGCTTCCAAAATTGCACACAATACTCCAAGTGTGGTCTGACGAGTGATTTGTACAGAGGGAGAATTATGCTTTCATCTCGTGTCCCCAGACCTCTTCTAATGCATCCCATGACCCTATTTGCTTTGGTGGCAGCTGCCTGACACTGGGCACCCCAATTTAGCTTCTTATTGACTAAGATGCCTAAGTCTTTTTCCATGTCTGATTTCCCCAGCAGTTTCCCATTTAGTAAGTAATTGTAGCATCTGTTTCTCCTTCCCATGTGCATAACCTTACATTTATCTGTGTTAAACCTCATTTGCCATTTTTCAGCCCAATTCTCCAATTTACTCAAATCTGTCTGTAGTTGCAAACTGTCCTCCTTTGTGTTAACCACCTTACATAGTTTTGTATCATCTGCAAATACTGATATTTTACAGTGTAAGCCATCCACTAGATCATTAATAAATATATTAAATAGTAGGGGGCCCAATACAGAACCCTGTGGTACCCCACTAGTAACCCTGGCCCAATCTGAGTATGCACCATTAATAACCACTCTTTGTTTTCTATCACTAAGCCAGCTATCTACCCATCTACACACATTTTCCCCTAGCCCAAGCTTTCTCATATTACTTACCAATCTTTTATGTGGGACAGTGTCAAATGCTTTAGAGAAGTTGAGATAAATGACATCCAATGATTCTCCTTGGTCCATTTGAGAGCTTACATCCTCATAGAAGCTGATCAGGTTAGTTTGACAGGAGCGATCCTTCATAAATCCATGTTGATATGGAGTTAAACATTTATTAACATTGAGATATTCCATAATGGTATCCCTTAGAAACCCTTCAAAAATTTTACCCACAACAGATGTTAAGCTTACCGGCCTATAGTTTCCAGGTTCCCTTTTACACCCCTTTTTGAATATTGGTACCACATTTGCTTTCAGCCAATCAAAAGGAACAGACCCTGTTTCTATAGAGTCTTTAAATATAAGGAAAAGAGGCCTGTCTATCACATTACTTAACTCCCTTAATACCCGAGGGTGAATGCCATCAGGGCCTGGTGATTTGTCAATTTTAATCTTACTAAGGCGGTTCTGCACTTCTTCCTGGGTTAGGCAGGTAATACTTAATAGGGAGTTTACATTATCACTCTGCATTTCCCCTGGCAAATCCTTTTCCTGTGTGAACACTGTTGAGAAAAAAGTATTTAAAACATTTGCTTTTCCCACATCGCTCTCTATGATTTCACCCTCATTGTTCTTTAAAGGGCCGACACCATAAATTTTAATCATTTTATTGTTTATATAATTAAAGAATAGTTTGGGGTTTGTTTTACTTTCCTAAGAAATGAGTCTCTCAGTTTCCACTTTTGCTAAATGTATTTGTTTTTTACACATTTTATTTTTTCTCTATAACTTTTTAATGCTTCTTCATTGCCTTCTTGTTTTAGCTTCTTAAATGCCTTGTTCTTGTTACTTATTGCCCTTTTAACATCCTTATTTAGCCACATTGGTGTTCTCCTCTTCCTAGCCCTTTTATTTCTGTACGGTATGGCTAGCTCGCAGTGGGTGTGTAGATTGCTGGTGGTCTGGCATCGGGGGGTGTCTCAGATAGTGCTTTGCAGATATCATGGGAAAGACGTCTGGTTCTACCCCTATATTTCCCTATATAAATAGTCTGATACCTCTTTGCTCCCGCCCTAACAAGTGGTTGGCCCGGCACTCTCTCTTTATGCCTCTCACGTGTCCAGATGTGTTTCTTCCAGAGGAGTCATCAGGGGACATGTACATGTAAGGAGGAAGACCGGGCTGCAGTTCCCTGTACTGAGCCAAGTCTGGAACTAATGAGGCTGCATCCCATGTTGCCCGGGGGGAAGGAATAGGGGACTGGACAAGTCCCATGACCCGGAAGTAGGGGGCCCGGGTGAACCGGAAACCAAGGGAAAAGCACGCGAAGTGAGGCAGAGTATTCTGCTGTCAGGCAGAGTACAGAAGGGTGAGCAGCGCACTCCACATCTCGAGTGCTGGCACTGCGACAGGCTGCGATCGATGGCCCTGGTACCACTAGCCGGACAGTGAGAGTAAAGAGTGCCGTGCGCTCAGTGACTGTGAGTACCGCGCATGTGCAAAGAAGCAAGGGCCGAGTAAAGGACAGTAGCTTGCGGCCCTCTCTGCTATCTGTTACACATCAGCTTATGTTTAGCCCCGAAATTGGTACAGCCTTGTTTGCTTTGGCTGTACAGGCTCATGAATTAGGGGCTCAATGGGTAAAACCGGAGATCGCATGTTGCCGCAAGACAGATCTTTGTTTGAGGGACCCCATTTGTGGACATCTCCCCGGCCGAAATACCATTTTCTTACAAATGGAGAGGCAGTTGGAATCCATGCAAAAACTACAAACAAGGATGAATTTACACAGACATACAATCAGGAATGAAATGGACACGCCTGTGGGAAAACATTTCTCTGGAACTGGACATTGTATGACAGACTTAAAAGCCTTTGTACTAAAAGGTCATTTTAAGGATGACAGAGAGAGAAAAATTAGGGCATTTAAACTTATAAGGATGTTCAACACTTTGACACTAGGACTCAATATAACACCTGGATTTGTGACTCACTACATGGACACAGTTCACACTTTCACCAGAAGGACTTCAGACAACTAAGAACATTCCAACTACCTCTCCATTTGTAAGAAAATGGTAAATCGATTGACTCATTTTTAGGAGGCATCGCACCTCCCACCTAATGATCAAATATCCTACTGTAGAATCCCTTAAATGTTGTGCTTTTTTCTTATTAATCCATTTGTTATCTTGCCTGAAGAAGGAGCCACTGTTCTCTGAAAGCTTGCAAACATATTATTTTCTGGTTAGCCAATAAAGGTATCACCCTGAGAATACTTTTGTCATCATTGGGCAGAAAAGTATTCACATCGATTTTTCTGGCTAACATGGTACCACAATATAATTTATTATTGTACATCGTAATTGTTTTGTGTAATTTTTGGTGCATTGACACCAGTCTCGGCCAAAGTAGATGGAATTTGAGCAGGATGCAGCATGGTAAGGTCCATCCAGCAAAGGAATCAATATTAACGACACTTAAATTACACAAGAAATATTCTGCAGTCTCTGGCTAGAGTAACATTTCTGGCTGAAGTTCACAGCATATGTAAAATGTGCCTAATACATTAAGTGACGTGAATCTCTTAATTAAGCGCATTTTATTTCATCAAAATCTTCATTAAGATTGGTATCCACAACGCAGGTCTTAATGAATTGGTGCCAAAGTCTACTGAAATTTATCACATCTATCAAAAGGTTAAAAAAAAGGTTTATACGTAAATTAAGTACTTCCAGCCTGCATATAAACTTTATAGGTTTGGGCAGCCCACATTTTACCCCACACTGTTGTTCTTAAACATAAATGCAGTGTAAGCAGCTAGCATAGGATCCTGCAGCTGTGGGAGTGGGGGGGGGAGCCAGCAGTCAGGTTCAGCAGGACTGCGCAGGGACAAGAAAAACATTGTTTATTGCCCTGTTTTCTTCTGGATTTCTGTATACTGTACACAGAAGTATACCAGGACTTGTATATACAGGTGTGGTTATATGATTACAGTGAGTAGGGAGTAAACTGGAGTGTTGGGATCCTGGAAAACCCACTCAGCTCAGCTATGCAGACAGGAAGTTGAAATTTCTCCTGTTACTGGGGCTAATATAACAGCCTCAGTTAAAGGGGAAATCGGCAAGAAAAAAATATATTTTGATATGCTAACATGCCACAAAAGCTCATTTAAAAAAAAAATTAAATAGACAAATAAAAATAAATAAAAAAAAGACACTGCCAGTCTAAATCTCTATTTATTGGCCCTTCCCCTTTGAAAGAAATATGTCCAACATATAAAAATTATTTTTACAGAGAGGGGTACACAATTTTATATATTTTGACTAAAAGCATCTTTTAGTGTGTGACAGTAGCCAAACAAAAAATATATAAATCTGATATCCCTGTAATTCCACCAACCCAAATAATAAAGTTGTCTAATCACTTATACCGCAGGAGGAATGGAGTAAAAATTAAATAAAACCAATTCTTCACCTACTGTTGATTTTTCATTCTGCCTCCCAAAGATCAGAGTAAGGCTACTGTCACACTTGCGCTTTTTTGCGCTGCGCACCGTGCGCAGTGCAAACACACATAAAAAACGCATCATGCGTATTTTTGCTGGTCTGTGTGCGTTTTTTAAAAAAACGCATGCTCTTTTTGCGCATACGTGCGCATTACCATGCGTACGTATGCGCACCCATAGACTATAATGGGTGTTTGGGTGTAGAAAAATGCATTGCGTGCGCATGCTTTTTTTGGGGCAAGTCGGACGCACAAAAAATGCAACAAGATGCATTTTGTGCGCCCAAGCGCACACTACAAAAAAAACGCATGTGCATACAAACGCGTACAAACGCATATGTATGCGCACCTTTGCGCACCCATGTAAAAGATAGGGGAAAAAACGCATGCTTTTTTTGCACACAAAAAAACAGCGCAAAAAAACGCAAGTGTGAAACCAGCCTAAGGCTCAGCTCACATTTATTCTGTACTCTATTCTCAGTGCTTACATCGGGATTTCCGGTATAATCTCTGAATTATGATATTCAGACAGAACACTTGACGGAAGATTCCCTAAAATGAGGCAAATGGGACACTGTGCACACCATCTGACTTATGATCCGCTGGTGTTCATTTTTTTTAGGTATGTAGAAAAGTGCCGTTGGCCACAGTTTTGTGCACTTCTTAAAAGTAGGACAACACTGATCAGAGGCCAAATGGAGTCCAAAGTAACTCTGCTGATGCACTGTAGTGAAAGGATCCCTCAGGGGTTTCATCTGAATCATGTCACTCTGAGATTTAGATGGAAAACCCGATGTGCTCACTGTAGAGAATAGGATATACTGTACGTAATGCTATGTAAAATGTTCCCAATTAAAGCTTCAAATCAGTCCACAAAAAGGGAAGTCCCCACTCAGATCTGTTATATGTTAACAGAATCACAGAGGGCTTCCACATTACTGGTATACAATGGCTCTAGAAAAGCAAAATGGCTCCTCACCCACCAAAAGAAATTCAGCAAATTCTGAGCTAACAAATCCAAATGACTCCCTCCCTTCTGAGCACCAGTGTGCCTTGACCACATTTAGTGTTCATATGTTTGGCATTTCTGTAGAGACAAGAGCTCAATTTATGGGTGCATGTCTCCAGAAGCATGAGCTGGGCATAATGTACTGGTCACTACAATATACGGGCACTACAATGCACTGGGCACTGGGCACTACACTGACAGATTTGAAATTTTCACTCAGAAACATTCACTGCTGCTTGTTTCTGAAAAACACCCATGGAGTCAAATCATCACTACACCTGTAGAAAAAATTCCCAAAGGGGAATAATTACCAAAATGGGGTCACTTGAGGAGGGTAGTCTGCTTTTCTAGCACTTAGGGGCTCTGTATATGGAGTCTGCAAACTATTCTAAGAAAATCTCTGCTCCAGGAGTAAAATAGTGCTCCGTTCCTCCTGAGTTTCGCTGTGTGGATAAGCAGTACTGTACAGCCATAGATAGGGTATTTCTACATTCAGCAGAAATTGTAAGACAAGTTTTGGTGCCATTTATACCAATTTCCCACTGTGAAAATGTAATATCTGTGGCTAAAATAAATTATTTTTTATTCACTGCCCAATGGTATAACATTTTGTGAAACATGTGACACACCTGTGGTGTCAATTTAATCACTGCAATTCTAGATAAATTAATTGAGAGGTGTAGTTTGTTACTTATGGGGGTTCTGCTGTTCTGGCACCTCAGCGGCACTCATAGTGGGTCATGGCACCCACAATCCATAACAGTAAAATCTGCAGTATTACTATTAAAATCTGTTCCTGATTACATGTAGGGTATTGGCACACTGAGTAGAAATTGCACAACAAACTGAAGTACATTTTTTCATATTAGCCCTTATAAAAATTAAAAACTTAGGTCTAAAACAACATTGTAGTAGTAAAAATGTAATTATTCTTTCTTCCCTGCCCAATAGTATAAAGTTCTGTGAGGCACAAGGTGCTCACCACACATCTAGATAAATTAATTGAGGGGTCTAATTTCCAAAATAGGGACATTTGTGTTTTTTCACTGTTTCGGCACGTCAAGGGCTCTCCAAATAAGACCAGACCATCAAAGTTTGTGTAATGATTTTGGTCAGGTTATCCACTCAATCTGGCAGAGCGCAAAGTGGGTCCATGGCATACAGTGAATCCCAAAGCTCTCGAAAAAATGTGCGGTCAGTGATAATTTAGTGACACGAGGACAGTGTCACTGGGGTTATGCCTGGGGGCGCTAACAGGGGACATGTGCCAATAGACAGGGTGTGCGGAGAACGAGGAGTGCAGTGCACACAGGACCTGAGATTAGCCAGTCAAGTGATCACAGGGGCAAAGCTAGCCGGTCATGTGACCACAGGGGGTGGAGCTACCCCGTGCAATGACAGGGAGCTGGCCGAGGGCACAGAATGCAAAAGACAAAACCAATAACGTAGTCAGAGAGCAAAGCCGAGGGTCAGAAGCCAGACGGGAATGAGGTAACCAGGGACAAGACAGACGAGTAACCAGAGGCAAGCTAAGGGGTCAGATTACAAGGAGGGATGAATCAGTACCAAGCAGAAAGACAGAGACAATAGTCAGGGGGCAAGCCGGGTCATATGCAGCAAACAAACACATGCAGAGGAACAACGATACAGAGAGAGTAACCTGGGTCAGAGACTACTGACCGAGTAGACGGAAGTATCACCGACACTGGACCCAGGAACTACCAACATTAAATAGCTGCCTCAGAACCAAAGAGGCAGACAGACTTAACCCTGACCTGACCAGGACAGAGCCAGAACCATCCATCCTGAGTCATGACAGTCTGCATTCCAAAATGTCAATCCTTTTCCAAGCATGGCCGTGCACCCAAACAGTACATTTCCCCCAACATATCGGGAATCGGCATACTGGGGCAAAATTGCACAACAAATTTTGAGGTACAGTTTCTTCTGTTACCCTTGTGAAAATGAAAAAAAATTGGGTTAAAACAACATTTTTGTGGGAAAAATGGGATTTTTTATTTTTACGGCTCAATCTAATAAACTTCTGTGAAGCACTTGGGATTCAAGATGCTCAGCACACATCTAGAAAAAATTACTTGAAGGGTCTAGTTTCCAAAAAGAGGTCACTTGTGGGGAATTACCACTGTTAAGGCGCCTCAGGGGCTCTCCAAATGCAACATGGTGTTTTCTCTCGATTCCTGCTAATTTTGCTTTCAAAAAGTCAAACGGTGCTCCTTTTATTCTGAGCCCTGCCATGCTCCCAAACAGTAATTCTCCCCCACATATGAGGTATCGGTGTACTCAGGCGAAATTGTACAACATATTTTGGGGTCCATTTTTTCCTGTTACCAATGTGAAAAAATTGAGGCTAAAGTAACATTTTTGAGAAAAAAAGTAAAAAAATTTCTTTCCTTCCACATTGTGTTAATTCATGTGAAGCACCTGAAGGGTTAATACATTTCTTAAATGTAGTTTGGAGAATTTTGTGGGTGCAGTTTTTAGAACTGTGTAACTTTTGGACATTTTCTGTCATATAGGCCCCTCAAAGTCACTTCAAATGTGATGTGGTCCCTAAGAAAAATTGTTTTGTAAATTTTGTTGGAAAAAAAGTGAACTTTGCTGGTCAGCTTTTAATATTTCTAATTTCCTAACAAAAAATGATGTTGAAAAATGATGCAGATGTAAAATAGACATATGGGAAATGTTATTTAGTAGCTATTTTGTGTGAAATAATCCTCTGCATAAGAATTAAAATTTTAACAAACTGCAACATTTTTGCCAAATTTCCGATTTTTGCACAATTCATGTCGAGCAAATGTTATATTGTCATGAAGTACAACATGTCATGAAGAAAGAGTCTCAAAATCATTGGGATCCATTGAAGCGTTTCTGAGTTATTACATTACCACATAAAGTGACACTGGTCAGAATTTTGGACTGGTCATGAAGTTGAAAACTGGCTTTGGGGGGAAGGGAGTGGGTTGAGGGATTAAAGGGGTTAATATCTTAAAGAGAACCAGCTTTAAAGTTGCTAAAAGCGCATGCATGGTAAAACTAGAAAATGTGCTTGGCCAAGAAGGGGGGATAAATAACGGTAGAACTTGTATAGCGTTAGTCACAGTAACCTGCGGTATAATTAGGCTTGACAGAAACCAGGAGCTGTATTAACAAATCTGAATCCCTAAGGGTCATCACTATGTTCTACAAAGCTATGCTAATATCTGGAAGATGACATTTATTGGCTTTACAGCCTGCTGGCTTTCAGTGGGGTCTGCTGTTTGTTTTTAAAAACATAGTACATTATGTATGTAAATCTAATTAGAGGAATGACTGTGCATGTACCTAGGAAACCTTCTTGCTGTTAAATGGTCTTTGAATCATTAATCTGCATAATAAAATATACCATAATTGCCTCCAGCTTCCATTCTATTAAATATGTAAATACCTTTAAATGTCTTATAGAAGCGTGAGCGTGCATCCCGGCAGGACAGTGTAGACCCAAGCCATCAAATCTGGGAGGAATCTTTGGAGAGTGTATCACAAATGTGATCCCAGCATCCACGTACCCCAGCGACGGATCATCAGTAAATTCAGTCTGGCTCAAAAGAACCATAAATATTAATTATGAAGAGAGTTGTATTAAAAGTTGCAGTCAACATAGCAAAAGGTATACACTGTACATGATAGATATCAACTGGAAAGTTGATGAATAGATCCATTTGAAACATCTCTGAAGCAGGTAGTATTTTATAGAACATCTACTCTTACTCTAAATAAACAGTGACAAAATCATCAACAATACTACAAGCATGAGTTGTGGTATAAACTTTTATAACAATACATTTGCCCAAAGTTAGGCAAATCTGAACTTTTTTTTAATAAAGTTGTAAAGTAACAAAATGGGCAAAAAAATGAAGGGGTTTTAAAATTATATAGGACAATTGTTTTTGAGGGCCTCTTAAGCTCCAAAAATATCACATAATTTGCAACATAACTGATGTGCCTAGAAAAAGTCTAAAGAATTGGTTGCATATGTGTATATATTTAAATTTTTTTTTACATATTTGTAAAAAAATATCCTTGGGAAAGTTTCATGACAATGAAACCTGGTCTAACCCAAACAATCAGGATGGACTATTACAGCCATTATAAAAGATTAGGTACCATCTCACAGTGCATAGCTCATTCCCCACAGACATAGAAAAAAAAGGCATAATCTGATTGTGGCGTACCACTGCAGTGCGGAAGCACATTCAAAATGGGTGTGGTTGTCTCATTCTGTGAGTAGCAATCCAAAAATTCAAGTGATGTGAGCAGTTACTATGTATATGTAGTCAATCAATGTGACTGTGAATTGATTGACCTGAGATGTACTGCCACAACAGGACTTTTTTTTATTTATTTGTAACACACTGCAAACAAGCAAGAAGAGCAGTATTAAACACCTCGGTGCTAATTTTCCAACTAAACCAAAATCCTGAAACCAAGGCACTGAGACAGCCCTGACCAAAATTACAAAAGACCTACTTACAGCCAAAGCAAATGGACAATTCTCTAAATTCCTGCTTCTAGACCGGTCCTCTGCCTTCAACACAGTTGACCACTGCCTCCTACTACAGATCCTCTCTTCCTTTGGCATCAAAGACCTCACCCTATCCGGGATCTCCTCATACCTCTCCAACCACACATTCAGCATCTCCCACTCCCACACTACCTCCTCATCCCACCCCCTCTCTGTTGGAGTCCCCCAAGGCTCTGTTCTAGGACCCCTACTCTTCTCAATCTGTACACTTGGCCTGGGGCAACTCAAAGTCTCATGGATTCCAGTACCACCTTTATGCTGATGATACTCAAATCTACCTCTCTGGCCCAGACGTCACCTCTCTGCTCTCCAGAATCCCAGAGTGTCTATCAGCCATATCCTCCTTCTCCTCCCGCTTCCTCAAACGGAATGTGGACAAATCTGAACTGATCATCTTTCCCCCATCTCACAGATCTCCCTTACCTGACCTATCTATAACTATTGACAACATCACGCTTTCCCTCGTACCGGAGGTCCGCAGCCTCAGAGTAACCCTTGACTCTGCCCTGTCCTTCAAACTG
The DNA here is from genome assembly GCF_039654945.1 of Dendrobates tinctorius. Taxonomy (NCBI): domain Eukaryota; kingdom Metazoa; phylum Chordata; class Amphibia; order Anura; family Dendrobatidae; genus Dendrobates; species Dendrobates tinctorius. The sequence continues at coordinate 22,720,432 of NW_027361676.1, forward strand.
CACATCCAAGCTCTCTCCACCTCCTGCCGCCTCCAGCTCAAAAATATTTCCAGAATTCGTCCCTTCCTCAACCCTCACTCTACTAAAATGGTTGTGCATGCCCTCATCATCTCCTGTCTCGACTACTGCAACATTCTTTTCTGTGGCCTCCCTGCTAACACCCTTACATTTCTCCAGTCCATCCTTAACTCTGCTGCCCGAATAATTCATCTCTCTATTCGCTACTCCTCCGCTTCTCCCCTCTGCAAATCTCTTCACTGGCTCCCACTCCCTCAGCATATCCAATTCAAATTACTAATACTGACCTACAAGGCCATCTATAACCTGTCTCCTCCATATATCTCTGAACTAATCTCCTGATATCTTCCCTCACGTAATCTCCGATCCTCCCAAGACCTCCTTCTCTCCTCCAAAGTTATTCACTCCTCACTCAACCGCCTCCAAGACTTCCCCCGAATAGCCCCCATCCTCTGGAATTCTTTGCCCCAACACGTCCGATTATCAACCACACTCGGATCCTTCAGATGGAACCTGAAAACCCATCTCTTCAGGAAAGCTTACAGCCTGCATTAATCCCTGCTGCCTCCTCACCACTACCGGAAATACTGCCTCACCATCACTGGAGCTGCTGCAACCCCCCAACCTACTGTCTCCTTCCCCACCATCCTGTAGAATGTAAGCCCAAAAGGGCAGGGTCCTCTCTCCCCTCTATATTAGTCTGTGATTGTTAGTATGTTTACTGTAAGTGATATCTGTAATTTGTATGTAACCCCTTCTCATGTACAGCACCATGGAATCAAAGGTGCTATATAAATAATAATAACAATAACTATTAACCTTGTAGGCTACCTAGTGCTGGGAAGAACACAACCTATCACTATCAAAATAGCTTATTATGCATTCAAACATCTTAACACAATGCAACAATATAAATGTCTTCAAGGGGGGATGTGAGCAACACCTCCACCTCCTTACACATACCCCAAAGATTGCTGTGCAGTGACCTCTGGGACCTGCAGCCAGAAGTAACAACCCACTGTTCAATCTAGGCTGGATTTTTCTGCTGCAAGTAGGTGCAAGAGCACGGGTAGTGAACTCTGAGGCCTGCTCATAGCTGGAAGCCCTTGTCAAGAGTGAATGCCAAGATGTAGATGTGACATGATGGATACATGAATGACCAAACAGTAAAAAGGAGCAGCCAGAGAGGAGTGAGGCAAGTATGTTCTTTTTAACCTTTTGCCAGTCTTCTCCTGTTCAATTGCTGAATTCACCTGCAGCGAATTAACAAAAATTTGTATTCTCCAGAACGCAGATTTTTGTAAAATTCGAATAGAATTAAATTCCACAGAAACAAATTTGCCCATCTATACTTTTAGGAGAATGCAGAGTGTTATGCACCGAGTGTATGGGCCAATTAGAGGCTTTTCTGTATTGTAAATAGCAGCAGAGAGCAAATCAAAATTTTGAGAGAAAATTCATCAAAGCTGCAGAATTAGAAAAGATTTGCCCAACTCTTTTGGAATACATTCACATGGAGCGAATACACTGCAGAATATACAAGTACATTACAAGTAAAGAGGATCATATTTTACCAGACTTCATCCACATACTGCACTGCATTTCTTACACAGAAATATATCCACATGGGACACACATTGGGCAAAAATAAAACTACCCATCATTTGGTCTGGATCTTGCTGGAAATTTGATACAGATTTCAACCTATGCACAGCAAAGGGTAACATTTTCTGAAAATATCTTATTATAAATTGACATGTGAGCAATTTTAAATTCTCACCACAGGACAGTATTCCTTGTGAAACATTTATGCAGATTTTGACACATCTGCCTCAAGTGAGCTTACTGTTAATGTTTAATACTGGACATTTGTTTATCTTCAATTACTGAAGTTATTGTATTACCTGTTTTATATCAAATAGTACACTTAATCCTCTTCCAGAACTACTGACCCTTTTATACGGTTTGGCGGGATCTTGATTAAAAGTGTAACAGTTTCCATATTCTGTGAAAACATGTTTAAAATCCTTAAAGGAAATAAATAATGAGAAACTTAGTAATTAAAATAAACTATTTAAACATAAAGAACAAATGCAGAATATTCTTTAACAGAGAACTTTAAGCAATAATGTTTGTTATTTGCTGAATACATTTATTAATTCACTTGAGTAAGGGCTCATTCACACAGTGTTTTTGCTTAGAAAAAAAAATGCAGCGTTTTACTGTACCAGCAAATCTAATAAGATTTCTAATGTTTTATGCCTATGCTGCTTATTTTTTACATGTGGATTTGAAGCAGTTTTACGTATGCAGCATATCAATTCTTTCAGCATTTTTCATCCATTCAAATGAATGGAGAAAAAAACTCCAAAAATGCATGTAAACGTGCGACAAAAATCATGCGCATTTTATGCATAGGTTAACAGAAATGTCTGCTGTAGATATTTAATGTGTGCACATACCCTGAGGTATCCTTATTGCATATAGGTACAGTATATACAATTAACCCCATAGAGAGGGGATGCAGTCAATTTTTGATTTTGTTTGTTGATTTTTTTTTCAAATAGCCATAACTTTTTTAATTTTCCAAACACATATCTGTTTGAGTGCTTGTTTCTTGAAGGACCGGTTATAGTTTTAAAGGAAAGCATTTATTTTACCATGTGTAGTAACGGAAAATGGCCAAAAAAAATCCAAGTGTAGTGAAATGGTGAAAAAAGCATACGCCATCATCATTTTTTTTTTTTTTTTACTTTACATTGTTAATTGTGCGGTAAAAGTTACCTGGAAATATGATTATCCAGGTAAGATTAAAGAGATACATATAGGGTTTTTTATACTATTTTAATGCCTTAACAAAAAAAATCAGAATTTATATGTATGGTTTTTTTTTCAAGTAGCACAGATTACAAGGGCCAATACAAGTCTGTGGGTCCATGAAAAACAGTAGAGTTACAGCACACAGATGCTATCCATGTGTCATCTGTGTGCTGTACGTGTTTAACATGAGTGGAGGGAAGCTTTGTAATTTCATTCATTTCTTTATCCATACTGGAAAAATACTGATGATACTGATGACATACTGTGACAACACTAATGGAAAACACAATTGACACTGATCCAGTTTCTTTCGGTACCGGTTTTATATGGACGTTTGAAAGGGCCTTAAATAGAGTCAGTCTGTCAGCACAGAATGACTGTCAAACCAAGTACAGGAGCTCAGATACAGCCAGACTCGGACTGGCCCAAAGGAGAACAGGAGAATCCTCCAGTGGGCCCTTCTGGAAGAGTGGGCCACCACCCTTTTATATGAGCAGTTCTGGGTACAATATACCGTACTTGATTCACTATGTACATGTGAGCAGGTTGCGGGATGCAGTGACAGACAGAAGGCAGAGCAAGAGTTAATAACTTTAACTGAACAGGGAATACTCCACGCAGGGAGGGAAAATGGTTAACGGGGTGTAAACAGTTCAAAATATAAACAGTGTGCCTCGAGGACATTTGTTTTGGACCAACATGTGGTCCCTGGCCTTAAGAGTTGTCCCTTGCAGGGGAGTCACTTCATGATGTTCAAGTTCTCGAAACTTGGTCTGCACAAGTCGATGTAGAGTCTGCAGACGGTGATGATATTCACGGACCCAGGTGGACACCCCCGTCCGTGGGTAGTCCTCCTCTGGATCCAATTCCAGCTCTGTGATTTCTCTTCCCTTCTAGCCGAACAGTAGGGTGTATGGTGTATATCCAGTCGTGCTGTGTACCCGATTGTTGAACATCCAGACTAATTCAGCCACAAACTCAGGCCAGAGAACCTTCCGGTCTTTCTCCCGGGTTCTCAGCATCAGAATCAGCGTCCGATTAAAATGCTCACAAGCCCCATTCCTGTTGTGAGTTCATTTTCCCCTTCACCATTGCGTACTGATGAATTCCCTTTTCTGGTGAAGGAAGATAGTGAGGCTGATTACCAAGCACCTGAGCTGGATGATGATGACTGGGTGACTGGAATTGCTGACTGGATATAAGGCAGCCGACGCCCTTCTGCCTTGCTGGTGATTTCCCTGAGGGATTCTAGGAGACCAGTCTGATTCCTGCTCCTCAAAAGCTAAGTTTTCTGCTCTGCTTTATGCATTTGTGTTTTGGTTTTGTTTTGCCTTGTTTTTCTGGATTTCTGCCATTCCCTGCTGGGGTGAGCTGAATTCCTTTTTGCTCTGTCTTCAGAAAATACCTGAGTACTGATATAGTCTTTTTGAAGCCTAGCGTCTTCAGGGCTTTTTTCCCTATCAGTCTGTTGGCTCTTGTTTTGATAGGGTTTTTGGCGGATTGCAGACAGCAGCTTTTCTATCCTGTCCTATTTAGTTAGCTTTGGCCCCATCATTTGCTCAGCCTATCTTTCTATCTGTGTGAGTGCTTTTTCATCTTGCTTCACCGTCATTATATGTTGGGGGCTGCCTATTGCTTTGGGGTCTGCTCTGGGGCAGTTTAGATTTCCCTTTCTGTCTTTAGGCTATTTAGTTCTCCGGCTGTGATCGAGGGGTCTAGTGTACCGTAGGAACCCCCCACGGCTACTGCTAGTTGTTGTTGTTAGGTTGAGGGGTCTGCAATCCGATAGCTGCCAACTTCTCTGGTTTTCTGGACTTAGCTAGTATTTCTGTTTTTTGCCTCCTATGGTGACTCATTCATAACAGAATCACCAGCCATACCGCAGATCCTAGGGTACTCAATAGCAGGAAAGAATTGTATTAAAAAAAAAAAAAAAAGTGTGTATATTTTTTCCTCTATATCTCTGAGGCCGTAGGGGGAATTTTTTTTTCTCTCCATGGAGATAAAGCAATTGTCTGATCGTGGGGAGCAGCTCGCTGTGGAAGTGCGGGGAATTTCCATCTACCTTGCTCATTCACATGCTGCTGAACCAAAGATCCCTACTCCTGATGTGTTTTTTGGGGATCGGTCTAAATTTTTGAATTTCAAAAATAATTGTAAATTATTTTTTGCCTTGAAGCCTAACTCGTCAGGGAGCTCCGCACAGCAGGTTAAAATTGTCATCTCTTTGCTGTGTGGCGATCCCCAGGATTGGGCGTTTTCTTTGAAACCAGATGATCCTATTCTGACTAATGTGAACGCATTTTTTCAAGCCTTGGGGTTGTTGTATGACGAACCTAATGCTATTGATCAGGCTGAAAAGATCCTGTTGGCATTGAGCCAGGGTCGAGATTCTGCAGAATTGTACTGTCAAAAATTCCGAAAGTGGGCGGCCCTTACTACCTGGAATGATAATGCCTTGGCAGCTCTCTTTCGGAAGGGTTTGTCAGAAGCCGTAAAAGATACTATGGTGGGATTTCCTGTTCCTTCTGGTCTTGACGATTCTATGTCATTAGCCATTCAGGTTGATCGGCGTTTACGTGAACGCAGGACTGCACGAGAGGTGTTGCCACCTGTTGAACAAGTGTCTGAACCTATGCAATGTGATAGAGTTTTGTCCAGGGAGCAACGTCAGGAGTTCAGAAGGCGTAATAAGCTGTGTTTTTTTTGTGGAGATGCCTCGCATATTATTTCTGTCTGTCCTAAACGAGAGAAACGTTTTGCACACACGTTTTCTGTGGGTGGTGTTCAACCTAAGTTTCTTCTGGCAATTACTCTGATCTGCTCCCTGTCCACATTTTCCGCCAAGGCTTTTGTGGATTCGGGAGCAGCCCTGAACCTAATGGACTTGGATTTTGCTAAACGTTGTGTATTTCCGATGACACCTCTGCGGACGCCTATCCCTTTGAGGGGGATTGATGCTACTCCTTTGGCGAAAAATAAACCTCAGCTTTGGACCCAGGTGGTAATGCGGGTCGCCCCAGACCATCAAGAAAATTGCAGAATTTTGGTGTTGCATAATTTGCTTGATACCATTGTTCTGGGGTTTCCCTGGTTGCAAATTCATAATCCAGTTTTGGATTGGAAATCTGTGTCTGTGGTGAGTTGGGGTTGTCGGTGTGCCCTTAGTGAGGCTCCGGTTTTTTCCACCTCTCCTCAGTCGCATGATGTTCCTGACTATTTGGCAGACTTTTATGATGTATTTAGTGAGAATGAGTCTGTGCCTTTGCCTCCTCATAGGAGTTATAACTGTGCAATTGAACTAAGCCCGGGGTGTAAATTCCCCAAGGGTCGGCTCTTCAATTTATCTGTACCCGAGCACGAGGCTATGCGATCCTATATTAAGGAGGCGTTGGAGAAGGGTCATATTAGACCATCCTCTTCACCCTTAGGTGCCGTTTTTTTTTTCGTGGCCAAAAAGGATGGTTCATTAAGGCCTTGTATTGATTATCGTGCCCTCAACAAAATTACTATTAAATATCCGTATCCGTTACCCCTGATTTCGGATCTATTCTCCAGAGTTAAAGGTGCTTGCTGGTTTACCAAGCTTGACCTCAGGGGGGCGTATAATCTTATCCGCATTAAGCATGGGGATGAATGGAAGACGGCATTTAATACTCTGGAGGGACATTTTGAGTACCTGGTGATGCCTTTTGGGCTCACTAATGCCCTTCTGTCTTCCAGTGTTTCATGAACGACATTTTCCGAGACTTTGTGGATAAATTTTTGATTATCTATCTGGATGATATTTTGATCTTCTCCAAGGATTGGGATTCTCATGTGGAACATGTTCGGACTGTGTTCCGGATCTTGAGGGAGAATTCCCTGTATGTCAAAGGATCGAAATGCCTTTTTGGGGTACAGAGAATTTCATTTTTGGGATTTATTTTGTCTCCGTCAACTATTGAAATGGACCTGGCCAAGGTACAGGCCATTTATGATTGGGTTCAGCCCACTTCTTTGAAGGCCCTCCAGAAGTTTTTGGGTTTTGCAAATTTTTATCGGAAATTTATAGCAAAATTTTATAGTATTGCCAAGCCATTGACTGATCTGACTAAGAAGGGTGCTGATGTGTTGAATTGGTCTCCGGAGGCTGTTTCTTCCTTTCAGGAGCTGAAGCGAAGATTCACTTCTGCCCCGGTTTTGCGGCAACCTGATGTCTCACTCCCATTCCAGGTAGAGGTGGACGCTTCTGAGATTGGTGCAGGAGCTGTTTTGTCCCAAAAGGATCCTGTAACATCTAAAATGAATCCCTGTGCTTTCTTTTCCTGAAAGTTCTCTCCATCTGAACTTAACTATGATGTGGGGAATCGGGAACTGTTAGCCATGAAATGGGCATTTCAGGAGTGGAGACATTGGTTGGAGGGAGCTAAACATCAAGTCGTGGTCCTCACTGACCACAAGAATTTGATTTACCTGGAGTCGGCCAAACGCTTGAACCCTAGACAGGCTAGGTGGGCCTTGTTTTTTACACGTTTTGATTTTGTGGTCTCTTTTCTTCCTGGCACTAAGAATGTCAAGGCTGACGCTCTCTCTAGGAGCTTCTATGCTGATTCTCCTGTGGTGACCAAGCCTGCTACCATCTTAGGCAAAGGGGTAGTTCTTTCTGCTATCTCGCCCGATTTGAGACGTGCTCTGGAATAGTTCCAGGAGGACAAACCTGAGCGTTGTCCCAGTGGAAAGTTGTATGTTCCTGACCAGTGGAAGAAGAGAGTGATGTCTGAAGTTCATTGCTCTGCATTGGCTGGTCATCCAGGTATTTTTGGTACTAGAGATCTGGTGAGTCGGTCTTTTTGGTCGCCCGCCTTGTCTCGTGATGTCAGGAATTTTGTGCAGTCCTGTGGTACTTGCTCCCGGTCTAAACCTTGTTCTCGCTCTAGTGGGTTGTTGATGCCTTTGCCGGTCCCCAGGAGGCCATGGACCCATATTTCAATGGATTTCATCTCTGATATGCCTGTCTTTCAGAGAATGACTGTTATTTGGGTGATTTGTGATAGGTTCTCTAAGATGGTTCATCTTGTACCACTCCCTAAATTGCCATCTTCCTCTGAGTTGGTGCCCCTGTTTTTGCAACAGGTGGTTCGCTTGCACGGGATTCCTGAGAACATTGTATCTGACAGAGGAGTTCACTTTGTGTCTAGATTTTGGAGGACTTTCTGTTCCAAGCTGGGAATTCAGTTGTCCTTCTCCTCTGCTTTTCACCCTCAGACCAATTGGCAGACGGAGAGAACAAACCAGACCTTGGAGTCGTATTTGAGATGTTTTATTTCCGCTGATCAGGATGATTGGGTTTCATTTTTGCCCTTGGCCAAATTTGCTTTAAATAATAGAGCTAGTTCTGCCACTTTGATGTCACCTTTTTTTTGTAACTTTGGGTTTCATCCTCGATTTTCTTCAGGGCAGGTGGAGCCTTCTGCCTGCCCAGGTGTTGACACTGTGGTGGAGAGAATGCACCAGATCTGGGACCAAGTGGTGGATAAGTTATCTCTCTCCCAGGAAAAGGCCAAGCAGTTTTCCAACCGACATAGGACCATTGGTCCCCAGTTTAATGTTGGTGATATGGTTTGGTTATCATCAAAAAATATCACTATGAAGGTGGCTTCTCCTAAGTTCAAGCTAGATTTATTGTACCTTACAAGATTTTGGAGATTATTAATCCGGTCTCTTTTCGTTTGGCTCTTCCTGTCACATTTAAAATCCATAATGTGTTTCATAAGTCCTTGTTGAAGAGGTTTGTTGAACCAGTTGTTCCTGGGGTGGCACCTCCGGACCCTGTATTGGTTGAAGGTAACATGGAATATGAGGTAGAGAAGATACTGGATTCCCGTCTGGCTAGACGGAGACTCCAGTATTTGGTTAAGTGGAAGGGTTATGGTCAGGAGGATAATTTCTGGGTCTCTGCCTCTGATATTCATGCCAAAAGATTGGTGCGTGCCTTTCATCGGGCTCACCCTGATCGCCCTGGTGGCATGGATGAGGGTTCAGTGACCCCTCCTCAAGGGGGAGGTACTGTTGTGAGTTCATTTTCCCCTTCACCATTGAGGTCTGATGAACTCCCTCTTCTGGTGAAGGAAGGTAGTGAGGCTGATTACCAAGCACCTGAGCTGGATGATGATGACTGGGTGACTGGAATTGCTGACTGGATATAAGGCAGCCGACGCCCTTCTGCCTTGCTGGTGATTTCCCTGAGGGATTCTAGGAGACCAGTCTGATTCCTGCTCCTCAAAAGCTAAGTTTTCTGCTCTGCTTTTTGCATTTGTGTTTTGGTTTTGTTTTGAATTTGTTTTTCTGGATTTCTGCCATTCCCTGCTGGGGTGAGCTGAATTCCTTTTTGCTCTGTCTTCAGAAAATACCTGAGTACTGATATAGTCTTTTTGAAGCCTAGCGACTTCAAGGCTTTTTTCCCTATCAGTTTGTTGGCTCTTGTTTTGATAGAGTTTTTGGCGAATTGCAGACAGCAGCTTTTCTATCCTGTCCTATTTAGTTAGCTTTGGCCCCATCATTTGCTCAGCCTATCTTTCTATCTGTGTGAGTGTTTTTTCATCTTGCTTCACCGTCATTATATGTTGGGGGCTGCCTATTGCTTTGGGGTCTGCTCTGGGGCAGTTTAGATTTCCCTTTCTGTCTTTAGGCTATTTAGTTCTCCGGCTGTGATCGAGGGGTCTAGGGCACCGTAGGAACCCCCCACGGCTACTGCTAGTTGTTGTTGTTAGGTTGAGGGGTCTGCAATCCGATAGCTGCCAACTTCTCTGGTTTTCTGGACTTAGCTAGTATTTCTGTTTTTTGCCTCCTACGGTGACTCATTCATAACACATTCCCTTGAGGATGGTAGGGCATCATTCTGGATTTCTCAATCTGATACAGGCGATGCACCTCTTCCATTCTTTTGAGAAAGAATGCCTCAGTGCATTCGAAATGCGCAGCACCTGAGGGTCATGTGAACTTGTCCATCACTGCTTTATGTTTTTATCCATCAATGAATAAAATATTTTTGGATCGTTTTGAAGCTTGAACAAATTTTTCTTGTTCTTATCCATGTGTGACTGCACTGGTTCTGCGTTTTCCCACACCACATGCTTCAATGGAAAGAGGGGAGCTGGTTTCTCATTTGCTTGTTCTCAGCTCTTCCATAACCCATCCATGAAAACATGTGCCTTGGTCAGAGTGAATCCTTTATGGGCAACCTTACACTCGGATGAAGTCCCTGCAAATGGCCTCTGCCACCGACTCAGCAGTCTTATCCCGGGTTGGGGTTACCGCAGCGAATTTAGTGAATTGATCAGTCATTACCAGACAGTGTTCATATCCAAGGTGAGCTGGGCCCACAGTCAGGTAGTCAATCATCAACACCTCTAGGTGAGCAGAAGTCACAATGGTTTGTGTAGGGGCCCTCTGTTCTGGGAGCTCCACCAACTGACAGCTCCTGCATTGCCGACAAGCTTCATCCACTGTGGCTTTCAGTCGAGGAAAGACCAACTTCTGCAGCCACTGGAACATAATTTCCGGGCCAAAATGGGCTACTCTCTCATGCGCTTCCGTGGCCACCTCCCAGAGCAGCTTTTCCGGAAGCACCACTTGACAGATGATTCCCAACTCCCGTGCCAACTACACCTTCCCGTACAGCAGGCCATCTTCCAACTGGAGCCTCTCCCATTGCTGAAGGATCTGTAGACCTCCCGGTGACAGGGCGTCTCTCTCTTTGGCTGTGAAGTTGCTTCAAGGCCATCCATTGCCTCATCTGAGCGCGTTCCCTATCTTCCTGTTGAAGCCGTACGCAATCGTCACGGGGTCACCCCAGCGTCTGTCCTCTAGACGTCTTCCTGATCTGTCCCTGCATGCCACCATCATCCTGGCGGAGTTACGGAACTCAGGGATCTCTTCAGCCTCCAGCTCTTCATCCCGGTCAGGTCCAGGTCGCTCGTGAGTCACCCTGGATAAAACATCAGCATGAGTGTTCTCTGCTCCTCTTCGATAGGCAATCTTGAATCTGTACTTGGCCATGCGAGCTACCCATCTCTGCTCCAGGGCCCCTAATTTTGCGTTTTCTAGATGAGCCAGAGTATTGTTATCGGTGTGCACTAAGACTTCGGACCCTGATAGGTACTTAGCGAATTTCTCGGTCATTGCCCACACAAACACCAGTAGTTCCAATTTGAAAGAACTGACATTTTTTGGGTTCCGTTCGGAGTCGTGGTGGGACCGACTTGCATATGCAATCACTTGCTCTCTTCCGCCCTGCATTTGTGACAATACCGCTCATAGTCCATGCAGACTCCCATCAGTATGAAGGATGAAGGGTTGAGAGAAGTCAGCATAGGCCAGTACGGGTGCCTCAGTCAGGGCCATCTTCAGGGCTCAGAAAGCTTCTTCCTGACTGTCTCCCCACTGAATGGTCCGATTCTTTGCACCAGATGGCACTCCTTTCAGCAACTCCAGCAGCGGGTTAACAATGAGAGTGAAGTTTTTCACAAACCATCGATAATACCCGGTGAGCCCCAGGAAGGCCCGGACATCTTTCATGGGCTTCGGGGTGTGCCAGTCCTGTACTGCCGCTATCTTCTCACACGAAGGTCTTACTCCTTCAGAGGAGACAAGTCCCAAGTACTCAATCTGCTTGTGGAAGAGGTGATATTTCTGAGGTTTTACTTTCAGGCCATGCCTCTGTAGTCAGCTCAGTACTTGCTCCAGTCGTTGTAAGTGCTCCTCAAAGGTAGCTGCATAGATGATGAGGTCATCCAAATAAATTAGGGTAGCCTCGAAATTCAAGTCTCCCAACTATCTCACCATCAATCGTTGGAAGGTCCCGGGTGCATTGATAAGGCCGAAGGGCATCCGGTTGAACTCGAACAACTCCGTAGGCAGTATGAATGCTGTGTTCGCCCGGTCTTGCTCAGACATGGGCACTTGCCAATATCCACTGGCAAGATCTAACGATGAGAAGTACTTTGTTTTTCCCAATGCGGACAGTGATTCTTCGATTCTCGGCAGTGGGTACAGTGCAAGCATTCAGTTTCCGGTAGTCTACACAGAAGCGCCGTAATTTTTCCTTACCAGAACAATGGGCGCCGCCAACGAACTTTGGCTTTCTCTGATGACTCTGCTCTGTAGCATATGCGCCAACATCTGCTTCACCTCCTGGAACATTTGTGGTGGGATTTGTCGGTATCGTTCCCTAATAGGTGCGGTGCATGGGTGATGGCTGTATTACCCCAAAATCATCATCATGACGAGCAAAAACATCCTGATATTGCTCTAGCACCGCTTCCATTTGTTGTACCTGTTATGGTGAGAGTTCTGATGGCATGGCCCGCATCTGCTCCAGGATTCAGTGTCCTTCCTTTAGGTGACTGGATTGTGGTTTGGAGGACACGATACAGCCCGTGTCCAGGGGTTCCCCTGATTCACTGCCAGCTGAACAGCCTCCGGTGGTATCAACTCTTCTGGCATTCCCATGATCTGTGCTACTTCACTCTTGGATAGAAGCGTGAGTTCACCCTCCCCAAGGTTGACACATCGCACTGGCACATTTCAGTTGTGAACAATGGCTAATGTTGATGCAATGAGGAGCCCTGGAGGTAATTGCTCCATGACAGCAGGCTCTATCTGGACTTTGACTCCTTCAAGAGAGGTACAGGTTCGGATAGGCAACAAGAGCACAGTCTGACCTGGTAGTAAGATGAGATTGGTGGAGGCCGGAACAATCACCTTGCCTAATGCTTTTCCTTCACTTGACATCTCTTGGACTTGACCCACTCGTATCAACTGTTGGAACACTCTTCTCTGGGGGGTGCGAGGGCTCCATTGACTCAGAAACACATCAGATGACGCGTTGACCAGGAGGTTCCCAAGTTCCTTCAGTACGTTCATTCCCAAAGTCACAGTGGGGCCGGAACCAGAGTCCCCAGCGGTCAACAGAACTCCTTTTCGGCCCACATTCTTGCCACATACAGTGATTTGCATCCAGACCCCACCCCTGAGACTGGGATGTGTAACTGATTGGCTGCTGTCAATCTGATCATGGGACCCCATTCAGGCCACATCATCTTGGGAAAATGACGTCTGAAGTAAGTTTCAGGCATAGTAGTTACTTGAGAGCTGGTATCAACTAGGCAGTGGACAGCCCAACCATCCATTTCAGCTCAAACAAGAGGACTTGAAGAAACTAAACTTGTGGGACTTCTCCCTCTCCTTCTTGGCTGCCCAGGCGCTGGGCGGCATCCCCCAGCCACGGAGCCCACTAGTTTAACAAATAGTGGTGGAGGGTCTTTCCCTGACATGCACATCCTTGAGCGAAATGTTTAACGTCTCCACAGTTGAAACAGGTCGGCTCTATGCAAGGTCGGCCTCTATGCGATGCAGTTTCAGCCCCCCGGCGAGGCTTGGGACCAGTTCTGACCCCAGAGGGGTCCAAGGGTGCTGGATGTATCTTCTTCAGTTCAGACCATTCCTCTCGCATGTCATAGATTTCCTTCCGAAGTTCTCTCAACCAGCCTGGTTCAGTCACCAACGGGACAGACATCTCTTCGCTGCAGACCTTCCCTACCAGGACTGTCACCCTCTGCTCTTGCTTGTGCGCACTTCGGCCCCTACTTCCAAAAAGGACATGCGCATATTAACCTGCAAGTGCTCCCGTAAGGCTTGTTTAAGCAGTGCGTCTCTAAAGCCTGCTTCTAGCTGATCTCTCAGAACTTTGTCAGGGGTTCCTACACATACGCCATCTCGCATCTTGGACTTCCTGCACCGCTTCATGTACGGGGTCACGGATTCCCCCTCCCTTTGGACACAGATAAACAAGCACATGCGCAACTCTCCAACATCCATGGTGTCTCCATGAATTTTTTCTAGGATTTGTAGTACTTTGTCAAAGGTATCCCGTTCATGTGGGAGCCAGAACATGACAGCGCTTCCTGCTTCTCCATCCAGATCCATCATACCAATCTCTGCCTCCATCGCGGGAGTCATGGAGTGCATCCTCAACATGCCCCTGACCTGCTCAGTCCAGGCCCATAGCAAAGTGTTTCTCCCTGTAAATTTTGGGAGGTTGCTCGGCATTGCTCCCAGAGGTATACTAGCCCTTGGGGCACCCATGACTGCTTGGTCTGTCCCCTCTGTGTCTGTAGACTGCATCCTGCCAATTATGCCAAGTGTGAACAGGTTGCGGGATGCAGTGACAGACAGAAGGCAGAGCAAGAGTTCATAACTTTACTTGAAGAAGGAATACTCCATGCAGGGAGGTAAATGGTTAGCAGGGGCGTAAGCAGTTCAAAGTATAAACAGTATGCAGAGTTAAAGAACAGCAAAAAGGGTACCACAGTTCTTGTGGGGTCACTTATCCAGTCAGACATTCCCCAGGATGGGATGAATCACGGAGCAGGAGATGATGTCCACAACAGCCGGTGTGGCACTTGTCCAGTGGGGGTCCTGAAGATAACGCGGATTCGTCTTCTGGCAACAGCAGTTGGTCTCCGGTACCTTCCGCTGCCCCTAGTCCATATACTGATGTAGCCAGGAGAGTGCGGGTCACCACACTGTCTGCACCCACCGTTGTCCGGTGGATATACACTGGGGAATCAGGGTGCAAATGACGGTCCCACACCCGGTCTCTCTTACGCGGCACACGCGCGGTACTCACTGGCCCAGATTATCTGGCATCTCATTTCGTGGCGACCAACAGGCACACTGCACGTCTCTCCTCACAGTCTCTGCCAGCGGTGGCGGCGGTGCTCGAGCGCGGGCCTGCGCTGTACAGATGCTCCAGGGCCGGAGCAATCACTGGTCTCTGCTGCGCGCTGCCTCTTTCTGCCAAGTTTGCCTGTTTCCGCACGCACTGGCACTGTACCCCCTTAACCACGACCCTGCTTCCGCATGCAAGGATTGGTCCTGTCCCTCAAGCTTTCCCCCGGACAACAGAGAAGACAGCCCCGACAGTTCCGGATCCGGCACAGAACAGGTACCTGCGGCACGGTCCTTCTTCTTACATACAATGGCAGCATCGTTATTTTTATTCAATAATCAACCTAGGTTATTGCTATAGAAATTTGTGAATGAGGATAATATCACATTTGCATGTAACTGAAAAGTGGCACCCCAGTCTGACACTGGATACAGCTATGATAAAAATTGCACAGACTGACCCGACACCTCTCCTGATCAGAGCATGACCGCATAATGTATTCCTAAGCAGCTGTCACACTCAGGTCGGAAGCGAAGATGGTTAGTTCAAGGATTCCAATGCAATCCTCGCCCCAGAAATACAGCCGTCTGCCTGTCCTACTACTTGTTAAACCTCATTTTGTAAAATCAGCTTAAATGTGTAGACTATTTCTGAATCAAAGGTTAATATGGTAGTCGTAAATTACACTGCTGTTATGATTGGTAAATTAGTTTTTGCAAACAATCATCTATATGTTAGGATCTGTCCAAATTATAAATTACTGGAAGAAATGAAAGAAACTTTACCTCTGGGTAGCATGGTATGCCAAAAAAATTACACTTTAATAATGTCCTGTTATTGATATAAAATCCGTGGTTTTTGGTGAAGTCCTTAATGCTGAAATTTTGGTTAAGTTGCAAAAAGTCAATTACTTCCTGTAAACTGTCAAAATTTTCCTCGGTATTCGAAAAATAAAGAACTGTAGACACAATGTTCCACATTAAAAATGCAATACTCAGATTATTAACAGCATTAGTTTGGTACCTAAAAAATGAAGAAGATACCAATTGTGAGACATTGGCAAGGAAAGCAATGGAATTACTATAAATCCCCAAGATTCCTCTTAGGCCTCATTCACACATCAATATTTTTGATCAGTATTTCATCAGTATTTGTCTGCCAAAACCATAAATGCCTCCAAAGCACAGAACAGGTGTCAATCTTTCAATTACAGTTTTTCTCTGTAAGTTAGGGTCCCGTTACACTAAACGATGCACCAGCAATCCTGACAATGATACGACCTGGTCAGGATCACTGATGCGTTGCTACATGATCGCTGGTGAGCTGTCAAACAGGCAGACTCACCAGCGAGCAGGACCAGCGAGGATGCTGGTATCCAGGGTAAATAGTGGGTAACTAAGTGCACGCGTCGCTTAGTTACCTGCTGTTTGCCCTGGATACCAGCGTGCTCACGCTGGGAGTTGGTATACAGGGAAAACAGCAGGGAACTAAGCGATGCGAACACTTAGTTATCCGCTATTTACCCTGGATACCAGCTCCCAGCGTCTGCTTACAGCGCTGGGAGCTCGCTGATCATTGGTCTCCCGCTGCCACAAGCAGCGATGCGTGCTGGCCAGTGGGAGACTAACGATCAAAAAATGGCCCAGGACATTTCTGCACGATCAGCGATACCTGGCGGGGGGGCGGTCGCTGATGCATGCCACACACAGCGAGATCAATGGCGAGATCGCTGATGCGTCACAAAATTGGTGACGCATCAGCGATCTTGCTAGCGATCTCGCTTAGTGCGAAGTACCCCTTAAACTCCTAACTTTGGTTTAGAAACAGCTGATACAAAATACTGGCGTGTGAATGAGGACTTATTCGCACATAAGTGTGATGTGTCCTTAGGGTGTACATTTTTTTTCAGGTAGCACACTGACACAGAATTTCATGTAACCATACACACATCAGTTCTAAAAAAAAAAAAAGTCTCAGAGCAGGTCCTACTCTCATCTGTTTTGCAGATCAGACTTGGTCATTAAAGTCTATAGGGATCATGAGACATGAGAAATAGAAAGAAGAAGACAGACTTTGTACTTTAGTGTTCCAACCTAGTTTAATCCATTTTTAACTGATTCATTCTTAAGAGTTAACCCATTCTCCGTTTTTGCGTTTCTGTTTTTCTGTTTTTCCCAGAGTCATAACTTTCTTAGTTTTCCATCAATATGGCCATGTGAGGGCTTGTTTTTTGCAGGACAATTTGTACTTTTGAACGCCACCATTGGTTTTAATAATCATGTACTGGAAAATGGGAAAAATAAGTCCAAGTGTTGTGAAATTGCAAAAAAAAGTGCAATTCCACAGTTGTTGTTTTTTTTTTTTTACCATGTTCACTAAATGCTAAAACTGACCTGCCATTATGATTCTCCAAGTCATAATGAGTTAATAGACACTAAACATGTATAGGTTCTTTTTTATCTAAGTGGTAAAAAAAATCCAAAATTTGTTAAAAAAAAATGGTGCCATTTTCCGAGACCTGTAGCATCTCTATTTTTTGTGCTCTTGGGCTGGGTGAGGGCTTATTTTTTGCTCCCCGAGCTGATGTTTTCTTTGACACCATATTGGTATAGATATGATCTTATGATCGCCCGTTATTGCATTTTATTGCAATGTAGCAGCGACCAAAAAAACGTAATTTAGAAGTTTTGAATTATTTTTCTTGGCGATTCTGAATGCGGCCATACCAAATATGTGTATATTTGTTTTTTTTTTATTGTTTTATTTTGAATGGAGTGAAATGGGGAGTGATTTGAACCTCTATATTTTTTAAATATTTTTTAAAACTTTCTTTTCACTTTTTGCATGCTTCAATAGTCTCCATGGGAGACTAGATGCTGCAGTACTTTGATCTGCTGTGCTACACACAGGCAATGATCAGATCACCTGTGTGTAGCAGAAATGCTCACTTGCTATGAGCACCAACCACAGGATGGTGCTCATAGCAATCTGGCAATGGTAACCATAGAGACCTCTGGTTGCCATGCAAACCCATCGGTGACCCGCGATCATGTTACAGGGTCACCAATGGGTGGGATTTTCAGCGCGCTTCCTGTAAGTGTGATTTAAATGCTGCTGTCAGAGACTGACAGCGGCATTTAACTAGTTAACAGCCGCAGGTGGATCACGATTCCACCCACAGCTGTTGTGCTCACATGTCAGCTGTAGAGATCAGCTATCATGTGCCCAGAAAGGTGCAGACTCAGCGCCAGAGCCCACGCCAAACAGGGGGAGTCTGGCATCAGCGTACTATTACGCCCGATGTCGAAGAGGGGTTAATGGATTAAAAAAAGTTCCAACATTCAACCATATTCAGGGAAAAAAACCAATGCAACTAATGTGACACCTGAGGAAAAATGGTTAAAAAATTCAGTCTATCCTTATATGCATACTAGGCTCGAGGAAGTATATCCAGGAAAAACTGAGTTAGCTACGATAAATCTTGGGTTTGTATGGAATGGTAGGCAGGTATGGTATGCGGACCACCTGCATAGTCAGTTAAGCTGATGTTTAGTTAGTGCACAGCCAGCCAAAGGTAAATTTGTGTTTTGGGCCTGAATGTAAAGTTGTTACACTTGTTTTCTAAATCAACAATAAAGCACAGAATAAGCCCTGAACTTCTGTGTCACTATCTCTAACTGTATTTGATCCCATTTTACATAATCTTCCACTATAATAAATATATACAGTTATGGCTGAAAGTGTTGTCACCCTTGAAACTGTTCCAGAAAATGAAGTATTTCTCAACTTAATATTTGCTTGCAGACCCTTTGGAATAAATAACTGCAATCAATTACCGTATTTTTCAGATTATAAGACACTCCAGATTATAAGGCGCACCCCAAATTTTGAGGAGAAAAATAGTAAAAAAATTTTTTTTAATAAAATTGCATTATCCATGCATCTTACTGCTTACCGGGGGTGGTGGCTGTGGTGAAGCGGGGTCACAGGGTCGCTGCTGGAGGAGGCAGGATTGGGGTGATGCTGTAGGCTGCAAGCTGAGGTGATGTCCGACGTACAGTGTGCAACTGTAGGTGTCCGGTGCTATGGGGGCGTGTCCAGTGCTGCTGGGGTCTCCGATGCTGCTGGGGGCTCTGCCGACATTTTGTGAAAGGCCAGAGCCTCTGCAGTTCCGCAATTTCCTGTGTGGTGGACTCTGGAAAAATGTTGGCAGAGCCCCCCGCAGCATCGGAGACCCCAGCAGCACCGCTGGAGACCCCAGCAGCACCGCCGGGCACCCCCTCCACCCAGCCTGCAGCAATGGTATCGGTATGATATATACGTATTATAAGACGCATCCCCATCCCCCCAAATTTTGGGGGGAAAAAGTGCGTCTTATAATCCATAAAATACGGTATTTCCGATAACCATCGAAAAGCTTATTACACTTCTCAGGTGGAATTTTGAACCACTCATCTTTTGCAAACTGCTTCAGGTCTCTAATATTTGAAGAGTGCCTTCTGCCAACAGTAATTTTAAGATCTGTCCACAGGTGTTTAATGAGATTTAGGCTATGTGCACACGATGCAGATTTGCTGCGGATCCGCAGCGGATTTTTCCGCACAGAAACACTGCAGATCCGCACTGTGATTTACAGTACAATGTAAATCAATGGAAAAAAGAAAAGCTATGCAGATGGTGCAGAAAAATCAGTGCGGAATTGCTGCGGATTTAAAAGAAGTGCATGTCACTTCTTCTGTGCGGATCAGCAGCGTTTCTGGACCCCTCCATGATAGAAATCCGCAGTGGCAAAAACTGCACAAAATCCGCATAAAAACAGCAGCAAATCCGCAGCTGCGGATTCTGCCAGGAGATGCGGATTTTGTGCAGAAAATTCTGCACCACTTTTCCTACGTGTGCACATAGCCCAAGGCCGGAGTCACACTGGCGAGGAATACGGGAGATTGAGAGGCGCAAAAAGCACGCATTAGACACGGACAAATGATTTTCTATGGGGTCACTCGCACCAGGCGTATATTTCTCCTCCGTATCCTACGCTCCGTGCCACTCACAGCATGCTGCGATTGTCAGCGTACTACGCCCGTAGGTACGCCAATGCAAGTCTATGGGTGCACAAAAAATACGGATTACACACGGAACACACGTGTGACCTGCGAGCAATACGCAGGTCTTTTGGCTGGTGAACAGGAAATGGGCCAATCCATCATCAGGAAGTCTAGACATGCAAATGAGCTCAAAAACCGCTCCAGACATCCAGGAAGTCAGCCTCCACGGAGTACAGCAGCAGCATGGCGTCCACATATATTAATGTAGAGATGCTCATTATGCTGGTGCAGGAGCATCCAGAAATATGGGACCCACGCGATGCAAACTATGCTAACCGCACAAGAAAGGAGGCGTCATGGAGGCGCATCTTTCGCCAGATGTACCATGACTTTGGTGACAGAGCACGTGATGATCAGCATAAAATTCGTAAGTGCAACCATAAAAACATCATTAACCTTAGCGCGCGCTATAAAATGAATGTACAATCAGCACCCCCCCTTCCTGTGCATGTACTTTTATTAGCCTCATGAGGCCGTTACATTTGGATGTGACACGTGGCTTCACACAGCCATAATTTGAGGTTAGGCCACAAGCTCCTCATCCTCCTAGCCACTAAAATTAGTTTAAATGGAGCTAATGAGACCCTGTGTATCGGCCCAATTACATATGCCACCATGGGTAGATCGCACACCCCAGAAGGCCCCATGCCTAGACTACTGTTCGAAAATGTGACCTCTCAAATATGTGATTTTGACAATCTTTCCTGTCACATTGCAGTGGAAGATGTGATGAAACGGTGGAGAAGCATCCGGGACCAGTACCGCCGGGAACGCCAGCAGCGGTCCAGGAGTGGGGATGCTGGACATGTCAAACGCAAATATATCTACTATGACCGGCTGAACTTCCTCGCCCCAATTCTGGATCTGAGACCGTAAGTACATACCTCACACCACATGACACAAAAACGTTACACAAATACTTTACAGGGACAAAAATATTGATGTATTTTTGCCTCTGTTCTATTTCATAACAGAACTCAATCCAACCTTACAGATCGAGGAATGGCCTCAGAGGCAGAGCCCATTATAGATCCTGTAGGAGATGAGGTGGCTGGCCCATCTTCTCCCCCTACAAGAAGGATGGCTGAAGAGGAGGCATCACAAGACCACACAATGGCTGGCCTACACACCACACCACCAGGACGGTCTGCTGCTGCCACCTCACCCATCCTGGAAGAGCCGGGCAACTTGAGCAGAAGCCCAACTGCCCAGATCAGGTCCTCCCCACAGGCTGCTCTAGCATCACGACGAACAAGAAGAAGGCGCCAGGTCACCATTCAAGAGAGCAGGACCAATGTGGACACAGGGGTGCTGAATTATTTGTCCAGAGTCACTACAGATGATGGTGAGGAGGCCTATGCACGTAGCCTCACCCTTTATCTCCATGCCCTTACCCGTGAGGTCAGGCTCCGTATTAGGGGATGTATTCTGATCCTGCTTGATGCAAGCACCCCCCCAATACCCCATATGAGGTTTTTGAATTTCTGGAGAGGTGGCAGCTCTCACCACGAAATTTAATGCGCATGAGACCATCCACACAGATGCTTGCTCAAGCAGGGTCTGAACAGCCCCTAATACGTGGGCCAACACATCAAGCCCTTCCTCCCCCTACCCATCCTTCTATTCCGCAGCCCCAAATGTCTTTCTCAAGCCAACCCCACCAATATGGCCACTTGTACCCACCCAGTGTTGGAGGCTGGTCCCAACCTGGTTGGGGACGATCTGGCTATCTTGGTGGGTATGAGCCACGGGCCTACCAGAGCCAACAAGAAGCCCCTCACCATCATCAGTACTCTGGCCAGTATCCCCAACAGGCCCAGGAGGCTGGACAATTACAGCATCATGGGCAACAGTATGGCCCCACACAGGGCGATGTTAGCCACAATGTCCAGCAGCACCCACAGGCTGGTCATCCACGTTCCCCTTCCCCTACATATGAGGATTTATGATTCTAATGGTTGGAGATGTCCAGTGAAATGTAACTGGTGCTCCTAATATAAAACAAAAAACAGGTGTTCTCCTTCACCAACATTTAGAACATAATTTAACACTCACATTTTTAAACAATGTTTTCCAAGCATATGAAACAATCCATCATGACAGGCAACGCTACCTCACGCCTTTCACACAGATATTACATGTGTGTATAAAAGAGAATATTTAAATGCGCTATACTGTAAAATGAAAGGATGAAAATACACTACTCACTTGCTAACGCCTAGGAAAGGCATGCTCGCCTTAGTTAAGTAGTCACCTTTTTTGTTAGCAATCTCTAGTAAAAAAATTTGAGGCGACCAGCATTCAGAATATCACGCTCTCTCTATGTCTTAACAAGTGAGTTTTGTATTTTCATCCTTTCCAGTATAGCATGCTTAAATATTGTCTGCTCACCTTTTGTTGCCAAATCAAGGTTAATCTAGGCATGCAGCAATGTTGTTATTGCCTAATGTTTGTTGCTGTTTTGTTCTGTTATGTTAATTTAACACCAAGATAAAGAAGGCACAAAGGGTCATTTTGGCCATTGCCAAATTTGTGTTATGGCAATATTGTTTGCCTTTAAGCAAAACAAAAAAAAAAGGCAAAACTAAAAATTTGTCTACTCTAGTTAACGTCTCTGTGTGATTTTTCACAATCCCTCACAACATACTAACAGACACAAACCAATGCAATGAAACACTCATAGAATCATTAAAGCTTGAGTAATATATATTTAGACACACTTAAAGAAACAAATTATAACATAGACACAGCATTCTCTTGCCAAGAAGTAGCCCCCTCAGGTGAGATAAAGTAATTCGTGAAAATATCATGCACTTTGAGGCCAGAGAGCGGTCTACGTTGAGGGTTGATAGGTGGTCTCACAGAAAGGTATGGGGCTACCAAAGAGCTACAGGGAGGGACTCCCCGGAAGGTACCAGGAAGGTTCCCTAAGTCTCCACCCCTGCTTCGGCGAGCAGAGCCCAGGAAGGCCGCTCAGGACTTATCTGGGTAAGTAAGGAGCCCCATAATCTGCTGGCTGTGCCAGGAACCAGGGCATGTGAGAGCCGATTGCTCCCACCTGGCTGAGCCCATGGACACCAACTTTGGGTACCGCCAGTCTAACTATGCCGAACCGATGTGTGCAATGGGCACCCCGAAAGGACCCAATATGGAACATTTGTGTCAGGTTGAAGAGGAGGGCACCCCGGCTGTGGCCCTATTGGACTCAGGGAGTTTTGTAACCCTGGTACAAGCCAGCTGGATACAAACCAGCGAGTATACAGGTTGGAAACTTGGGGTGTTGTGTATACATTGGGACTTAAAAGACTATCCCACTGTACTTGTGGTGATCAGCATGCCAGCGGGGAGGCGGTGCCACAAGGTGGGGGTTTTGACTAATTTGCATTATGAGGTGATAATTGGGAGAGACTTTCCTTTATTTTCTATGCTGTGGACATCTGTTTTCTCACCCACGGAGCAACTGCCGGCACCAGAGGCAACCAGGTTACATTCTCCAGAAGTAGGGCATGAACCTGGTGGCCCGGAGGAAGAAGTGCTGGCGGTAGGGGTACCCTTCCCTTCGGTGGATGAGGGGAAGAGTTTTCCCATAGAAGTATTGGCTGGAGTGGTCGAAGACTTGCTGCCGGGACCCGAGTTGTCAAACTTGAATGTGTCAGGTGACAATTTTGGTATGGCGCAACTCCGAGACCCTACTTTGGCCCGGGCCAGAGAAAATGTACTGTTTGTCAATGGGGAACCCCAACAACCTGGGGCAGCTACAGTGCTGCAACGATTTGAGCTACACCAAGATTTGTTGTACCGAGTGGAGATAATACGTGGGGAACTGGTAGAACAGTTACTCGTACCTCAGACATATCGTAGGCTGGTAATGGACTTGGCGCATGCGCATGTACTTGGTGGGCATTTGGGCCAAAAGAAAACCCTAGACCGAATTCTGCAGCGGTTCTACTGGCTAGGGGTCCATGAAGAAGTTAAACGGTACTTGTTATGATTGGGTCACCGAGGAGGAAAACAAGACCAAGCTAAGCGATAGAAAACCAGAGAGGTTGGTAACTAAGCAGATTGCAGACCCCTGATCCTATCCACACATCTAGCAGTAGCTGTGGAGCGTACCTACGATGATTCTAGACACCTCGACACAGCCGGAGGACTAAATAAGCCTAAAGCAAGAAAAGGGGAAATCTAAACTGCCCCAGAGCAGACCCCAAAGGAATAGATAGCCCCCAAACATATATTGTCGGTGAGACAAGATGAAAACACAGGTAGGAAAATAGGCTGAGCAAACAATGGAGCCCACACTAACTAGAAAGGAAAGGAAAGATACTGTCTGCAATCATGCCAAAAAAACCCCTGAAGTCACTAGACTTCACCCACTATATCCGCACTCAGGCATATTCTGGAAACAGAGCAAAAAGAGGCCAATCTAATAAGGGACAAAAAGCAAACTGGCACAAACAGTAACATAAGAATGGAAACTCAGCACAGCCCCAGCCGGGGGTGGCTGACACACAGAACTGAATAGACAAAACCAAATCAAATGTGAACAATAGCAAAGAACACTTAGCTTGAGAATGCAGGGACTGAACTGGAAACTAAGACCTCAAGAGGCAGGAAAAATCACCAGCAGGGATAGAGGGAGTCGGCTGTCTTTAATCCAGTCAGAGACTCCTGATGTCCAATCGTCATCCTCATTATCAGGTGGCAGGTCTCTGTTAATTAGATCAGCTTCATTACCTCCTGCAACCACCAGAGGGAGCCCGGAAAGAGAACTCACGACTCCTCTGTCAATACAACCAGCTCCACCACCCTCACCAGCAACCAGAAGCAGACCAGAAAGTGAATTCACAATAGTACCCCCCCCTTGAGGAGGGGACACCGAGCCCTCATCCACGCCACCAGGCCGATCAGGATGTGCCTGGTGAAAAGCAGGAACCAATCCATCGGCATGAATGTCTGAAGCAGAGACCCAAGAATTATTTTCCTGGCCATAACCCTTCCATTTGACCAAGTACTGGAGTCTCCGTCTAGCCAAACGAGAATCCAATATTTTCTCTACTTCATATTCCACATTGCCTTTAACCAATACAGGGTCAGGAGGTGCCGCCATAGCAACTACTGGCTCAACAAACCTCTTCAACAGAGATTTATTAAACACGTTATGGATCTTAAACGTAACTGAAAGAGCCAATCGAAAAGAAGCAGGATTAAGAATCTCCAAAATCTTATAAGGTCCAATAAATCTTGGCTTGAACTTTGGAGACGCAACCTTCATAGAGATATTCTTTGATGACAACCAAACCATATCACCCACTTTAAACCGGGGACCAATGGTCCTATGCCGGTTGGAAAACTGCTGGGCCTTTTCCTGAGAGAGGGACAACTTATCCACCACTTGGTCCCAAATCTGCTGCATTCTCTCTACCACAGTGTCCACACCTGGGCAGGCTGAAAATTCCACTTGCCCTGAAGAAAATCGAGGATGAAACCCAAAGTTACAGAAAAAGGGCGACATCAAAGTGACGGAACTAGCTCTAGTGTTTAGCGCGAATTCGACCAAGGGCAAAAATGAGACCCAGTCATCCTGATCAGCAGATATAAAACATCTCAAATAGGACTCCAAAGTCTGGTTTGTTCTCTCAGTCTGCCCATTGGTTTGAGGATGAAATGCAGAGGAGAAAGATAACTGAATTCCCAGATTGGAACAAAAAGCTTTCCAGAATCTGGAAACAAACTGGACTCCTCTGTCCGACACAATGTTCTCAGGAATCCCATGCAACCAAACCACCTGGTGTAAAAACAAGGGCACCAACCAACTCTGAAGAAGATGGCAACTTTGGGAGTGGTACAAGATGGGCCATCTTAGAAAATCTATCACAAATCACCCAGATAACAGTCATTCTCTGAGAGACAGGAAGATCAGAAATAAAATCCATTAAGATATGGGTCCATGGTCTCTTGGGCACCAGCAGGGGCATCAATAACCCACTAGAACAGGGTTTAGACCGAGAACAAGTCCCACAGGACTGCATGAAATTCCTGACATCACGAGATAAGGCAGGCCACCAAAAAGACCGACTCACCAAATCTCTGGTACCAAAAATACATGGATGACCAGCCAATGCGGAGCAATCAACTTCAGACATCACTCTCTTCCTCCACTGGTCAGGAACATACAATTTTCCCATAGGACAACGCTCAGGTTTGTCCTCCTGAAATTCCTCAAATCGGGTGAGACGGCAGAAAGAACTACCCCCTCACCTAGGATGGTAGTAGGCCCGGTCACAATAAGAGAATCAGCAAAGAAACTCCTAGAAAGGGCGTCTGCCTTAACATTCTTAGTGCCCGGAAGAAAAGAGACCACAAAATTAAAATGTGTGAAAAACAAGGCCCACCTAGCCGGTCTAGGATTCAAGCGTTTGGCCGATTCAAGATAAATCAAATTCTTGTGGTCGGTGAGGACCACAACTTGATGTCAAGCTCCCTCCAACCAATGTCTCCACTCTTCAAATGCCCATTTCATGGCCAACAATTCCCGATTCCCCACGTCATAGTTACGTTCAGATGGGGAGAACTTTCGAGAAAAGAAGGCACAGGGATTCATTTTAGAAGTCACCGGATCTTTTTGGGACAAAACAGCTCCTGCACCAATCTCAGAAGCATCTACCTCCGCCTGAAATGGAAGTGAGACATCAGGTTGCCGTAGAACCGGAGCAGAAGTGAATCTCCGCTTAAGCTCCTGAAATGCCGAGACAGCCTCTGGGGACCAATTCAGCACATCAGCGCCCTTCTTGGACAGATCAGTCAGTGGTTTGACAATACCAGAAAAATTACCTATAAATTTACGATAAAAATTTGCAAAACCCAAAAACTTCTGAAGAGCCTTCAAAGAAGTGGGCTGAACCCAATCATAAATGGCCTGTACCTTGGCCGGGTCCATTTCAATAGTCGACGGAGACAAAATAAATCCCAAAAATGAAATCCTCTGTACACCAAAGAGGCATTTCGATCCCTTAATATACAGGGAATTTTCCCTCAAAATCCGGAACACAGTCCGGACATATTCCACATGAGAATCCTAATCACTGGAAAAGATCAAAATATCATCCAGATAGAAGATCAAAAACTTATCCACAAAGTCCCAGAAAATATCATTCATAACATAAAGTGTTGGAAGACAGAAGGGCCATTAGTGAGCCCAAAAGGCATCACCAGGTACTCAAAATGTCCCTCCGGAGTATTAAACGCCATCTTCCATTCATCCCTGTGCTTGATGCAAATAAGATTATACGCCCCCTGAGGTCAAGCTTGGTAAACCAGCAGGCACTTTTAACTCTGGAAACTAAATCAGAAATCAGGGGTAACGGGTACTGATATTTAAGTGTAATTTTGTTAAGGGAACGATAGTCAATACAAGGCCTTAATGAACCATCTTTCTTGGCCACAAAAAAACCCCAGCACCTAAAGGTGAAGAGGATGGTCTAATATGACCCTTCTCCAACGACTCCTTGAGATAAGATCGCATAGCATCATGTTTGAGTACCGATAAGTTGAAAAGCCGACCCTTGGGAAATTTACAGCCGGGCATCAACTCAATTGCACAGTCATAACTCCTATGAGGAGGCAAAGATGCAGACTTACTCTCACTAAATACATCAGAAAAATCAGCCAAATAATCAGTTATATCATGAGACTGAGGAGAGGTGAAGAAAACAGGAGTGCACCAAACTAATTTCAAACCATCTGATTACATGTTTGTATGATTGCATGACTATATGATTATACTAGCTGAAGAGCCCGGCGCTGCCCAGGCATAGTAACTAACTGTGGTTAGTTATAGAAAATTATAATTATCCTCCATCCCATAGTCCCGTGCCCATATACCCATCATATATATCCACGATACCATAGGCCCGTGCCCATATACCCATCATACATATCCTCCATCCCACAGTCGAGTGCCCATATACCCATCACACATCCTCCATCCCATAGTCCCATGCCCATATACCCATCATACATATTTTCCATCCCATAGTCCCGTGCCCATATACCCATCATACATATCCTCCATCTCATAGTCCCGTGCCCATATACCCATCATACATATCCTCCATCCTATATTCCAGTGCCCATATACCCATCACGCATCCTCCATCCCATAGTCCCGTGCCCATATACATATCCGCCATCCCATAGTCCCGTGCCCATATACCCGTCAAACATATCCTCCATCCCATAGTCCAGTGCCCATATACCCATCACACATCCTCCATCCCATAGTCCCGTGCCCATATACCCATCATACATATCCTCCATCCCATAGTCCCGTGCCCATATACATATCCTCCATCCCATAGTCCCGTGCCCATATACCTGTCATACATATCCTCCATCCCATAGTCCGGTGCCCATATACTCATCACACATCCTCCATTCCATAGTCAACCATTATGACATCATAATGAGCGGCGGCAGGGCTTGCAACCTTTGATGACATCAGCGTCGCCATGCCAACCATTGTGACATTATAATGAGGAGCGGGGCTTGATACGCACACACTGCTTCCCCAGTATGCAAATAGGGGCATTATGACATCATAATGAGGGGCGGGGCTTGACACGCACACACTTTTTCCCCCAGTATGAAGATAGGGGCAAAATTGTTTGGTGAATTGGAACGTGCGGGGTTAAAATTTCGCCTCACAACATAGCTTAGGACGCTCTCGGGGTCCAGACGTGTGACTGTGCCAAATTTTGTGGCTGTAGCTGCGACGGTGCGGATGCCTATCCCGGACATTTCTTATTTGTATTTAAATGTTCAATAAAAATTATTGGAAAACAAAACAGGAGTGTCACTAAGAACACACTGACAACCCCAAATCACCACAGACACAGATTTCCAATCCAAAACTGGGTTATGAGTTTGCAACCAGGGAAAACCCAGAACAATAGTATCATGCAAATTGTGCAACACCAAAAATTTACAATTTTCTTGGTGGC
Source organism: Dendrobates tinctorius (assembly GCF_039654945.1). NCBI lineage: Eukaryota > Metazoa > Chordata > Amphibia > Anura > Dendrobatidae > Dendrobates > Dendrobates tinctorius. Next base: position 22,749,087 of record NW_027361676.1, read on the forward strand.
CCGCATTATCACCTGGGTCCAAAACTGAGGTTTATTCTCCGCCAAAGGAGTAGCATCAATACCCCTCAAAGGAATAGGCATCCGCAGAGGTATCATGGGAAAACTACAACGTTTAGCAAAGTCCAAATCCATCAGATTCAAAGCTGCTCCTGAATCTACAAAAGCCTTAGCGGAAAATGTGGATAAGGAGCAGATTAGAGTAATTGCCAAAAGGAACTTAGGTTGTACACTACCCACAGCAAATGTGTGTGCAAAACGTTTCTCTCGTTTAGGGCAGACAGAAATAGTATGAGAGGCATCTCAACAGTAAAAACACAGCTTATTACGCCTTCTAAACTCCTGACGTTGCGCCCTAGAACAAAACCCTATCACATTGCATAGGTTCAGACATTTGTTCAAAAGGCGGCAACGCCTCTCGTGTAGTTTTACGTTCACGTAAACACCGATCAGCTTGAATGGCTAATGACATAGAATCATCAAGACCAGAGGGACCAGGAAATCCCACCATAACATATTTTACAGTTTCTGATAAACCCTTCCAAAAGAGAGCTGCGAAGGCAAAATCATTCCATGTAGTAAGGACTGCCCTCTTTTGGAATTTTTGACAGTATAACTCTGCAGAATCCTGACCCTGGTTCAATGCCAATAGGGTTTTCTCAGCTTGATCAATAGCATTAGGTTCATCATACGACAACCCCAAGGCTTGAAAAAATGTGTCCACATTAGTCAGAATAGGATTTTCAGGTGTCAGAGAAAAAGCCCAATCCTGGGGATCACCGCACAGCAAGTAGATGACAATTTCAACCTGCTGCACAGAGCTCCCCGATGAGTTAGTCTTCAAGGCAAGAAATAATTTACAATTATTCTTAAAATTCAAAAATTTAGACCGATCCCCAGAAAACACATTAGAACTAGAGATTTTTGGTTCAACAGCATGTGATTGAGCGAGATAGGCAGAAATTCCCCGCACTTCAGCAGCGAGCTGCTCAACACGATCAGACAATTGCTTAATCTCCATTAAAGAAGAAATCCTCCCACGGCTCCAGAGAAAAAGAGGAGAAAATACATATAAAAAAAATCTGACCCTTTTTTTTTTTTTTTTTTACAATTCTTTCCTGCTTTTGAGTACCCTAGAATCTGCGGTTTAGGCTGGTGATTCTGTTATGATTGGGTCACCGAGGAGGAAAACAAGACCAAGCTAAGCCACAGAAAACCAGAGAGGTTGGTAAGTAAGCGGATTGCAGACCCCTGATCCTATTCACACAACTAGCAGTAGCCGTGGAGCATACCTACGATGATGCTAGACGCCTCGACACAGCCGCAGGACTAAATGAGCCTAAAGCAAGAAAAGGGGAAATCTAAACTGCGCCAGAGCAGACCCCAAAGGAATAAATAGCCTCCAAACATATATTGTCGGTGAGACAAGATGAAAACACAAACACAGGTAGGAAAATAGGCTGAGCAAACGATGGGGCCCACACTAACTAGAAAGGACAAGAAAGGAAAGATACTGTCTGCAATCACGCCAAAAAAACCCTGCAAAAATGTCCAACACTTCTGATAGCAAAAAAAACCCTGAAGTCACTAGACTTCACTCACTATATCAGCACTTTGGCATATTCTGAAAACAGAGCAAAAAGAGGCCAATCTAATAAGGGACACAAAGCAAACTGGCACAAACAGTAACATAAGAATGGAAATTCAGCACAGCCCCACCCGGGGCTGGCTGACCACACAGAACTGAATAGACAAAACCAAATCAAATGTGAACAATAACACTTAGCTTGAGAATGCAGGGACAGAACTGGAAACTAAGACCTCAGGAGGCAGGAAAAATCACCAGCCGGGATAGAGGGAGTCGGCTGTCTTAAATCCAGTCAGAGACTCCAGATGTCCAATCGTCATCCTCATTATCAGGTGGCAGGTCTCTGTTAATTAGATCAGCTTCATTTACCTCCTGCAACCACCAGAGGGAGCCCGGAAAGAGAACTCACGACTCCTCTGTCAATACAACCAGCTCCACCACCCTCACCAGCAACCAGAGGCAGACCAGAAAGTGAATTCACAACAGGTACTGTAGTTCCTGTCCAGTGTGCCAGGTAACCAGTCCCCAGCCTCACTTTTGGAGTCCTTTGGTGTCTTTGTCAATTGTAGAGGTACCCTTCGAGAGAGTGGCAATGGATCTGGTGGGGCCTCTCAATAAGTCAGCAAGGGGACACCAACACATCCTGGTAGTTCTAGATTATGCTACCCGATATCCTGAGGCCAATCCTCTGCGCCACACATCAGCTAAGCTTATAGGAAAGGAACTCATGGGTATGTTTTCGCGGGTGGGAATTCCTCAAGAGATTTTAACAGACCAGGGAACCCCCTTTATGTAAAAAATTATGAAAGAACTCTGCCATTTACTAAATGTTAAGCAGTTGCGCACATCGGTCTATCATCCCTAAACAGACGGTCTGGTAGAAAGGTTCAATAAGACGCTGAAAAGGATGTTAAAAAAGGCAGTTTCCAAAGATGGGAAGGACTGGGATCTCTTATTGCCATATTTATTGTTTGCAGTGTGGGAGGTGCCTCAGGCATCTACCGGGTTCGTGCCCTTTGAACTACTGTACGGCACACATCCACGGGGCTTACTCGATATAGCCAAAGAGGCCTGGGAGAACCAACCTACCCCCCACAAAAGTGAGATAGAACATGTTGCAAGAATGGAGACTGTCCTAACCTTAGTCCGGTAACATATGGAGGCAGCACAACAGTCACAGTCAGGTCTATAACCGGGAGGCTCGGGTAAGAACCTTTAGCCCTAGGGATCGGGAGTTGGTACTTGTGCCTACCGTAGATAGCAAATTCCTTGCAAGGTGGCAGGGACCCTATGAGATCATGGAAAAGGTGGGGCCAGTAGACCACAAGGTACACCAGCCAGAACAGGTTTACCATGTTAATTTGCTTAAACCATGGAAAGATAGAGAAAACCTTGGTGGGGATAGTCCACCGCCTGCATTTCAGATGGAGAAGGCTCCAGTACCTCAGGGCGAGGCAGAAGCCAACCAGCAGTCAAAATTTCAGATATTTTGTCTCCTAGACATTTTCTGGAGGTCCGGGAGTTCATTAGCCGAAATACAGATGTTTTTTCGGAGCTCCCCGGACGCACCTCCCTAATCCAACATAAACATAACATTGTCACGGAGCCACAGGCCAAAGTCCGACTAAAGCCATATCGGGTGCCTGAGGCCCGGCGACAAGCCATCTCGGAAGAGGTGAAAACTATGCTACAGTTAGGGGTCATAGAAGAGTCCCAAAGTGAGTGGGCCAACCCAATATTCCTAATACCCAAGCCTGATGGGTCTCTAAGATTCTGTCATGATTTTAGAAAATTTAATGACATTTCAAAGTTTGACGCCTACCCCATGCCCCGGGTTGACGAGTTGATAGAGCGATTTGGGCAGGCACGGTATTTTACAACTCTGGACCTCACAAAAGGTTATTGGCAGGTACCCCTAACAGAGGCAGCGAAGGAAAAAACAGCTTTTGTAATGCCCAAGGGGCTGTTCCAGCATAGGGTGTTACCCATTGGGTTGCATGGCGCACCAGCAACGTTTCAGCGATTAATGGATATTGTTCTCTGTCCCCATCACAGCTATGCCTCAGCCTATCTAGACGATATTATTGTGTACAGCACCGACTGAGAAAGTCACTTATCAAAAGTACGGGCAGTGATAGACTCTCTGCGACAAGCAGGGCTAACTGCCAACCCAAAGAAGTGTTCCATAGGGTTGGAGGAAGCTGGGTACTTGGATTACGTCATTGGGAGAGGAGTTCTCAAACCTCAAGTAAACAAAGTGGAGGCAATTCAGAACTGGCCCCGTCCTCTCACAACAAAACAGGTAAAAGCCTTTTTAGGTTTGGTGGGATATTACAGGCGGTTCATTCCCAACTTTGCAACCCTGTCCACGCCTTTAACAGACTGCTTAAAAGGGAGGAAATCTGTGATGGTCCACTGGAATGATCAGTTAGAGGGGGGCCTTTACAAAGTTAACAGAGGTACTGTGTGGTACACCAGTCCTGATCACTCCAAATTTCAAAACAGTTAGTTGTGCAGACTGATGTCTCTGAGATAGGGCTCAGGGCTGTGTTGTCTCAGGAGGTTAATGGGGAAGAGCATCCCGTTAGTTTCCTAAGCCGGAAGCTTACCCCAGCTGAAACCAGGTACAGTATTGTGGAGAAAGAGTGCCTGGCCATCAAGTGGGCACTGGAGTCATTGCACTACTATTTGCTGAGGAGAACATTTCGGTTGGTGACAGATCATTCCCCTCTTACGTGGATGAGTCAAGCTAAGGAGAGGAATGCCCGAATCACCAGGTGGTCCCTGTTACTGCAAAATTTTAAATTTTCAGAAGAACACGGGGCAGGCAGACTACAGTGGAATGTAGATGCCCTATTCAGAGTTCACTGTTTGTCATGTGTCCACCCCTTTAGGGTTGAACATAGGAGGGAGGTATGTGGTACAGTAAAGGGTGTTTCACTGGATGGGAGATATATTTCTCCCAGCAGATTAATGTTTGGCCGGTTTTTCCCTAAAGACAGGACCTGCGATGATGTCATGGTCACGTGATCAGCCCATGTGATGTCTACCTCACCGATGGGGGGGTTATGGGCTATGTAATGGAGGTTGGTATTTGGCACAGGGTGAGTGTGTGTGGAAGATACAGGAACTTGGCTGGAGTTAGCCTGAATCTGTTTGCTGGACTGCACGTGCTGCAGAGCTATAGCAGCAAGACTCCAAACAACCCTGGGAATGGCACCTGGTGGATGCTGCAGGACCTGGCAGCCGCTTAGTTAAGCCCGCCGCATGCAAGGGGTGAGTCTGGGACCAGTGGTTCTCCAAGCTGGAGTACATTTATGTTTTTCCCTTACTTTCTGTTAACCTGCTGTTTGCAAAGTGACATTAAACCACTGAAATTGGACTTTAAGTCTGTGTGTTGCCTCGTTACTGCAACCCTGCCATTACCTACCAGAGCGAATCCCTACTATATATACAGTCATATATAAAAGTTTGGGCACCCCTATTAATGTTAACCTTTTTTCTTTATAACAATTTTGGTTTTTGCAACAGCTATTTCAGTTTCATATATCTAATAACTGATGGACTCAGTTATATTTCTGGATTCAAATGAGGTTTATTGTACTAACAGAAAATGTGCAATCTGCATTTAAACAAAATTTGACCAGTGCAAAAGTATGGGCACCCTTATCATTTTCTTGATTTGAACACTCCCAACTATTTTTTACTGACTTCCTGAAGCACTAAATTGGTTTTGTAGCCTCATTGAGCTTTGAACTTCATAGCCAGGTGTATCAAATCATGAGAAAAGGTATTTAAGGTGGCCACTTGCAAGTAGTTCTCCTATTTGATTCTCCTATGAAGAGTGGCATCATGGGCTCCTCAAAACAACTCTCAAATGATCGGAAAACAAAGATTATTCAACATAGCTTTTCAGGGGAAGGATACAAAAAGTTGTCTCAGAGATTTAACCTGTCAGTTTCCACTGTGAGGAACATAGTAAGGAAATGGAAGAACACAGGTACAGTTCTTGTTAAGCCCAGAAGTGGCAGGCCAAGAAAAATATCAGAAAGGCAGAGAAGAAGAATGGTGAGAACAGTCAAGGACAATCCACAGACCATCTCCAAAGACCTGCAGCATCATCTTGCTGCAGATGGTGTCACTGTGCATCGGTCAACAATACAGTGCATGCATAACGCCTTTTTTGTATGACCAAACAACTCAATCTTTGTTTCATCAGTCCACAGGACCTTCTTCCAAAATGTAACTGGCTTGTCCAAATGTGCTTTTGCATACCTCAGGCGACTCTGTTTGTGGCGTGCTTGCAGAAACAGCTTCTTACGCATCACTCTCCCATACAGCTTCTCCTTGTGCAAAGTGCGCTGTATTGTTGACCGATGCACAGTGACACCATCTGCAGCAAGATGATGCTGCAGGTCTTTGGAAGTGGTCTGTGGATTGTCCTTGACTGTTCCCACCATTCTTCTTCTCTGTCTTTCTGATATTTTTCTTGGCCTGCCACTTCTGGGCTTAACAAGAACTGTACCTGTGTTCTTCCATTTCCTTAATATGTTCCTCACAGTGGAAACTGACAGGTTAAATCTCTGAGACAACTTTTTGTATCCTTCCCCTGAAAAGCTATGTTGTTTTCAGATCATTTGAGAGTTGTTTTGAGGAGCCCATGATGCCACTCTTCATAGGAGAATCAAATAGGAGAACTACTTGCAAGTGGCCACCTTAAATACCTTTTCTCATGATTTGATACACCTGGCTATGAAGTTCAAAGCTCAATGAGGTTACAAAACCAATTTAGTGCTTCAGGAAGTCAGTAAAAAGTAGTTAGGAGTGTTCAAATCAAGAAAATGATAAGAGTGCCCATACTTTTGCACTGGTCAAATTTTGTTTAAATGCAGATTGCACATTTTCTGTTAGTACAATAAACCTCATTTGAATCCAGAAATATAACTGAGTCCATCAGTTATTAGATATATGAAACTGAAATAGCTGTTGCAAAAACCAAAATTGTTATAAAGAAAAAAGGTTAACATTAATAGGGGTGCCCAAACTTTTACATATGACTGTAGTGTATTAGATTCACTGGAGTGCCTTGTGGTTACTGCAGAATGTATGTGAGTCACAAGGCAGAATAAAAGTAAGCATCAACCTGGTTAAGTTACGTGGCCAAAGATTCGTTCAGGAAATCCCGGTATGGGCTTTTATTTTTTAAATGGACTGCAGAAAGGTAGTGTGGCCGGTCCATTTCTTCCAGGCAGGATCTTGCAAGTGGCCCTTGGCCATAGATTCCAGTTTAGATAAAAACCCTGCAGGAAGAGTTTAGGTGTGTCAGATTGGAGTTTGCAACCTGTGAAGCAATTGGCTCTGCAGAAGCTCCATCTGTGTGAGCTAACACTGAGCCAGCAGAGCGAACTACTAGCACCCCGAAGTGTGATACGGTGGTGCAGTTGCCCTCGGCAACAGGACATAGTTATGACCTGTCTTGATTCCCAGCTGCGATCCGGAGGATGCCGTGTGCTGTACACTGCGTGAGTTTGGACAATTAAACACGTTTTTCTGTGAACTTTTTCTTTGGTCCCTGTCTGTCACACTGACCCAATCCTGCTGCACTACAGTGTGTGTATATATACTGTATATATACAGTGGGGAAAAAAAGTATTTAGTCAGTCAGCAATAGTGCAAGTTCCACCACTTAAAAAGATGAGAGGCGTCTGTAATTGACATCATAGGTAGACCTCAACTATGGGAGACAAACTGAGAAAAAAAAATCCAGAAAATCACATTGTCTGTTTTTTTTTCATTTTATTTGCATATTATGGTGGAAAATAAGTATTTGGTCAGAAACAAGCAATCAAGATTTCTGGCTCTCACAGACCTGTAACTTCTTCTTTAAGAGTCTCCTCTTTCCTCCACTCATTACCTGTAGTAATAGCACCTGTTTAAACTTGTTATCAGTATAAAAAGACACCTGTGCACACCCTCAAACAGTCTGACTCCAAACTCCACTATGGTGAAGACCAAAGAGCTGTCAAAGGACACCAGAAACAAAATTGTAGCCCTGCACCAGGCTGGGAAGACTGAATCTGCAATAGCCAACCAGCTTGGAGTGAAGAAATCAACTGTGGGAGCAATAATTAGAAAATGGAAGACATACAAGACCACTGATAATCTCCCTCGATCTGGTGCTCCACGCAAAATCCCACCCCGTGGGGTCAGAATGATCACAAGAACGGTGAGCAAAAATCCCAGAACCATGCGGGGGGACCTAGTGAATGAACTGCAGAGAGCTGGGACCAATGTAACAAGGCCTACCATAAGTAACACACTACGCCACCATGGACTCAGATCCTGCAGTGGCAGACGTGTCCCACTGCTTAAGCCTGTACATGTCCGGGCCCGTCTGAAGTTTGCTAGAGAGCATTTGGATGATCCAGAGGAGTTTTGGGAGAATGTCCTATGGTCTGATGAAACCAAACTAGAACTGTTTGGTAGAAACACAACTTGTCGTGTTTGGAGGAAAAAGAATACTGAGTTGCATCCATCAAACACCATACCTACTGTAAAGCATGGTGGTGGAAACATCATGCTTTGGGGCTGTTTCTCTGCAAAGGGGCCAGGACGACTGATCCGGGTATGTGAAAGAATGAATGGGGCCATGTATCGTGAGATTTTGAGTGCAAACCTCCTTCCATCAGCAAGGGCATTGAAGATGAAACATGGCTGGGTCTTTCATGACAATGATCCAAAGCACCGCCAGGGCAACGAAGGAGTGGTTTCGTAAGAAGCATTTCAAGGTCCTGGAGTGGCCTAGCCAGTCTCCAGATCTCAACCCTATAGAAAACCTTTGGAGGGAGTTGAAAGTCCGTGTTGCCAAGCGAAAAGCCAAAAACATCACTGCTCTAGAGGAGATCTGCATGGAGGAATGGGCCAACATACCAACAACAGTGTGTGGCAACCTTGTGAAGACTTACAGAAAATGTTTGACCTCTGTCATTGCCAACAAAGGATATATCACAAAGTATTGAGATGAAATTTTGTTTCTGACCAAATACTTATTTTCCACCATAATATGCAAATAAAATGAAAAAAAAACAGACAATGTGATTTTCTGGATTTTTTTTTCTCAGTTTGTCTCCCATAGTTGAGGTCTACCTATGATGTAAATTACAGACGCCTCTCATCTTTTTAAGTGGTGGAACTTGCACTATTGCTGACTGACTAAATACTTTTTTTCCCCACTGTGTATATATATATATATATATATATATATATATATATATATTAGTCCTTCACAGATGAAAGCAGCACACCATATAAGTTTCAATAAAGTTCTATTTAATAGCATTGAGAAAGGTCTGCACCTACTGGACCGAAACATTGCTGCATGGGCACATAGCCTGATGGGCTATTAAATAGCACTTTATTGAAACTTATATGGTGTGCTTCTTTCATTTGTGAAGGACTATTTGGAGGTTTGGTATATGCCGGGAAGGGGGAAGGCTTGCATCTCTATCTATCTATCTATCTATCTATCTATCTATCTATCTATCTATAAAATAAGTATTTCATACACTTTTGATTTTGCAAGTTTTCCTACCTACAAAGAATGGTGATGTCCATTGCCAGCAGCTGCTTAATGCTTGTAAGTAGAGTTGAGCGACTTTTGGTTTTTTAGGGTCGAGTTTTGTTTCGTGAAACCCGACTTTTCGAAAAGTCGGGTCGAGCAAGATGGGCCGATTATAGGGAAAAGTCGGGGTCGTCCCGAAACACGAAACCCAATGTAAGTCAATGGGGAATAAAAGTCGGCAGTGAGAGGAGGACAGGAAACACACCTACAGTGCTCATTTGAATGCCAAAAGCATCAATTCTTCTTACTTAAGCTTGTCAACCTTAATTAACTTCATAATACAAGTTACGCACTGAAAAATGGGGGTTATTTGGCTAAAGTTGTGGGGGGGGAGGGCTGGCTCCAGGTTTTCATGTGCCCTGGGCGAAAGAGCGCCCCTTTAACACATACCACAACTCATCATGCTCCGATACGGCAGAGAAATAGCAGTATAGCACAATGAAAAATACGTCACTTTTTACATCTCATGACGAGGCCCATCTATTTCTCCATACAGAATCATTGGTCCCATATAATGTTTGAAACAGTATATGATGAGCTCCACATAATGCTACAGTATATGTTGGTCCCCATGGATGAAGCTCCACTGTCTTATGGGCAAAAATAATGCTCCAAACATAATGGGCCCCATTTCTAATGCTCTAGTGTATAATGGGCCCTGTAAATGCTGCTCCAGTGTCTGATGTCCACCTTTGGAATGTTCCAGTGTATGGTGGGCCCCATCTATCATTCTCCAGAGTATAGTGCTCCCCAAAAATTGCTGTCCCAACATTGAAAACAATCAAATAAGTCTCCTCGCTAGGGAATCCCTGTACTAGTCTGGACTCCTCGTCGTCCCCATCTTCCATCTCACTGCACAGTATTTCAACCTTGCAAGTGCTGTGATCCTGAGCAAGCAGGGGGGGCCCACTCGTTGGCGACGGCACTGGCACAGGGCCCCTGATAGTACGGTGGTGTGTCTGATGGCGGGTGGGCCGAACCTGCACTTTCATCTGCAGCTTCCTCTTTGTCACCGTGTAAGATGGAACTGTATATGGGAAGGGTAACCTGAGTTTCATCAGGGTCAGATTCAGGCCGTGTAGCGTGCGAGGGGAATGTAGTGGTCTGGGTCAATGTACCAGCAGATTCATCGAGCAGTGGCTGGGCATCAGTGCACTTGTGTCGCCCTCAGGAGTACGGTCGCCACAGTGGCATTACCTTCCTCCTAGGGAGTGTGATGTCATGCTTGAGAGCAACGAAGGATCTCTCTAGCAGGTTAACTGATTGGGCGGCGTTATTCCCACGAGTCATGACCCTCCAAACAGCGTTCATGAAGGCAAAGTGTTTGTTTTACGTGGGCAGTATGGTTGCAAAGCTGAACCTTAAAGGAATGTCCAGAAGGGCACCACCAGGAGTGGAGCCTACGGTTAAATTCGACTCCACCTGGGAAACCTCAACCATGCCAGCTACAGAACAGATGCACACATTGCAAGCTTAATTCCGTTAACGAACGAGACTCCGTCATGCCCCGCGGTCCGAGTCCGGCTTACTAGAGGGACACGTGAGGCTCTGGCACATGAGATTGGATAATAACTGGTGTGTCATGCCCTTACATGTCCGTGGCTGCATGTGCGCTACACTGAAAAGGCCAGCGTTTGTCGCTTACAGGTGCAGATAACCCGCTGAACCACGTTAGTGATGGGGATCACTGATTACAATTATTACCCGCGAACGATGATTTCACAGTAAGTGCAGGTCAACCGCAGTTCCGGAATTAGGCCTAACCGTCATTCCTGAAAAAATGAAAAACTTACGTGTGCAAACCAAAGGTGCTGTAGCTTGCTTAACAGCTCGCCAGCCGTTCTCACGCCCAGTATGGATTACACGTGATTGCACAAAGGTGAGAAAGGGTACCGTATCCCCGGATAACATGTATGGATAGCGTACACATTCAAAAGATATGTCTATACATCAGGAGGCAGGCTCAGACGGTGTTAGGCCCAGTATGGCTTGCACGTGATTGCACAAAGGTGAGAAAGGGTACCGTATCCCCGGATAACATGTATGGATAGCGTACACATTCAAAAGATATGTCTATACATCAGGAGGCAGGCTCAGATGGTGTCAGGCACAGTATGGATTTGACGGCCCAGACTACACAGCGGAGGAGCAGGGAGAGGTAAAGATTGCAAATGCTGGGGCCCTGCCCAAGCAAGGGGGGCCCACTCGTGGGCGTCGGTACTGGCACTGGGCCCCTCATAGTACGGCGGTGTGTCTGATGGCGGGTGTGCACCACTACCGTCAGAGACACTTGATTGCACTATGAGGGACCCTGTGCCAGTGCCCGCGCCCAAGAGTCGGCCTACCCACCTGCCCAGGGCAACGGCACTCGCACGGTGTCGTGCGTTAGGTGGTGACCCCGGCCATGGGCGGGGAGGCAGCACAGTTAGGGAGTTTTAGAAAGTGGTATATGTTGATGTTGGACATTCAGCTGATGCAAAAGGCGAAATAGGTCAAGTCCCAGGAAGAGGTGGACCAAAGCATGCCATTTTTCTGTCACCCTATGTGTCATCAGGGGAAGGTGGGACAAAATCCTTGGAAACCCATGCATGGTTCATTTTAATGAAGGTTAGATCATCCACATTTTGGGTTGACAGACGGGTCCTTTTTTCTGTCAGGATTGATCCAGCTGCACTGAAGACTCTTTCCGATAGCACACTTGCAGCTGGGCAAGCGAGCTCCTGTAAGGCATATTGTGCCAATTCAGGCCAGGTGTCCAGTTTAGCGGCCCAATAGTCAAAGGGGAATGACCTGTGTGGGAGAACATCGATAAGGGAGGAAAAGTAGTTTGTAACCATAGTTGACAACTGCTGTCTCCTGTCACTTTCCATCGATGCTGTATTACCAGTTGTGTGAGCGGTACTTGAAAAATCAGTCCACAACATTGTCATGAAACCCCTGTCTCCAACGCCACTTCTGCTGTGTGCACCATGAACACCTCTGCCAAGCTGCCCCTGGCCCGTACGGCTCGTGTGAGAACCATCACCGCTGCTGTGTGCTGGGAATGCCTCAAGCAACCGATTTACCAGAGTTGCTTGTTTATTAGCCAATATTAGGTCAAGGTTCTCGTGTGGCATGATGTTTTGTAATTTGCCTTTATAGCGTGGATCCAGGATGCTGGCCAACCAGTAGTCTTCATCGTTCATCATTTTGGCAATGCGGGGGTCCCTTTTTAGGATCCGCAAGGCATAATCTGACATGTGGGCCAATGTTCCCGGCGTCAATGATGCACTGCGAGTGCTGGTTGGAGGAGCACTTTCTGGCAAATCCACATCCCTCCAGTCACGCACAAACCCTGTACCAGACCTTGCCACGCCAACATTTTCACTTGCCCCACGAGATGCATCCTCCTCCCCTAAGTAATCATCCTCATCATCATCCTCCTCCTTCTCTTCTTCCTCCAACTCGTCCAGGAGAGGTCCCTGAGCAGACAATGGCTGAATGTCATCAAGGATTCCCTCCACCTCTTCCTCCTCGTCAACATTGGCTGCAGACGCCTGCTCCTTAAGGTGCGTCAAAGTTTGCATGAGCAGATGCATAAGTGGGATGCTCATGCTTAGTATGGCGTCGTCTGCGCTTACCAGCCGTGTGCATTCCTCAAAACACTGAAGGACTTTACAGAGGTCTTTCAGCTTCGACCACTGCACACCTGTCAACTCCATGTCTGCTCTCAAAGTGCCTGGCCGTGTATCCTCCCACAAATGCATTATGGCCTGCCTCTGCTCGCACAGCCGCTCCACCATGTGCAGGGTGGAGTTCCACCTTGTTGCAATGTCGATAATGAGGCGGTGGTTGGGAAGGTGGAGCAATCGCTGCAGCTTCTGCATTCGAACAGAGTGTACAGGCGACCGGCGGATGTGCGCGCACAGTCTTTGCACCTTATGGAGCAGGGCTGTTAACTCCGGATAATTTTTGAGGAAGCACTGCACCACCAGGTTCAAGGTGTGAGCCAAGCAAGGTATGTGGCTGAGTTTTGAAAGGGCTATGGCTGCCACAAAATTACGGCCGTTATCACTAATTACCTTGCCTGCCTCAAGATGTACACTGCCCAGCCATGACTCAGTTTGTCGCTTCAAGTACTCTGCCAGCACCTCGGCGGTGTGTCTGTCGCCCAAACACATCATCTGCAACACAGCCTGCTGACGCTTTCCACTAGCTGCTCGATAGGGGGACACCTCGTGTGCAACAGTGGCAGCTGCAGATGGAGTGCTCGTACGACTGCGCTCTGTGGACGAGCTTTCGCTTCTGGAGGAGGAGGAGGAGAAGGAGGGTCGAACGCCTACAGCCAACTGTTTCCTATACCGTGGGCTAGGCAGCACTGTCCCACCACCGCTGTCCCCTGTGGACCCTGCATCCACCACATTAACCCAGTGCGCAGTGATGGACACGTAACGGCCCTTGCCATGCCGACTGGACCATGCATCAGTTGTGAGGTGCACCTTTCCGCTCACTGACTGCTTGAGTGCATGGACAATGCGGTCTTTTACATGATGGTGGAGGGCTGGGATGGCTTTGCGAGAGAAGAAGTGGCGACTGGGTAGGTCATAGCGTGGTACTGCATAGGCCATGAGTTTGCTGCGCTTTCCACCAACCGATAGGGCATCATCTCAAACGAGATTAGTTTGGCAATGTGGGCGTTCAAACCCAGTGTACGCGGATGAGAGACTGAGTACTTTCTTGACCTACTCATAGTGTCTGGGAGGGTGAGCTGGACTTGAGAGCTGCATATGGTGGAAGTAGCGGTGGACAGGGCGGACTGAGAGAGGGTTGATGATGGTGATGGAGTTGGTGTTCTTTCTGATGGCCTAGATTCAGTATTTCGTTGATATAACAGTGGGATTCCCTGACTGCTGTGGCCTTGCAACGACACCTCAACATTTGCTGCTGTGCTAACCAGTGGGCTTACAGTGGGGGAAACAATGTAGCGTTGCTGACTACCTTCTTTGTGATCAGTTGCACATGTGGCACTTGAGGTTTGGTGTTGTGTCCACGCTTGCAAGTGCATGCTGGTTAAATGTCTAAGCATGCAACTGGTATTCAAATTTTTCAGATTTTTCCCTTGGCTAAAGGTCTTTGCGCACTTCTTACAGATAACCTTGGCCTGATCATGAGGATTTTGTTCAAAAAAGTGCCTCATTTTTGGTAGAAATGTAGACAAAATCCAACAAACTATATAGTAATGTAAAACAACGTACAAGGTGTCTATAGGACAGGGGAGATTTAGATTTTCTGCACACACTAGTGGACACTGGACACTTTTGGATTGTGTGAGGCCCACTGAATATCAGAGCGCTGTGTCACAGGCTCGATGCAGCAGGTGTGAAAAAAGTGACTACAGGATAAGGGAGATTTTGAATTTCAGTCTCTCATATAATATTAGAAAGGGTCAAATGTAATCTCATGTATATATATCCCTTAAAAATGGAACTGAGGTATTATTTGTGGCGCATCCGTATAAGATGGGGGAGTTTAACATTCCCTGTAAATGCGTTGAGGTGTTAACCATTTGATGGCTGGTGGTGATGAACACAGATGAGTATCGCTATGGCAGCTCTGTGTTTATTTATTTTTCTATTGGGATGTCATGTGATTTCATAAAGGGACACTACCCTTATTTTTGCACTACACTGGTCAAATTGCCAGCATCATATATATCTTCTCTCTTTATGTGAAGAGACTGTGCAGTTGTGAGATTGTGGCAATAAGGAGTGCATCTAAAGTGTCCCGTCTATGACTCCCATTAGCGTATTTATGATGCCCCATTGTGAATATTGGTGACATAATTATGCAATTGAGTATTTGATCACACCACCTTATGCCATATGTGTTCTCTATTTTTTAACTTCTTCTCTTTGGGACACAGGGCCCTCTGTAGAGCAGATTGGTCTCTGTCTAGCAGTAGAGGTTCCCCTTTATCAATGGGTAGAGGTGACCACTAGCGGATCTAGGGTATACCAGGGCCCCTAGGGACAGCCATCGTTGAGCGGGGGCGCCACAACGTTCCCCCCTAGGGTGCCAACCTCCGCAGACAGGTAGACTTCAGCTCAGGGTTATATCAGGGACTCTTAGGTGTCACCTTAGAGTGGTTTCATGTTTGAACACTTTTCCTTTTTTTTCTATTTTTGTCACTTCGTTGGTGTTTACCACATTTGTGGTTTTTAATGAATAAAGTATCTTTTTTAAGGGATATATATACATGAGATTTTGAATTTCTGCAGACACTTGTGGACACTGGACACTTGGATTGTATGAGGCCCACTGAATATCAGAGCGCTATGTCACAGGCTCGATGCAGCAGGTGTGAAAAAAGTGACTACAGGATAAGGGAGATTTTGAATTTCTGCAGACACTTGTGGACACTGGACACTTGGATTGTGTGATGCCCACTGAATATCAGAGCGCTATGTCACAGGTTCGATGGCACAGGTGTGAAAAAGTGACTACAGGATAAGGGAGATTTTGAATTTCTGCAGACACTTGAGGACACTGGACACTTTTGGATTGTGTGAGGCCCACTGAATATCAGAGCGCTATGTCACAGGCTCGATGCAGCAGGTGTGAAAAAAGTGACTACAGGATAAGGGAGATTTTGAATTTCTGCAGACACTTGTGGACACTGGACACTTGGATTGTGTGAGGCCCACTGAATATCAGAGCGCTATGTCACAGGCTCGATGCAGCAGGTGTGAAAAAAGTGACTACAGGATAAGGGAGATTTTGAATTTCTGCAGGCACTTGTGGACACTGGACACTTGGATTGTGTGAGGCCCACTGAATATCAGAGCGCTATGTCACAGGCTCGATGCAGCAGGTGTGAAAAAAGTGACTACAGGATAAGGGAGATTTTGAATTTCTGCAGACACTTGTGGACACTGGACACTTGGATTGTGTGAGGCCCACTGAATATCAGAGCGCTATGTCACAGGCTCGATGCAGCAGGTGTGAAAAAAGTGACTACAGGATAAGGGAGATTTTGAATTTCTGCAGACACTTGTGGACACTGGACACTTGGATTGTGTGAGGCCCACTGAATATCAGAGCGCTATGTCACAGGCTCGATGCAGCAGGTGTGAAAAAAGTGACTACAGGATAAGGGAGATTTTGAATTTCTGCAGACACTTGTGGACACTGGACACTTTTGGATTGTGTGAGGCCCACTGAATATCAGAGCGCTATGTCACAGGCTCGATGCAGCAGGTGTGAAAAAAGTGACTACAGGATAAGGGAGATTTTGAATTTCTGCAGACACTTGTGGACACTGGACACTTGGATTGTGTGAGGCCCACTGAATATCAGAGCGCTATGTCACAGGCTCGATGCAGCAGGTGTGAAAAAAGTGACTACAGGATAAGGGAGATTTTGAATTTCTGCAGACACTTGTGGACACTGGACACTTGGATTGTGTGAGGTCCACTGAATATCAGAGCGCTATGTCACAGGCTCGATGCAGCAGGTGTGAAAAAAGTGACTACAGAATACTTGTGGACACTGGACACTTGGATTGTGTGAGGCCCACTGAATATCAGAGCGCTATGTCACAGGCTCGATGGCACAGGTGTGAAAAAAGTGACTACAGGATAAGGGAGATTTTGAATTTCTGCAGACACTTGTGGACACTGGACACTTTTGGATTGTGTGAGGCCCACTGAATATCAGAGCGCTATGTCACAGGCTCGATGCAGCAGGTGTGAAAAAAGTGACTACAGGATAAGGGAGATTTTGAATTTCTGCAGACACTTGTGGACACTGGACACTTGGATTGTGTGAGGCCCACTGAATATCAGATCGCTATGTCACAGGCTCGATGCAGCAGGTGTGAAAAAAGTGACTACAGGATAAGGGAGATTTTGAATTTCTGCAGACACTTGTGGACACTGGACACTTTTGGATTGTGTGAGGCCCACTGAATATCAGAGCGCTGTGTCACAGGCTCGATGGCACGGGTGTGAAAAAGTGACTACAGGATAAGGGAGATTTTGAATTTCTGCAGACACTTGTGGACACTGGACACTTTTGGATTGTGTGAGGCCCACTGAATATCAGAGCGCTATGTCACAGGCTCGATGGCACGGGTGTGAAAAAGTGACTACAGGATAAGGGAGATTTTGAATTTCTGCAGACACTTGTGGACACTGGACACTTTTGGATTGTGTGAGGCCCACTGAATATCAGATCGCTATGTCACAGGCAGAAATTGGCTAGTGTATCACAAACTACAAGATGTATGTAGAATTGGGCAGAATAGGAATCTCCCTAGAGTGTAGGTCTGTAAGAACGGAACAAGTCCTCCACTTATCCTTCCACAGTGACACACAGATAGCTTCACTGTGGCTGTGATAACAGCCATTACACGGTACTGTGTGAGGAGCGTACACCGCTGTATGGTGTGAATAAATGCACGCTCAGTACCTCAGCAGGACAAAAAAAAAAATTGGGATTGCTTTTAAAAAAGCAGTTTGCAGAGCAGTGGGGAAACAGCAATGCAGCTGTCAGGAAGCCTTAGAAGGCAGCCTAACAACCAACACCGCTGATCCACCACAATATAGCCTCCCCTTGCACTGCACACACAGTGACTGGTGTGTTGTACAGGCAAAATCGGTAGCAGCAGAAGCAGTTTTTTCTTCTTCTTCCCTGCCTAACGCTCTCCCTACAGAATCAGCAACCTCTCCCTATGCTAAGATCGGCAGAAGTAAGATGGCGGTCGGCGTGTACGCCCTTTTATAACCCCTGTGACGCCCACCAAAGCAAGCCAATCACTTGCATGCCCTTCTGAAAGATGGTGGTGACCCCTGCCTATGTCATCACGTTGCCCACAGTGTCCGTGGATCCTGATTGGCTGAAAAAGAGCGCAAAACAAACTTTTGAAACGCGACTTTGGCGCGTAAGTCGCCGACCTCGTGGCCGACCTCATCCTAGGGTCGGGTTTCGTTTCATGAAACCCGACTTTGCCAAAAGTCGGCGACTTTTGAAATTTTTCGACCCGTTTCGCTCAACTCTACTTGTAAGCAGCGCATGGCAGGGACGTCATGCACTGCTCACAAGCAGAGCACAGCTGCCGGAATACTTGCCGGGACTGTTCATTGCAGTGAGTATTCATTGCTTTTCAGTAGCACGCAGTGTCAGCCACCGGCTTCCGGCTGCTACCAGCAGTCAAGTGTGCCAATATTTAAGAGAAATGAATATTCATAATAGGTCCGTCTTAAGGTACGGTGCATCTTATAGTGCGAAAAATATGGTATTTGATCACCTACCAACCAGCATAAATTGTGGCTCTCACAGACCTGTTAATTTTTCTTTAAGAAGCCCTCCTATTCTGCACTCATCTGCACTAATTGCACCTGTTTGAGCTTCTTATGTGTATAAAAGATACTTGTCCACAAACTCAATCTCACTCCAACCTCTCCACCATGGCCAAGACCAAAGAGCAGTCTAAGGACACCATGGCCAAAATTGTAGACCTGCACAAGGCTGGGATGGGCTCGGGACAATAGGCAACCAGCTTGATGAGAAGGCAACAACTGTTAGCACAATTATTACAAAATTGAAGAAACACAAGATGATTGTGAATCTGCCTCGGTCTGGGGCTCCATGCAAGACCTTGCCTCAGGCAGTAAGGATGATTCTGTGAAAGGTCAGGAATCAGCCCAGAACTACAGGGGAGGACCTGATCAATTGCATGAAGAGAGCTGAAGCCACAGTCTCGAGCATTATCGTTAGTAAAACAATACACCATCATGGATTAATATCCTGCAGGGCTTGCATGGTCCCCCTGCTCACGCCAGTAAATGTCCAGACCCAGAGGCATGGCTAGGGTTTTGGTTTAGGGGGGGGTGAAACGTCTGAGTGGGCCCCTAACCAGGTAACTTTGATTACAACTCGGTGACGCACCCTAATAGTGGATGTAGGAGATGACTGCGCTGTTACTGAAAATAAGATATATATGGTCAGTGGTAAATACCAGTCCTACAAAACGTATAAGTGATTACTGCACAGTTATAGTTGGTGTCTTACCGCTGACGTTCTTTCTGATGGAATCGTTCACTTTTCACGTGTTTTCCATCTGGCCCAGACAGACAATGACAACGTCTCCAGCCAGGACTCGGCTACAGAGAATACAACAAAGACACGTTTCACTTCTCATATTCCCGCCCCATTACCATGTATCCCCAACCAGCACAAACACCTCATCCTGCTGATACTCCAATGCTGAGCCACTGCTGCCGTATGTGTCCCTATTACTGCAACTGATACCCCAATGCTGAGCCGCTGCTGCTGTATGTGTCCCTATTACTGCACCTTATACCTGAATGCTGAGCCACTGCTGCCGTATGTGTCCCTAATACTGCACCTGATACCCCAATACTGAGCCGCTGCTGCCATGTGTCGCTATTACTTCACCTATTGTGTGATTCTATGTGACCTCTAAATTCTAAAGCATCCCTCTATAATATAGTAATGCCGGGTGCAAGTGCCCTAGAAAACAGTGCCCACATTTTGTCCCCTAGAATGTAATAATGCCCTCTGTGTGCCCGTTTGACAGTCACAGTAGCCTGAGTTCCCCTATAACAATAAGTGCCCACTTTACATTTAATAATGTCCTGAGTCTCCCCCCCCATGTACAGCTACCCTATACACAGTATAATGCCCCCCACTGTACAATTACTGATCCCTTAGTATCCCCCAATGATGACTCCAACACTGTATGATGGCCCCCTCACTGTAATCTCCACATTGCATGATGGCCCCCTTACTGTAATCTCCATACTGTATGTTGGCCCCCTACATAGCCTCCATATAGTATAATACACCAGATAGTCCTCAATATAGTATAATGCAGCCCCCATAGGCAGACTCTACAGTATAATGCAGCCCCCATAGGCAGATTCAATAGTATATTGCAGCCCCCCATAAGCAGACTGTAATGTAAGGCAGCACCCCCTATAGGCAGACTGTAATATAATGCAGCACTCCCCCCATAAGAAAGACTGTAATATAAGGCAGCACCCCCCTATAGACAGACTGTAGTATAACGCAGCCCTCCATCCCCTATAGGCAGACAGTAGTATAAGGTATCTCCTCAATCCACTATAGGCAGTTTGTAGTATAAGGCAGCCCCCCATCCCCTATAGGCAGACTGTAGTATAAGGTATCTCCTCGATCCCCTATAGGCAGACTGTCGTATAAGACATCACTCCCATCCCCTATAGGCAGACTGTAATATAAGGCAGCACCCCCACCCTATAGGCAGACTGAGTATAAGGCAGCCCCCCATCCCTTATAGGCAGACTGTAGTATAAGGCAGCCCCCCATCCCCTATAGGCAGACTGTAGTATAAGGCAGCCCCCCAGTCCCCTACAGGCAGACTGTAGTATAAGGCAGCACCCCCACCCTATAGGCAGACTGTAGTATAAGGCAGCACCCCCACCCTATAGGCAGACTGTAGTATAAGGCAGCCCCCCATACCCTATAGGCAGACTGTAATATAAGGCAGCACCCCCACCCTATAAGCAGACTGTAGCATAAGGCAGCACCCCCACCCTATAGGCAGATTGTAGTATAAGGCAGCACCCCCACCCTATAGGCAGACTGTAGTATAAGGCAGCTCCCCATCCCCTATAGGCAGACTGTAGTATAAGGGAGACCCCCTATAGGCAGACTGTAGTATAATGCACCCCCCATAAAAAAAAATAAATCTAATACTCACCTCTCTTGCTCCTGGCTCCTGCGATGCTCACTGCTCCCGCTCATCTCCTGACAGCGGGCGCTGGGCAGTGATGTCATCACGCCCGCTGTCAGCGAGAGAGGGATGATCGGAGAAGGGGCACTCGTTCCTTTTCTCATCACTGCGGTCAGCTGTATCAACTGGATGCCGATACAGCTGAACCTGCGATGACGGGCGGGGGGCCCACTGCTGACACCGTGCTCCCCGCCTGCTCAGGGGCCCATAGCGGTCGGGCGGCAGACCAGGGAGATCGATTCTCCCTGCTCTGCCGCAGAATGTAACTGTATCGGCGCGCTGCCACAGCCCCCCTCT
The DNA here is from genome assembly GCF_039654945.1 of Dendrobates tinctorius. Lineage (NCBI taxonomy): Eukaryota > Metazoa > Chordata > Amphibia > Anura > Dendrobatidae > Dendrobates > Dendrobates tinctorius. The sequence goes on from NW_027361676.1 coordinate 22,770,366, forward strand.
GCCCCCCGGTAGCTACGCTACTGTCCATTCCTGTTTGAAATTCACCAATGACCATCTAGATGATCCAGAGCAGGCATGTGAGAAGGTCATGTGGTCGGATGAGACCAAAATAGAACTTTTTGGTATCAACTCCACTTGCTGTGTTTGGAGGAAGAAGAAGGATGAGAACATCCCCAAGATCACCAACAGTGGAGCATGGTGGGCAAACATCCTACTTTGGGGATGCTTTTCTGCAAAGAGGACAGGACGACTGCACCGTATTGAAGGGAGGATGGATGGAAGCATGTATCTCAAGATTTTGGCTAACAACCTCCTTCCCTCAGTAGCAGCATTGAAGATGGGTCAGGTACTGGTCTTCCAGCATGACAGTGGCTCAAAACACAGTCAGGGAAACTCAGGAGTGGCTCCGTTAGAAGCATTTCAAGGTCCTGGAGTGGTCTAGCCAGTCTCCATACCTGAACCTATTTGAAAATCTTTTGAGGCAGCTGAAACTCAATGTTGCCCAGCGACAGCCCTGAAACCTGAAAGATGTAGAGAAGATCTTTATGGAAGAGTGGGCCAAAATCCCTCCTGCAGTTTGTGCAAACTTGGTCAAGAACTACAGGAAACGTCTGACCTCTGTGATTGTTAAGGTTTCTGTGCCAAATATTAGGTTTTGTTTTTCTATTGTATCAAATACTTGTGTCATGCAATAAAATGCAATTTAGTTATGTAAAAGTCTTACAAAGTGCTCTTCTGTCTCTCACAGATGAAGTGTAGTTACAGTACAATAAAAATTACAGATCTCTCCATTCTTTGTCAGTGGAAAACTTAAAAAATCGTCAGTGCACCAAATATTTGCTTTCCCCACTGCGTAAATACAGCTCTGGCAAAAATTAAGAGAACACTGCAAAATTTTCTGGATTTTTTCTCTTTATAGGTATATTTTTTAGTAAAATATAGATTGTTCTTTTAGTCTATAAACTTCTGACAACATATCTCCCATTCCAAGCAATACATTTAGTATTTTTTTCTAAAAATTAGAAATAGTCAAAATGAAATAAAAGAACTAGTGCTTTCAGACCTCAAATAATGGTAAGAAAACAAGTTCATAATCAATTAGAAACAGCAATACTGATGTTTTAACTCATGAATAGAGTTGAGCGATACCAGCCGATACTTGAAAATATCGGATCGGAATGGATCGGCCGATCTTAAAAAAAAGTATCGGTATCGCCGATTCCGATACCGGGAACCAATGCAAGTCAATGGGGCCAAAATATCGGAATTAAAAAAAACCCTTTCTTTCCTTGTAGGTTAATTCTACATGAAGAAAAACAACTAAGAATAATGTAGAATGTATTGTGGGAGGTGGAGGAGACATTAAAGCCATAGAGGTTTAGCCCAATCAAATGGAATAGCAGGAATTAAACTTTTTTTTTTAAAGATGTTAGGAGTTACAAAGATATTGACTATGTTAGCCTCATTTATATTTTGCCAGACATGTATGTCTTCTTCTTCTACTTCCTTTTTTTACATTCTTTTTCTTCTTCTTCTACTTCCTTTTTTTACATTCTTCTTCTTCTTCTTCTACTTCCTTTTTTTACATTCTTCTTCTTATTCCTTTTTTTACATTCTTCTTCTTCTTCTTCTACTTCCTTTTTTTACATTCTTCTTCTTCTTCTTCTTCTTCTTCTTCTTCTTCTTCTTCTTCTTCTTCTTCTTCCTTTTCTTACATTCTTCATATTCTTCTTATTCAACAATTATTATTCTACATATTCAGCTTCTTCATCTTCTTCCTATTCTTCTTCATCATATTCTTGTTTGTGTCAGGCATTCCTGTAGTTGTTATCTAGAAAAGTTAGAAGTTTACACCTTCCGTTCTGCCTGTCACAAAAGATTTACAACAGGATTTGTCCGCGTTCAGTTTGGCCTGCAGAAGCAGGCCTTTTCCAGGGGCACCACGAGGAGGAACGGACTCACCCCCATACACTGCTTAGTCTTCTTCTGCTTATAAATAAGATAATATCATTTGCTCAGAGTATTAGTCTTATGCTTAATGTTCTTCTGCTTTGTTTTTTTTATGCTTCTTTGTCTTCTCTCTCTTGTTGTTCTGCATCTTGGTGGTTGTCTTCCTGTTCTTTGTCCTCTTGAACCAGCTGACGGTACTGGCACCCGGAGGGGCAGCAGAAGGAACAAGAGCCAATGGCACTACCGAGGACCAGCTGACGGTGCTGGAACCCGGTTACTAAGCAGGAGGTACCTGTGCTACAAAGCACTACCAAGGACCAGCAGACGTTGCCGGAACTCGGATACCGAGATGGAGGCACCTAGGCCAAACGCTCTGACGAGAACCAGCTGACGGTGCTGGAACCCGGAGGGGTAGCATAAGCTGCAAGAGCAAATGGAAATAGCGAGGACCAGCTGACAGTGCTGGCACCCGGAGGGGCAGCAGAAGGAATAAGAGCCAATGGCACAACCGAGGACCAGCTGACGGTGCTGGAACCCGGTTACTAAGCAGGAGGTACCTGTGCTACAAAGCACTACCAAGGACCAGCAGACGTTGCCGGAACTCGGATACCGAGATGGAGGCACCTAGGCCAAAGGCTCTGACGAGAACCAGCTGACGGTGCTGGAACCCGGAGGGGTAGCATAAGCTGCAAGAGCAAATGGAAATAGCGAGGACCAGCTGACAGTGCTGGCACCCGGAGGGGCAGCAGAAGGAATAAGAGCCAATGGCACAACCGAGGACCAGCTGACGGTGCTGGAACCCGGTTACTAAGCAGGAGGTACCTGTGCTACAAAGCACTACCAAGGACCAGCAGACGTTGCTGGAACTCGGATACCGAGATGGAGGCACCTAGGCCAAAGGCTCTGATGAGAACCAGCTGACGGTGCTGGAACCCGGAGGGGTATCAGAAGTTACCCCTGAAAAGCAAAGTTGGCATGCCGCAAGCTGGCCGCAGTTACCGAATCACACAGTCCTACAGGGGGTGCTTGTCCTACTGGCACTATGGAACAAACCTTTCTTACCAGAACCCGCAGTCCACATAGGAAGCACCTAAACTGCTGGCACCCTAGCCTCGGCTAACCCAACCGCAACACGACATGGCAACTTGGGGTGGCAAACTGACATTGACACTTCCCGGAAACAGCAGGCAGGGCTGGAACCAAGCTGGGCAGGAGGGAGTACCCGTGCCAAAGTCAGTTATGAGCAGCAACTGGCGATGTTGGAGCCCAGGACAAGCACTTAGCAGGCTGAGGCCTGATGTGCTGTCAATTGGGAGGCAGCAGGACAGATTGCCATCAAAACAGCAGGGGAACAGCTGACGTTACTGAACCCCACAAACACAGGAGCTAGTGTTTTACTCTGTGAAGACGGCACTTCCGAGCAACAACTGGCTGTGTTGAAGCCCAGGGACAAGCACGGAGCAGGCTTAGGCTGCATTGAAGAAATTTTAAGATCGGTTGTAGACTACTAATTTGAACCAAGCTCCACTTAGGCCTGTGGATTCACTGATTTTCGTATTTCCCCTGTCCTCCAACCCCGCCAGTTACAGCTCCGAAGTGGCGTCTGCACAATCCACACTTGTTCCTGTGTTACAGGTGTTCAGTCCGGTCAGTTAATCCCCTGATGTGTGTCCGGCAATGTCGCCTGCTCTGTCCACATTCCGATAATGGGAATGTGGACAGAGCAGGCGACATTGCCGGACACACATCAGGGGATTAACTGATCGGACTGAACACCTGTAACACAGGAACAAGTGTGGATTGTGCAGACGCCACTTCGGAGCTGTAACTGGCAGGGTTGGAGGACAGGGGAAATACGAGAGACAGTGGAGCCACAGGCCTAATTGGAGCACGGTTAAAAATCAGTAGTGGTACGACTGTGTAGGCAGCAGGAGACTTTGCCATCCACACAGCAGGGGATCAGCTGACATTACTGAACCCCACTGAGACACGGGAGCAAGTATCTCTTTCCGTGTGGACGGCACTTCCGAACTACAACTGGCTGTGTTGAAGCCCAGGAAATAGGAGGGTGTAGGCAGAGGCCTACTGTATTTTGAATGAGTTTACAGCAGGAGAGACTGCCATCCACACAGCAGGGGATCAGCTGACGTTACTGAACCCCACTGAGACACGGGAGCAAGTATCTCTTTCCGTGTGGACGGCACTTCCGAACTACAACTGGCTGTGTTGAAGCCCAGGAAATAGGAGGGTGTAGGCAGAGGCCTACTGAATTTTGAATGAGGTGACAGCAGGAGAGACTGCCATCCACACAGCAGGGGATCAGCTGACGTTACTGAACCCCACTGAGACACGGGAGCAAGTGTCTCTTTCCGTGTGGACGGCACTTCCGAACTACAACTGGCTGTGTTGAAGCCCAGGAAATAGGAGGGTGTAGGCAGAGGCCTACTGTATTTTGAATGAGTTTACAGCAGGAGAGACTGCCATCCACACAGCAGGGGATCAGCTGACGTTACTGAACCCCACTGAGACACGGGAGCAAGTATCTCTTTCCGTGTGGACGGCACTTCCGAACTACAACTGGCTGTGTTGAAGCCCAGGAAATAGGAGGGTGTAGGCAGAGGCCTACTGAATTTTGAATGAGGTGACAGCAGGAGAGACTGCCATCCACACAGCAGGGGATCAGCTGACGTTACTGAACCCCACTGAGACACGGGAGCAAGTATCTCTTTCCGTGTGGACGGCACTTCCGAACTACAACTGGCTGTGTTGAAGCCCAGGAAATAGGAGGGTGTAGGCAGAGGCCTACTGTATTTTGAATGAGTTTACAGCAGGAGAGACTGCCATCCACACAGCAGGGGATCAGCTGACGTTACTGAACCCCACTGAGACACGGGAGCAAGTATCTCTTTCCGTGTGGACGGCACTTCCGAACTACAACTGGCTGTGTTGAAGCCCAGGAAATAGGAGGGTGTAGGCAGAGGCCTACTGAATTTTGAATGAGGTGACAGCAGGAGAGACTGCCATCCACACAGCAGGGGATCAGCTGACGTTACTGAACCCCACTGAGACACGGGAGCAAGTATCTCTTTCCGTGTGGACGGCACTTCCGAACTACAACTGGCTGTGTTGAAGCCCAGGAAATAGGAGGGTGTAGGCAGAGGCCTACTGAATTTTGAATGAGGTGACAGCAGGAGAGACTGCCATCCACACAGCAGGGGATCAGCTGACGTTACTGAACCCCACTGAGACACGGGAGCAAGTGTCTCTTTCCGTGTGGACGGCACTTCCGAACTACAACTGGCTGTGTTGAAGCCCAGGAAATAGGAGGGTGTAGGCAGAGGCCTACTGTATTTTGAATGAGTTTACAGCAGGAGAGACTGCCATCCACACAGCAGGGGATCAGCTGACGTTACTGAACCCCACTGAGACACGGGAGCAAGTATCTCTTTCCGTGTGGACGGCACTTCCGAACTACAACTGGCTGTGTTGAAGCCCAGGAAATAGGAGGGTGTAGGCAGAGGCCTACTGTATTTTGAATGAGTTTACAGCAGGAGAGACTGCCATCCACACAGCAGGGGATCAGCTGACGTTACTGAACCCCACTGAGACACGGGAGCAAGTATCTCTTTCCGTGTGGACGGCACTTCCGAACTACAACTGGCTGTGTTGAAGCCCAGGAAATAGGAGGGTGTAGGCAGAGGCCTACTGAATTTTGAATGAGGTGACAGCAGGAGAGACTGCCATCCACACAGCAGGGGATCAGCTGACGTTACTGAACCCCACTGAGACACGGGAGCAAGTGTCTCTTTCCGTGTGGACGGCACTTCCGAACTACAACTGGCTGTGTTGAAGCCCAGGAAATAGGAGGGTGTAGGCAGAGGCCTACTGTATTTTGAATGAGTTTACAGCAGGAGAGACTGCCATCCACACAGCAGGGGATCAGCTGACGTTACTGAACCCCACTGAGACACGGGAGCAAGTATCTCTTTCCGTGTGGACGGCACTTCCGAACTACAACTGGCTGTGTTGAAGCCCAGGAAATAGGAGGGTGTAGGCAGAGGCCTACTGTATTTTGAATGAGTTTACAGCAGGAGAGACTGCCATCCACACAGCAGGGGATCAGCTGACGTTACTGAACCCCACTGAGACACGGGAGCAAGTATCTCTTTCCGTGTGGACGGCACTTCTGAACTACAACTGGCTGTGTTGAAGCCCAGGAAATAGGAGGGTGTAGGCAGAGGCCTACTGAATTTTGAATGAGGTGACAGCAGGAGAGACTGCCATCCACACAGCAGGGGATCAGCTGACGTTACTGAACCCCACTGAGACACGGGAGCAAGTGTCTCTTTCCGTGTGGACGGCACTTCCGAACTACAACTGGCTGTGTTGAAGCCCAGGAAATAGGAGGGTGTAGGCAGAGGCCTACTGTATTTTGAATGAGTTTACAGCAGGAGAGACTGCCATCCACACAGCAGGGGATCAGCTGACGTTACTGAACCCCACTGAGACACGGGAGCAAGTATCTCTTTCCGTGTGGACGGCACTTCCGAACTACAACTGGCTGTGTTGAAGCCCAGGAAATAGGAGGGTGTAGGCAGAGGCCTACTGTATTTTGAATGAGTTTACAGCAGGAGAGACTGCCATCCACACAGCAGGGGATCAGCTGACGTTACTGAACCCCACTGAGACACGGGAGCAAGTGTCTCTTTCCGTGTGGACGGCACTTCCGAACTACAACTGGCTGTGTTGAAGCCCAGGAAATAGGAGGGTGTAGGCAGAGGCCTACTGTCTTTGTAATGCGGAGACAGCAGGAGAGACTGCCATCTCCACAGCAGGGGAACAGCTGGCAGTGCTGAACCCCACTAACACTTGAACGAACGTGTTTGGTTCTGTGGAGACGACACTTCTGAACACCAACTGACGCTGTTGGAGCCCAGGATTAGGCGAGGAGCAGGCTGGGGCCTACTGGATTTTGGCAGGTGAATGCAGCAGGAGACTTGCCATCTCCACAGCAGGGGAACAGCTGGCAGTGCTGAACCCCACTAACACTTGAACGAATGTGTTTGGTTCTGTGGAGACGACACTTCTGAACACCAACTGACGCTGTTGGAGCCCAGGATTAGGCGAGGAGCAGGCTGGGGCCTACTGGATTTTGGCAGGTGAAGGCAGCAGGAGACTTGCCATCTCCACAGCAGGGGAACAGCTGGCAGTGCTGAACCCCACTAACACTTGAACGAATGTGTTTGGTTCTGTGGAGACGACACTTCTGAACACCAACTGACGCTGTTGGAGCCCAGGATTAGGCGAGGAGCAGGCTGGGGCCTACTGGATTTTGGCAGGTGAATGCAGCAGGAGACTTGCCATCTCCACAGCAGGGGAACAGCTGGCAGTGCTGAACCCCACTAACACTTGAACGAACGTGTTTGGCTCTGTGGAGACGACACTTCTGAACACCAACTGACGCTGTTGGAGCCCAGGATTAGGCGAGGAGCAGGCTGGGGCCTACTGGATTTTGGCAGGTGAAGGCAGCAGGAGACTTGCCATCTCCACAGCAGGGGAACAGCTGGCAGTGCTGAACCCCACTAACACTTGAACGAATGTGTTTGGCTCTGTGGAGACGACACTTCTGAACACCAACTGACGCTGTTGGAGCCCAGGATTAGGCGAGGAGCAGGCTGGGGCCTACTGGATTTTGGCAGGTGAAGGCAGCAGGAGACTTGCCATCTCCACAGCAGGGGAACAGCTGGCAGTGCTGAACCCCACTAACACTTGAACGAATGTGTTTGGTTCTGTGGAGACGACACTTCTGAACACCAACTGACGCTGTTGGAGCCCAGGATTAGGCGAGGAGCAGGCTGGGGCCTACTGGATTTTGGCAGGTGAATGCAGCAGGAGACTTGCCATCTCCACAGCAGGGGAACAGCTGGCAGTGCTGAACCCCACTAACACTTGAACGAATGTGTTTGGCTCTGTGGAGACGACACTTCTGAACACCAACTGACGCTGTTGGAGCCCAGGATTAGGCGAGGAGCAGGCTGGGGCCTACTGGATTTTGGCAGGTGAATGCAGCAGGAGACTTGCCATCTCCACAGCAGGGGAACAGCTGGCAGTGCTGAACCCCACTAACACTTGAACGAATGTGTTTGGCTCTGTGGAGACGACACTTCTGAACACCAACTGACGCTGTTGGTGCCCAGGATTACGCATGCCGCATGCAGAGGCCAATGGGCAGCGGTTTTTATGGAGGTTGTGGACTACTACTGATTCTAACCATGCTCCACTTAGGCCTCTGGCTCCACTGTCTCTACTATTTACCCTGGCCTCCAACCCCGCCAGCTACATCTCTGAAGTGGCGTCAGCACAATCTACACTTGTTCCTGTGTTACTGGTGCTCAGTCCCATCAGTTGATCCCCTGATGTTTGTCCGGCAAGTTCGCCAGCTCTGTCCTCATTCCCACTACTGGTTATGGGAATGTGGACAGAGCAGGAGACCTTGCCGGACACACATCAGGGGATAAACTGATGGGACTGAGCCACAGGAACACAGGAACAAGTGTAGATTGTGCTGACGCCACTTCAGAGATGTAGATGGCGGGGTTGGAGGTCAGGGGAAATAGTAGAGACAGTGGAGCCAGAGACCTAAGTTGGGCACGGTTAAAAATCAGTAGTGGTTTGAATGTTGATGGAGCTGGTGACTCTGCCGTCCACACAGCAGGGGATCAGCTGGCATTACTGAACCCCAGTAACACAGGAGCTAGTGTGTTTCTCTGTGCAGACGACACATCTGAGCGACAACTGGCTGTGTTGAAGCACAGGGATTATAGTTCAGGTGGTAGAAAAATGAACACACCAGCAGACCTGGATACAGTTGCCAACCACTAATTTAGTCTGTAAGAGGAATGGCAAAGTCTTTGGAGATCCAGGCCTTGTTCATTTTCAGAAAAGTCAGCCGGTCAACATTATCGGAAGATAGTCGCGTGCGACGGTCTGTTAGTACACCACCTGCGGCACTAAAGACACGTTCCGATAATACACTGGCAGCAGGGCAAGCCAGCACCTCCAATGCATACTGGCTAAGCTCTGGCCATGTATCCAGCTTAGAGACCCAAAACTTGAAGGGGGAAGAGCCATCTGGGAGTACAGCGACAGGGCAAGACATGTAGTCTGACACCATCTGACGGAAGCGTTGCCTCCTGCTGACTCGAGGCGTCGCTGATGGTGTAGACAATTGTGGTGGACACACAAAACTTTGCCACATTTGGGCCATAGTGGTCTTGCCTTGTGCTGCGGCACTGCCTCTGCTCCCTCTTTGTGCAGAGTTTCCTCCACTGCCTCGACGCACAGAGCTGCTTTGTAAAGCACTTGCAACAATGCTGTCGGGTGGAATGGAAAACATTATGGACTGCACCAGTGACTCTTCGTACTCCCGCATTTTACGCTCCCGGTTCAACGTTGGTATGAGCCTTTGTACGCTGTCCCGGTAGCGAGGATCTAGGAGGGTGTACACCCAATAATCAGCCGAGACGAGAATGTGGGCGATGCGGCGGTCGTTTCTCAGGCACTGCAGCATGAAATCAACCATGTGCTGCAGACTCCCAACTGCCAAAGAACCGCTGTCCCCTGTTTGAGGCGTGACCTCGACCTGCTCTGCATCACCCCACCCTCGCTGTACATACTGAGTAGAGGTTTGTGTACCTCCCTCCTCTGGAGAGATGTCTTCCTCCTCCATCGACTCCTCCTCATCCTCCTCACAAAGTGTCCCCTGCCTAGGCCTTTGTGAGGAAACACGTAGCGCAGACTGTCCAGAAGCAGATGGCATTTGGGACTCCTCATCCTCCACCTCTTCTGAAACCTCATCCCTTAGTGCTTGCAGTGTTTGTTGAAGCAGGCAGATAAGGGGGACAGTCATGCTGACTAGTGCATCATCTGCACTCGCCATCCGCGTGGATTCATCGAAGGCACGCAAAACGAGGCAGATGTCCTTCATAGAGGCCCACTCAATGGTGCTGAAGTGTGAACGGCGCACAGTGCGACTTGTTTGCGCCTGATGCAGCTGGTACTCCATGACTGCTGCCTGCTGCTCACACAACCGCTCCAACATATGTAACGTTGAATTCCACCGGGTGGGTAGGTCACATATGATGCGATGTTCTGGAAGGCCAAATCGTCGCTGCAGAGCAGCGAGGCGCGATCTTGCCGTGCTGGAACGTCGCAAGTGAGCGCACTCTATGCGGACCTTGTGCAACAGTGCATCAAGATCCGGATAGTCCCTCAGAAAGCTCTGCACGACCAAGTTAAGAACATGTGCCAGACATGGGATGTGTGTGAGGTTGCCTAGGCCAAGAGCTGCCACCAGATTTCGGCCATTGTCACACACTACCAAGCCCGGCTGGAGATTCGCTGGCCCAAACCACACATCGCTCTCCAGCTTGATAGCATTCCAGAGCTCCTGCGCTGTGTGGCTTCGATTCCCCAAAGAAATTAATTTGAGTACAGCCTGTTGACGTTTGGCCACGGCTGTGCTCATATCGGTCGTAACAGGCTCCTGCTCTGCTGTTTCTGAGGAACTTGAGTAGGAGGAGGAGTCTATGTGTACAGACTGGAGTCCTGCAATCCGTGGCGTTGGAAGAACACGTACAGCGCCACTCTCCAGATCCGTACCCGGCTCCACAACATTGACCCAGTGGGCAGTGAGGGAAAGGTATCGTCCCTGTCCATGGTTACTGGTCCACGCATCGGTGGTCAGGTGGACCTTGCTACTAACGGCGTTTAGTAGCGCATGTTTTATTTTGCCCTCAACATGTTTCTGCAGGGCAGGGACGGCTCGCCTGCTGAAATAAAAGCGGCTGGGCACGTTGTATTGGGGGACTGCCAATGCCATTAAGTCCCGGAAGGTGTCAGTGTCCACCAGCCTGAATGACAGCATTTCAACTGCCAGAAGTTTGGCAATGCCAGCATTCAGAGACTGTGCTCGGGGATGGTTTGCCGAGTAAGGGCGCCTTTTATCCCATGCCTGTGCTACCGATGGCTGTGATGGATGGGAACGTGCTGTTATGGGTGGAATCTGACAGGGTCTCCGGACAACAGTGGCAGAGGTTCTTCCTTGGCGATCCTGTGAGGAAGCCGAACCAGCAGTGTGTGAGCTGGAGGAAGAGGGCCCAACACGAACTGAAGAGGTGGTAGGTGGTGCTGTACGTTGGCCTACGTCTTGAGGGTGTCTCTGCAACTCCAACTCGTGCTTGGTGCGCACATGTTTCCACATATTTGTGGTATTGAGGTTGCTGACATTTCTCCCTCTTTTGACTCTCTGATGACACAGCTTGCATTTGACAAAGCAAATGTCATCTGCAACTGTGTCAAAAAAGGACCACGCACTGCAACTCTTGTGAGCGCCCGGTTTGCCTTTGGAAGGAGGAATGCTCCTAACGGGTGCCGAAGTGGAGGGTACAGGCAACCAAGTCTTCCCCCTCCCTCTGCCTCCTGTTTTGGCCGGTAGGGGAATCTCTTCCTCCGAGCTGCTCCCACCACCTTCCTGTTGCTCACGCCATGATGGGTCAAGGACCTCATCATCTTCCCTCCCCTCTTCAAACAGCTGCTTCTCCGGGGTTGTCTCGCCAGCACCGTACGCACCAGAAAGTGGCAACTGAGTCTCGTCATCATCTGATGCGTACTGAGGTGTGCTGACCATAGGCACTGGCCCACTCGCCTCTTCAGATTCAGAGGGACAAAGAAGTTGCGCATCACTGCATACTCCCTCTTCTTCACATTCAGGAATGCTGCTTGGCTGGCCCCCTCTTTCCAAGCCAACAGATTCCGAGAACAGAAGTAGAGATTGTGATGGCTCCTGTCCATGTCTCTCTGACTGCCTGGGCACTTTGGCAGGTGGTGAAGAGACAGATGGTTGCTCTTCGGTGCTCTGACCCTGAGAGGATGCGGAAGTAATTGAAGTCGATGCGTTAGCTGCCATCCATCCGACAACGGCTTCAATTTGTTCCTCCCGCAGCAGTGGGGTACGTTGAGGTCCTACAAAGCTGCGCATAAAGGACTGTTGCCTGCTAAAACTGGGGGATGCTGATCCACTGGTGCCCGCAGCAGGCCCAGAATCCCCACGTCCTCTACCTGTAGAATCCCCACGTCCTCTCCCTGCAGAATCCCCACGTCCTCTCCCTGCTGAAACTCCACGCCCACGCCCACGCCCCCGCGCCTTACTCCCTGCCTTCTTCATCTTGCAAGACTGCTTAAGATAGGCAAAAAAGTACAAAGGGGGGCCTTAGTGTGCTTATTCCTGAACAGCTGGTTACAGGTACAAGAAACACTAATTTTATGAAGTGTGTGTGTGTGGACTAGACTTTAATAGGAGCTGATGTGGCCTACACAAGTTCAAAATGTAGTGTTTGGTGAACTTTTTATGTGGTTTCTTTGTTTGAAACAAACTCAAAGTATGAGAACAAAGAATTGAAACTGATAGTATCACCAACTTTTTGGAGCTATTACAATGCAGGCAGGTAACCTACAATGCAAAAGATGAGGCTCCAAAAAAATTGGGTAATACTAATCTGGCTGCGCCGGCAGGGCACAAGCCAGAAAAAAAGGCTCCTCTATCTACTCCTATATAGTGTTTGCAACCAACCAATGTTGATGGATACGGATGGATGCACACTAATAGGAGAAGAAAAAATGAGCTGCACTCAGAGACAAATATGTGTGAGGCAGTGACGCACGTTGAGCGTCCTACAACCAGACGTAGCTGCAGGACACTCTACTCAGCGTGAGCTGCACTCACACACAGTCAGAGACCTCTCAGACAGCCGTCAACAGTGCAGCTAAGTGGGCACTGGCACTGACAGGCTGCAGAAAGGCTCCGCTGTGTACTCCTATATAGTGTTTGCAACCACCGTAGATGGAGACGGATGGATGCACACTAATAGAAGAAAAAATGAGCTGCACTCAAATAAAAATATGTGTGAGGCAGTGACGCACGCTGAGCGTCCTACAGCCAGACGTAGCTGCAGGACACACTACTCAGCGTGAGCTGCACTCACACACAGTCAGAGACCTCTCAGACAGCCGTGAACAGTGCAGCAAAGTGGACACTAGCACTGAAAGGCTGCAGAAAGGCTCCGCTGTCTACTACTAGTGTTTGCAACCAACGTATATGGATACGGATGGAAGCACACTAGATTGAAATTATTTAAAAAATGCAGCTCAAAAAATAAAAGATGTATGAGGCAGCAGTGATCACACTGGGTGGCCTACAGCCTGACGTGGCTGCAGGACCCACTCCACAGCGTGAGCTGCACTCACACAGCCCTTGCAGACAGCTGTGAAAACAGCGCTGCTAGGGAAAAGCAAGCTACAGTGGTGGTTTATGTAGCCTGGATAAAGCACAATATTGTTTTTAGAATCGCTATTTCTAACTGTCCCTCACAGTCTTCTACAGCAGCCTGTCCCTAACTGAATTCACAGCAGAGTGACCAGAAATGGCGGCTGCGGTGGCTTTTATAGTGCATCATGACATCATTTCGGCAGCCAATCACAGCCATGCCAATAGTTAACATGCCTACATGCCTAACAGGATGTGCCCACACTTCGGAGGATTCCCATTGGCTTAATCAAAGCAAGCAGGCTCATAGCATGATGGGAACTTCCTATTCCGATTCCGATCCCGGAATCCGATATGAAAAAAGTATCGGAATTAAGTATCGGAATTCCGATACCGCTGATATCGGCCGATACCCGATACTTGCGGTATCGGAATGCTCAACACTACTCATGAAGAGTTCAGAAATCAATATTATGTGGAATAACCATGATTTTTAATTACAGCTTTCATGCGTCTTGGCATGCTTTCCACCAGTCTTTCACACTGGAGCAAAAAGTAAAGCAGTTCTTTGTTTGATGGCTTGTGACTATCCATCGTCCTCTTGATTACCATATATACTCGTGTATAAGCCAACCCATGTATAAGCCAACCCCCCCTAATTTTGCCACAAACAAAATGAGAAAGCTTATTGACTCGTATATAAGCCGAAGGTGGAATCCGTAGACTATGCCCCCATATGCTGCTCCATAGTTTATGCCCCCATATGCTGCTCCATAGACTATGCCCCCATATGCTGCTCCATAGACTATGCCCCCATATGCTGCTCCATAGACTATGCCCCCATATGCTGCTCCATAGACTATGCCCCCATATGCTGCTCCATAGACTATGCCCCCCATAAGCTGCTCCATAGAATATGCCCCCATATGCTTCTCCATAGTTTATGCCCCCATATGCTTCTCCATGGAATATGCCCCTATATGCTGCTCCACAGATTATGCCCCCATATGCTTCTACATAGTTTATGCCCCCCATATGCTGCCCCATAGACTATGCCCCCATATGCTGCTCCATAGACTATGCCCCATAGACTATGCCCCCATATGCTGCTCCATAGACTATGCCCCCATATGCTGCTCCATAGAATATGCCCCCATATGCTGCAAAAAAAATGAAAAAATCGCCATACTCACCTCTCCTGGGTCCATCGCCGCTGTCTGCCGCTTCTTGTGTCAGTGACTATTCAGCCAGCAGAGGGCGTGGTGCGCACTAACCATGTCACCGCTGCCCCCTGCTGCCTAAATGTCACTGACACAGGATGCAGCAGAGACAGCGATGAGCAGCGATAGACCGGGGGACAGGTGAATATCGCTATACTCACTCATCCTGCCGCAGTCTCTGCAGCCTCGCTTCTCAACTGTCTCCCTTCCTGTCTTCAGCGGTCACGTGGTACCGCTCATTAGACTCATGAATATGCGCATATTCATGAGTGTAATGAGCGGTACCACGTGACTGCTGAAGACAGGAAGGGAGACAGTGGAGAAGCGAGGCTGCAGAGACCGCGGCAGGACAGGTAAGTATGATCTCTGACACCCCCGCTCCCCCTCCCCCGCTGATCCTCAGGTATATGACCTGTGTATAAGCCGAGTGGGGGACTTCCAGCCCAAAAAAATGGGCTGAAAATCTCAGCTTATACACGAGTATTTACGGTACATTCCAGAGGTCTTCAATGGGGTTCAGGTCTGGAGATTGGGCTGGCCATGACAGGGTTTTGATGTGGGGTCTCTTAATTTTTGCCAGAGCTGTATATATACTCCGACACACATTCAGTTGAAGTGCATTGTGCTGGAATACATGCTGCCGGACAATCAGAAGCCAGCAGCTGACGTCATCATTCACGTGATTGAGGGCGCATGGCAGTGACGTTATGCGCCCCTGTCGCTTGCACGCTGAGTCACCTGCCAGCTTCAAAAAAGGATGCCATGCGGCAGAGAAGTGTATAATCATTGTTTTTTCAAAAGCAGCAGAATGGGGGACATATACCAAGCTGAGCCCAGAATGGGGAACATATATACTCAGGAAGGGTGCTATATATACTGTATATATACACAAGAATGAGGCCTAGCAAAAGGGACATGCATATCAGGATGGAGAACATATAGACCAGGATGTACCCAGTATGGGGGGCATATACACTAGGATGGGGAACATATATTCCAGGATGGGGCACATATATAACAGAATGGAGGACATAAATATATACCAGGATGGGATCAAGATGAGGGACATATGTACGAGGAAGGAGCCCAGAATGGGGGACATTACTACATAATGGGGGAGGTTGGCTACTTGTATGTCCTTTTAGGATTTAGAATGTTACAAAGGCTCATACATCTGACCAACTTGCAGGGGCGGGGAGGCGGTAGCGGTGGAGCCCAGGTCCAAATTTTGCATTGGGGCCCATCGGACTCTAGTTACACCACTGAATACTTTTAGAAGTAAATGATTCTCATGATTCTCAGGCTCTGACTGCTCCACATTCATGAATACCATTAATCATTCATGTGATTTAATATGATAGCCTAATAAAACACATATTACATTTCTTAGAATTCACCAACAGCAATTGTTACATTGATGAGAAGATTACAAGAATGGTAATTTACCTGTTTAAATTACAAAATGTCACAGAAGGAAATTCAATCTTGTCCATATATTGAACAGTCACTGAAGTGGTTGTCGGCCAACTGAAATAATTGATAACTCGGATATAGACTTGTGTTAAGGCTGCAATGACAAAAATCATGACCACAGCACTCCAGAGCACTCTACGGATTTGCCCACTTGTTCCAGAGGAATTACTTTTTACGAGGTTATGCAATCCATGGAAGGAGGTGGAAACAGCAAAATCATGGTTAAACTTCCGACGATCTTCTACACATGGAGCTGTATGTTTTCTAAAATAGGAATGTATCTTATACCAGAAGGCTAAAAGAAAAGTGATAATTACCATTATTTTATAGAGTCTGTCTATAACACTGATACACAGTTACAAAACTATAACAACACATAACTTACATTATGAGTTAGATTCTCATATCATTAGGGATCATTGGGTCCATCAAAGAAAATAATTCTGAGCACCCACCCTTCATTATGCAGATTATGGTAATGTCTGCTTGCAATCACATTGTAGTCTTTGCTGTTGTCATTGCATATATTAATATTATTACTATCATCCACAAAAATTCTACCCTAGCAATTGGGCCCAAAATCAGCTCCAGGTGAACCTTGAAAGCCCAATGTTGTGTCACAGTTCACCAAAGAAATTTCTGGTAAGTCAGTCTAAGTTTAGTGCAAAATGAGTATGAACTGCACTGCTCTAATCAAGGGTGCAAGTGAAAGATTTGGTATCATCATAGTAATCCAAATGAAGGCACATTGCCTTATCCATATTGTTAATAAAGTAGTTTTCCCAAAATAACAAGTAATCCCCTATTTATAGGTGTGGAACTACTTGCTGTTCGCTGTGGGTTTGACTTTTGAGACCCCCAGTGATTCTGACAATGGAGCCAGGCAGAGCCCTTTCTTGAATGGAGTAGAGGTGCAGATGCCCAATCTTGAATGGAGTAGAGGTGCGCATGCCTAATCTTGAGTGGAGTAGAGGTGCAGATGCCCAATCTCCATTCCATTCACTTTCTACGGGACTATGGGAAACACCTGGGTGCCATACTCAGCTTTCTCCAGGAGTCCTATAGAAAATAAATAAACTGGAGGTGGAGCAAAAGCAAAAGAGTCCCATTCTTGGGCTTTTGGAAGCCCCATTCTCAGGATCCTATCGATAGGAAATAACTTGCGTTTTTGAAAAAACCTCGTTATCTTGGTATCCAGCTTTAGACAGTCAGAAGCATGACGATAGTATAGCTATTTTATAAGCCCCAAGCGTTCAGTCCATTTGGATCTTTCTTAGAAGTAGTTAACTAAAGCTAATGAAGCATTGTTTGAGGGGCCCACTCTTCACATATCTCAGACATGTTTAAGATATGCGTTCAAAAGATGCAAAACAAATAATTAGATATATAGCCAAAACCCCATAATTAGAATACTATGCAAACAACATATACAGCCAAGCCCCATAATTAAAATACTATGCAAACAAGATATATAGCCATAAATGAAGCACTAATCATTCATCATTAGCTTTGACCATAATTCCTACATCCTGCAAACATTAAGTATAACAAATTTAATTGATCAGGATACTTTTTAGTATAGCGTCTTGTTGACCAAGTTGAAATGCTACATTAGAAGACCTGCAGTATCATATCATTGTATATTCACAGAAAATAAATAATAAATGACAGGCCGCCATAATCACTTCATAAATACAGAACTATTTAAGTTTAAGGTTTACATACTACCTTTATGCTGCACATTTGACTTATTTGGTTGATCCATTTTGCAAAGGAGAAAATGATGAATTCATGCGATGTGTAAGAATACTTGTAGTTTTATAGGAAGTCCATTGTGGGTGGAGAACTTATTACTTGTGCATAATCCAGTTGTTATGCTGCCTGAGTTGCTAAAGTGCACTTCCCTTCCTAATAGTACAGGCCTAATAACACTAATGGAAGGTCAATAAAATGTTCTGATCTGAATAGGTGTGATCAACAATGCACAGCAGCGATTTCTACACTATTGAATGTTACAGAAACAAGTCTAGCTGCCATCCGCTAGCCACTGATAAAACTTCTGCTTAATAAATATGTGTGTTGGATTATAAAAAAAAATGATTGGACTGAATAACCCCTTTAATGGTCTAAAATCAGCAGTGGGGACCACAAGGATCTATTTTAGAACCAATTCTTTTTAATCTCTATTATTGACCTTTTGGTTGGGATGAAAGTAAATTGTCTGTCTTTGCAAATTTGCAACTGGAATATTTCATTCAGGGATATCTAGGGTGTGGTATTTTAGTGTTCCCTTTATTTTTTTGAGCAGTGTATAACTGTCTAATGTGTCTACCAATACTTTAATATAATTTTGAGCTATTATTTATGAGACAGATACTTATTATTATACACTGCTCAAAAAATAAAGGGAACACTAAAATACCACATCCTAGATATCTCTGAATATCTCTGACCATTCAGGTCAGTTATAAACAACTCAATATATGTGACGTTCAGGAAAAGATAACGTCCGAGAGTGGACCCTCTGGGTAGCGGATCCGGAGCCCCTGGGTCGAGCGCACCAGGTGATGACCGACCCCTGTACAGGGATCGTTAGGGGCAGGACCGCAGAGGGCAGAACCGAGACTGCTGGAACCGAGAGGGGCGGCTCGAGGGACTGGAGAAGGCAACCGGCTGGCGAGGCTTACCAAGGCCCGGAACTCCGTGCGGGAGGATGAGGACAGAGGGCTGGACGCTGGGCAGGGAACAGAACGGACACCGGAGGACGGAACAGAGACAGGGAACCGGGGAGACAAAGGTAGTGGCACTAGAAGTAGGCAGGACAGATGACGGGCAGGAAGACAGGGCAAACACCAGAGGTAGAGACAGCAAGACTAGGAAACGTAAGAGACGAAAAGAGACCTATAGGAACCTAACCTATAGGCGGCCAAATTAGAGCAGGTATGGACACACAATAATCAGGCATCCTCCCCTTGTGGGAGACGCCTGATATATCCTCTGCCGGTAGGCGATAGGCTGGCCACTAATCGGCCGCCGCCCACCGCAGGGTTAAACTACCCGACGGCCGCGCGCCCGCGCCCTAATGCGCATGTGCGGGGTCGCCGCAGTTGGGAGATCAGGAAGGCGGGGCACGCGAGAGCAGGAGGAGGAAGGAGGCGTGCGTGGATCGGAGGAGGGAGGAAGCGGCGGCGCGCGACGGAGCAGGTAAGAACTAGCCGCAGGGGGGCCCGGAGCTAGGGGACCGGCGCCGTTACAGTACCACCCTCCTTACATCTCCCCCTTCTGAGATTGGCAAAAAACTTTTTCAGAATTTGTGGGGCATTTACATTCTCCCGGGGTTCCCAGGACCTCTCCTCGGGGCCAAATCCCTTCCAATCAATAAGGAAGAAGGTTCTTCCCCTGACTCTTTTCATGGCCAAAATGTCCTTAATTTCAAAGGTGTTATCATCCCCAATTGGCTGAGGGGAAGAGACAGGTGCAGGATGGAACTGATTGAGAATGACAGGTTTAAGGAGCGAGACATGGAAGGCATTAGGGACCCAGAGTGAAGCCGGCAACTTCAATTTGTAAGCAGCGTCATTAATGCGTCTGAGTACTTCGAATGGCCCGATGTACCGAGGGCTTAATTTGTACGAGGGGACTTTCAGACGGATGTGCTTGGTCGAAAGCCAGACTTTGTCACCTGGATGGTATGGTGGAAGGTCCCTCCGTCTCTTGTCGGCATGCTTTTTCATGCGGGCGCTGGAGTTCACTAGGGCCTCCCTGGTCTCTTTCCAGACTTGAGAAAAGTCAGCGGCGAGAGCATCTGCCGCAGGCACCTCCGAAGACGTAGAGATGGGCAGCGGGATGCCAGGGTTCTGGCCTGTAACCACAAAAAACGGTGACTTGGAGGATGACTCATTAGGATTATTGTTGTGAGCAAATTCTGCCCAGGGAAGAAGTGAGACCCAGTTGTCCTGGTGGGCGTTGGAAAAATGACGCAGGAAGGACATCAGAACTTGATTGACTCGTTCCACTTGCCCGTTGGTCTGAGGATGGTAGGCGGAGGAAAAATCCAAAGATGTACCCATTAACCAACAGAGGGCTCTCCAGAAACGAGAGGTAAACTGCACACCTCGATCGGACACGATCCGTTGGGGGAGGCCATGCAGCTTAAAGATTTGATGTATGAAGACCTCGGCCAACTTAGGAGCCGAAGGCAAGCCGGGTAACGGGATGAAATGGGCCATCTTGGAGAAGCGGTCTATCACCACAAGAATAGTAGTACACCCCGCAGAGGAGGGCAGGTCTGTCACGAAATCCATGGCAATTTGTCGCCAAGGCGCCTTTGGAACAGGTAGCGGGTGAAGAAGACCAGTGGGCAGATTCCTAGGCACCTTGTTCTGCGCACAAGTGGTACAGGATGCTACAAAATCCTTCACGTCCTGGAGAAGAGTGGGCCACCAATAGTAACGGGAGAGAAGCAAGCGAGTCTTTTTGATCCCGATGTGTCCTGCAATCTTGGACGAATGCCCCCAACGTAGCACCTCCAGTCTTTTGCTGTGTGGAACGAAGGTTCTGCCGGGCGGAAGGGTAGAGAGGCTCACAGGGGCCACAGTGATGATCTTCGTGGGTTCAATGACATATGATGGATCTTCCTCTAACTCTGGTGACTGCTGAGATCTGGAGAGAGCATCAGCCTTGATGTTCTTATTCCCGAGACGAAAATGGAGCTGGAAGTCGAAGCAGGAAAAGTACAGCGACCATCTGGCTTGCCTAGCGTTGAGTGTCTGAGCGGACTGAAGATAGGCTAGGTTTTTGTGGTCAGTGAAAATAGTAAAGGGGTGGACCGCCCCCTCGAGCAGATATCGCCATTCCTCCAGAGCCATCTTTATAGCGAGCAGCTCCCGGTCTCCGATTGAGTAGTTACACTCAGCAGAGGAGAAGGATTTGGAAAAATACCCACAGGGAACCAGGTGACCAGATGATGCCCGCTGGGAGAGTACCGCCCCGGCCCCGGTGGAGGAGGCATCCACCTCTAGGATGAAGGGCTTGCTGGTTACAGGGCGATGTAATATTGGTGCAGACGCAAAGGAGCGTTTCAAAGCAAGGAAGGCATCTTCTGCTTCAGGAGACCAGGAGTTTGGTTTAGTTCCTTTTCGGGTCAGGGCCGTGAGGGGCTTGGTCATGGAGGAAAAGTGAGGAATAAACTGTCTGTAATAATTTGCGAATCCCAAGAAGCGCTGAATGGCTTTCACCCCGAGAGGACGGGGCCATTTGAGTACAGCAGAGAGCTTCTCGGGATCCATCTCCAGGCCAGAGACAGTGAGATTGTAGCCCAAGAAGGGCAACAAGGTTTGCTCAAACAGGCATTTCTCCAATTTCGCATAGAGCTGATTCTCCCGAAGACGTTGCAAGACCAGGCGAACACTTCTTCGATGCGAGGATAGATCGGGTAAGAAGATGAGAATGTCATCTAAGTATACCACAACACGGGAGTACAGTAAATCTCGAAAAACCTCGTTGACGAATTCCTGGAACACTGCCGGGGCATTACAGAGTCCAAACGGCATGACCAAATATTCATAATGGCCATCACGAGTATTGAAAGCTGTCTTCCACTCGTCCCCAGCGCGGATTCGGATTAAATTATAGGCTCCTCGCAGATCCAGTTTGGTAAAGAGCCGGGCCCCCCTCAGCCGGTCGAAGAGCTCTGGGATCAGTGGGAGAGGATACCGATTTTTAACAATGTTATTGTTCAGCCCTCGATAGTCAATGCATGGCCTGAGGGATCCGTCTTTCTTCCGGACAAAGAAAAAACCCGCGCCAGCAGGAGAAGAAGATTTTCGAATGAAACCTTTGGCCAAGTTTTCTTGAATGTACTCAGTCATGGCCGAGGTTTCTGCTGGAGAGAGGGGATACGTTCTCACCCTGGGTGGGGTAGCTCCAGGAATCAACTCAATGGGACAGTCAAAGAAGCGGTGTGGCGGCAAGGAATCTGCTTCCTTCTTACTAAAGACGTCGGCGTACGCGTGATAGGGAGCCGGGAGTCCTGAAAGGTCGACTGGCTCCTGAGGCGGGTGAGGACGGAGCACCGACAACAGACAGCTTTCTTGGCAAGAATGACCCCAGCGCAGAATTTCTCCGGAGCGCCAGTCCAGCACCGGTTCATACAACCTGAGCCAGGGTAATCCTAGTAGAATGGCGTGGGACAAATTGGGTAGGACATAGAAAGCTATTTTCTCCCGATGAAGAGCTCCTACTTGGAATTCCACTTCGGCAGTAACCATAGTGATAAGTTCCGGAAGTGGTCTGCCATCCACAGAGGAAATCGCATGCGGGCTTTCCAAGGTAACCACTGGAATCTGGAACTTGTCCACCTCCTCTAGCCGAATAAAATTACCAGCCGCACCCGAGTCCACATACGCCCCCACAGATCTACGCTCCCGACCTAGCATAATCAAAGCAGAAATGGTAAGGGGCAGAGAGGAATTAGGGTCACCTAGGGAGGCCTCTCTTACCTGGCCTAGGTGGAGGCGTTTCCCGGCCTCACAGGACAGGTCCGCAGAAAATGATCGGCTCCGCCACAATACAGACATAGGCCCTCCGTCATCCTCTCCCTGCGCCGTTGCTCAGACAATCTTACACGGTCAATCTGCATGGGCTCAGGGGCGGCACTGGTAGAGGGTGCAGAGGAACGCGGAATAGGGGCTTGATAGAGCCTAAAGGGTCTCCTCTCCCTGGCTGCTTCACGCGAACGCTCTAGGAACCGGAGATCTATACGGGTGTCGAGGGATATGAGGTCCTCTAGAGTGGTGGGGGTATCCCGACCGGCAAGCTCGTCCTTTATTTTGCTAGAGATGCCCCTCCAGAAGGCTCCCACTAGAGCCTCATTATTCCACCCAAGTTCCGAAGACAACGTCCGGAAATGGATGGCATATTGTCCCACGGTGAGCGAACCCTGACAGTGGTTGAACAGAGCCTCAGTAGTAGAAGCCAACCGTCCAGGCTCGTCAAACACCTTGCGGAACGTATCAAGGAAATTTTGAATACTAGAGACCACAGGTTCGTCCCTCTCCCACAAAGGATTCACCCAGGCCAAAGCCTCTCCTTCCATTTGGGACACGATAAATGCCACCTTGGCGCGGTCAGAGGGGTATTGCTGTGGTAACAGCTCAAAGTGCAGTCTGCACTGGTTCAAGAAGCCCCGACATAGCTTGGGATCCCCGCTGTACCTGGGGGGGCTTTCCCAGGCCTGGTGGAGGGTGAGATACTGGGTCCCAGGGTTGGATCGGGGCAGCCGCCACGGACTGTAGGGACAGTAGGCGGTCATCGACGGACGCCATGTAGTTTAAGATGTGGGACTGGGCGTCGCGCTGCTGTGCTAGCTCCTGCTGGAGACCTGCTAACATGGGAGCGTGCCCGGGGTCGGCGGTTTGAAGGGCGGAAAGTCGGGTGTCCATGGACTTCATGAAGGACATTATCCGGGTCTGGTTTTCCCGTAAAAAAAGTAATTCTTTTTGCGTAGCAGCCGCGGCTCCAGCGGGGTCCATGGCCTGATTATACTGTGACGTTCAGGAAAAGATAACGTCCGAGAGTGGACCCTCTTGGTCGCGGATCCGGAGCCCCTGGGTCGAGCGCACCAGGTGATGACCGACCCCTGTACAGGGATCGTTAGGGGCAGGACTGCAGAGGGCAGAACCGCGACTGCTGGAACCGAGAGGGGCGGCTCGAGGGACTGGAGAAGGCAACCGGCTGGCGAGGCTTACCAAGGCCCGGAACTCCGTGCGGGAGGATGAGGACAGAGGGCTGGACGCTGGGCAGGGAACAGAACGGACACCGGAGGACGGAACAGAGACAGGGAACCGGGGAGACAAAGGTAGTGGCACTAGGAGTAGGCAGGACAGATGACGGGCAGGAAGACAGGGCAAACACCAGAGGTAGAGACAGCTAGACTAGGAAACGTAAGAGACGAAAAGAGACCGGAACCTATAGGCGGCCAAATTAGAGCAGGTATGGACACACAATAATCAGGCGTCCTCCCCTTGTGGGAGACGCCTGATATATCCCCGCCAGTAGGCGATAGGCTGGCCACTAATCGGCCGCCGCCCACCACAGGGTTAAACTACCCGACGGCCGCGTGCCCGCGCCCTAATGCGCATGTGCGGGGTCGCTGCAGTTGGGAGACCAGAAAGGTGGGGCGCGCGAGAGCAGGAGGAGGAAGGAGGCGTGCGAGGACCGGAGGAGGGAGGAAGCAGCGGCGCGCGACGGAGCAGGTAAGAACTAGCCGCGGGGGGGCCCGGAGCTAGGGGACCGGCGGCGGTTACGACCGGCGCCGTTACAATATAAGCTCATCAACTTAAACGTTGTTGTTTCAACTCTCATCATCATGGTTCATATTTATTTTAGTATAGCAAACCAAGGGTATACACAAAAAACATCCTAACCATCAATAAACCTCACTAAAATTCACTGATATTTGATCAGGTGCTGCCATTTTTTAAATTTCCAAACACCCTCTGCATCAGAATCACCACCGCCTTCGCTGTCTAATTTATAAATCAAGTATAATCTAGAAAGGATCAGCCCAACACACTTATTCACAGATACATACTTCTCTTTGAAAATTCCGAAATTCCTCACATCCCACTCTGCATCACACAAGTCATAATTAACCATAGGATTCTATTTTTCACACGACCACATGCACCAATTCCAAACATCGCAACATGCCAGTCAATAAAACTCACACCCGCTAACTCCTTACACAACCCACCTGTCATGATCTCAGTGCGGGTTTGACTCGCACACGTGGGGTTAATGTCTGGAACCAGTGCTGATGACTGGCATTTCTGGGGTTAAAGGTTGTGATCCCAGTGCAGGCTTACCGGCACACCTGGGGCTTATGAATGTGACCTCTCCCCGGTTCTGGGATAGCTTCTTATAGCCTCAGGACGCTCCCATCCCCGTCAGTTATACTTTCACCCCTGGCATAGTGTGGTGACCCCTGAGTGTGTTTGTGTTGTGTTCTTGTTTATCTGATACTCTGTGTATGACTTGGTCTGTTCTCTGGATACTGATTGTTGGATTCTGCTTGGTACCTTCTGTGTGTGTTTGGTTTTGATCTCTGCTTGGCCCCGACTCTCCGTTCTGTCTCATCCCTGGTACTTTACTGTTATCTCTGTGTATGACCCGGTTTGTCTGACTTTGAGAATTCCTGTATTAGTGTTCTGCCTATCTCTGACAGCAGGATGCTAAGCCCCGCCCCCTTGTGGTCACATGACCGTAGGTCCTTCACTGCTCACTGACTTTAGCTTCTCCAGGTCCTGTTTGCTTGAACTATCTGGCCATGTCTGACCCCGGGCCCCTCTGCAGTGTGGGTGAGTCCTTGCTCAGCGGTGGCTGCACGCCGACCTTAACAGGACCGTGACACCACCTACACACTTCCATACACTGCACGCATAATCACAGTCCCACATAGTATGCCACACAGTCTCACATCCACCACACCCTTCCCTCGGGCACACATCAGTTCTGGTCAGACCTCTAAACCTGTCGCACAGGCAAAATATTGTGCAAGGACTTCCATACACTATCCCTTTGTCTATTAGACATCCCGTGCGTTCCCAAACTCTTCCATGCAACCAAAACTTCATTCCCTTTCAGCCCCACAATATTACATTCCACATCATTCTTGTGTATTATTTTCATCACATTCTTAGCCATTCTAAAATCATTCATTGGCACACTCAGTAAATCATGCTTCCTCACAAACTTCTCAATCACCTCATACCATACCGGACACTTGAAAGCAACAGGCACTCTAGCATCCCTCTTTCTCCAACATAAGCCATATAACATCCAACCAGCAGAATAACTTGCCATATACACTCCCTTATTTCCTTTATTCAGCAAAATAGCAACAGTTTTGATATACTGAAGCCCCATAAAAATCTCAATGTTTGGAAAGGCAATGCCACCATGGTGACACACCTTAAAAAGACTTTCTCTCTTAAGTTTGTCTATTTTACTGCTCCAGAAAAAAAGTAAAAACTAACTTTTCCACTCTTTTTATTTTCCTACACGACGGTGAAAAAACTGTTGCAATAAAAAGCAAAATCGGAAGAATCACCGCTTTTATGACCAAAATCTTACCACTCAAGGTCAAGTCTCTCAGTCGCCAAAAATTTATCTTACGCTCCATGCGCAATCCACACCCCTCCCAGCTCTCCTTACCTTCCAAGCCTTATTAAATAATACTCCCAGCACTTTGATAGCACCCTCCTCACACTTTACCCCCTCCATTTTAACCCTGTCATCCCCAAAACATTTAAAACTACATTTATTCCAATTCACTCTAAAGCCAGATGCACCACAGAAAAACTCCAGAAGCAACTTAACCCTACTCATAGACGCAACACTTTCACTCACAGCCACAATATCATCCATATATCCAAGAACTTTCACATGCTTTCCACCACTCCCAGGTACCAACAAACCTCGCATCATTTTATCACGTCTCACTAAGCACAACAAAGGTTAAATCACACAGACAAACAAGACAGGGGACATGGGACACCCCTGCCTGACACCAGACTTAATATTCACTTTCTCACTCAACCACCCATTACCAAGAAACTCACTTGACACACAATCATACAAAGACATTATCCCATTCACAAATTTTTGAGGAAATCCCATTCTCTCCAGAACTTTAAACAAAAACACATGCAAGACCCTATCAAACGCTTTCTCAAAATCAATTGACAGAACCATACACTTCCGTTTCCTTCCCATGCAGTCTCCAATCAAATCCCTTAATAACAATAAGTTATCACTCATACTTCTCCCAGGCACAGCACACACTTGATCCTCATCCACAACACTACCAATCACCACACACATACGATTCGCCAACAATTTGCTATAGATTTTGTAATCTGCGTTCAGCAATGTTATAGGTCTCCAATTCTCTAAACACTTTATCTCACCTTTCTTATGCACAAGAACAACCACCCCATGTTTCATTGATTCACACAACTTACCACTCTCCCACATATACTTACATATCTCAGTCAAATCAGCACCCAGACAATTCCACGCCTTCACATAGAATTCTACCGGCAATCCATCTTTACCTTGTGTCTTATTTTTTTTAGCACTCTTCATCACGTTTTCTACTTCTTCAATAATTACGTTATCATTCAAAATATCACATTCTCCACTATCCAACTTGTTCTCTAACCCATTCAGCACTTCTGAAACAAGATCAGAATCAATCCATTTTCTATCATATAACTTGCTATGGAACCTATTCACCTCCTTTATCACATTCTCACCTGACACACACAAACCGTTCCTATCCAGGATATTATCCATATCAACCTTTCTCCCATTCATTTTCTTAAAAAAGAACCTCGTGCAATTTTCATCTTTCTCAAGATGTTCTATTTTGGTGTGATAGATGATTTCTTTCCCTTTTTCATCCATAACACTCTTTAATTCACTCTTTGTCTCAGCAAGCAGATCAGACACATCCATTCCACTTTCTCCACACTTCCTTAACCAGTCTAAATGCGTGTTTAAATCATTACATCTACTCCGATAAATAGCAGCTTTTTATAGCCCCATTTTTTGAAGAATTTTTTGCAACACACCTTAACCCAGTCCCACCATTCCAGCACACACGCAAAATCCCTCTTACATACTCTCCACTCTTTATACTATATTTTTAATTCATTCATCACATCCTCATCTTCTAACAATCTTAAATTCAGCTTCCAAACCCCACCCCCATACACATGGCCATCAATCGCACTAAACACACCTCTCAAACACTCATGATCAGAAAAAGGTACAGCATTTTGTTCAAAATTCATACACAGCATATTTTTGGAAAACAACATTTTATCTATCCTGGATGCAATACCACCTCTATCAGCATGGTACGTTGGCGGTGGTGGGATGCCAAATTTCAGAGCAGCAGCATCTAGAAGGGAAAAATCAGAAATAAGATTGGATAACTTTTTACTAGTTATGTCACATTTCCCTTCTGTGACGCAATTAAAGTCTCCAACTAAAACTGTAGGCATTTTGCTTGGAAGAAACAAACTTAATTTTTCCAAAAGAGCCAGATGCTCCTTTTTCCTGTCGTATCCTGATGGACAGTACACATTAATAATTCTAGCCCGCCACCCTCTATAGCTAACATGTGCAATTATATATCTACCCACCTCTACCACCGTGTAGCTATCTAAACTAATCTCCCTGTTACCCATTAATATCCCTACACCATAATTCCTATTAACACATGAGCCAGACCATACATGCTGTCCATAAGGTCAGTCCTTATCGCTTGGAGGGTCCACAATCCCACATTCCTGAAGACAAAAGATGTGAGCATTCATCTGTTTAATATAATCTAGAACGATTGCCCTCCTGAATTTGGATCTAATTTGCCTGACATTCAGGGACGCAATGCCCCAACCAGCTTAGGGAGCCATGGCATGACTGTGTTATTTACATGACGACAAACACGCCACTTCTTCTTCAGCTGTTTTCGTATTCCATCTGGAACTGCAACTCCCTGAATCTGTTTATGTCTTCGGGAATGCCTAAAAAAGCATTGGTGTCAGGAGAAAAGACATTCTGAGGGTAACTACGTTCACTCTCCAGACTTAAACTTCACTGGGATCTGCCCAATCCGTTCTGGGCTTCTTACAAGAAGTTCCAGGCGCGTCAGCCTCAGAGGACCTTGCAAGAGTGAAGTCACCTTGATCTCCACAACTGGACAACTCCTCCTCAGTAGCTAACCAAGATACACTGGGGGTATTGACAAGAGTACCCTCCAACTCCCCCTCCCCACAGACGTCAGACTGATGAGGGAGCTCACATTAAACATCAGCAAGTTCCAAAACTGCCACCTCTGGGCTGGGAGACTCCGTTTGGGGCAGGGCCTCCTCACCTGCATCCATGATTTCAGGTTCCTCAATAAGATCCTGGTCTGAAACCTGTGGAATGTCAACAACAGCAGCAGGGGGCGCAGCTTCCCCACCTGAGACCTCAGCATAAGACCTAGGACTGATCCTGGCCTTACAGTCCCGATACTTATGGCCCTCCTCACCACAAGCATTACACATAACAGGATTTGTTCAGTCTTTTGCCATATGGCCAGAAGCATTGCAATTCCTGCAAGTTGGCATCTCCTTGCAACTATCCTGGGTATGCCCGAAATTTTTACACCTCCTGCAATACATCGGGGCACTATTTTTCCCAATTGAAAAATTAAGAGGGGGGGGTAATGGATGCCTCCCGGACCTTGGGGATCCATCCCAAGTCTCACAAAAAATTTGTACTTCCCAGTCCAAAGCCCTTTTTCATTCAGGACCCTGTGGGAGTACTGAACATAAATGCAATGTCTTTTCAAAAATAAAGTAATGTTCTCCAGGGAAACAAAAGGGTTGTGCATGAAAACTACAAGAGGGATATCTCCCTTAGAATATAGCACAGTAAAGGTAAGACCTTCCAGCAAAGGATTTACAACTCCATTTTTCAGAGCAGTAAACAAATTCTGGCAAGCCGTCATAGAAGATAGCACCAGTACATACCTGCCTTCCCTCCTAAACTCCTGCAGACATATTATATCAGACTTCTGAATCTTCAGGATGTCATAAAACACCATGTTGACCAAATATCCCATCGAAAAATGCAACTTCTTATCTTCAGTGATGTCAATCCTGAATTCATTTTTGACCCGGCTATCACCGGTCCCAGAGAATTAAAGTCGGACTTCCATCGTCCACAGCTCCAAGGATCTCCTCCACAAATCCTCCTGGCTATCTCCCAAAAGCAGCGACCAGCTTAAGCCACTGAAGTGGCGATGCCGGAAGGCCAAGAAACAGCACTCAAGGTATTCAGGAAACTTTGCCCCTCGTCAGTGCAAAGTGTGAGAACTGATTTGGCTAGGTGAGAGGCTCTGGACTGGTGTCTAAGGGTTAAGGTTTCTCATTGTGGAGAGTGACATACCAGCTCTGGCTTGTCAAGGTAAGGAGGCTTATTCGCCGTGCAATGCTCCTCTGGGAAATTTAATATGCAAATTGCCTCTTCAGCCAAATCAGTTCTCATACTTTGCACTGATGAGGGCCAATAGCCCAAAACACCGTGTCTGCAAATTGAGATTCTGATTTGGCTTTAATCCTAAGTCATATTGCAAGGCTCGTTAAAGGGTCGATTGTGACTTGGAGGATCGCTACTTCCAACAGGTGGCGCAATAGAGTTCAAGTCTTCTTTCTCTCTGAAGAGGCAATTTGCATATTAAATTTCCCAGAGGAGCATTGCATGGCGAATAAGCCTCCTTACCTTGACAAGCCCAAGCTGGTATGTCACTCTCCACAAGGAGAAACCATACCCCTTATACCCCAGTCCAGAACCTCTCACCTAGCCAAATCAGTTCTCATACTTTGCATTGACGAGGGCCAATTGCCTGAAATACCATGTCTGCAAATTGAGATTCTGATTTGGCTTTAATCCTAAGTCATATTGCAAGACTCATTAAAGGGTCGATTGTGACTTGTAGGATCGCTACTTCCAACAGGTGGCGCAATAAAGTTCAAGTCCACTTTCTCTCTGAAGAGGCAATTTGCATAATAAATTAAGGAAAGTTGAACTTGATGGAACTAAGTATTTTTCCAACCTATGTACAGTAAGTATGTTATTGTAAAGTTGGCATAGGCGACAATAGGTGGAATTGAATGCAAGACGACAAAAAGATAACATTTCCTTCATCTTTAAGTGGTAATAAACTAAAGAAATATGTGCATGGTCTCATGAAAAATATTGCTGAGCATACATTAGGCTACAATTACACCTAATAAAATAGCATTAAAAACGTTAAAAAAAAATTGAAAGTGCCCTTATGCTAAATATTTTTAAATATCTTTTTTTAAAGGAAAAAAAAAAACAGCAAAAAATTTCACCAACATTACCAGTGCACTTATTTTATTTTAAATAGTTTTAGATTAAATGAATATTATTTGGACTGAGACATACCTATAGTGGTTTAAGCAATTTTACCATGTTACTAGTACTTAAAGGTACCCCAACAGGTTTCCCTCGCATATAGGCCTAGGTCAGACTTGCGAGAAACTCACACGAGTCTCGCACCTCAATACCTGTTACTGCCGCCAGCACGCGGATCGAAGAGTTCAGCTGCATAAAAATACATGTAGCTGAACGCTCCGATCTGAGTTCCAGTGGCAGTGTTGGGTATTGATTTGCGAGACTCGTGCAAGTTTCTTGAAAGTCTGACCCAGGCCATAAAGAGACAATGCTATTATAAATTGCAGTATAGGAGAGGAGCCCTGATCCAGAGTTAGCACTTGAATATGTATGTGATGCTTGACAGAAGCACAAGAGGGAGCATCACTCCAATTTGTAGCTCCACAATTAAAATTAAACACAATTATTTTCTGAGCTTAAAAGGAACCTGACTACTTAAAAAACAAAATGCTATTTACCTGCAGCCATAGTGGTTATATGCAAGTAAATAGTGCTTTTAACATGTTCGACTGTTTAACTGAGAAAGTACGGTAGTTGCAATTTAACAGCCACATACGTATTTGTAAAATTTGTAAAATGCTATTTACCAGCAGATTACCACTATTTTTTAAAGATAACATAAATTAATTCTCTACTGCAGACCTGGGCAGAGTGCAGCCAGCGGGCCACATCTGGCCAATGGATGGAGGCAGCCAAAGGGCTATCACTACTATTCACTTAATAGGGATGAAGACAGCATTGATGGAAGAGGGGTGGCCAGCCCATTCTTCCACCAATCAGCATAAGAGATAGCAGACATGATGACATCTGTTGTGAATTCTCTCTCTGGCGTGGATGAGGGTTTGGTGACCCCTCCTCAAGGGGGGATACTGTTGTGAATTTTCTCTCTGGCTTCCCTCTGGTGATTACTGAAGGTATTGGAGCTTGTCAGATTGACAGAGGGGTTGCGAGTTCTCTTTCTGGACTCCCTCTGGTAGTTACTGGAGGTAGTGGAGCTGATCTGATTGACAGAGGCTTGCCACCTGATATGAGGAAGATGATTGGAGATCTGGGGTTTCTGTTTGGGATTTAAGACAGCTGACTCCCTCTATCCCTGCTGGTGATTTTCTTCCTGTGCCTTCTAGGTCTGATGTCTCCTGCTCTTTCCCTGCATGGTTCAGCTAAGTGGTTCATTTGTTATTCTGTTTGCATTTGATCTGGTTTTGTTTATCTCTGCTTTGTGCGGGTCAGCTAGCTCTGGCTGGGGCTGTGCTGAGTCACTGCCCATATGTTACTGCATGTGCCAGTTTGTTTTGTCCCCTGTCATATTGGTCTCCTTTTGCTTTGCTTTCAGAATATACCAGAGTGCCGATATAGTGGGGGCGAAGTCGTGCGACTTCAGTGTTTTTTGTGCATCAGAAGTGTTGGACTTTTTGCAGGGTTTTTTTTTGCGTGATTGCAGACAGTGTCTTTCCTTTCCTGTCCTGTCTAGTCAGTGTGGGCCCCATCATTTGCTCAGTCTATTTTTCTGCCTGCGTTTGTGTTTTCATCTTGTCTCACCGACAATATATGTTTGGGGGTTATCTATTCCTTTGGGGTCTGCTCCGAGGCAGTTTAGATTTCCCCTTTCTTGCTTTAGGCTTAGTTAACTCTCTGGCTGTGCTGAGGTGTCTAGGATCATCGTAGGCATGCTCCACGGCTACTGCTAATTGTGTGGACAGGATCAGGGGTCTGCATCCGCTTAGTTACCAAACTCTCTGGCTTTCTGTGGCTTAGCTTGGGCCTGCTATTCTCCTCGGTGCCCATTCATAACAGAATCACCTGCCTAACTGTAGACTCTAGGGTACTCTAAAGAAGGAAAGAATTAAAAAAAAAGTGTCAGAATTTTTTTTTTATATACATATTTTCCTCTTTTTTTTCCTGGGGCTGTATGAGGATATTTTTTGTCTAAATGGAGACTAAGCAATTGTCTGATCATGTTGAGCAGCTCGCTGCTGAAGTGCGGGGAATTTCTGCCTATCTTGCTCAATCATCTGCTGTTGAACCAAAAATCCCTACTCCTGATGTGTTTTCTGGGGATCGATCTAAATTTTTGAATTTTAAGAATAATTGTAAATTATTTTTTGCTTTGAAACCTAACTCATCGGGGAGCTCTGTGCAGCAGCTAAAATTGTCATCTCCTTGCTGCGCGGCAATCTCCTTTTCTTTGACACCCGGAGATCCTATTCTGGCTAATGTGGATGCGTTTTTTCAAGCCTTGGGGTTGTTGTATGATGAACCTAATGCTATTGATCAAGCTGAGAAAACGTTATTGGCATTGAACCAGAGTCAGGATTCTGCAGAGTTATATTGTCAAAAATTCTGAAAGTGGGCAGTCCTTACTAAATGGAACGACGATGCCCTAGCAGCTCTCTTTCGGAAGGGTTTGGCAGAAACAGTAAAAGATGTTACGGTGGGATTTCCTGTTCCCTCTGGTCTTGACAAGTCTATGTCACTGGCCATTCAAATTGATCGGCGTTTTCGTGAACGTAAAACTACACGAGAGGCATTGCCGCCTTTCGAACGAACTTCTGAACCCATGCAATGTAATAGGGTTTTATCTAGAGCGCAACGTCAGGAGTTTAGAAGGCGTAATAAGTTGTGTTTTTTCTGCAGGGACGCCTCTCATACTATTGCTGTCTGCCCGAAGCGAGAAAAGCGTTTTGCTCACACATTTACGGTGGGCAGTGTACAGCCTAAGTTCCTTTTGGCGATTACCCTGATGTGCTCCTTGTCTACATTTTCTGCTAAGGCTTTTATTGATTCAGGAGCAGCTTTGAATCTGATGGATTTGAACTTTGCTATACGTTGTGGTTTTCCCATGATACCTCTGTGGACTGCTTTCCCTTTGAGGGGTATTGATGCTACTCCTTTGGCGGAGAATAGACCCCAGTTTTGGACGCAGGTGATAATGCGGGTCTCCCCAGACCACTAAGAAAATTGTAAATTTTTGGTGCTGCACAATTTGCATGATACTATGATACTATTGTTCTAGGCTTCCCTTGGTTGCAAACTCATAATTCTGTTTTAGATTGGAAATCTGTGTCTGTGGTGAGTTGGGGTTGTCAATGTGTTCTTAGTGACACTCCTGTTTTCTCCACCTCTCCCCAGTCTCATGATATTCCTGCAATTGAGTTAATGCCCGGTTGTAAATTTCCTAAGGGTTGCCTTTTCAACTTATCGGTACCCGAACATGATGCTGTGCGATCTTATATCAAGGAGTCATTGGAGAAGGGTCATATTAGACCATTCTCTTCACCTTTAGGTGCTGGGGTTTTTTTTGTGGCCAAGAAAGATGGTTCATTTAGGCCATGTATTGAAGATGGTTCATTAAGGCCATGTATTGACTATCATTCCCTTAACAAAATCACTGTTAAATATCAGTACCCGTTACCCCTGATTTCTGATTTATTTTCCAGAGTTAAAAGTGCCTGTTGGCTTACCAAGCGTGACCTCAGGGGGCGCATAATCTTATTTGCATTAAGTACGGGGATGAATGGAAGACGGCGTTTAAAGGCCCCGTTACACATAACGATGTCCCAGCGATCCCACCAACGATCCGACATGATGGGATCGCTGGGACATCTTTATGCTGATCGCCAGTGAGCTGTCACAAGACAGCCTCTCCAGCGATCAGGACCAGCAACGCTGGACACTAGTTTCTAATGTAAATATTGGGTATCCAGGAGCCGCGGCTCCTGGATACCCGCTGTTTACCTTGGAAACCGGCGTTAGTAGTTCCAACAAACAAGGAGAATTGGAACTACTAACGCAGGAAAAGAAATATGATGTCATTGGAAACACTGAACCTTGGTGGGACAATACACATGATTGGAATACAAGGCTAGTAGGATGCAACTTATTTTCTAGAAACAGACTTGATAAACGAGGAGGAGGTGTCGCATTGTATGTTAGAAACGCGTATATCTGCAAAGAGATTGAAGCTTCAGAGACTGGGAGTTCTGTGCAAACTGTTTGGGTAAGAATACAAGGACAGAACAATGGAAAGGACACCATTGTAGGCATTTACTACAGGCCGCCTGTCCTGTGCAAGCTGAAGATATGGATGAACTCTTTATGCATCAAATGGCCAAGTTCTCCAAAAAATATGACATAGTTGTCATGGGAGATTTCAACTATACTGACATTTGTTGGGAATCTCTCTCAGGAAAAACTAACAGGTCAAGGAAATTCTTATCCTCTCTTACTGACAACTTTATCTTTCAAAAAGTAGGGGAGAAAACAAGGGGAACTGCTACCTTGGATCTAATCCTTATAAACAGGGAGGAAATGGTTGAGGAGGTAAAAGTGGCTGGGACCCTAGGAGGTAGCGACCATGCTATTTTAGAATTTTGGATAACTAGAGGAGGAAAACCTGTGAAGATTCAGACGTCAAGGTTAGATTTCATAAATGCAGATTTTAAGGGATTCAGAAAGAGAATTGGAGGGTTCCCATGGCTGGATATCCTTAAGGACAAAAATGTCAAGGAAGGATGGGAAATCTTGAAAAATGAAATTCTCAAAGCACAATTGTTAACAATTCCGAAAAGAGGGAAGAATAGGAAGCATTTAAGGAAACCAGGATGGATGAACACAGAACTTAAGCACATGCTAAAAAGGAAGAAAGAAATGTTTATGAAATGAAGAGAGGGAGGCATATCTAAAGAAGAATATAATGCTGTCTGCAGAACTTGCAGGGCACAAATCAGATTACTAAAGCTGACAATGAATTGAGGCTTGCAAGAGACGTCAAAAGCAATAATAAAGGATTTTGGGGATATGTCAAAAGTAAAAGAAAAGTCAAAGATGATATAGGATTTTTAAAGGATGAAAATGATGAAATGGTAAGACAGGATGTTGAGAAGGCCAAACTTTTAAATTCCTATTTTGCATCTGTTTTCTCTCAGAAAGGAAATGTAACATCAACTGTTCTTCACTGTCCTATTAAGGGAATAGAAGAATCCAGGATATCTATAAACAGAAATATAGTGAGGAAACACTTAGCTAACTTAAATGAATTCAAGTCTCCAGGTCCAGATAAATTACACCCCAGAGTACTGAAGGAGATAGCAGAAGAAATTTTTAAACCCCTCTCCATAATCTTTGAAAATTCTTGGAGAACAGGAGAAGTCCCAGAAGACTGGAGAAGAGCAAATGTTGTTCCTATCTTCAAAAAGGGGAAGATGGTGGACCCAGGCAACTATAGGCCAGTGAGTGTGACTTCTATAGCAGGAAAGATCTTTGAACAAATTATTAAACAATATGTATGTAAGTACCTGGATAAGAATTAAGTGATTAAACAGAGTCAGCATGGGTTTGTAACTAATAAGTCCTGTCAGACTAGCTTATTTTCCTTCTATGACAGAATTACTGATTGGGTAGATCAGGGAAATGCTGTATATATAGTATATCTTGACTTCAGCAAAGCATTTGACAAAGTATCTCACACAATCCTTATTGAAAAAATGTCTATGTATGGAATGGACAAGGTAACTGTTAGGTGGATTCATAACTGTCTTAGTGATCGGACCCAAAGAGTGGTTGTAAATGGCTGCACATTTAGTTGGAAGAATGTCTCAAGTGGAGTACCACAGGGCTCTGTCCTGGGGCCTGTATTGTTCAACATCTTTATCAGCGATTTAGATGAAGGAATTGAGGGTAAACTGATTAAATTTGCTGATGACACAAAGCTAGGAGGGATAGCTAATACTAGAGAAGTGAGAGAGAGGATTCAAAAACATAAACTGGAGCAGTGGGCAGCAACTAACAGAATGGTTTTTAACAGGGAAAAATGCAAACTACTACATCTGGGCAACAAAAATGAAAAAAGCATATACAGAATGGGAGGAATAGGGTTAAGCAACAGCACATGTGAAAAAGACTTGGGTATACTAATAGATCACAGACTGAATAAGAGTCAACAGTGTGATGCAGCAGCAAAAAAGGCAAATGCAATTCTAGGATGTATTAACAGAAACATACAGTCTAGATTATGTGAAGTCATTATTGCCCTCTACTCCTCTTTGGTCAGACCTCATCTGGAATACTGTGTCCAGCTTTGGGCACCACATTTTAAAAAAGACATCAACAAACTGAAGCAAGTTCAGAAAAGAGTGACCAAAATGGTGACCAGTCTGCAAACCCTGTCTTATGAGGAAAGGTTACAGGATTTGGGAATGTTTAGCTT
Organism: Dendrobates tinctorius; assembly: GCF_039654945.1. Lineage (NCBI taxonomy): Eukaryota > Metazoa > Chordata > Amphibia > Anura > Dendrobatidae > Dendrobates > Dendrobates tinctorius. The sequence goes on from NW_027361676.1 coordinate 22,807,573, forward strand.
GCAGAAGAGAAGACTGAGAGGAGACTTAATAGCTGTCTACAAATATCTCAAGGGCTGTCACATTATAGAAGGATCATGTTTATTCTCATTAGCACAAAGAAAGACTATAAGCAATGGGATGAAACTGAATGGGAGGAGACACAGATTAGATATTAGAAAAAACTTTTTGACAGTTAGAGTGATCAATGATTGGATCAGGCTGCCTCAAGAGGTGGTGAGTTCTCCTTCAATAGAAGTCTTCAAACAGAGGCTGGACAGACATCTGTCTGGGATGATTTAGCGAATCCTGCTTTGAGCAGGGGGTTGGACAAGATGGCCCAGGAGGTCCCTTCCAAATCTACGATTCTATGATCTAAGAGCTGCGCGACTTCAGGATACCCGATGTTTACCTTGGAAACCAGTGGGAGACCAGCGATGGAAAAATGGCCCAGCTCGATCGAGCATGATCAGCGATAACTGCAGGGGGGCCGGTTGCTGATCCCCATCACACAAAGCAATCTCGCTGGCGAGATCGCTGTGGAGTCACAAAATTGGGGCCTTAATACTCCGGAGGGACATTTTTAGTACCTGGTGATGCCTTTTGGGCTCACTAATGCCCCTTCTGTCTTCCAGTCTTTTATGAACGATATGTTCCGGGACTTTGTGGATAAGTTTTTGATAATTTATCTGGATGATATTTTGATCTTTTCCAGTGATTGGGATTCTCATGTGGAACATGTCTGGACTGTGCTCCGGATTTTGAGGGAAAATTCTCTGTATGTTAAGGGATTGAAGTGCCTCTTTGATGTACAGAGGATTTTATTTTTGGGATTCATTTTGTCCCCGTCGGCTATTGAAATGGACCCGGCCAAGATACAGGCCATTTATGTTTGGGTTCAGCCCACTTCTTTGAAGGCTCTCCAGAAGTTTTTGGGTTTTGCTAATTTCTACCATAAATTTGTAAGTAATTTTTCTGGTATTGTTAAACCACTGACTGATTTGACCAAAAAGGGCGCTGATGTGGTGAATTGGTCTCCAAAGGCAGTTTCGGCCTTTCAGGAGCTTAAGCAGAGATTCACTTCTGCTCCGGTTCTACGGCAACCTGATGCCTCACTCCCATTTCAGGTGGAAGTAGATGCTTCTGAGATTAGTGCAGGAGCCGTTTTGTCCCAAAGAGATCCGGTGACTTCTAAAATGAATCCCTGTGCCTTCTTTTCTCGAAAATTCTCCCCATCTGAACGTAACTATGATGTGGGGAATCGGGAATTGTTGGCCATGAAATGGGCATTTGAAGAGTGGAGACATTGGTTGGAGGGAGCTAGACATCAAGTTGTGGTCCTCACCGACCACAAGAATTTGATTTATCTTGAATCAGCCAAACGCTTGAATTCTAGACAGGCTAGGTGGGCCTTGTTTTTTGCGCGTTTTAATTTTGTTTTCTCTTTTCTTCCGGGCACTAAGAATGTTAAGGCGGACGCCATTTCTAGGAGTTTCTTTGTGGATTCTCTTGATGTGACCGAGCCTACTACCATTCTAAATGAGGGTGCAGTTCTTTCCGCCATCTCACCCGATTTGAGACGTGCCCTGGAGGAATTTCTGGAGGACAAACCTGAACGTTGCCCTATTGGAAAATTGTATGTCCCTGACCAGTGGAGGAAAAGAGTAATGTCTGAAATTCATTGCTCTGCGTTGACTGGTCATCCAGGTATTTTTGGTACCAGAGATTTGGTGAGTCTGTCTTTTTGGTGGCCTGCCTTATCTCGTGATGTCAGGAATTTTGTGCAGTCCTGTGGGACTTGTTCTCGGTCCAAGCCTGTTCTCATTTTAGTAGGTTGTTGATGCCCCTTCTGGTGCCCAGGAGGCCATGGACTCATATCTCAATGGATTTTATTTCCGATCTTCCTGTCTCTCAGAGAATGACTGTTATCTGGGTGATCTGTAATAGATTTTCTAAGATGGTCCATCTTGTACCACTCCCAAAGTTGCCATCTTCTTCTGAGTTGGTGCCCTTGTTTTTACAACAGGTGGTTCGGTTGCACGGGATTCCTTAGAACATTGTGTCAGACAGAGGAGTCCAGTTTGTTTCCAGATTTTGGAGAGTTTTTTGTTCCAAACTGGGAATTCAGTTATCTTTCTCCTCTGCATTTCATCCTCAGACCAATGGGCAGACTGAGAGAACAAACCAGACTTTGGAATCCTATTTGAGAAGTTTCATATCTGCTGATCAGGATGGCTGGGTCTCATTTTTGCCCTTGGCCAAATTTGCGCTAAACAATAGGGCTAGTTCTGCCACTTTGATGTCGCCCTTTTTCTGTAACTTTGGGTTTCATCCTCGATTTTCTTCAGGGCAGGTGGAATCTTCGGTCTGCCCAAGTGTGGATTCTGTGGTAGAGAGAATGCAGCAGATTTGGGACCAAGTGCTGGATAAGTTGTCCCACTCTCAGGAAAATACCCTATGGTTTTCCAACTGGCATAGGACCATTGGTCCCCGGTTTAAAGTGCGTGATATGGTTTGGCAAAGAATATTGCGTCTCCAAAATTCAAGCCAAGATTCATTGGACCTTATAAGATTTTGGAAATCCTTAATCCCGTTTCTTTCCATTTGGCTCTTCCAGTTACGTTTAAGATTCATAATGTGTTCCATAAATCCTTGTTGAAGGATCCTTGTTGAAGAGGTTTGTGGAGCCAGTAGTCACCATGGTGGTGCCTCCTGACTCTGTATTGGTTAAAGGTAATTTGGAGTATGAGGTAGAGAAAATATTGGATTCTCGTTTGGCTAGACGGAGACTCCAGTACTTGCTCAAATGGAAGGGTTATGGCCAGGAGGATAATTCTTGGGTCTCTGCTTCTGACATTCAAGCCAAAAGATTGGTTTGTGCTTTTCACCGGGCACATCCTGACTGGCCTGGTGGCGTGGATGAGGGTTTGGTGACCCCTCCTCAAGGGGGGGTACTGTTGTGAATTTTCTCTCTGGCTTCCCTCTGGTGATTACTGAAGGTATTGGAGCTTGTCAGATTGACAGAGGGGTTGCGAGTTCTCTTTCTGGACTCCCTCTGGTAGTTACTGGAGGTAGTGGAGCTGATGTGATTGACAGAGGCTTACCACCTGATATGAGGAAAATGATTGGAGATCTGGGGTTTCTGTTTGGGATTTAAGACAGCTGACTCCCTCTATCCCTGCTGGTGATTTTCTTCCTGTGCTTTCTAGTTCTGATGTCTCCTGCTCTTTCCCTGCATGGTTCAGCTGAGTGGTTCATTTGTTATTCTGTTTGCATTTGATCTGGTTTTGTTTATCTCTGCTTTGTGCATGTCAGCCAGCTCCGACTGGGGCTGTGCTGAATCACTGCCCATATGTTACTGCATGTGCCAGTTTGTTTTGTCCGCTGTTATATTGGTCTCTTTTTGCTTTGCTTTCAGAATATACCAGAGTGCCGATATAGTGGGGGCGAAGTCGTGCGACTTCAGTGTTTTTTGTGCATCAGGCGTGTTCGACTTTTTGCAGGGTTTTTTTTGCATGATTGCAGACAGTGTCTTTCCTTTCCTGTCCTGTCTAGTCAGTGTGGGCCCCATCGTTTTCTCAGTCTATTTTTCTGCCTGCGTTTGTGTTTTCATCTTGTCTCACCGACAATATATGTATGGGGGCGATCTATTCCTTTGGGGTCTGCTCCGGGGCAGTTTAGATTTCCCCTTTCTTGCTTTAGGCTCAGTTAGCTCTCCGGCTGTGTCAAGGCGTCTAGGATCATCATAGGCACGCTCCACGGCTACTGCTAGTTGTGTGGACAGGATCAGGGGTCTGCATCTGCTTAGTTACCAACCTGTCTGGTTTTCTGTGGCTTAGCTTGGGCCTGCTATCCTCCTCGGTGCCCATTCATAACAGACGTCATTTGATCATGTCAGCTGTGCACTGCGGAGTCAGTCCACTGGAGGCAAGAGCAGAGTGCCTGTGGAATAGGAGCAAGGTGAGCATGTGGTGTTTTTTTCATGACTATAGGATGTTTGTATGTATGTAGGAGGCTATGCTGAGGCTCATACTGTATATAGGAGGCTATGTGAGGCTCACAGTGTATATGGGAGGCTAGGTGAGGGCTCACACTGTGTATAGGAGGCTATGTGTATGTGATGTTTGTATGTATATGGGAGGCTATGTGGGGCTCATGCTATTTATGGGAGGCTATGTGGGGGCTCACACTGTATATAGAAGGCTATGTGGGGCGCACATTGAAAAAAGGAAGGCTATTTGAGGCTCACACTGTACATAGGAGGCTAGGTGGAAGCTCATACTTATATAGGGGACCCATACTGTACAGTATATAGGAGATTATGTGGAGCTCACACTTTATAAATGAATACTATGTGGGGCTCATACTGAATATGGGAGGATATCTGGAGGCTCATGCCTTATATATGGAAGTTAGGTGGGGGCTCATGCTGTATATGGAAGAATATGTGGGGCTCATGCTGTATATGGGAGGTTATGTGGTATTCATGCTGTATATTGAAGGCTATGTCAGGCTCATGCTGTATATTGGAGGCTATGTCGGGCTCATGCTGTATATTGGAGGCTATGATGGGCTCATGCTGTGTATTGGAGGCTATGACGGGCTCATGCTGTATATTGAAGGCAATGACGGGCTCATGCAGTATATTGGAAGTTATGTCTGGTTCATGCAGTATGTAGGGAGGCTATGTGGGGCTCATTCTGTATATGGGAGAATATGTTTGGCTCATGCTGTTATGGGAGGTTATGTGGTGGCCCAAGCTCTATATGGAAGGCTATGTGGTAGCTGAAACTGCATATGGGAGGCTATGTGGTGGATCAAGCTGTATATTGGAGGCTCTGTGGGGCTCATGCTGTATATAGGATGCTATGTGGGTTCTCACGCTCTCTATAGGAAGCTCTGTGGGGTCCATACTGAATATAAGAGGCTCCATGGGGTTTCATACACTATATAGGGGGTGTCAGCATACTTAATTCTGCTCATTATTAAGTAATACAATAAATATTAATATAAAATAATTATAATCAATATCTTAATATTAATTTTGAGCAGAATTAATTTCAGCCTATTGACCTGGCCCTCCACAACTGTCATGGTCTTTCATGTGGCCACTTGGGAAAATAAATTGTCCATCCTTGCTCTAGTGCAGTGTTTCTCAACTCCAGTCCTCAAGACCCACCAACAGGTCATGTTTTCAGGATTTCCTTAGTATTGCACAGGTGATGGAATTAATGCTTGAGCAGGTGTTGAAATCACCTGTGCAATGCTAAGGATATCCTGGAAACTTGACCTGTTGGTGGGTCTTGAGGACAGGAGTAGAGAAACACTGCTCTAGTATTTACTACAAGATGCAGTCTCCCCTGCCTTAGGGCTCATTCACATGTCTGTTTTTCACATAAAAGTGCTATCCATGCTTTTCACAGATAGCACTTATACATGTGATATTCTATAGGGCTGACACATGTCAGATTCTTTCCTCGGACTGTGTGGTCATTGCAAAATCATATCCGAAACTGATCTAGGGTCAAAGCAAAATAGGCAAGGCAATCTATGTGTCAATGAAAAAATCTAATAATATTCAAATACCATCCATGTGCTGTCCTTTTTTCACTGAGAAAAAGGAGAAGATAGTGAAACACAAGAGGAAGATGGACAGTCACAAACCATCAAAGAACTGCTTCAATTTTTGTACCAGGAGTGGCATAAGGTCACCCAAAAGCAGTGTGAAAGACTGGTGGAAAGCATGCCAAGACGCATGAAAGCTGTGATTAAAAATTTTGGTTATTCCACAAAATATTGATTTCTGAACTCTTCCTGAGTTAAAACATTAGTATTGTTGTTTCTAAATGATTATGAACTTGTTTTCTTAGCATTATTTGAGGCCTGCAAGCACTGCATTTTTTTTGCTACTCTGACCATTTCTCATTTTCTGAAAATAAATATAAAATTTAGTGCTTGGAAATTCGGAGACATGTTATCACTAGTTTTCATTTTTCATGCTGGGCCCAATATTTTGTATGCACTTTATCACCGTTCTTGAGGACGCCCATCTACGGTTACTGATTTTGTTTGATATTGTGTATACTGCATACCTTGTGTTAGGAATCTGGTTTCTACAATGCCTATGCAGGAATCCAGATTCTCACATTTGTCTCCAGAGGCTAAGTCCTTCGTCCCATCTTCTGAGCATGCTCAAGGGGTGAGCTCCCATTGGATTTCGGGAGTCAGGTGCTCAAGTCCTGCTCCTGATTCCATTGGTTATGCTCAGGGCTCTGGGGATTTCCGACAGGTCCCGTACGCTATAAAAAGTGTGCATGGCCATTCCGCCATGCGCTAGTATTCTCATACGTGCTGCTGTATGTTTTATGACGGATGCTTGGACTGGTGACTGACTCATTAAATATCCCCCTCCTTGGTTATTACGAATGTGTGAGTGACTGGGTCAGCCAGTAGCAGAGCTAGCGCCAGCGCGCTCAAGCCTCATCCATTGCAGCAGCTAAAGCGTCCTGCATTGCGCCAGCATTTCTGGCAGTGCCTTGCCAGCGGCTCTATACTTGCTGCGCTGCAGTTGCAGCACAGTGTACATTCGCGGTTGCAACGCCTCTGCACCAGACGTCTAACGGTAGGTCTAGACGGAGTTGGTCCCGTCAGTCTTGGCGACTCCTGTGACCTTATACCGCATCTGTGTCACTGAAACTCTGTGAAGTTCTAACAGACTCAGTGTTTGTATTTGTGCTCATGCTTGCAGCTCTGTGTGTGAAACAGTCTGCTTTTGCAACATATGTTTATGCTTGCAGCTCTGTGTGTGCAACAGTGCTTGCTCTTGTGCACTAGGTGCAGTCAACCTTGTGCACTTACCGCCTTAGTGCTCTGCCTCTCTCAGCAGCGGTTTTGTCACCTACCGCACGGTGGACCCCGGGCGGCGAACACACATTTTTTTTAGATTTTTATTTAGCGTGTTCCGCCGTCCTTAACACCTTGCATTGGTTGTTTCTTTTGTCTGAGTCACCCTAGCAGGAAAGGTCCCATCTATATGCAACGCTGCATATAGACCCCTATGGTATGTTCATGAGTTTGTTCATCTGTGTCATGGTTCATACTGATTCATATATGGACTCTATTTATTCCAGGGATGTGATTGTGTTGTTTCATATTGTTTTTAAATGTGTTTAATCATCTTGGGTGTTTTTTTGTCTTTCCTTAATAAAGTATTTTGATATTTTTTTCTCATCCATGAGTATACTGTTCATGCACTGACTTTTTCTCCCTTTTATTGATACACTGTACTACCTGAACAATAACACTATATACAGAGCTCCTGTATATAATGTCACCGGTGATCACTGTATTACCTGTACACCAACACTGTATACAAAGTACAGATCTCCAGTGTATAACAGCACTTATGGTGATATTAGTATTGTTTTTTTTATTAATGATCAGTATTGTAGTACTCGGTCACTATGATGTGGTAATATGTGGTTTGGACATGGTGTGGCAGTTTTTGTTACTTGTATGTGGTATTATTTGATCACTATATGGTGGTAAAATGTGGTCTGGGCATGGGGTGGTGGTATTTGTTCCTTGTTTGTGATATGTTTGGTCATTTTAAAATTTGAAAAATAAATAAAAATATACCTACATTGTATTGGATTTTTTCACAAATGTTTAAGTTACACTAGAGCCCGGCCAAAAGAGTCTACCTTGTCATGGTGGCGGATTAAGAAATCTTTTGGCCAAAACAAAAGCTGCTGCTTATGTATGTGGTGATGGGAACTGTAAATGTGTGATTGGTGAGGATATGCTGCAGAAGTGTAGTTTTTCCAAGAGAGGGTGGTGGGACTATAGACTGGTCGAGGGGTGGAGGCTGGGGTGGAGCCTGGGCGGACTCTTAAGGAGGCCCCGAAAATCTTGTGAGTATGGGGCCCTGAAATTCCTAGTGGTAGCCCTGAATATGAGTACCTTCCTACCCAATGAACCTTGAAATAGCACACAGGACAATTGATGGTAGATCACAGCATGTATTGCAGGAAAATTATCAGCTGATTTATTCTGCCCAGACCACAAGCAGCATGAATTAGAGACTGGCTGCACGATTGCAGCCAGGTATAATTTTCTCTGAAATGCTTTGGCGTTTCAGAGAAAATATACAGTCATGGCCAAAAGTTTTGAGAATGACACAAATATTAATTTTTACAAAGTCTACTGCTTCATTTTTTCTAATGGCAATTTGCATATACTCCAGAATGTTATAAAGAGTGATCAGCTTAACAGCAATTACTTGCAAAATCAATATTTGCCTAGAAAATTAACTTTATCCCCCAAAACACATTTCAACATTATTGCAGCCCTGCCTTAAAAGGACCAGCTAACATCGTTTCAGTGATTGCTCCATTAACACAGGTGTGGGTGTTGATGAGGACAGGGCTGGAGACCAATCTGTCATGATTAAGTAAGAATGACACCACTGGACACTTTAAAAGGAGGCTGGTGCTTGGCATCATTGTTTCTCTTCTGTTAACCATGGTTATCTCTAAATAAACACGTGTAGTCATCATTGCACTGCACAAAAATGGCCTAACAGGGAAGAGTATCGCAGCTAGAAAGATTGCACCTCAGTCAACAATCTATCGCATCATCAAGAACTTCAAGGAGAGAGGTTCCCTTGTTGCCATAAAGGCTCCAGGGTGCCCAAGAAAGACCAGCAAGCGCCAGGACCGTCTCTTAAAAGTGTTTCAGCTGCGGGATCGGCTACCAGCAGTGCAGAGCTTGCTCAGGAATGGCAGCAGGCAGGTGTGAGTGCATCTGCATGCACTGTGAGGCGGAGACTCTTGGAGCAAGGCCTGGTCTCAAGGAGGGCAGCAAAGAAGCCACTTCTCTCCAGGAAAAACATCATGGACAGACTGATATTCTGCAAGAGGTACAGGGAGTGGACTGCTGAGGACTGGGGTAAAGTCATTTTCTCTGATGAATCCCCTTTTCGATTGTTTGGGACATCTGGAAAACAGCTTATTCGGAGAATACCAGGTGAGCGCTACCACCAGTCTTGTCTCATGCCAACTGTCAAGCATCCTGAAACCATTCATGTGTGGGGTTGCTTCTCAGCCAAGGGAATGGGCTCTCTCTCAGTCTTGCCTAAAAACACAGCCATGAATAAAGAATGGTACCAGAATGTCCTCCATGAGCAACTTCTCCCAACCGTCCAAGAGCAGTTTGGCGATCAACAATGCCTTTTTCAACATGATGGAGCACCTTGCCATAAAGCAAAGGTGATAACTAAATGGCTCAGGGAACAAAACATAGAGATTTTAGGACCATGGCCTGGAAACTCCCCAGATCTTAATCCTATTGAGAACTTGTGGTCAATCATCAAGAGACAGGTGGACAAACAAAAACCTTCAAATTCAGACAAAATAAAAGCATTGATTTTGCAAGAATGGACTGCTATCAGTCAGGATTTGATCCAGAAGTTGATTGAGAGCATGCCAGGGAGAATTGCTGAGGTCCTGAAGAAGAAGGGTCAACACTGCAAATATTGACTTGCTGCATTAACTCATTCTAACTGTCAATATAACCTTTTGTTACTCATAATATGATTGCAATTATATTTCTGTATGTGATAAAAACATCTGACAAGCACACATAAAAACCCAGAGGGCAGCAGATCATGTGAAAATATAATATTTGTGTCATTCTCAAAACTTTTAGCCATGACTGTAGAGGACCTGGTCGCATAATTGGAGGCATGTTTTATCCATTGTCACCCCTGGCCAGCTTTTCCCAGCGCCGCTCCAGGTGATTGACAGGTCTCTCACTTAGCAAGAGACTTGTCAATCACCTCTAGTGTCACTTTGAGAAACCGGCCAGGGTCGACACTGGATAACTCTTGCCTCAGGCTATGGTCCCCGGCCAGATCCTCTAACTATAATTTAAGATACAGTCATATGTAAAAGTTTGGGCACCCCTATTAATGTTAACCTTTTTTCTTTATAACAATTTTGGTTTTTGCAACAACTATTTCAGTTTCATATATCTAATAACTGATGGACTCAGTTATATTTCTGGATTCAAATGAGGTTTATTGTACTAACAGAAAATGTGCAATCTGAATTTAAACAACATTTGACCGGTGCAAAAGTATGGGCACCCTTATCATTTTCTTGATTTGAACACTCCTAACTACTTTTTACTGACTTCCTGAAGCACTAAATTGGTTTTGTAACCTCATTGAGCTTTGAACTTCATAGCCAGGTATATCAAATCATGAGAAAAGGTATTTAAAGTGGCCACTTGCAAGTAGTTCTCCTATTTGATTCTCCTATAAAGAGTGGCATCATGGGCTCCTCAAATCGACTCTCAAATGATCTGAAAACAAAGATTATTCAACATAGCTTTTCAGGGGAAGGATACAAAAAGTTGTCTCAGAGATTTAACCTGTCAGTTTCCACTGTGAGGAACATAGTAAGGAAATGGAAGAACACAGGTACAGTTCTTGTTAAGCCCAGAAGTGGCAGGCCAAGAAAAATATCAGAAAGGCAGAGAAGAAGAATGGTGAGAACAGTCAAGGACAATCCACAGACCACCTCCAAAGACCTGCAGCATCATCTTGCTGCAGATGGTGTCACTGTGCATCGGTCAACAATACAGCGCATGCATAACGCCTTTTTGTATGACCAAACAACTCAATCTTTGTTTCATCAGTCCACAGGACCTTCTTCCAAAATGTAACTGGCTTGTCCAAATGTGCTTTTGCAGACCTCAGGCGACTCTGTTTGTGGCGTGCTTGCAGAAACGGCTTCTTTCGCATCACTTTCCCATACAGCTTCTCCTTGTGCAAAGTGCGCTGTATTGTTGACCGATGCACAGTGACACCATCTGCAGCGAGATGATGCTGCCGGTCTTTGGAGGTGGTCTGTGGATTGTCCTTGACTGTTCTCACCATTCTTCTTCTCTGCCTTTCTGATATTTTTCTTGGCCTGCCACTTCTGGGCTTAACAAGAACTGTACCTGTGTTCTTCCATTTCCTTATTATGTTCCTCACAGTGGAAACTGACAGGTTAAATCTCTGAGACAACTTTTTGTATCCTTCCCCTGAAAAGCTATGTTGAATAATCTTTGTTTTCAGATCATTTGAGAGTTGTTTTGAGGAGCCCATGATGCCACTCTTCATAGGAGAATCTAATAGGAGAACTACTTGCAAGTGGCCACCTTAAATACCTTTTCTCATGATTTGATACACCTGGCTATGAAGTTCAAAGCTTAATGAGGATACAAAACCAATTTAGTGCTTCAGGAAGTCAGTAAAAAGTAGTTAGGAGTGTTCAAATCAAGAAAATGATAAGGGTGCCCATACTTTTGCACAGGTCAAATTTTGTTTAAATGCAGATTGCACATTTTCTGTTAGTACAATAAACCTCATTTGAATCCAGAAATATAACTGAGTCCATCAGTTATTAGATATATGAAACTGAAATAGCTGTTGCAAAAACCAAAATTGTTATAAAGAAAAAAGGTTAACATTAATAGGGGTGCCCAAACTTTTACATATGTCTGTATCTCTGGTAGAGATGAGCAAATTTGTTTGGATTCGGTTCCAAATACGATTGGCATCGAATATTCTTTTTGCAATATTCGTCGAACACAGCCAAACATCATTAGAGTCAATGGGAGTAAAAATTACGAATATGTTCAGAACCGATCATCAAACATACATTAGGCTCGAATAGTGTGCGAATATGACCCAAATATGTCAAAGTCAGATTTGGGGACAAAACTGAACAAATTCGCTCATCTCTAATCTCTGGTAGATATAAGAAATTGAAATAGAACCTGTCACCAGATCAAAAATGGCCAGCTATGCTCATACTTTATTCCAACTGCTCCTATAAGCATGGTGTCTTTTTTGGTTTTCTTTTATTTATTGATTTATTTTACTCATTTATACATTTATATAGCACAATTAATTCCACTGCACTTTACAGACGTTATTGGCACTGACCCCATTTGGGCTCACAATCTAAATTTCCTATCAGTATGTCTTTGGAGTGTGGGAAGAAACCGGAGTACTTGGACGAAACCCACGCAAACATGGGGAGAACATACAAACTCCTTGCAGATGTTGTCCTAGGTGTGTTTTTAACCCAGGACCAAGGCTGTTTTGCTAACCACTGAGCCTCCGTGCTACCTATGACTTTTGACTATCTTCATACTAAGAGTGAAATCTCAGCATTCATTGTAATGATAAGCTGTGTGCTCACATTAGGTGTCCTGTCACTGAACTTCTACTTCACAGGTTTGGCTCATGATGAGCTCACAGGAACTTTCCAGGATCGCAGGTTACAGTTCGAGTAGACACGGCCACAGGTACTGCAACTTGGGCTGGTACAGCAAAAGTAAGGGCTTTCAATCAGGTATCCAGTGTCTGTAGAGAGAACAACATCTTCTTCTGGTGCTCTCACTAGTATGTCAACTGTTGATTAAGCACAAAGAACAAAGGACCATGGGGATCAGCAGATGCACATTCAATTAAAGTGTATTGTGGTGCACAGGACTGTCAGATCCATGCATGGCAATACCTGCTTCCGGCCAATCAGAGGCCAGCCGCTGACGTCGGCGTGCACATGACTGGGGGCGCATGGCAGTGACATCATGACCTCCCTTGGCATGTAAGCTGAAGTCAGCTGCCGGCTTCAGGAGAAGACACCGCTCAGCGGGGATGTGGAGGGAAGATGAGTATAATTGTTTATTTTTTTCTATAGAACAGCAGCAGAATTAAGGATATATACCAGGGGATATGTACACCAGGAAGGGGCCCAGGATAAGGTACATAAATACCAGCATGGAGGATACACATATACCAGGATGGGGAATATACATACTGGGATGGGGGGCTATATATACCATTATGGAAGCCAGGATAAGGGACATGTACACCAGCGCTTTACAGACAATATCGGCACTGTCCCCGATGGGACTCACAATATAGATTCCCCATCAGTATGTCTTTGGATGGTGGAAGGACAATAGAGTACCTGGAGGAAACCCACGCAAACATGGGGAGAACATACAAACTCCTTGAAGATGTTGTTCTTGGTGGGATTTGAACCCAGGACCCCAGCGCTGCAATGCTAACCACTGAACCACCGTGCTGCCCGTACTTTTAATCTGCAACATCGTGTCAGAGATATGGGCTTTTTTATTTAGTGCTTTCTTTTTTGGTGTTCACAAGGTTTGGACCCCAGAGTGTAATTATGCAGCGTAGCCTAAAGTGAATCCTGTGAGCCATGCCCCCTTTGTAAAGATCTTAAAAATTAACGCTAAATACAGGCCCACATCTCTGGAACCGTATGATGGTATTTAAAAGATGAACAATAGCATTCCTCGGTCTAGCAGGAGGAATAAAGTAGGAGCAAACGCTGGCCACTTTTGTCCTGGTGACAAGTCCTCTCTAAGATATTGCCAATTTGCCATATAAAAGTATTAAAAATATTTAGTGTGACAAAATGTAATAATAAGGGAAATCTGTAAGAAGGCAAATTACTTCATCACAATATTGTATCTTTAACATTGATATCTTCTATAAAATAGATAATATGTAATATATGAAGCCAAAACATTGATCCCTTTAAGCATTATATAAGTATGGATACCTTTGTATGTTATATGTTTGCATTTTAAACATGTGCTTTAGTGAGAATATCTGTGGGGATAAAGTCTGATGCAATGGGAATACAGTTCACAGATCATTGGTCAATACTGGTGGGTGGAATGGAGGTCAATGACTCTTGTTGCGAGTTGCAATTCAAATAAATGGAAAAATAAACACATGAAAAAATAAACAGTAGACTGGTTTTGACATTTCTCATTAAAATAGTATGTTCAATTATATGTATGTATGTGTATAACGCTCCCTAGCTAATGGCTGTTTTATGCACTGCATAGAACTTGCGACTACCATGCTATGTGCACAGAACGATTTGGTACAAAAGGTCTAGTAATGATCATTCTGTGCGTATATTACGGAAAATGTGTTCTGCCAGTCCAAACATGCTATTAAACAACTAACGATCAGCAAACAAGCAGTTGATCAGAGGTCGTTAATGCCCAAGTTGGATGGTGTACACCCACCTTCACTTCCGTTTTTTTGTTTGTTTCATCCAATTTTCTTTTCTTTTGTTCTAAAGATATCATTGCAACAATCCATGTAGCAATGCTATTTGCCATTCACAGTGTGGGTCACTTGATGTTTCGCTTGCCACAGAATCTTATGAAATTCTTTATATATATATATATATATATATATATATATATATATATATATATAATTTTATGCTTAGGTTGCTACTTAACAAAATCATTCTCAAATTCATTACTGTAATATTCTGACAAATTCTTCCCATTTCCCCAGTAATGTTTGCTGTGTTCAGTGTCCTTGCTCACATTTCTTTTTTTCCCTCCATTGTTATTGTCCTTTTGTTGGTGCCCGTTTCTTTTCACAAAAAATTGTTATCTTATTGTAGATGAAGTGTGAAAAACAGGACATTGTACTCCAAATATGCACAAAAAAATGCTTTAAAAAAATCTCCAAATGTGTGTGATTTAGCTGTATGACAAAAAACAACATCAACAAGCTGTTGTGACAGCATTAGGGATGAGCGGACCCGTAGATGTTCGGGTTTGACTGTATTTTAGTCCAAAGTTCATCAAATAATAAAACTGGAGAGACCGAAAGCGCAAATAGTGCTGTAGCTGATAAACAAATGAAAATATTGTAGGTACGCTTAACCTGATAGAGTTGTGACAGTAACAACTCCTATAAAAGCATGTAAAGGCTGCTGCTGGACGACAAATAAAATGCCATGCAAAAATTTAGGAATACTGTGGTTCAGAGTCTGAGCTGCCCAAGGTTCAAAGGTGTAGTCACACGCAAGGTTAAAGCATGAATGCGGTTTAGGCTGTGTGCCCACGTAGCGATTTTTAAGTGTTTTTGCCACGATTTTTGGCGCGAAAACGCTGTGAAAATGTTTAAAAATCGTGTACAGAACGCCCCCCATGCATTCCTATGGCATTCCGCACATGCTGTGCTAATGCTGCGCTTTTTTCCGCGGCGGAATCGCATCGCGGAAAAAATCGCAGCATGCTCATTCTTTTGTGCGGAATCGCAAAGAATTGCCGCGATTCCGCACCCATAGGAATGCATGAGAATCGCTTACTTCCCGCATGTGGCTATGCCCACCATGCGGGAAGTTAAGCGTCTCATGTGCGGTTGGTACCCACGGTGTGGAGGAGAGGAGACTGTCCTCCAGGCCCTGGGTACCATACCCCTGTAAAAAAAAGAATAAAAAATAAAAAATCAGGGTATATTTACCTTCCGGCGTCCCGCACTGCATTCCCGGCCTAAGCGTTCCCAGTAATGCCTTGCGAGACCTGTGATGATGTGGTCTCGCGAGATCGCTATAGCAACGCGAGACAACGTCATCACAGGTCTCGCAAGGCATTACTGAGAACGCTGAGGCCCACGATGGCAGCGCGGGACGCCGGAAGGTAAATATACCCCGATTTTTTTATTTTTTTTTAGCATTTTAACATTCTATCTTTTACTATTGATGCCGCATAGGCGGCCTCAATAGTAAAAACCTGGTCACACTTGTCAAACACTATGTGACCAACCTGTCAATCACTTTCCAAGCGATGCTTCAAATCGCTTGGAAAGTGCTTGAATATCGCACGCGAAAATCGCTGCAAAATCGCGATCATAATCGCGGTAAAATTGATTTCTGGGAAGGAGTCCGGTTTTTAGTGTCCGGAATAAAACGCTACGTGGGCACATAGCCTTAATGTGTCAACATGTTCAAGGTTTCCAAACCTCTTCATCAGTACCAATCCAAAATGATAGAATACATTTCAAAAAGTGGGGGAATATATGGACATATGTACAGTATGAATACAAAGGTTTGTAAATGTGAGTCCTTTTTTGAATAAATTGTCCATATATTCTCACACTTTTTGAGTTGTATTCTATCATTGTGGTTTGGTCCTGATGAAGAGGTAGTAACCTGGTGTTGCTTCTTGAAGGCGGTCGCAGAGGTGCTGAGCACTTGATGACTGCTTTTCCTTCACTCTGTGGTCCAACTCATCCCAAGCAATTGGGTTGAGGTCATGTGATTGTCTAGTGCTTTTTTCTGCTCCTTCTTAGTCTTATAGCTCTATTTTGCCTGGAGGTGTGTTATTGTGTCATTCCCCTATTACAAGACAAATGATGGTCACAGAAAGGGAAAACCAGAAAAAAAGAGCATGTCATTGCAGAATGCTGTGGTGGTCATGCTGGGTGAGTGTGCTTTGAATGTAGAATAAATCACAAACAGTGTCATCCGCAAAGCACTCCCACACCATCACACCAAACATCCACTCTCAATTTGTGGCATCACAAAGACAGCGTGTCTAGTACCAAAAATCTAACATTTTGATTCATCAAACCATAGAACAGATTTCAGCAAATCTGATGTTCAGTCCTAGTGTTGACTGGCCCATACAACTCTCTTCTTTTTGTGGTCCTCAGTAGTGCCTTCTTTGCTGCAAATCAATTATAAAGTCCTTCTTCTTTTAGTCTCTGGAAAGTTGATGTTGAGCTGTATCTGCTACTTGATGTCTGTGCTTCATTTATGAGGGCTTGAGGGGAAACAGGGGGTTGGCGGGCGCCCCGGTCCACTAGCCGGGAACCGCATGGACCAGGGATCGACCCGCTTAATGCCTGCTCTCCCATTAAACGTGAGCATAATGCTACTAGGACATTGCAGGGTGAGAGTAAAACAGCATGGAATTGCTTTGTTGAACCACAAACAGACAGATAACACATAGAACAGTCCCAGCACAGTACCCAAGATGGTGCACATCTCCCCCATCCGCTGACTCGCCGGGAAAATGGCAGATGTTACTTTGGAAATCTCAGGGTCGCTACTACACCTGTGATACACACACAGAGAGGAGGTAAAGACAAGCATAGGGAGATGACAGTCCATAGAGTCCATACAAGGTCCAAAGCCAGTTGAAACGAAGGTCACCACCTGGCTTATCTGAACATCTCCATGGAACCATGCGACCAGCGGGTCCAAACCTGGCTTTCTCCAAACATATCCATGCTCAGCGATGGTCACTGGAGCAGATCTGTATCCTTCCAACTGAAGCCGAAAATCCCTAGGTTGTTTTCTATAGAATGATAGATCCATTTCCCTCGTGATGGTGCCATGGTGCCTATTTTTAGATTTACCCAGTGTCCTTCAGTCCACCCTCACAGATAAGGTAAACAATGGACATGAGATCAAGTAGCACTACTTGACCATTCAATCTATTTGCACAGTCTTTCCCTCTCTGCTTTCGAAGTCAACAAACTGGCTCCATAATACAATGCATAATTAGCATATCAGCAAACATAAATAGTCATCAAAGATAAGCCCACACTATGTTATATGAAATATCAGCTTACAAGTCAATATTCCAGGCTTACACAAACAAAAGTCTGTTTTCTTGACCAACCAGAAATTAACACTTAACTCCAAAAGCGAACATCTAATATATAAAGCTCAAAGTGTGTATGTATGTGTGTATGTATGTATGTGTGTGTGTGTGTGTGTATGTATGTGTGTATGTGTGTGTGTATGCCCAGGATAGGCATCCGCACCATCGCAGCTACAGGCACAAAATTTGGCACAGTCACACGTCTGGACCCCGAGAGCGTCCTAAGCTATGTTGTGAGGCGAAATTTTAACCCCGAGCGTTCCAATTCACCAAACAATTTTGCCCCTATCTACATACTGGGGGAAAAAGTGTGTGCGTGTCAAGCCCCACCCCTCATTGTGATGTCACAACGGTTGCCATGGCGATGCTGATGTCATCATAGGTCGCAAGCCCCGCCGCCGCTCATTATGATGTCATAATGGTTGACTATGGGATGGAGGATGTGTGATGGGTATATGGGCATTGGACTATGGGATGGAGGATATGTATGACGGGTATATGGGCATGGGACTATGAGATGAAAGATGTGTGATGGGTATATGGGCACTCGACTATGGGATGGTGAATATGTATGATGGGTATATGGGCATGGGACTATGGGATGGAGAATATGTATGATGGGTATATGGGCATGGGACTATGGGATGGAGAATATGTATGATGGGTATATGGGCATGGGACTATGGGATGGAGGATGTGTGATGGGTATATGGGCACGGGCCTATGGGATGGCGGATATGTATGATGGGTATATGGGCACTCGACTATGGGATGGCGAATATGTATGATGGGTGTATGGGCATGGGACTATGGGATGGAGGATATGTATGACGGGTATATGGGCACGGGACTCTGAGATGGCAGATATGTATGATGGGTATATAAGCATGGGACTATGGGATGGAGGATATGTATGATGGGTATATGGGCATGGGACTATGAGATGAAGGATGTGTGATGGGTATATGGGCACTCGACTATGGGATGGAGGATATGTATGATGGGTATATGGGCACGGGACTATGGGATGGAGAATAAGATGATGGGTATATGGGCATGGGACTATGGGATGGAGAATATGTATGATGGGTATATGGGCATGGGACTATGGGATGGAGAATATGTATGATGGGTATATGGGCATGGGACTATGGGATGGAGGATGTGTGATGGGTATATGGGCACGGGCCTATGGGATGGCGGATATGTATGATGGGTATATGGGCACTCGACTATGGGATAGCGAATATGTATGATGGGTGTATGGGCATGGGACTATGGGATGGAGGATGTGTGATGGGTATATGGGCATGGGACTATAGGATGGAGGATTGCTTGTGATCCCTTATGTTTAGAATGTCTTTCAGACATGTTTTGCTTATGTATGGCATACCATTTGGTATTTCTGTTTTTGGGATTCTCATGTTAGGAAGTCTGACTGCTGGGGATCTTTATTTACTTCTTACTAGATTCCCAGAGAGATGCAGATTGTCTAAGGCCTCTTTCACTTGTCTGTTTATTTCCAGTACTGGAAAAACGGTACCGGAGGTACCTGTGTCCATGTGTGCGTGTGTGTATTACACGCGGCACACGTGTGGCAACCGTGTGCCGCATCAGTACCACACGGACAGCCGCTGGGGAAGAAGCGCTACAGTAAGCGGTGTTCCCTGGTGGGAGGTCCTGAAGTCAGCTGTCATCATTCTCCCCTGCTTTGCCGGGGAGAAGAGGAGAATGATGAGCATTATGTTAAAGTCCTAACGACAGCAGACGAGGACTGTGGAATACCCAGATCATCTGCACCTACTGTCACTGTTATTAGTGGCAGCAGGCGTCGGATGAGGCGGGTAAGAGTCCCAAAAGCCCCCACCTGCTGTTGTTCGGACTTTAATATAAGTCTCATCATTCTCCTCTGCTCGCTGACAGAGCAGGGGAGAAGTGCTTACTGTAACGCTTCTTCCCGGTGCCGATGCGTGACACACAGAGGATATCAATGTGTGTTCTCTGTGTGCACGTATGCGGGATGTTGTGCCGTCCGTGCTGACAGCAATAAACGAACATGTCAGCGGGTTTTGCCCACGGACACATGGTCCATGGAAACACATTGACATGTGCACAGACCATTCATTTGAATGGGTCGACATGAGTACTTGTCTCCGGTACGTGTGAAAACTGTCACCACACATACTGGAGACACGGACGTGTGAAAGAGGCCTAAGAGAGGATAAGCATTAAGTCCTGGCAAACGAGAATCGCCTTAACGTGGCTGCCAGGTACACATGAATTGGCCAATTTATGCGCTAAGCATTCTCAATTTTTCACATTTCTAGTGCAGTAATGCAATTCAATTTTCATATTTCATGTTTGCATGTTATAGTGCTAGAGAGTGCTGCCTTATTTGTTTAATCGTATTTGAGTTGGGTACTCTAGGTAAGCACCTGTTCAGACCTGATTTATATTTGTATGTGACGGTCAGTTTTTTGATATTTCTATTAGCCTTCTGATTGAGCACTCCACCCCTTATCCTCAGACGTTTTTAATTGCAACAGGATCCTACCCCTCCATAGAGATGTAGACTTTTGTCCAAGACAGGATTCATATTAGGTTTCCAGAGAGATGTAGACTGTCTAAGAGAGGATTGGCACTAGGACCTGGCAACGAGAACCACCTTAATATGGCTGCCAGGTGCACATGAAATGGCCAATTTATGCACTAAGCATTCTCAATTTTTCATATTTCTAGTGCAGTAATGCAATTCAATTTTCATATTTCATGTTTGCATGCTATAGCGCTACAGAGTGCTGCCTTATTTATTTGATTGTGTTTGAGTTGGTTACTCTAGGTAAGCACCTGTTCAGACCTGATTTATATTTGGATGTGACAGTCAGTTTTTGGATATTTAGACTATCTATTACATCATAAAACTGGTGGGTCTTCATCCCTATTGTTGGCTTATGAATTTGCTTTCATGTCATTTTCTGGACATGTTTTATTTGTTTTTAACTTGTGTTGCAGTTTGTATCAATAAAATTTGTGTACTTATTATGGTTATCACTGTGTATAAAGCATGCTTCTTTTTCTTTTTGGTTCATTGCGCTTGGTATTTACACATGCTGCACTAAAATGTTTGGGTACTCGTTACTCGAGTCGAGCAGATCGCAATGCTTGGGTGCTCTACCCGAGTAACAAGTATAATGGAAGTCAATGGGAACTCGAGCATTTTTCTGGTGGCCACCCCTTGGAGAGGACTAAAATTGATGAAATTGATCAAAACATTGCTGTGATGGCATGGGAAGTATATGGGGAAGACCCCTGGAAGCATATCTAAATCCCTGGTCGCTGCTGGGTAAATGTTGTAAGAGTATTACACCACTTTTACGAACTGACAATAAAACATCTTGAACTGCACTTAAAATGGATTTGACTGGAAAAAATGTTAAAATTACTATATTACTTGCATGTAAGGCAAAATAAATAAGACAAAAAAAATGCTCCTCCACACCTTAGGCTATGTTTAAACATAGTGTTTTGCTGTGTTTTTGCACGTTTGCAGGAAATGTAATTTTATTTTAATGCTGTATCTGTCCGTGTGTGAGACCATCATCCGGTGGTGTACAGAAGTCTGGCCCAATCCAGCATTTGTTCACTTTGGTAAGCCTGTTAGCATTTTCAGTTGACAGGCGGATGCGCCTATCGGTTATAATGCCTACGGCGGCATTAAAAATCTGCTCTGACAAAATGCTAGCGATAAGGCAGGCCAGAAACTCCAAAGCATAGAAAGACTGTTTATGCCACATGCCTAGCTTGGATACCCAACAGCTGTAAGGCACAGTGGAATCACACAGGACACTGGTACTTGTCAGAGTACCCTAGGCATTAGGGCCTGGGCGATGGGAGGGTTTGAGCAAACTGTCACAGACCTTTGATAGTGTTCCCTTGCCTCTGCTGTATCTGGTGTGTGTCTCCCTAGTCTCTACTCCTTGGTTGTGCACTCCTTGGTTGACCTCTGCAGCCAGAGTTGTCAGATGGGAATTTTTCATAATTCTTGAACTAGGGCCTTCTGGTACTGCAACATTTTATTAGACCTCTACACCATGGGAAGTAGAGATGTAAAGTTCTCCTTGTAGCGTAGGTCTAGAAGGGTGACCAACCAATAATTAGTGTTGGCCAAAATGCGTACAACGCAAGGGTCACGGGAAAAGCAGCAAAATATAAACTCATCCATGTATACCAGACTGCCTACAGCCAAGACTTCCCTATCCCCCCCAAGAGGGCGACTGTCCATGTTGTCCTCCTTGTCCTTCCTCTTCTTGTCAGCAGGCCATCCACGCTGAACAGATGGGATGAAGGTGGTGTGGGTACTATCGTCTGTAGTGCAGGCAACAAGATCTTGTTCCTTCTACTCATTATCACCCAATCCAGGTTGAGAAGATGAGATGAGGCTGGGCTTTTTAGCATCACCAAGTATAGTTTCTTGCTTTATCTCAACTTGCTCTGCCTGCAAAGCCTCCTCTTTAATTGTGAGAAGTGAGTGTTTCAGTAGACAGAGAAGTGGGATTGTGATGCTGATTATGGCATCAAATCTGCTCACCATCTATGTCAAGTCCTCAAAGTTTTGGAGAACCGCACAGATGTCAGACATCCATGCCCACTCATCAGCTCTTATGTACGGAGGATGACCAGAATAGGTCATCACCGACATTCATGGTGTAGCAGGTATTCAACGCACATATGTAGTGTTGAGTTCCAACACCTGGTGACATCGCACACCAGTCGGTGAGCTGGAAGTTGCAAACGCTGATCCAGCAAAGCCAGGGCGGCGGCAGCTGTGTAGCTGACTTGCGGAAATGGGCACACACGTGGCTTACTCTCACACGTAGCTCAAGCAGATCTGGGCAAGTTTTGAGAAACCAATGAACCATTAAGTTGAGCATGTGGGCCAGGCATAGTAAGTGTGCAAGGTTGCCAAGCTTCAGAGCTACCACCAGGTTACGGCCATTGTCACACATGACCATGTCTGATTGTAGGTTCTGGGGTGAGAGCCACAGATCAATCTGGTCTGTTAGACCTTTCAACAACTCTGCGGTGGTGTTTGTCACCTAAGCAGATTAGCTTCAGCAGAGCTTGCTGCCACTTGGCCAAGGCAGTGCTGCAGTACTTATAGCTTGCAACTGATATTAACATTTCTGAAGTGAAGGGTGAGGAGGAGGTTCAGGAATTGCTGTAGAAGGTGGTTTCAACCCTGACTGAACCAGGGCCTGCAATCCTTGGTGTCAGTAGCAAGTGTTCTGTCCCAGAGTCCAACTGGGTCCCTGCTTCCACAATGTTCACCCAGTGTGCAGTCAGGGAAATAGTCCAAGTGTCCGTGGTTAAGTGGTCCATCCCAGTCACAGTATTGGTCAGGGCAAGGCTGATGTTATGAGACACAGGTTCGTGTAAGGCGGGGATGACAGGTCGGGAGAAATAGTGGGGACAGAGTACCGAGGTACGGCTGCTGCCATGAGGTTGCGGAAAAGTTCAGTCTCCACAAGCCTACACGGGAACACTTTCAGGGCAAGCAGTCTGGAAATGTGACCATTTAGTATTGTATCCTGTGGGTGGGTGTAACGCCAGTGGTTTTGTACCTTGTTTCTCCGGCGTTACGCTGCATGTCTCTGCTTTAACCCATTGCTCCTCTCCCCCTAACTAGCAGGGATACTGTTGTCTGTTACATGTATGGATGCTGCTCAGTTCCGTGCTCAGCTGTGTAGCTGTACATGTGTTGTGATGTCTTTGCTCCGCTGCATGACCATCCACTTGTGCGGTCCATGGCTGCCGCTGTGGAAGCTATTCACGGGTTGCAAGGTCCTCTGCAGCTGGTGCATGACTTTCCACATGTGTCCAGGCTTGCAGCCACTGCCAGGTGCTGACTGTGCTGTAATGGTTTCTGTTTGTGCTTAGGGTGCGCATGGCCACACCTTTCTTGCTTTTATTAGGGTTAGTGTGTGCACCTGAGTTGCTTTCCCCAGCCTATTGCTGAGGGGCAGCTCCTATGTAAAGTTATTCTTTCCTGTTGGGCATTGTCAGAGCTTAGCATTAAGTTTCTCAGTCTTGCCATGTGTGTTAGGTGTTCAGCTCCTGTTCTGCCTGCGTTCAGTTCTAGGAAAGCTGATACCTGTTTTTCCACCTGCTCTGGGGGCTGAGTACCCAGATCCGCCTTTCCTGGAGGCTGCATTTCCAGGACCATTTCTGTTGTGTTTTGTTTCCCGCCTCTCTGAGGGCTGCATTCTTAGACGTGAACCCTTGACCCTGTATTCGTTCCAGTACCTGACCTGGTCTGAACTGTTTCCTCTGTGCTATGTTCCTGAAGTCCCTCTGTGTCTGGAACCCTGTACCCGGTGACTGTGAACTAACCTGGGTTTGTCTTTTAACCCCTTTACCCCCCAAGGGTGGTTTGCACGTTCATGACCGGGCCAATTTTGACAATTCTGACCACTGTTCCTTTATGAGGTAATAACTCTGGAACGCTTCCATGGATCCTGGTGATTCTGACATGGTTTTCTCAGGACATATTGCACTTCATGTTAGTGGTAAAATTTCATTCATATAACTTGCGTTTATTTGTGAAAAAAACGGAAATTTGGCAAAAATTTTGAAATTTTATGCCGTTAAATCACAGAGATATGGCACACAAAAACTTAATAAATAACATTTCCCACATGTTTACTTTACATCAGCACAATTTGGAAACCAAATTTTATTTTTCTTAGGAAGTTATAAGGGTTAAAAGTTGACCAGCGATTTCTCATTTTTACAACACCATTTTTTTTTATGGACCACATCACATTTGAAGTCACTTTGAGGAGTCTATATGATAGAAAATACCCAAAAGTGACACCATTCTAAAAACTGCACCCCTCAAGGTGCTCAAAACCACATTCAAGAAGTTTATTAACCCTTCAGGTGCTTCACAGGAATTTTTGAATGTTCTAAAAAAATTAACTTTTAACTTTTTTTCACAAAAAAATTATTCAGCTCCAATTTTTTTATTTTATTTTACCAAGGGTAACAGGAGAAATTGGACTGCAAAAGTTATTGAGCAATTTGTCCTGAGTATGCTGATACCTGATATGTGGGGGGAACCACTCTTTCGGTGCATGGCAGAGTTCAGAAGGGAAGGAGCGCTGTTTGACTTTTTCACTGCAAAATTGGCTGGAACTCAGATCGGACGCCATCTCACGTTTGGAGAGCCCCTAATGTGCCTAAACAGTGGCAACCCCCCACAAGTGACCCCATTTTGGAAACTAGACCCACCCAAGGAACTTATCTAGATATGTGGTGAGAACTTTGAGCCTCCAAGGGCTTCACAGTAGTTTATAATGTACAGCCGTACAAATAAAAAAAGAAATTGTTGTCCAAATTGTCCTGAGTACGCCGATATCCCATATGTGGGGGAAAACTACTGTATGGGCACACATCAGGGCTCGGAAGGGAAGTAGTGATGTTTTAGAATGCAGACTTTGATGGAATGGTCTGCGGGTGTCAAGTTGCCTTTGGAGAGCCCCTGATGTGCCTAAACTGTGGAAACACCCCACAAGTGACCCCATTTTGGAAACTAGACCCCCCAAGGAACTTATCTAGATGTGTGCTGAGCACTTTGAATCCCAAAGGGATTCACAGAAGTTTATAACGCCCAGGTGTGGAAATAAAAAAATCATATTTTTTCCACAAACATGATCTTTTAGTCCCTAATTTTTTTATTTTTCCAAGGGTAACAGGAGAAATGGGACCCCAAAAGTTGTTGTCCAATTTGTACTGAGTACGCTGATATCCCATGTGTGGGAGAAATCTACTGTTTGGGCACACGTTGGGGCTCAGAAGGGAAGTAGTGACGTTTTGGAATGCAGACTTTGATGGAATGGTCTGCGGGTGTCATGTCGCTTTTGGAGAGCCTCTCATGTGCCTAAACTGTTGAAACCCCCCACAAGTGACCTCATTTTGGAAACTAGACCCCCCAACGAACTTATCTAGATATGTGGTGAGCACTTTCAACCCCCAAGTGCTTCACAGAAGTTTATAACGTAGAGCCATAAAAATAAAAAAATCATTTTTTTTCCACAAAAACGATATTTTTCCCCCAATTTTTTATTTTCCCAAGGGTAACAGGAGAAATTGGACCCCAAAGGTTGTGCAATTATTCCTGAGTAGGATTATACCCTATATGTGGGGGTAAACAACTGTTTTGGGCGCATGACAGAGCTTGGAAGGTAGGAGCACCGTTTGACTTTTTCAACGCAGAATTGGCTGGAATTGAGCTCAGACGCCATGTTGCGTTTGGAGAGCACCTGATGTGCCTAAACAGTGGAAACCCCCAATTCTAACTCCAACCCTAACCCCAACATACCCCTTAACCCTAATCTCAGCCCTAACCCTAGCCCTAACCCTAATGGGAAAAAATGGGAAAATGGAAATAAATACATTTTTTTTAATAATATTATTTTCCCTAACTAAGGGGGTGATAAAGGGGGGATTGATTTACTATTTATGGCAAGTTTTCATGTTTGGCAGCTGTCATACGCTAAAAGACACTTTTTATTGTAAAAATAGTTTTTGCATCACCACATTTTGAGAGCTATAATTTTTCCATATTTTGACCCACCGAGTCATGTGAGCTCTTATTTTTTGCAGGACAAGCTGACGTTTTTATTGGTACCATTTTCGGGCACGTGACCTTTTTGATGTTTTGATCACTTTTTATTCCGATTTTTGGGATACAGAATGAACAAAAACCAGCATTTCATGAATTTCTTTTGGGGGGTGCGTTTACACCGTTCCGTGTATGGTAAAATTGATAAAGGGGCTTTATTCTTCGGGTCAGTACGATTACAGTGATGCTTCATTTATATCTTTTTTTGTGTTTTGGCGCTTTTATGCAATTAAAGCAATTTTAGATAAATAATAATTATTTTTGCATCGCTTTATTCTGCGAGATATAACTTTTTTTATTTTTTCGTTGATGACGCTGTACAGCAACTCATTTTTTGTGGGACAAGATGATGTTTTCAGCAGTACTATGGTTATTTATATCTGTCTTTTTGATCGCTTGTTATTGCACTTTACGTTCGGCGGTATGATGATAAAGCATTGTTTTCTATTTTTTAAGGGGTTTACTAAAGGGGTTAACTAGTAGGACGGTTTTATAGGGCGGTCGTTACGGACGCGGCGTACTAAAAAATGAATTTATTAAATTTTTTTTTTCAAATTTATTTAGGGATTATTTATAAATTATTTTTACACTGTTTTTTTTTTTTACTTTATTTTATTGTCCCGGGGGGGGGGGGGACACATCACTGTAATGTGTCAGATCTTTGATCTGACAGTTTGCAAAGCACTCTGTCAGATCAGCGATCTGACAGGCGCTGCCGAGGCTTCCTCAGCCCTGCTCTCGACAGACCCCCGAATCCGCGGCCTTCTTGCAGGAAAGGAGGCCTTCAGAGCAGAGCAGCACATTACGCTGCTCTGGGGGTCTCAGGGAAGCACGGAGGGAGCCGCCTCCCTAATCCCACGGTACACTGCGATCATGTTTGATTGCAGTGTGCCAGGGGTTAATGCTCCGGGGGCGGTCCATGACCCCCCTGACACATAGTGCCAGGTGGATCCCCTGAATGCCTCCAGGTGAGCCAGACTCAATCCATCATCTGTATGTGGTACCCCAGATTGCATTTACGTTCACGTAAAAGGTAAAGAAAACTGCATATCTCTGTGTCACTTTTCCTCTGCACCCCAACGTTCACCACCATAACAATCAAATATATTTGCCCTGGGGCCCTGCTCTACCTGTGCGGAGCTGATCCATCTTTGCTGCATCACCATCAGCCCCAGTGGACCAAAACCGCAGTGTTGGCCGCCTATTGCCAAACACCACGGGTGGCGTCATGACCAAACACCACATAATTATCCTCTATTTTTACTGGACGCCCAGGGCCATGGACCGGGTCACTGCCACCGTGACACTTCCCCTTTAAAGAATCTGACCAGCCTGGTACCGAGTAACCTAAGGCCCTGTGGGGCGCTCCACATGTGCGTGAAATGATATATACTCTGGTCTTAAAATGACCTTTGCGATCTCACTATGCTATTACACATGTGCAATACCTATATACAACTTGAGCATGCCAGTTATGGAGTATGTGTCAGGGATGTGGAGTCGGTAAGCCAAACCTGCGACTCCGACTCATCAATTTCCCTTACACCGACTCCAACTCCAACTCCGACTCCACGACTCTGACTCCCACATATATTGCTTATATTTAAGTGAAAAATGTATTGTAGTACAATGTGAACATCAGATATTTAATCATTTCTATGATCCAATAATCAAGATATTTAGATAGAACATAATATCTATTTATTGGAATACAACTTTAGAACACAAAAATCTGTAATAAATTGTAAATATGTAATACACTGTATACATGTACATGTATACGGTACAGACCAAAGTTTGGACACACCTTCTCATTCAAAGAGTTTTCTTTATTTTCATGACTATGAAAATTGTAGATTCATTCTGAAGGCATCAAAACAATGAATTAACACATGTGGAATTATATAATTAAAGTGTGAAACAACTGAAAATATGTCTTATAGTCTAGATTCTTCAAAGTAGTCACCTTTTGCTTTGATTACTGCTTTGCACACTCTTGGCATTCTCTTGATGAGCTTCAAGTGGTAGTCACCAGAAATGGTCTTCCAACAGTCTTGAAGGAGTTTCCAGAGATGCTTAGCACTTGTTGGCCCTTTTGCCTTCACTCTGCGGTCCAGCTCACCCCAAACTATCTCGATTGGGTTCAGGTCTGGTGACTGTGGAGGCCAGGTCATCTGGCGTAGCACCCCATCACTCTCCTTCTTGGTCAAATAGCCCTTACACAGCCTGGAGGTGTGTTTGAGGCCATTGTCCTGTTGAAAAATAAATGATGGTCCAACTAAACACAAACCGGATGGAATAGCATGCCGCTGCAAGATGCTGTGGTAGTCATGCTGGTTCAGTATGCCTTCAATTTTGAATAAATCCCCAACAGTGTCACCAGCAAAGCACCCCCACACCATCACACCTCCTCCTCCATGCTTCACGGTGGGAACCAGGCATGTAGAGTCCATCCGTTCACCTTTTCTGCGTCGCACAAAGACATGGTGGTTGGAACCAAAGATCTCAAATTTGGACTCATCAAACCAAAGCACAGATTTCCACTGGTCTAATGTCCATTACTTGTGTTCTCTAGCCCAAACAAGTCTCTTCTGCTTGTTGCCTGTCCTTAGCAGTGGTTTCCTAGCAGCTATTTTACCATAAAGGCCTGCTGCACAAAGTCTCCTCTTAACAGTTGTTGCAGAGATGTGTCTGCTGCTAGAACTCTGTGTGGCATTGACCTGGTCTCTATTCTGAGCTGCTGTTAACCTGCGATTTCTGAGGCTGGTGACTAGGATAAACTTATCCTCCGCAGCAGAGGTGACTCTTGGTCTTCCTTTCCTGGGGCGGTCCTCATGTGAGCCAGTTTCTTTGTAGCGCTTGATGGTTTTTGCCAATGCACTTGGGGACACTTTCAAAGTTTTCCCAATTTTTCAGACTGACTAACCTTCATTTCTTAAAGTAATGATGGCCACTCATTTTTCTTTACTCAGCTGCTTTTTTCTTGCCATAATACAAATTCTAACAGTCTATTCATTAGGACTATCAGCTGTGTATCCACCAGACTTCTGCACAACACAATTGATGGTCCCAACCTCATTTAAAAGGCAAGAAATCCCACTTATTAAACCTGACAGGGCACACCTGTGAAGTGAAAACCATTTCCGGTGACTACCTCTTGAAGCTCATCAAGAGAATGCCAAGAGTGTGCAAAGCAGAAATCAAAGCAAAAGGTGGCTACTTTGAAGAACCTAGAATATAAGACATACAGTATTTTCAGTTGTTTCACACTTTTTTGTTAATTATATAATTCCACATGTGTTAATTCATAGTTTTGATGCCTTCAGAGTGAATCTACAATTTTCATAGTCATGAAAATAAAGAAAACGCTTTGATTGAGAAGGTGTGTCCAAACTTTTGGTCTGTACTGTGTGTATGTATATACACACACACACACACACACACACACACACACACACTATGACTTATCTCGGCTAAGATAAAGCCTAGATCCTCAGGCTACATTCACACTATGGGCGTAGCCAGGATCAAACCTGGGGGGGGCAGAATCTCATACTGTTCCGCAGAATTTCATACTGCACACCTCAGCTGCTGCGGAACCTCATACTTCACACCCCTACACTTGAAAATGAAGCCTGCACCTTAAGAAGATGTGATGAATGCAGTCTATTTATTCCAACTATCAGTTGATGTTGATGTTACTGAAGACGAGCAATGCCTGTCCTGGGCGTCCTTTTGGGCAGCTATGAGGTGTCCCTGACTGGTGCTAAAAAAAGGAGTGTTAGTCTGTGTGCTATCCGGCTTTCATTCTTTTTGGTACAGATATGATATGGATAGACAGATATGGATAAATGGATATATAGATAGAGCAGATTTCTAATCTGCTTTTGCTATTGAAAACATTATCTATGAGCTCAAAAACCTTTCAGGTGATGCGGTTTTTTAAAAAGCTGATCTGCTTTTGCAACTGAAAAACGTATCCTCAAAAAACGCAGGAAAAACGCTGTGTGTGAATGTAGCCTTAGATCAGGAATAGAACAGTCATTTATAGGACATTTCATAACTTTCCCAAATTCCTATGAAAAAATATTCAGCATATTCTGCATTGAACTACTGTACCCAATTTATTATATATTTTGGGAGTCAGAGTCGGTCCATTTTATACCGACTCCAACTCCGACTCCACCAAAATGAGCACCGACTCCACGACTCCGACTCCGACTCCACAGCCATGGTATGTGTCCCTTCTTTAAGATGTTGTCTGCCTTCTCATCACACTATTGCGCATGCGCGATGAGTCACTAATTGTATTTGGCTTCTACAGACATGCGCACTAAACATTTTAATCACAAGTTGCCCCAAAGTTAATAACACCATGAATAACCTAGTATGTACCATAACCACTTGTAAATTGATCACTATTTGGATACCGCATGTAATTAAAATTAGGCTCCAAAAACTATGGTACTGAATAAAAATTATTTTTTATTGAACAATAATATTAAAAACATGTAAATAGAGAGGTGTGTATCCATATGAAAAAAGGGACAAAACAAAGGCCCTAGGGTATCTTACAACTATGCCTAAGTGCGAGGTATGAACAGTATACAATATATATAAGCTGCACTGTGCAAAACAAGGCTTGAATAAACACTATAAAGTATAGTCAAATAGGTAGCCAAATACTACTGTGCAAAACAACGCATTAACAATAAGACAAAGGCAAGTTAATCTAGCCAAATCAATAGCCACATTGATTGTACTAAATCAAGATGTGTGTCAGAGGCTCACAAGCTGGAACTGCTCATTTATACAAAAAGCCGCTGTGACAGTATGCCAAATTAACAAGTGCATAAGCTCCTAGCGTGTGACAGACCTCTCACAATCATTGCAAAAAGGGCTGAGCACAATGACATTGAAAGAACAATAAAGTGATCATACCTAACATGGGCATTAGGAGTCCACCGGGCGTCCTTCTGCCCCGACGCGCGTTTCGCTACCGCTTCTCGGGAGGTTTAATTAGTGAACATCCCCACCATGATTGGATAAAGTATCTTATGTCACAGCGCATGCTTGCATTTCCCAGTTGCAATGAAGGGCTGACTGCCTGACGCAATCACAGCGCATGCTCCATATGGAGTGACGTAACTACAAGGAGACTATCACTGAAGATCACTATGGCGCATATGTGAGCTCGTCAGACCTGCTAATGGAAAAAAGGGGAAGTATCGAGGCGGTCTCGTGTCCCAGGATGCCGTATCATCAATAAGATGATGTAGACACCACAGAAAAACATTGAAGAGCGCCTTCAACTTCTCCAGCGAGGTCGCGACCTGCGCATGAGCACTGCTTCAAGTGATAATACTTTATTAAAAGGGGAATGAAAGTGAAAAATTTCCAATAAAACTAATGTGTATAAATATTGATGTGAAGACAGTAATGGAAATTACCAAAGTGCACTGTGAATACACATGAAATAAAAATGTGAAAAGTCATGAAAACACACATTACAATGTATAAATATATTTAAATATAACCCTATCTAAATATTACTGTGGACAATGATATATATGAAAAAACCTTACATAAAATAAGAGCATACAAATTACATGTAATATACTGGCAATAAAGTCCTAAATATAAAATGCTAAATATAAAGTGCCAAGTGACAGAAGCTAGGGTTATTGCATAACATTACTGTGAATAATTAAATAATATATACATGTGACGAAACTGGTGACATCGTAAAAACATTATTAACACAAACATTCTTTATATTAATAATCCGGCACTAAACAAAATTTTTTCTAGTCTACGATGAATAGTCACGAATTCTTGCCTTCAAAGACTGCATTTGATGTGAAGACATCCGTCTCAAGAAGGGAATATCACACCACCAAAACGATTGCAACTAAAAGCTACATAAAAAAGACGACACGTTAAAAGGCAAGTTTGTCTTTTAACCCCTTTACCCCCAAGGGTGGTTTGCATGTTCATGACCGGGCCAATTTTGACAATTCTGACCACTGTTCCTTTATGAGGTAATAACTCTGGAACGCTTCCATGGATCCTGGTGATTCTGACATGGTTTTCTCAGGACATATTGCACTTCATGTTAGTGGTAAAATTTCATTCATATAACTTGCGTTTATTTGTGAAAAAAACGGAAATTTGGCAAAAATTTTGAAATTTTATGCCCTTAAATCACAGAGATATGGCACACAAAAAACTTAATAAATAACATTTCCCACATGTTTACTTTACATCAGCACAATTTGGAAACCAAATTTTTTTTTGTTAGGAAGTTATAAGGGTTAAAAGTTGACCAGCGATTTCTCATTTTTGCAACACCACTTTTTTTTTTACGGACCACATCACATTTGAAGTCACTTTGAGGGGTCTATATGATAGAAAATACCCAAAAGTGACCCAAAAGTGACACCATTCTAAAAACTGCACCCCTCAAGGTGCTCAAAACCACATTCAAGAAGTTTATTAACCCTTCAGGTGCTTCACAGGAATTTTTTTGAATGTTCTATAAAAATGAACTTTTAACTTTTTTTCACAAAAAAAATTTTCAGCTCCAATTTTTTTTATTTTATTTTACCAAGGGTAACAGGAGGATTTGGACTGCAAAAGTTATTGAGCAATTTATCCTGAGTATGCCGATACCTGATATGTGGGGGGAACCACTGTTTCGGTGCATGGCAGAGTTCAGAAGGGAAGGAGCGCTGTTTGACTTTTTCACTGCAAAATTGGCTGGAATTCAGATCGGACACCATGTCACGTTTGGAGAGCCCCTAATGTGCCAAAACAGTGGCAACCCCCCACAAGTGACCCCATTTTGGGAACTAGCCCCCCCCAAGGAACTTATCTAGATATGTGGTGAGAACTTTGAACCCCCAAGAGCTTCACAGAAGTTTATAATGTACAGCCGTACAATTAAAAAAAGAAATTGGACACCAAAAGTTGTTGTCCAAATTGTCCTGAGTATGCGGATATCCCATATGTGGGGGAAAACTACTGTATGGGCACACATCGGTGCTCGGAAGGGAAGTAGTGATGTTTTAGAATGTAGACTTTGATGGAATGGTCTGCGGGTGTCATGTTGCCTTTGGAGAGCCCCTGATGTGCCTAAACTGTGGAAACACCCCACAAGTGACCCCATTTTGGAAACTAGACCCCCAAGGAACTTATCTAGATATGTGGTGAGCACTTTGAATCCCAAAGGGCTTCACAGAAGTTTATAACGCCAAGGCGTGAAAATAAAAAAATTATATTTTTTCCACAAGCATGATCTTTTAGTCCCTAATTTTTTTATTTTCCCAAGGGTAAGAGGAGATATTGGACCCCAAAAGTTGCTGTCTAATTTGTTCTGAGCATGCTGATATCCCATATGTGTGAGAAAACTTCTGTATGGGCACACATTGGGGCTCAGAAGGGAAGTAGTGACGTTTTGGAATGCAGACTTTGATGGAATGGTCTGCGGGTGTCATGTTGCCTTTGGAGAACCCCTGATGTGCCTAAACGTGGAAACCCCCCACAAGTCACCCCATTTTGGAAACTAGACCCCCCCAAGGAACTTATCTAGATGTGTGGTGAGCACTTTGAACCCCGAAGGGCTTCACAGAAGTTTAAAATGCCCAGGTGTGGAAATAAAAAAATCATATTTTTTCCACAAACATGATCTTTTAGTCCCTAATTTTTTTATTTTCCCAAGGGTAACAGGAGAAATGGGACACCAAAAGTTGTTGTCCAATTTGTACTGAGTACGCTGATATCCCATGTGTGGGAGAAAACTACTGTATGGGCACACCTTGGGGCTCAGAAGGGAAGTAGTGACGTTTTGGAATGCAGACTTTGATGGAATGGTCTGCGGGTGTCATGTCGCTTTTGGAGAGCCTCTCATGTGCCTAAACTGTTGAAACCCCCCACAAGTGACCTCATTTTGGAAACTAGACCCCCCAACGAACTTATCTAGATATCTGGTGAGCACTTTCAACCCCCAAGTGCTTCACAGAAGTTTATAACGTAGAGCCATAAAAATAAAAAAATCATTTTTTTTCCACAAAAACGATATTTTTCCCCCAATTTTTTATTTTCCCAAGGGTAACAGGAGAAATTGGACCCCAAAGGTTGTTGTACAATTATTCCTGAGTAGGATGATACCCTATATGTGGGGGTAAACTACTGTTTGGGCGCATAACAGAGCTTGGAAGGGAAGGAGCACCGTTTGACTTTTTCAGCGCAGAATTGGCTGGAATTGAGATCAGTCGCCATGTTGCGTTTGGAGAGCACCTGATGTGCCTAAACAGTGGAAACCCCCAATTCTAACTCCAACCCTAACCCCAACACACCACTAACCCTAAGCTCAGCCCTAACCCTAGCCCTAACTCTAATGGGAAAAAATGGGAAAATGGATATAAATACATTTTTTTATAATATTATTTTCCCTAACTAAGGGGGTGATAAAGGGGGGATTGATTTACTATTTGTGGCAAGTTTTCATGTTTGGCAGCTGTCATACGCTAAAAGACACTTTTTATTGTAAAAATAGTTTTTGCATCACCACATTTTGAGAGCTATAATTTTTCCATATTTTGACCCACCAAGTAGAGTTGAGCGACTTTTGGCTTTTTATGGTCGAGTTTCGTTTCGTGAAACCCGACTTCCAAAAGTCGGGTCGAGCAAGATCGGCCGATTATAGGGAAAAGTCGGGGTCGTCCCGAAACACGAACCCCAATGTAAGTCAATGGGGAATAAAAGTCGGCAGTGAGAGGAGGACAGGAAACACACCTACATTGCTCATTTGAATGCCAAAAGCATCAATTCTTCTTACTTAAGCTGGTCAACCCTAATTAACTTCATAATACAAGTTACACACTGAAAAATGGGGGTTATTTGGCTAAAGTTGTGGGGGGGGTAGGGCTGGCTCCAGGTTTTCATGTGCCCTGGGCGAAAGAGCGCCCCTTTAACACATAATACCACAACTCATCATGCTCCGATACGGCAGAGAAATAGCGGTATAGTACAATGAAAAATACTTCACTTTTTACATCTCATGACGAGACCCATCTATTTCTCCATACAGAATCATTGGTCCCATATAATGTTTGAAACAGTATATGATGAGCTCCACATAATGCTACAGTATATGTTGGTCCCCATGGATGAAGCTCCACTGTCTTATGGGCCCAAATAATGCTCCAAACATAATGGGCCCCATTTCTAATGCTCTAGTGTATAATGAGCCCTGTAAATGCTGCTCCAGTGTCTGATGTCCACCTTTGGAATGTTCCAGTGTATGGTGGGCCCCATCTATCATTCTCCAGAGTATAGTGCTCCCCAAAAATTGCTGTCCCAACATTGAAAACAATCAAATAAGTCTCCTCGCTAGGGAATCCCTGTACTAGTCTGGACTCCTCGTCGTCCCCATCTTCCATCTCACTGCACAGTATTTCAACCTTGCAAGTGCTGTGATCCTGAGCAAGCAGGGGGGCCCACTCGTTGGCGACGGCACTGGCACAGGGCCCCTGATAGTACGGTGGTGTGTCTGATGGTGGGTGGGCCGAACCTGCACTTTCATCTGCAGCTTCCTCTTTGTCACCGTGTAAGATGGAACTGTATATGGGAAGGGTAACCTGAGTTTCATCAGGGTCAGATTCAGGCCGGGTAGCGTGTGAGGGGAATGTAGTGGTCTGGGTCAATGTACCAGCAGATTCATCGAGCAGTGGCTGGGCATCAGTGCACTTGTGTCGCCCCCAGGAGTACGGTCGCCACAGTGGCATTACCTTCCTCCTAGGGAGTGTGATGTCATGCTTGGGAGCAACGAAGGATCTCTCTAGCAGGTTAACTGATTGGGCGGCGTTATTCCCACGAGTCATGACCCTCCAAACAGCGTTCATGAAGGCAAAGTGTTTGTTTTACGTGGGCAGTATGGTTGCAAAGCTGAACCTTAAAGGAATGTCCAGAAGGGCACCACCAGGAGTGGAGCCTACGGCGTAATTTGACTCAACACGGGCAACCTCAACCATGCCAGCTACAGAACAGATGCACACATTGCAAGCTTAATTCCGTTAACGAACGAGACTCCGTCATGCCCCGCGGTCCGAGTCCGGCTTACTAGAGGGACACGTGAGGCTCTGGCACATGAGATTGGCCAATAACTGGTGTGTCATGCCCTTACATGTCCGTGGCTGCATGTGCGCTACACTGAAAAGGCCAGCGTTTGTCACTTACAGGTGCAGATAACCCGCTGAACAACGTTAGTGATGGGGATCACTGATTACAATTATTACTCGCGAATGATGATTTCCCAGTAAGTGCAGGTCAACCGCAATTCTGGAATTAGGCCTAACCGTCATTCCTGAAAAAAATGAAAAACTTACGTGTGCAAACCACAGGTGCTGTAGCTTGCTTAACAGCTCGCCAGCCGTTCTCACGCCCAGTATGGGTTACACGTGATTGCACAAAGGTGAGAAAGGTTACCGTATCCCCGGATAACATGTATGGATAGCGTACACATTCAAAAGATATGTCTATACATCAGGAGGCAGGCTCAGACGGTGTTAGGCCCAGTATGGCTTGCACGTGATTGCACAAAGGTGAGAAAGGGTACCGTATCCCCGGATAACATGTATGGATAGCGTACACATCCAAAAGATATGTCTATACATCAGGAGGCAGGCTCAGACGGTGTAAGGCCCAGTATGGCTTGCAAGTGATTGCACAAATGTGAGAAAGGGTACCGTATCCCCGGATAACATGTATGGATAGCGTACACATTCAAAAGATATGTCTATACATCAGGAGGCAGCCTCAGATGGTGTAAGGCCCAGTATGGCTTGCAAGTGATTGCACAAAGGTGAGAAAGGGTACCGTATCCCTGGATAACATGTATGGATAGCGTACACATTCAAAAGATATGTCTATACATCAGGAGGCAGGCTCAGACGGTGTAAGGCCCAGTATGGCTTGCAAGTGATTGCACAAAGGTAAGAAAGGGTACCGTATCCCCGGATAACATGTATGGATAGCGTACACATTCAAAAGATATGTCTATACATCAGGAGGCAGGCTCAGACGGTGTAAGGCCCAGTATGGCTTGCAAGTGATTGCACAAAGGTGAGAAAGGGTACCGTATCCCCGGATAACATGTATGGATAGCGTACACATTCAAAAGATATGTCTATACATCAGGAGGCAGGCTCAGACGGTGTTAGGCCCAGTATGGCTTGCACGTGATTGCACAAAGGTGAGAAAGGGTACCGTATCCCCGGATAACATGTATGGATAGCGTACACATTCAAAAGATATGTCTATACATCAGGAGGCAGGCTCAGACGGTGTAAGGCCCGGTATGGCTTGCAAGTGATTGCACAAAGGTGAGAAAGGGTACCGTATCCCCGGATAACATGTATGGATAGCGTACACATTCAAAAGATATGTCTATACATCAGGAGGCAGGCTCAGACGGTGTAAGGCCCAGTATGGCTTGCAAGTGATTGCACAAAGGTGGGAAAGGGTACCGTATCCCCGGATAACATGTATTGATAGCGTACACATTCAAAAGATATGTCTATACATCAGGAGGCAGGCTCAGACGGTGTTAGGCCCAGTATGGCTTGCAAGTGATTGCACAAAGGTGAGAAAGGGTACCGTATCCCCGGATAACATGTATGGATAGCGTACACATTCAAAAGATATGTCTATACATCAGGAGGCAGGCTCAGACGGTGTCAGGCACAGTATGGATTTGATGGCCCAGACTACACAGCGGAGGAGCAGGGAGAGGTAAAGATTGCAAATGCTGGGGCCCTGCCCAAGCAAGGGGAGCCCACTCGTGGGCGTCGGTACTGGCACTGGGCCCCTCATAGTACGGCGGTGTGTCTGACGGCAGGTGTGCACCACCACCGTCAGAGACACTTGATTGCACTATGAGGGACCCTGTGCCAGTGCCCGCACCCAAGAGTTGGCCTACCCACCTGTCCAGGGCAACGGCACTCGCACGGTGTCGTGCGCTAGGTGGTGACCCCGGCCATGGGGGGGAGGCAGCACAGTTAGGGAGTTTTAGAAAGTGGCATATGTTGATGTTGGACATTCAGCTGATGCAAAAGGCGAAATAGGTCAAGTCCCAGGAAGAGGTGGACCAAAGCAAGCCATTTTTCTGTCACCCTATGTGTCATCAGGGGAAGGTGGGACAAAATCCTTGGAAACCCATGCATGGTTCATTTTAATGAAGGTTAGATCATCCACATTTTGGGTTGACAGATGGGTCCTTTTTTCTGTCAGGATTGATCCAGCTGCACTGAAGACTCTTTCCGATAGCACACTTGCAGCTGGGCAAGCGAGCTCCTGTAAGGCATATTGTGCCAATTCAGGCCAGGTGTCCAGTTTAGCAGCCCTATAGTCAAAGGGGAATGACCTGTGTGGGAGAACATCGATATGGGAGGAAAAGTAGTTTGTAACGATAGTTGACAACTGCTGTCTCCTGTCACTTTCCATCGATGCTGTATTACCAGTTGTATGAGCGGTACTTGAAAAATCAGTCCACAACATTGTCATGAAACCCCTGTCTCCAACGCCACTTCTGCTGTGTGCACCATGAACACCTCTGCCAAGCTGCCCCCGGCCCGTACGGCTCGTGTGAGAACCATCACCGCTGCTGTGTGCTGGGAATGCCTCAAGCAACCGATTTACCAGAGTTGCTTGTTTATTAGCCAATATTAGGTCAAGGTTCTCCTGTGGCATGATGTTTTGTAATTTTCCTTTATAGCGTGGATCCAGGATGCTGGCCAACCAGTAGTCGTCATCGTTCATCATTTTGGCAATGCGGGGGTCCCTTTTTTGGATCCGCAAGGCATAATCTGACATGTGGGCCAATGTTCCCGGTGTCAATGATGCACTGCGAGTGCTGGTTGGAGGAGCACTTTCTGGCAAATCCACATCCCTCCAGTCACGCACAAACCCTGTACCAGACCTTGCCACGCCAACATTTTCACTTGCCCCACGAGATGCATCCTCCTCCCCTAAGTAATCATCCCCATCATCATCCTCCTCCTCCTCTTCTTCCTCCAACTCGTCCAGGAGAGGTCCCTGAGCAGACAATGGCTGAATGTCATCAAGGATTCCCTCCACCTCTTCCTCCTCGTCAACATTGGCTGCAGACGCCTGCTCCTTAAGGTGCGTCAAAGTTTGCATGAGCAGACGCATAAGTGGGATGCTCATGCTTAGGATGGCGTCGTCTGCGCTTACCAGCCGTGTGCATTCCTCAAAACACTGAAGGACTTTACAGAGGTCTTTCAGCTTCGACCACTGCACACCTGTCAACTCCATGTCTGCTCTCAAAGTGCCTGGCCGTGTATCCTCCCACAAATGCATTATGGCCTGCCTCTGCTCGCACAGCCACTCCACCATGTGCAGGGTGGAGTTCCACCTTGTTGCAATGTCGATAATGAGGCGCTCGTTGGGAAGGTGGAGCAATCGCTGCAGCTTCTGCATACGAACGGAGTGTACAGGCGACCGGCGGATGTGCGCGCACAGTCTTCGCACCTTATGGAGCAGGGCTGTTAACTCCGGATAATTTTTGAGGAAGCACTGCACCACCAGGTTCAAGGTGTGAGCCAAGCAAGGTATGTGGCTGAGTTTTGAAAGGGCTATGGCTGCCACAAAATTACGGCCGTTATCACTAACTACCTTGCCTGCCTCAAGATGTACACTGCCCAGTCATGACTCAGTTTGTTGCTTCAAGTACTCGGCCAGCACCTCGGCGGTGTGTCTGTCGCCCAAACACATCATCTGCAACACAGCCTGCTGACGCTTTCCACTAGCTGCTCGATAGGGGGACACCTCGTGTGCAACAGTGGCAGCTGCAGATGGAGTGCTCGTACGACTGCGCTCTGTGGACGAACTTTCGCTTCTGGAGGAGGAGGAGGAGGAGGAGGGTGGAACGCCTACAGCCAACTGTTTCCTATACCGTGGGCTAGGCAGCACTGT
This sequence comes from Dendrobates tinctorius, assembly GCF_039654945.1. Lineage (NCBI taxonomy): Eukaryota > Metazoa > Chordata > Amphibia > Anura > Dendrobatidae > Dendrobates > Dendrobates tinctorius. The sequence goes on from NW_027361676.1 coordinate 22,847,742, forward strand.
CCCACCACCGCTGTCCCCTGTGGACCCTGCATCCACCACATTAACCCAGTGCGCAGTGATGGACACGTAACGGCCCTGGCCATGCCGACTGGACCATGCATCAGTTGTGAGGTGCACCTTTCCACTCACTGACTGCTTGAGTGCATGGACAATGCAGTCTTTCACATGATGGTGGAGGGCTGGGATGGCTTTGCGAGAGAAGAAGTGGCGACTGGGTAGGTCATAGCGTGGTACTGCATAAGCCATGAGTTCGCGGAAAGCTGCGCTTTCCACCAACCGATAGGGCATCATCTCAAACGAGATTAGTTTGGCAATGTGGGCGTTCAAACCCAGTGTACGCGGATGAGAGACTGAGTACTTTCTTGACCTACTCATAGTGTCTGGGAGGGTGAGCTGGACTTGAGAGCTGCATATGGTGGAAGTAGCGGTGGACAGGGCGGACTGAGAGAGGGTTGATGATGGTGATGGAGTTGGTGTTCTTTCTGATGGCCCAGATTCAGTGTTTCGTTGATATAACAGTGGGATTCCCTGACTGCTGTGGCCTTGCAACGACACCTCAACATTTGCTGCTGTGCTAACCGGTGGGCTTACAGTGGGGGAAACAATGTAGCATTGCTGACTACCTTCTTTGTGATCAGTTGCACATGTGGCACTTGAGGTTTGGTGTTGTGTCCACGCTTGCAAGTGCATGCTGGTTAAATGTCTAAGCATGCAACTGGTATTCAAATTTTTCAGATTTTTCCCTCGGCTAAAGGTCTTTGCGCACTTCTTACAGATAACCTTGGCCTGATCATGAGGATTTTGTTCAAAAAAGTGCCACACTGCACTCTTCCTACTTTGGCAGACATTTTGCGGCCTAGCACGCTGTGATGTTTTGACCCTCTGGACAAGCTGTCCAGCAACTCTTTTGATTTTTGGAACCTGTCTTTGGAGTACTCCGGGCCTGCCAGATAACAGCTGTTGCAATGTTGATGTCTGCTGTGGATGCTCCTCATCTGAGCTATTGGAAGCAGCACCCTCTTCCCCCAATGGATGCCAATCTGGGTCAACAACTGGGTCATCCATCACCTCCTCTTCAATGTCATGTGCACCTTCCTCTGTGTCACCGTGTATGGTGGTATAGTGTGCGGGAAGGGGCACCTGAGTCTCATCAGGGTCAGAATCTGGCTCTGTACACTGCGAGGACAATGTAGTGCTCTGAGTGAATGTACCAGCAGAATCATCTATCAGCGGCTGTGCATCAGTGCACTCCATGTCAGATTCATCTTGGCCTGGGTAATTCACCATTTCACTTGATAATCCAGGCATGGTATGTGAAAACAGCTCCATGGAGTAATCAGTAGTATGGCCTGCGTCATCCTTCAATCTTGGTTGTGGTGAAGGACACAAGGAAAGGTGTGGTTCATGAACATGAGCCTCCAATGACGACTCAGTGCTTTTACTTTTTACAACTTCAGAAGAGGAGGTGATAGAGCTGGAGGCTGAGTCAGCAATGTAAGACAAAACTTTTTCCTGATGCTCTGGCGTTAAAAGCGGTTTGCCAGCTCCTAGAAAACTAAGCCTTCGAAGCCTTATGGAGCCAGACGATGACGCAGGCTCAACACCTCCTGCATTCGGTCCTATTTTGCTTTTGCCACTACCATCAGATCCACCACCAACACCATCATTACCAGCTGCCAACCCCCGCCCAATTCCACGGCCTCTACCACCAGCCTTCCTCATTTTTGGTAGAAATGTAGACAAAATCCTACAAACTATATAGTAATGTAAAACAAGGTACAAGGTGTCTATAGGACAGGGGAGATTTAGATTTTCTGCAGACACTTGTGGACACTGGACACTTGGATTGTGTGAGGCACACTGAATATCAAAGCGCTATGTCACAGGCTCGATGGCACAGGTGTGAAAAAAGTGACTACAGGATAAGGGAGATTTTGAATTTCTGCAGACACTTGTGGACACTGGACACTTGGATTGTGTGAGGCCCACTGAATATCACAGTGCTATGTCACAGGCTCGATGGCACAGGTGTGAAAAAAGTGACTACAGGATAAGGGAGATTTTGAATTTCAGGGAGATTTTGAATTTCTGCAGACACTTGTGGACACTGGACACTTGGATTGTGTGAGGCCCACTGAATATCACAGTGCTATGTCACAGGCTCGATGGCACAGGTGTGAAAAAAGTGACTACAGGATAAGGGAGATTTTAAATTTCTGCAGACACTTGTGGACACTGGACACTTGGATTGTGTGAGGCCCACTGAATATCACAGCGCTATGTCACAGGCTCGATGGCACAGGTGTGAAAAAAGTGACTACAGGATAAGGGAGATTTTGAATTTCTGCAGACACTTGTGGACACTGGACACTTTTGGATTGTGTGAGGCCCAATGAATATCAGAGCGCTATGTCACAGGCTCGATGCAGCAGGTGTGAAAAAAGTGACTACAGGATAAGGGAGATTTTGAATTTCTGCAGAGACTGGACACTTTTGGATTGTGTGAGGCCCAATGAATATCAGAGCGCTATGTCACAGGCTCGATGCAGCAGGTGTGAAAAAAGTGACTACAGGATAAGGGAGATTTTGAATTTCTGCAGACACTTGTGGACACTGGACACTTTTGGATTGTGTGAGGCCCACTGAATATCAGAGCGCTATGTCACAGGCTCGATGGCACAGGTGTGAAAAAAGTGAATTGTAGAATTGGGCAGAATAGGAATCTCCCTAGAGTGTAGGCCTGTAAGAACGGAACAAGTCCTCCACTTATCCTTCCACAGTGACACACAGATAGCTTCACTGTGGCTGTGATAACAGCCGTTACACGGTACTGTGTGAGGAGCGTACACCGCTGTATGGTGTGAATAAATGCACGCTCAGTACCTTAGCAGGACAAAAAAAAAAATTGGGATTGCTTTTAAAAAAGCAGTTTGCAGAGCAGTGGGGAAACAGCAATGCAGCTGTCAGGAAGCCTTAGAAGGCAGCCTAACAACCAACACCGCTGATCCACCACAATATAGCCTCCCCTTGCACTGCACACACAGTGACTGGTGTGTTGCACAGGCAAAATCGCTAGCAGCAGAAGCAGTTTTTTTGTCTTCTTCCCTGCCTAACGTTCTCCCTACAGAATCAGCAACCTCTCCCTATGCTAAGATCGGCAGAAGTAAGATGGCGGTCGGCGTGCACACCCTTTTATAACCCCTGTGATGCCCACCAAAGCAAGCCAATCATTTGCATGCCCTTCTGAAAGATGGTGGCGACCCCTGCATATGTCATCACGTTGCCCACAGTGTCCGTGGATCCTGATTGGCTGAAAAAGAGCGCTAAACAAACTTTTGAAACGCGACTTTGGCGCGTAAGTCGCCGACCTCGTGGCTGACCTCATCCTAGGGTCGAGTTTCGTTTCATGAAACCCGACTTTGCCAAAAGTCGGCGACTTTTGAAATTGTTCGACCCGTTTCGCTCAACTCTACCACCGAGTCATGTGAGGTCTTATTTTTTGCAGGACGAGTTGACGTTTTTATTGGTACCATTTTCGGGCACGTGACTTTTTTGATGTTTTGATCACTTTTTATTCCGATTTTTGGGACGCAGAATGAACAAAAACCAGCATTTCATGAATTTCTTTTGGGGGGTGCGCTTACACCGTTCCGTGTATGATAAAATTGATAAAGGGGTTTTATTCTTCGGGTCAGTATGATTACAGTGATGCTTCATTTATATCTTTTTTTGTGTTTTGGCGCTTTTATGCAATTAAAACAATTTTATATAAAAAATAATTATTTTTGCATCGCTTTATTCTGCGAGATATAACTTTTTTCATTTTTTCGCTGATGACGCTGTGCAGCAACTCATTTTTTGTGGGACAAGATGACGTTTTCAGCAGTACTATGGTAATTTATATCCGTCTTTTTGATCGCTTGATATTGCACTTTACGTTCGGCGGTATGATGATAAAGCATTGTTTTTTATTTTTATTTTTTAAGGGGTTTACTAAAAGGGTTAACTAGTAGGATGGTTTTATAGGGCGGTCGTTACGGATGCGGCGTATTAAATATGTGTACTTTTATTTTTTTTTTTATTTCTAAAAAATGAATTTATTAAGGAATTTTTTTTTTCAAATTTATTTAGGGATTATTTATAAACTATTTTTACACTGTTTTTTTTTTTTACTTTATTTTATTGTCCCGGGGGGGTGGGGGACATCACTGTAATGTGTCAGATCGCTGATCTGACAGTTTGCAAAGCACTCTGCAGGCCCCCGAATCCTCGGCCATCTTGCAGGAAAGGAGGCCCTCAGAGCAGAGCAGAGCAGCACATCACGTTGCTCTGGGGGTCTCAGGGAAGCACGGAGGGAGCCCCCTCCCTAATCCCACGGTACACTGCGATCATGTTTGATCGCAGTGTGCCAGGGTATAATGTGCCGGGGCGGTCCATGACCCCCCTGACACATAGTGCCAGGTGTCAGCTGGCAGGGTGGATCCCCTGAATGCCTCCAGGTGAGTCAGACTCAATCCATCATCTGTATGTGGTACCCCAGATTGCATTTACGTTCACGTAAAAGGTAAAGAAAACTGCATATCTCTCTGTCACTTTTCCTCTGCACCCCAACGTTCACCACCATAACAATCAAATATATTTGCCCTGGGGCCCTGCTCTACCCGTGGGGAGCTGATCCATCTTTGCTGCATCACCATCAGCCCCAGTGGACCAAAACCGCAGTGTTGGCCGCCCATGGCCGAACACCACGTGTGGCGTCATGACCAAACACCATATAATTATCCTCTATTTTTACTGGACGCCCAGGGCCACGGACCGGGTCACTGCCACCGTGACACTTCCCCTTTAAAGAATCTGACCAGCCTGGTACCGAGTAACTTAAGGCCCTGTGGGGCGCTCCACATGTGCGTGAAATTATATATACTCTGGTCTTAAAATGACCTTTGCGATCTCACCATGCTATTACACATGTGCGATACATATATACAACTTGAGCATGCCAGTTATGGAGTATGCGTCAGGGCTGTGGAGTCGGTAAGCCAAACCTGTGACTCCGACTCATCAATTTCCCTTACACCGACTCCGACTCCCACATATATTGCTTATATTTAAGTGAAAAATTTATTGTAGTACAATGTGAACATCAGACATTTAATCATTTCTATGATCCAATAATAAAGATATTTAGATAAAACATAATATCTATTTATTGGAATACAACTTTAGAACACAAAAAACTGTAATAAATTGTAAATATGTAATACACTGTATACATGTACATGTATACGGTACAGACCAAAGTTTGGACACACCTTCTCAGTTTGGACACACCTTCTCATTCAAAGAGTTTTCTTTATTTTCATGACTATGAAAATTGTAGATTCATTCTGAAGGCATCAAAACAATGAATTAACACATGTGGAATTATATAATTAAAGTGTGGAACAACTGAAAACATGTCTAATATTCTAGATTCTTCAAAGTAGCCACCTTTTGCTTTGATTACTGCTTTGCACACTCTTGGCATTCTCTTGATGAGCTTCAAGTGGTAGTCACCAGAAATGGTCTTCCAACAGTCTTGAAGGAGTTCACAGAGATGCTTAGCACTTGTTGGCCCTTTTGCCTTCACTCTGCGGTCCAGCTCACCCCAAACCATCTCGATTGGGTTCAGGTCTGGAGACTGTGGAGGCCAGGTCATCTGGCGTAGCACCCCATCACTCTCCTTCTTGGTCAAATAGCCCTTACACAGCCTGGAGGTGTGTTTGAGGCCATTGTCCTGTTGAAAAATAAATGATGGTCCAACTAAACACAAACCGGATGGAATAGCATGCCGCTGCAAGATGCTGTGGTAGCCATGCTGGTTCAGTATGCCTTCAATTTTGAATAAATCCCCAACAGCGTCACCAGCAAAGCACCCCCACACCATCACACTCCTCCATGCTTCACGGTGGGAACCAGGCATGTAGAGTCCATCAGTTCACCTTTTCTGCGTCGCACAAAGACATGGTGGTTGGAACCAAAGATCTCAAATTTGGACTCATCAGACCAAAGCACAGATTTCCACTGGTCTAATGTCCATTCCTTGTGTTCTCTAGCCCAAACAAGTCTCTTCTGCTTGTTGCCTGTCCTTAGCAGTGGTTTTCTAGCAGCTATTTTACCATGAAGGCCTGCTGCACAAAGTCTCCTCTTAACAGTTGTTGTAGAGATGTGTCTGCTGCTAGAATTCTGTGTGGCATTGACCTGGTCTCTATTCTGAGCTGCTGTTAACCTGCGATTTCTGAGGCTGGTGACTAGGATGAACTTATCCTCCGCAGCAGAGGTGACTCTTGGTCTTCCTTTCCTGGGGCGGTCCTCATGTGAGCCAGTTTCTTTGTAGCGCTTGATGGTTTTTGCCAATGCACTTGGGGACACTTTCAAAGTTTTCCCAATTTTTCGGACTGACTAACCTTCATTTCTTAAAGTAATGATGGCCACTCGTTTTTCTTTACTCAGCTGCTTTTTTCTAGCCATAATACAAATTCTAACAGTCTATTCAGTAGGACTATCAGCTGTGTATCCACCAGACTTCTGCACAACACAACTGATGGTCCCAACCTCATTTATAAGGCAAGAAATCCCACTTATTAAACCTAACAGGGCACACCTGTGAAGTGAAAACCATTTCCGGTGACTACCTCTTGAAGCTCATCAAGACAATGCCAAGAGTGTGCAAAGCAGAAATCAAAGCAAAAGGTGGCTACTTTGAAGAACCTAGAATATATAGTATTTTCAGTTGTTTCACACGTTTTTGTTTATTATATAATTCCACATGTGTTAATTCATAGTTTTGATGCCTTCAGAGTGAATCTACAATTTTCATAGTCATGAAAATAAAGAAAACGCTTTGATTGAGAAAGTGTGTCCAAACTTTTGGTCTGTACTGTGTGTGTGTATATATATATATATATATATATATATATATATATATATATATATATAAACAACGGCAAAGCAAGGTCCAGCAATAACGTGAGCAATCCAGGATGCTGTTAGATAATTTTTTCTTTTTATTCATAAATCCATTAAAATACAATGGTCCAAGCAGTTCAAAACAGCAATAATGCAGGAAAGTAGTGCAGATAGGACTACGCGTTTCAGCGGTAAAACCTGCCTTCTTCACGGTCCAGAATCTATTCTGCTTTCCAATCATGGAACCTTATATACATCCCACTCCCATCAGGGTAATTATAAACATATGTGAGAGACTTAAAAACATGTGCTATAAAAGCAGATCAAACATATAAACTATGCACATATTGATCAGTATACAACATGCATGAAGATGAGAACTCTGCTATTAGAAGTGGAAAGGAAGAACAAAGACGAAAGAATCTAATTAATAAAAATATTGGAGAAAGAGAAACCAATCACAAACTAAAATGTTTCTATACTAATGCACAAAGCATGGGCAACAAACAAGGAGAATTGGAACTACTAACACAGGAAAAGAAATATGATGTAATTGGAATCACTGAAACTTGGTGGGACAATACACATGATTGGAATACAAGACTAGAAGGATACAACTTATTTGCAAGAAACAGACTTGATAAACGAGGAGGGGGTGTCGCATTGTATGTTCGAAACGCGTTTATCTGCACAGAGATTGAAGCTTCAGAGACTGGGAGTTCTGTGGAAACTGTTTGGGTAAGAATACAAGGACAGAACAATGGAAAGGACACCATTGTAGGCATTTACTACAGGCCGCCTGTGCAAGCCGAAGATATAGATGAACTCTTTATGCATCAGATGGCCAAGTTCTCCAAAAAATATGACATAGTTGTCATGGGAGATTTCAACTATCCAGACATGTGTTGGGAATCTCTCTCAGGCAAAACTAACAGGTCAAGGAAATTCTTATCCTCTCTTGCTGACAACTTTATCTTCCAAAAGGTAGGGGAGAAAACAAGGGGAACTGATACCTTGGATCTAATCCTTATAAACAGGGAGGAAATGGTTGAGGAGGTAAAAGTGGCTGGGACCCTAGGAGGTAGCGACCATGCTATTTTAGAATTTTGGATAACTAGAGGTGGAAGACCTGTGAAGACTCAGACGTCAAGGTTAGATTTCAGAAAGGCAGATTTTAAGGGATTCAGAAAGAGAATTGGAGGGATCCAATGGCTGGATATCCTTAAAGACAAAAATGTCCAGGAAGGATGGGAAATCTTGAAAAATGAAATTCTCAAAGCACAGTTGTTAACAATTCCGAAAAGAGGGAAGAATAGGAAGCATTTAAGGAAACCAGGATGGATGAACACAGAACTTAAGCACATGCTAAAAAGGAAGAAAAAAATGTTTATAAAATGGAAAGAGGGAGGCATATCTAAAGAAGAATATAATGCTGTCTGCAGAACCTGCAGGGCACAAATCAGATTATCTAAAGCTGAAAATGAACTGAGGCTTGCAAGAGATGTCAAAAGCAATAATAAAGGATTTTGGGGATATGTCAAAAGTAAAAGAAAAGTCAAAGATGCTATAGGATTTTTACAGGATGAAAATGATGAAATGGTAAGACAGGATGTTGAGAAGGCTGAACTTTTAAATTCCTATTTTGCATCTGTTTTCTCTCAGAAAGGAAATGCAACATCAACTGTTATTCACTGTCCTATTAAGGGAATAGAAGAATCCAGGATATCTATAAACAGAAAGATAGTGAGGAAACACTTAGCTAACCTAAATGAATTCAAGTCTCCAGGTCCAGATGAATTACACCCCAGAGTACTGAAGGAGATAGCAGAAGAAATTTTTGAACCCCTCTCCATAATCTTTGAAAATTCTTGGAGAACAGGAGAAGTGCCAGAAGACTGGAGAAGAGCAAATGTTGTTCCTATCTTCAAAAAGGGGAAGAAGGTGGACCCAGGCAACTATAGGCCGGTGAGTCTGACTTCTATACCAGGAAAGATCTTTGAACAAATTATTAAACAACATGTATGTCAATACCTGGATAAGAATGAAGTGATTAAACAGAGTCAGCATGGGTTTCTAACTAATAAGTCATGTCAGACTAACTTAATTTCCTTCTATGACGGTATCACTGATTGGGTGGATCAAGGAAATGCTGTAGATATAGTATATCTTGACTTCAGCAAAGCATTTGACAAAGTCTCTCATACAATCCTTATTGAAAAAATGACTAAGTATGGAATGGACAAGGCAACTGTTAGGTGGATTCATAACTGGCTTAGTGATCGGACCCAAAGAGTGGTCGTAAATGGCTGCACATCCAGTTGGAAGAATGTCTCAAGTGGGGTACCACAGGGCTCTGTCCTGGGCCCTGTATTGTTCAACATCTTTATCAACGATTTAGATGAAGGAATTGAGGGTAAACTGATTAAATTTGCTGATGACACAAAGCTAGGAGGGATAGCTAATACTAGAGAAGAGAGAGAGAGGATTCAAAAAGATTTAAATAAACTGGAGAAGTGGGCAGCAACTAACAGAATGGTTTTTAACAGGGAGAAATGCAAAGTACTACATCTGGGCAATAAAAATGAAAAAAGCATATATAGAATGGGAGGAATAGGGCTAAGTGACAGCACATGTGAAAAAGACTTGGGTATACTAATAGATCACAGACTGAATATGAGTCAACAGTGTGATGCAGCAGCAAAAAAGGCAAATGCAATTCTAGGTTGTATTAACAGAAGCATACAGTCTAGATCACGTGAAGTCATTATTTCCCTCTACTCCTCTTTGGTCAGACCTCATCTGGAATATTGTGTCCAGTTTTGGGCACCACATTTTAAAAAAGACATCAACAAACTGGAGCAAGTTCAGAAAAGAGCGACCAGAATGGTGACCGGTCTGCAAACCCTGTCTTATGAGGAAAGGTTGCAGGATTTGGGAATGTTTAGTTTGCAAAAGAGAAGACTGAGAGGAGACTTAATAGCTGTCTACAAATATCTAAAGGGCTGTCACATTGTAGAAGGATCAACTTTATTCTCATTTGCACAAGGAAAGACTAGAAGCAATGGGATGAAACTGAATGGGAAGAGACACAGATTAGATATTAGAAAAAACTTTTTGACAGTTAGAGTGATCAATGAGTGGAACAGGCTGCCACGAGAAGTGGTGAGTTCTCCTTCAATGGAAGTCTTCAAACAGAGGCTGGACAGACATCTGACTGGGATGATTTAGCGAATCCTGCTTTGAGCAGGGGGTTGGACCAGATGGCCCAGGAGGTCCCTTCCAACTCTACGATTCTATGATTATAAAGAAAGGATTCAACATGTTGGAGAAAAATACAATCGGAATATCCAATAACCTGACCATAAAATTTGAGTGGTACAAAAACATAGAACAATAATATTAACCAGCATTATATAGTGCAAATATATCAATAGTGCATAATGATATCCAGGCGGTTATTAAAGCCCTGTGGCATGCGAGTCCCCAACTCAAATATCCACCTACTTTCTCTTGCAAGCACTTTTTTATGAAAATCTCCCCCCCTCAATGGTTTTTTTACATGCTCTATGCCCATAAAGGAGAAACCGCGTAAATCCCCATTATGTTTTTTTGAGAAATGTCGGGATACTACTGATGCACCAACCATAGGCAAATTACTAGCGTCTGATAGGTGTTTGCGGATTCTAGTTTTAAGGGGGTTCATCGTGCAACCTACATATTGCATACGGCATATATTGCAATTAATTAGATACACTACATTCTCCGTATTACAGTTTATAAAAGAACAAACATTAAACTGTTTTTTATTGGAAATAGATGTACATATTTTAGATTTATTAGTAAAACCGCAGCACTTACAGATATTGGCACCGCATTTAAAAAATCCTGTTGTTTTTAACCAATTGCTAGGGGAAATTTTATCCGGATCTTTGAACATGCTGGGTGATAATAATGTAGCTAAAGTCGGGGCTCTTCTTGCCACAGAGGCAATATCATTATTTTCCACAATATTTTTCAAAATATCATTCTGAGACAACAAAGGGAGATATTTTTTGAGGATTTTAACGATAGAATTAAACTGAGGACTATAATTGGTACTGAAAACGAACCTAGATTTTTTAGAGTTAAACTGTCTTTTTTTCTCAGTAGATTCCAACAGCTTAACCCTATCCATGCCTGCTACCATTTTCCTGGCTCTCTCCAAAGACCAATTAGGATACCCCCTTTTTTTTTTTTTTAAATTATTACAGGTCATTTCAATTCCTTCCTCCAATTTGTCACTAGATGTGGTATTCCTTTTTAGTCTAATAAGCTCCCCCACAGGAATATTCTGAATGACATGTTTGGGGTGATTAGAGGAAGCCATTAAAATACTATTGCATGCAATGGATTTTTTATAGGGAGATATCAGAACCCCATCATTGTCCAGATCTGCGGTCAGTTTTAAATCCAAGAAGTTAATTGATACCTCATGACCACTACTAGTAAATTTTAGATTGAAATCATTCAAATCCAAATAAGAGAAAAAACTTTTTGCAGACGAGAGACTACCCCTCCAGACAAATATCAGATCATCCATAAATCTCCCCAGCCAAACAATATTATCCTTGTATGGGTTATCAATGTTAAAGATATAATTTTCTTCCCACACAGACATAACCAGGTTAGGTGAAAACTTGGCGCCCATGCTCACACCCTGTGTCTGGAGGAAATATCTCTCATCAATTTATCTTCAACCTTTAGTGCCATTAACACCAAGTCATCTTAAAGATTCCAAAAGTATAATACAGATTATGGAAAAATTTCACTGGTAATCTGATTATGTGTGGTTATCTTGCGATGTGGTGGGGTTATATCCTTCTATCCCCCATCACGTCGCGTTACGATGCATCACATATTATTTGTCCAGATACAGTAGTTATGAGGATTCCATTCAGAGGTTTATTGTTTCCTCAATTCAATTTCTTTTAAGCCACAACTATTTTGTGTTTGATGAGAGATATTTCCTCCAGACACAGGGTGTGAGCATGGGTGCCAAGTTCTCACCTTCCCTAGCTAACCTGGTTATGTCTGTGTGGGAAGAAAATTATATCTTTAATATTGATAGCCCATACAAGGATAATATTGTTTGGCTGGGGAGATTTATTGATGATCTGATATTTGTCTGGAGGGGTAGTCTCTTGTCTGCAAAAAGTTTCTTTTCTTATTTGGATTTGAATGATTTCAATCTAAAATTTACTAGTAGTGGTCATGAGGTATCAATTAACTTCTTGGATTTAAAACTGACTGCAGATCTGGACAATGATGGGGTTCTGATATCTCCCTATAAAAAATCCAGTGCATGCAATAGTATTTTAATGGCTTCCTCTAATCATCCCAAACATGTAATTCAGAATATTCCTGTGGGGGAGCTTATTAGACTAAAAAGGAATACTACATCTAGTGACAAATTGGAGGAAGGAATTGAAATGACCTGTAATAATTTAAAAAAGGGGGTATCCTAATTGGTCCTTGGACAGAGCCAGGAAAATGGTAGCAGGCATGGATAGGGTTAAGCTGTTGGAATCTACTGAGAAAAAAAGACAGTTTGACTCTAAAAAATCTAGGGTGGTTTTCAGTACCAATTATAGTCCTCAGTTTAATTCTATTGTTAAAATCATCAAAAAAATATCTCCCTTTGTTGTCTCAGAATGATATTTTGAAAAATATTGTGGAAAATAATGATATTGCCTTTGTGGCAAGAAGAGCCCCGACTTTAGCTACATTATTATCACCCAGCATGTTCAAAGACCCGGATAAAATTTCCCCTAGCAATTGGTTAAAAACAACAGGATTTTTTAAATGCGGTGCCGATATCTGTAAGTGCTGCGGTTTTGCTAATAAATCTAAAATATTTACATCTATCTCCAATAAAAAACAGTTTAATGTTTGTTCTTTTATAAACTGTAATACGGAGAATGTAGTGTATCTAATTAATTGCAATATATGGCGTATGCAATATGTAGGTTGCACGATGAACCCCCTTAAAACTAGAATCCGCAAACACCTATCAGCCGCTAGTAATTTGCCTATGGTTGGTGCATCAGTAGTATCCCGACATTTTTCAAAAAAACATAATGGTGATTTACGCGGTTTCTCCTTTATGGGCATAGAGCATGTAAAAAAACCATTGAGGGGGGGAGATTTTCATAAAAAAGTGCTTGCAAGAGAAAGTAGGTGGATATTTGAGCTGGGGACTCGCATGCCACAGGGCTTTAATAACCGCCTGGATATCATTATGCACTATTGATATATTTGCACTATATAATGCTGGTTAATATTATTGTTCTATGTTTTTGTACCACTCAAATTTTATGGTCAGGTTATTGGATATTCCGATTGTATTTTTCTCCAACATGTTGAATCCTTTCTTTATAATCTTCATGCATGTTGTATACTGATCAATATGTGGATAGTTTATATGTTTGATCTGCTTTTTTAGCTCATGTTTTTAAGTCTCTCACATATATTTATAATTACCCTGATGGGAGTGGGATGTATATAAGGTTCCATGTTTGGAAAGCAGATTAGATTCTGGACCGTGAAGAAGGCGGGTTTTACCGCTGAAACACGTAGTCCTATCTGCACTACTTTCCTGCGTTATTGCTGTTTTGAACTGCTTGGACCATTGTATTTTAATGGATTTATGAATAAAAAGAAAGAAATTTTTTTTAACAGCATCCTGGATTGCTCACGTTATTGCTGGACCTTGCTTTGCCGTTGTTCACATTTGTATGGATGGACTCCTACATCCAGATCCGGGCACAACGGAGTTAACCAGGTCAGCTGAGGTTCCAGGTGGTTCACAGGAGTGAGCTGGTCTATATTGTTGGAGATTATAAATATATATATATATATATATATATATATATATATATATATATATATATATATATACACACACACACACACACACACACACTATGACTTATCTCGGCTAAGATAAAGCCTAGATCCTCAGGCTACATTCACACTATGGGCGTAGCCAGGATCAAACCTGGGGGGGGGGGGCAGAATCTCATACTGTTCCGAAGATAGTCCTACTGCACACCTCAGCTGCTGCAGAACCTCATACTTCACACTCCTACACTTGAAAATAAAGCCTGCACCTTAAGAAGATGTGATGAATGCAGTCTATTTATTCCAACTATCAGTTGATGTTGATGTTACTGAACACGAGCAATGCCTGTCCTGGGCGTCCTTTTGGGCAGCTATGAGGTGTCCCTGACTGGTGCTAAAAAAAAGGAGTGTTATTCTGTGTGCTATCCGGCTTTCATTCTTTTTGGTACAGATATGATATGGATAGACAAATATGGATAAATGGATATATAGATAGAGCAGATTTCTAATCTGCTTTTGCTATTGAAAACATTATCTATGAGCTCAAAAACCTTTCAGGTGATGCAGTTTTTTAAAAAGCTGATCTGCTTTTGCAACTGAAAAACGTATCCTCAAAAAACACAGGAAAAACGCTGTGTGTGAATGTAGCCTTAGATCAGGAATAGAACAGTCATTTATAGGACACTTCATAACTTTCCCAAATTCCCATGAAAAAATATTCAGCATATTCTGCATTGAACTACTGTACCCAATTTATTATATATTTTAGGAGTCAGAGTCGGTCCATTTTATACCGACTCCAACTCCACCAAAATGAGCACCGACTCCACAGCCCTGGTATGTGTCCCTTCTTTAAGATGTTGTCTACCTTCTCATCACACTATTGCGCATGCGCGATGAGTCACTAATTGTATTTGGCTTCTACAGACATGCGCACTACACATTTTAATCACAAGTTGCCCCAAAGTTAATAACACCATGAATAACCTAGTATGTACCATAACCACTTGTAAATTGATCACTATTTGGATACCGCATGTAATTAAAATTAGGCTCCAAAAACTATGGTACTGAATAAAAATTATTTTTTATTGAACAATAATATTAAAAACATGTAAATAGAGAGGTGTGTATCCATATGAAAAAAGGGACAAAACAAAGGCCATAGGGTATCCTACAACTATGCCTAAGTGCGAGGTATGAACAGTATACAATATATATAAGCTGCACTGTGCAAAACAAGGCATGAATAAACACTATAAAGTATAGTCAAATAGGTAGCCAAATACTACTGTGCAAAACAACGCATTAACAATAAGACAAAGGCTAGTTAGTCTAGCCAAATCAATAGCCACATTGATTGTACTAAATCAAGATGTGTGTCAGAGGCTCACAAGCCGGAACTGCTCATTTATACAAAAAGCTGCTGTGACAGTATGCCAAATTAACAAGTGCATAAGCTCCTAGCGTGTGACAGACCTCTCACAATCATTGCAAAAAGGGCTGAGCACAATGACATTGAAAGAACAATAAAGTGATCATACCTAACACGGGCATTAGGAGTCCACCGGGCGTCCTTCTGCCCCGACGCACGTTTCGCTACCGCTTCTCGGGAGGTTTAATTAGTGAACATCCCCACCATGATTGGATAAAGTATCTTATGCCACAGCGCATGCTTGCATTTCCCAGTTGCAATGAAGGGCTGACTGCCTGACGCAATCACAGCGCATGCTCCATATGGAGTGACGTAACTACAAGGAGACTATCACTGAAGATCACTATGGCGCATGTGTGAGCTCGTCAGACCTGCTAATGGAAAAAAGGGGAAGTATCGAGGCGGTCTCGTGTCCCAGGATGCCATATCATCAATAAGATGATGTAGACACCACCGAAAAACATTGAAGAGCGCCTTCCACTTCTCCAGCGAGGTCGCAACCTGCACATGAGCACTGCTTCAAGTGATAATACTAGATTAAAAGGGGAATGAAAGTGAAAAATTTCCAATAAAACTAATGTGTATAAATATTGATGTGAAGACAGTAATGGAAATTACCAAAGTGCACTGTGAATATGTAGGGTCGGTGGGCCGAGCTGGGGGGGTGGTCCCACATCTTACCGCGCAGAGACGAAACAGAGACAAGATGGAGGCAGATTCTGGGTGCAACAGGTCCAAGCTTTATTTCACTTGCCGTCCGTCTGATGGCCTCAGAACACACCACACTTTCTTTCCCTCACGGCCCTGTTTCCAGGGCCGCTCACTCTGTACTGGGGACGCGTGTGCGTACACCGTCCCCTCTTCACTCGTCGATGCTCCTGACAGGTCCGCCACTGTGGCCGCCTTAGGCCCGTAAACCAACAGCGCTTCCACTGATCAGTCGTCCTGTCAAATATGGTGTCTCACACCCAATGCCTCGTCCCTTCTGCGGTCCTTCCTGTCAGGACCACCCCCCTGATGTTCTCTCTCCTCAGTCCCCCTGGCTTAGATTCTCCTCACAGCGCAGACTGTCGCAGTCCTCCTGTCACTGGAGCTCCCCCTGGGGACTGGAACCGTCTGGAACCCTCCCTCAGTATTTATAGCTCTCCCGGTCCCCTGTCACTGTAACCCCGCCCCCCATGACCAACAGTTTCTAAAGCCCTAAGCTGTTGTCAAGTCCTTTGCTCACACTCCTCCCTGCCATCTAATGGTCAACCCAAGGTACTGCACGTCCACTACACTTTCCTAGCTGTTTCCCCACTGTAATAACTGACACCTACCTACACTGTGCAAACCTTTCCTTCTTCACTCTGACTAGTCCGTCCGTCCGGTCACCTTCCCTACACTCCCCCTTCCTTTGTCCATTGTCGTCCTCGACAATCGTCATCCCTGCCTTCGTCGTTCTGAAGCTACACCTACATTCTGTTGTCAGACCAGCTGTTGAGCCAAACCCACTATCTGCGGGGGCCGAACCATACTGGGAGCACTATGCTCTGAGCAGCCTACTGCTACTCACCAGCGCGCACGCCACATGACGTCTTTCAAATTGGGCTAGGTACACCTATATTCTCTCTATGGCGTGTACCTTCCCCTACGGTCACCTTCCACTATTCGGTACGCCATGATCGAGGTCTCTTACCTTCCAGATCATTACCAGCGCCCGCCTTCCTCCTTCAGGGGTGTCCGTGGTGTTGGGGACCTGACCTAGGACGGCTGTCTCTCTCACGTCTTCCAACTCTTTTACCCTTCTTTCAATTACATGTCATGGTCGGCGTCACGGTCTCCCAGACCTCAACTCTTAGACCCCTACCGGATCTCACACTTTCCTTTGGTCCCGCAGACCTTCCCTTACCCGGACCTGTTGCATTTTACTTTGGCATATTATACATTAAACAACTTTATAATAGCAAAAGTACCCATTTTTATATATTTTTTTTCATTTTCTTTTGCTTCTAAAACCAACATATAACAAAAACATTGCATGTCTTCTTTCTCCCCCCTTCCTTGGACCTGAACACTCCTCCACTTCTCCATATCCCCATTCTGTCAAGTTTCAAATCAGCAAATAACATCCTGCAAGAGGAACATACTAAAAACAAACTCAGCACATAAAACATTTTTTTTTTAAAACTAGAACTGTTCTCCAGAACCTGCACTACAGTGCACCGAACTCTCAATAGTCTACTTCACTACGCAGTGGCTAGTAGTGAGGGACCCCACAGCCATGGAGCCCCCGGGGATACTGAGGGTGTCCATTCAAGTCCTCTTCTTTTCCATGCCGGCCTCTCCTTGAGTGTGGAGCAGGTTCCACACTTCCTGCTCCTGGGCTTTCTTCTTCCTGATCACCTCCGCTACCCACACGGAGGGTACAGCACGGGCCCTGGAGTCCGGTGGGCGGGACTCCACTGAGAAAGACAGAAGCGGCCGATGATTTCTGCGGCCCAGCTGCCGCTGGGGTCAGGTGGCAAATGGGGACAACCGGGTCCTCAGGGGCTGGAATCACAGGGCCCGCCAAGTCGGCTGCAGCCGACGCCAGCACCGGCATAACCGCGGCCTCAGGACAGGCCGCATCCACCACTTCCAACGGAGCCGGAGTAACGGCCGGTTCCAACGATGCAGCTGCCATTAGCAGGGGGAGCGCAGCAGTGTCTTCTTTGGGTGAGCTCCGCACTGGTGACTCCGGGCGGGGTAGTTCAGGGACTTGAGCGGGGGCCTCGCTCAGTTCTGCATACACCACAGGGCCCGATGTAACTAGGCCTTCCGGTGCGCAGGGGGCCGCGTGCTGCGGCAGAATGGTGGGGGCCGCTTGCGGAGGCACCGGTGGGGTCAGGGGTACTCTCACCTTTCCCGGCGCTGCGGCCTCCGTCACACCATCACGCGGCTTCCCCCGCAGCCTCCGTTCCTTGCTCCACTGTCCTGCGGGCCTTTCCTCCAGACTCGGGGGCTCCGCAGAAAAGTCCTCTGCCGGTATTGGTGGCAGCCGTTCTCGCTGACTCCGCTCAGGCTCCGCTCCCCGGCTCATCATCCCGCTGCCTGCCCGTGGTTCTGAAGATGACTTCTGGTGCAGCTCCATCTCTCGCTGCCATTGCCACTCTAGGCGGCCGATGCCCCGACACCCGCAGCATCTCATACTGTCCGTTGGGCAGCACTCGAATGGCATCAGACAGCCGCAGTTTTTCTTCTGTGCCACTCCCTCTGTGAGGTGGGGTGTCGGCAGGCCTCTCCACCCACCTGTCAGTGTCCAATATATGGAAGCGTCGATCTCCAGGAACATACTGCTTCCTTTTGGGGTACGTTGGAGGGGGTCCCAGTCCATTCTGAACAACTGCAAACACCTGGACCTCTCCTCTGCGCTGAAGCAACACCGCCATACTGCATAGTACCTGGTACCGCCCCGGATCCTCTGCTGGCCACACAGATCCGCCACAGCGCTTCCCATTTGTATTCCACAGGTAGGTAATTTGTAATCCACAGGTAATTGTAATCCAAACAGAGTAGTCCAAATCCTTTTCCATTCTTTGAGGCAGGTCTGCCGCAGAAGATGATGTATTAGCGGCGGCGATCCTGCCGACTACGCCAAATGTAGGGTCGGTCAGCCGAGCTGGGGGGGTGGTCCCACTTCTTACCGCGCAGAGACAAAACAGAGACAAGATGGAGGCAGATTCTGGGTGCAACAGGTCCAAGCTTTATTTCACTTACCGTCCGTCTGACGGCCTCAGAACACACCACACTTTCTTTCCCTCACGGCCCTGTTTCCAGGGCTGCTCACTCTGTACTGGGGACGCGTGTGCGTACACCGTCCCCTCTTCACTCGTCGACGCTCCTGACAGGTCTGTCACTGTGGCCGCCTTAGGCCCGTAAACCAACAGCGCTTCCACTGAGCAGTCGTCGTGTCAAATATGGTGTCTCACACCCAATGCCTCATCCCTTCTGCGGTCCTTCCTGTCAGGACCACCCCCCTGACGTTCTCTCTCCTCAGTCCCCCTGGCTTAGATTCTCCTCACAGCGCAGACTGTCGCAGTCCTCCTGTCACTGGAGCTCCCCCTGGGGACTGGAACCTTCTGGAACCCTCCCTCAGTATTTATAGCTCTCCCGGTCCCCTGTCACTGTAACCCCGCCCCCCATGACCAACGGTTTCTAAAGCCCTAAGCTGTTGTCAAGTCCTTTGCTCACACTCCTCCCTGCCATCTAATGGTCAACCCAAGGTACTGCACGTCCACTACACTTTCCTAGCTGTTTCCCCACTGTAATAACTGACACCTATCTACACTGTGCAAACCTTTCCTTCTTCACTCTGACTAGTCCGTCTGTCCGTCAGGTCACCTTCCCTACAAATACACATGAAATAAAAATGTGAAAAGTCATGAAAACACACATTACAATGTATAAATATATTTAAATATAGCCCTATCTAAATATTACTGTGGACAATGATATATATGAAAAAACCTTACATTAAATAAGAGCATACAAATTACATGTAATATACTGGCAATAAAGTCCTAAATATAAAATGCTAAATATAAAGTGCCAAGTGACAGCAGCTAGGGTTATTGCATCACATTACTGTGAATAATTAAATAATATATACATGTGACGAAACTGGTGACATCGTAAAAACATTATTAACACAAACATTCTCTATATTAATAATCCGGCACTAAACAAAATTTTTTCTAGTCCACGATGAATAGTCACGAATTCCTGTCTTCAAAGACTGCATTTGATGTGAAGACATCCGTCTCAAGAAGGGAATATCACACCACCAAAACGATTGCAACTAAAAGCTACATAAAAAAGACGACAAGTTAAAAATCGATATAAATTAACCAGATAAAAAGAAAAAAACAATCCCCCTACCCCACCAAAAAAAAAAAACCTCCAATAGTATAACAAGAGTCAGATTACAAGAACGCACCAAACCCAAATCTCTCATTTAGCCCTTGCGGAGCCAGCGTGCCCAGCCTATATATCCACTGACAATTTTTTTTTTATTCAGTACCATATTTTTTGGAGCCTAATTTTAATTACCTGCAGTATCTAAATAGGGATCAATGCGCACTACACAGTCTGGGATACCAACATTGGTGCGATTTTTGAGATATATGATGTAGTGAGTCATTGTATGGAAAATAAGACACATCTGTGAGTTGATTAGTAATTAACATTTATGATGTATTATATGAACTGATAGAATATAAAAAACAAAATCCAGAAAATCACATTGTATATATTATATAAATTTATTTGCATTGAGAAATAAGTATTTGATCTCCTACCAACCAACCAAGAGTTCTGGCTACTACAGACCAGTTAGACGCTCCTAATCAACTAATTACCTGCATTAAAGACATCTGTCTTACATAGTCACCTTTATAAAAGACTCCTGTCCACAGACTCAATTAATCAGTCACACTCTAACCACTACAACATGGGCAAGACCAAAGAGTTTTATAAGGATGTCAGGGACAAGATCATAGACCTGCACAAAGCTGGAATGGGCTACAAAACCATAAGCAAGATGATAGGTGAGGAGGCAACTGTTGGTGCAATAGTAAGAAAATGGATGAAATACAAAATGACTGTCAATCAACATCAATCTGGGGCATCATACAAAATGTCACCTCGTGGAGTATCCTTGATCATGAGGAAGGTGAGAGATCAGCCTAAAACTACACAATGGGAACTTGTTAATGATCTCAAGGCAGCTGGGAACACAGTCACCAAAAAAACATTGGTAATACATTACTCCGTAAAGGTTTAAAATCCTGCAGTGCCGCAATCTCCTCCTGCTCAAGAAGGCACATGTGCAGACCCATCTGAAGTTTGCCAGTGAACACCTGGATGATTCTGTGAGTGATTGGGAGAAGGTGCTGTGGTCAGGTGAGACAAAAATTGAGCTCTTTGACATTAACTCAACTTGCCGTGTTTAGAGGAAGAGAAATGATGCCTATGACCAAAAGAACACCATCCCCACTCTCAAGCATGGAGGTAGAAACATTATGTTTTGGGGGTGTTTCTCTACTAAGGGCACAGGACTACTTCACCACATCAATGGGAGAATGGATGGAGCCATGTAATGTAAAATCCTAAGTGACAACTTCCTTCCCTCCACCAAGACATTAGAAATAGGTCATGGCTGGGTCTTCCAGCAAGACAATGACCCAAAACCTACTGCCAAGGCAACAAAGCAGTGGCTGTATGTACATTAGGCGGGCTCTTGTCACTCCAGAAATGCCAAACATGTGGACACTAAATATGGTTTAGGCACAGTGGAGCTCAGAAGGGCATTTGCATTTGGGAGCAGAGAATTTGCCGAATTTTTTTGTTTTGGAGGGGTTAGAGCCATTTCTTTTTTCCATAGCCTTTTTACTACCAGTAACATGGAAGCCCCTATATTTCCATTGACAGATGACAGACCTAATTGGAGGCTTTTTTTGTCGATTAATTTGAAGCTTTTGTTAGGAACATTTTGGATCACATTTATCTGGCGCTCTACGCTGAGCACTTATATTGGGGTTTCCCATCTAAATCTCCAAGTGACATGATTTAGATGAAAACCACAAGAGATCAATCCACTATTACTCTGAACTCCATCTGGCCTCTGATCAATGGTGTTGTTCTTTTCAGAAGTCCACAAAACAGTGGCCGACGGCACTTTTATGCATGTCTGAAAAGACTTGACACCGGATAGTAGGCCAGACACAGTCCACAGTGCCTCCATCTGCATCACATATTTCAGAGATGTAAACGGAAACCGCGGTGTAAGCGCTCAGCGTAGAGTGCAGGAAAAATGTGAGCCAACCCTTACTGGGAGGCAGAATGAACAAATCAGCTAGTGAAGAATTGGTTTTATTTATTTTTATGCAGTTCCTCATGCGGTATAAGTGATTGGATGACTTTATTCTTCGGGTCGGTGAGATTACAGCGATACCAGATTTATATCAGGTTTTTATGTTTGGGTGCTATCGCACACTAAAAGAAGCCTTTTTTTGCAAAAACTAGTTTTTGCATTGACATATTTTGAGAGCTATTATTTTTCCATGTTTCAGCCGACAGTCATTTGAGAGCTTGTTTTTTGCGGAATGAGTTATTGTTTTATTGATACCATTTTCGGGCACATGACATATTTGATTGCTTTCTTTTCTGATTTTTTGGAGTCAGAATGAACAAAAACTAGCCATTCAGGAATTGTTTTGTGGGGGCTTTTTATGCCGTGTGGTAAAATTGATAAGGCAGCTTAATGGACGCGGCAATACCAAATATGTGTACTGTTCATTTATTTTTTCATAAAAATATTTATTTATGGGTACAATATATATTTTATTATTATTTTGTGATTTTCAAAATAACACGCTTACATTTTTTTTTTTACTTAGTCCCACTATGGGAATTTCTCTTAGCAGTCTTATCACTGTTACAATACATTGAAATGTACCAGCATTGCAATGCGTTAGAACTATCAGTCTGCTTTCACACAAACTTAGTAGATCATGCACTGAGCATGATCTAACAAACTTGCTAGAGCCTGGTGATCTGGATGCTGTCATGATGACATTGATTCACCATAGCAACGATCTGGCCTCTGCGATGATGTCACAGGGGCGGCGATCAGAGGGCAGAGGGGGTTCCCTCTCTCTGCCTTCTAAATATGTGATCGCTATTGATTGCAGTATTTAGAGGGTTAATCTGTGTGGGCGCTACTCATGGCAGTGCCAGGTGTCAGCTATCATCTCAGTTGAACACATGGTGGCGATCTCCCGCACTCAGCCCCTGCGCACGCAAAATCACCTAGACGTATCCATGTGTCCAAGGCCTTTAAGTACCTACTGATCTGGACGTATGGATACGTCCAAAGTCATGAAGGGGTTAACTAGAGTCCAGCAACCAGTTTCTACTTTGATAACCTTATCCCAACACTACTGAACTGTCAGATCTACTATAGTTTCAATTTCTAAGATTGAAGGTAGAAATAAGTCCCGTTTAACCTAAAATGTTGATCCAGAGGATGGGAACCTTCCTTGAGGCGGATGTCAAGTGCTCCATATTACGGGAAAAATTCCTTCAAGGCTCCTAATGCTGCAATCAGACTGGTTCCCTGGATCAATTTCCTATAACAGAATTTAGTTCCCATAATCTATAGCATTATATTTGTCAAGAAAGGCATCCAGGCCCTCCTTGATGTTTTTTAATGAGTCAACCATCGGTCTTAAAAAAAACTTCTTAAAGGGAACCTGTCACCCCATTTTAGCCGTATAAGCTGTGGCCACCGCCATCAGGTGCTTATCTACAGCATTCTGTTATGCTGTAAGAAAACATGTTAGATTATACTCACCAGGGGGCAGAGTCGGATGCGATGGGTGTCGCGGTCCGGCGCCTCCCATCTTCATACGATGATGTTCTCCTCCTTGCTTCTCCCTCAGCTCCTGCGCAGGCGTACTTTATCTGCCCTGTTGAGGGCAGAGTAAAGTACTACAGTGTGCAGGCGCCGGAAAGGCCAGAGAGGTCCGGCTCCTGCGCACTGCAGTACTCTGCTCTGCCCTCAACAGGGCAGAAAAAGTACGCCTGCGCATGAGCGCATTATGAAGCAAGGAGAAGGACATCATCGTATGAAGATGGGAGGCGCCGGATGGGACAGCGACACCCATCGGACCGGACCGAACGCCTGGGTGAGTATAATCTCTTTTTTCTTATCTTTCAGGTTACATCTGGGGCTTATCTACAGCATTACAGAATGCTGTAGATAAGCCCCTGATGGCGGTGGCCGCATCTGATAGGGCTAAAATGGGGTGACAGATTCCCTTTAAAACAAGTACAAATACATCACTTATTCTGAAGGATTACAACAGTTCTATATCTTAGTCTTGAAGTATCTGATATAAAGATCCAATAGGACTTACAACTTAAACATTGCTATTAACTATTCTACAAGATGTGTCATGCTGGTGGCCTGCGTGTCATGTAATCATCATAGATGTTGAGAGCTCCAGCTTCAATTTGAAGAGTTCTCCCTTTCTTCTTAAATTTGAGTAAACAGACGGTGACATAGATACTTTGGTCACTGTTTAATAATTAGTGACATTGCATGGGCCGAGAGAGAGAATGGTTCAGTGATTGGGCAACAGTACAGGAGCAGGAGGTATAAATACTAATGGGAGTTAGAGATGCTCCAGTTTATTGGACATTGAAGGACACATAACATAAACCATGAGCGGCTGTCCATTTATGGGGACGAGGTATGCGTTAGTACATTGTGACTGAAGAATATTCTGAGATTGCCAAAAACTTCTAATAAGACTAAGTAACTCTGATTTGTAATCTCTTTACAGGTACACGTTCAGCAAACTCTCTCTGGAAGATAAAAATGGAGACGACTCACAAGAAGGAATAAATAAAGCAAGCAAAGGAGGACTGCTATATGGGGACTATTTGCAAGTAAACTATGCCATATATATTTTAGTTTACTCTAAAAAACAGACATTTGTAAGGATGCACTTTAATGGCTGTATTGAGACAACAAAACAGATCAGCTAATTATATTATTAACTTTATCAATCATAATTAATGTCCTAATACCAATATTTACTTTTTGGCTTCTTTAAGCTTTCTAAAGTGTTGGATGCTCAGGAATTACAGAGTGAAAAAAAGGGAAATAAAATCCATGATGAACATCTTTTCATTGTCACTCATCAAGGTACGTGGAAAACTCAGATATAGAGGTTTACTGTTGTAGCACGACCTAAAACATTTATGGTATATCCTTAGATTATGGGATGAATCCATATGTACAGGTCCCATCTTTGGACTCCTCTATCAGAACAATGGAGATTGTAGGTCATTCTCCACCAGCTGCTTCAGGTATGATTCTATGTTAAAAGGAGGTGGACGGGGAGGAGCTCTGCCTTTAGCTCCTCCCTTCTTATTCCCCTCCTCTTTACATAGAATCTTATCAGCACAAATTGTCATCTCCTATCTAAGTAATGAAAAAATCTGTCTTCACTAAATACAGATTTAATCTGGGAATTGAGAATTTTGAAAATGAAATATGTACAAAAGGAGAAAGAAGCAGATTTATCTGATAAGATAAAATAAAAAGTTATTTTATTTTCACCTGATTTATACATTTATGAAATAAAAATTAAAATGACGGTTACTCTTTATGGAAGCATTTCTATATTGCCATCAGTGAGATATGAGGTAGAAATAGTATCATAACCATTGGTTATACATCATGTATTTATCTTGAGAAAGCACCATAGACATGCAACACTGTCAGTGGCCAGGATTCCTATTTATTTCTAAGGGAATTCCCTGATGCACTAATGGCGGGATCTCATTACACACTAAACAGAAAACCTCTGGGTAAATCTGACATGGAGAAGGACTTGGGGATCCTAGTTAATGATAAACTTACCTGGAGCAGCCAGTGCCAGGCAGCGGCTGCCAAGGCAAACAGGATCATGGGGTGCATTAAAAGAGGTCTGGATACACATGATGAGAGCATTATACTGCCTCTGTACAAATCCCTGGTTAGACCGCACATGGAGTACTATGTACAGTTTTGGGCACCGGTGCTCAGGAAGGATATAATGGAACTAGAGCGAGTACAAAGGAAGGCAACAAAATTAATAAAGGGGATGGGGGAACTAAAATACCCAGAGAGATTAGCAAAATTAGGATTATTTAGTTTAGAAAAAAGAGAAATGAGGGGCGATCTAATAACCATGTATAAGTATATAAGGGGACAACAAAAATATCTCTCAGAGGATCTGTTTATACCAAGGAATGTGATGGTCACAAGGGGGCATTCTCTGCATCTGGAGGAGGTTTTTTCACCAACATAGGATTCTTTACTGTTAGGGCAGTGAGAATCTGTATTTCCTTGCCTCAGGCGGTGGGGATGGAAAACTCAGTTGAGGGGTTCAAGAGACGCCTGGATGTCTTCCTGAGGCGTAACAATATTGTAACTTACAGTTATTAGGTTCTTTAGAAGGCCGCAGATCTGGGGATTTATTCTGATGGAATATAGGCTGAACTGGATGGACAAATGTCTTTTTTTCGGTCTTGCTAACTATGTTACTATGATATAGATGGGGCTCCCGCATCTACTATGCATTTATGGCGTATCCAATGTACATGCCATGAAAGCACAAGATGGAAGTAATCATTTAACTGCTACAAAGTATGATGAGTAACAGTACCTATATAAAGTATTTTATAACAATGTCTATGCATGTTACTGATACTATGCAAGAAAACAGGAACAAAGCAGTAAGCCAGATGACTGACCATAAGAGGGCCAGACACCATAGGGAGAAGACAAAAGCAGCTTATTACCACTTCTGTCTGTCTTGATAAACACTACGTGTGAAAATTGCAAACTATACAATAAAAAAAACATTTTTTTTTTGCTGTAGCATATGAACTTTGGTTTAAGCAAATACTATGGGAACTGGATTCTGTCAGAGACATCTTCCAGAATGGACATGTAAGTTGATCCTTTTTTAATTCTGTTTAAAATTATTTATTTCTGCAGCTTGATGAGGAGCCGACACACAGAAGATTCTCAGCAGACTTGGGGGCAGACATACCTACAGAGTGTATCCACCAGGATAGTTTCTAGCAGTGTTTCCTACCCTTGTCAGTCAAGACCATCTTCAATTGGTTGATACTGTGATTCTTCCAAAATGACATTGCTTCTCTAGCTATTCTTTGTGCTTCCAACACTAAATCTACCCAATATCACTGAAACATTTGTTAGTGTTTCTGGACACAAAGAAACTTTTTCCAATCACACAAATGTCATTTTTGATTGAGAACCACTTTGAGTAAATGTAGAATTTTGAGACATAGAAAGCCAAAATCGGACTCCTCTTAATTCTCTGTAAATACTGTGATTAGCACAATAGCTCACAGTTTACGTAGTGTTGATATGTAGTTTAAGTAGTGTTGATATGTAGCCCTGGTGTCTTAAAGGGGTTCTCCAGGGAAAACAAGTTATAACCTATCTGATCAGCGGGGTCGTGCACCAATCTGCAGATTAGGGAATTTTTTATCCCGATAGAGAACGTATATTCCTATTACAAAATGGAGCAGCAGGTGGGATGCCCGACTACTATCCATTCATACTCTATGGGGCAACTGACAAAAACTAAGCACATTGAACATCAGCTCCATAGGGAATGAATGGAGCAATAAACAATGACATTTTAATACATGTATCATTTTTGTTTGCAGGTAAGAGATGAAAGAAATATGCTGAAAGTTGTGACTCGCATTCATCGCATTTCCATGATTCTTAAACTACTGGTTGAACAATTCTCAGTTCTAGAAACAATGACCCCCATGGATTTCTTTGATTTCAGGTATGACATTGCATTACTGTAGCTTGTTAAATGACTCAAGCCAACACAACGTGATAAACTCATAGTAGGGCGCACCAAGGAATAGAAATCCATAATTAACTTGGCATATAATATACCGGCATAAACTCTAGCGCAGGGTTCCACAACTCCAGTCCTCAAGGCCCACCAACAGGTCATGTTTTCAGGATTTCCCTTGTATTGTACAGGTGAAGCAATTATCACCTTGGCAATACTAAGGAAATCCTGAAAACATGACCTGTTGGTGGGCCTTGAGGACTGGAGTTGGGGAACCCTGCTCCTCCGGAACGGTGGCTACTATAGGAGAAACTTTTGCTTGTGACCAGGGTGGTAATGAACTACATGAAGAGTCTTTACAAAATAAAATATAAAGGGCCCATTGAAACACAATGTAATGGAGCAATCAAAGGAGAAATAAACAGTAATAGGTCACTTTCTCCAACCACAAACACTGGTCATGGGGTTCTCTCCCACCATCAGGGAAACCATCTCATGAACACAAGGGTGGGGCAAATACAATACTTTGAAACTCAGATATTTAGTCTATTTTACACCCTTAGGAATTCTAAAGCGATGGTTCGATTTTATACATGTAAATATTATTGTGTATGTTGTTTTTGTTTCTAAAGGGAATACTTGGCATCTGCATCTGGATTTCAGAGCCTGCAGTTTCGAGTTCTTGAAAACAAAATTGGTGTTCCAGAAAGTCTGAGAGTTCCTTACAACAGACGCCATTACCGTGACAGTTTCAAGGGAAAAGAGAATGAAGTACTTCTTAGATCTGAAGAAGAACCTACTCTTCTGGGCCTCGTAGAGGTAAAGTAAGAAATGCGATCTACAGTATACATAAAGTGTATGGAAAGTCCATAATAGAAATATTTATGATCTCAACTGCTTTTTTAATATTTTTCTACTTTTTCTATCAAATTACAGAATATTTGAACTTTTTTGAACCATTTATCAAAAATCTTGAGTGCTAGTGTTTATTTTTTTAAGGCATGGTTGGAACGAACACCCGGTTTGGAAGAAGTTGGCTTTAATTTTTGGGAAAAACTACAGGTCAATATATTTCAAGGATTAGAGGAGGAGCTCAAACAGGCAATGGTAAATGTTTTGAACAATGAATATTTGTAATCCTCGATGCTATTAACTCTTCAAATCTTTCTTAAAAAATAATACTAAGTAGAAGAATTTGATTGTTTTATAATAAATGTGTAGTAGATTGCAACTAATGGGAACAAAGAAGTGGTGAAAAGAGAAATGAGGGCTTAAAGGGTGTATCCAAGACTAATATTATTTACTTAAAAACTATCAGCTACATGCTGGTTGGGCCCGGTGCTTAACTCTACCAACACAGAGGGGTCGAAGACTACTCCTAATGGCGATTCAACTGCTTGCACTGATGTCATGATGGCAAAGCAGTGGCTTCTTTTACACTCTTATCTTTTGATGGGGTGTGAATGCTGATTGACAGCTGCCTTACAGAACACCTGCTGTCAATCAGCATGAAGTCAACAGTCTCACCCTATCAACAGAGAAGCTGTTGAGCAGCTGAATCACCAGCAGGAACGGTTAATAACTGATAGAGATAGAAAGTAGAAAATATTTTTGGGTTTGTTTTTTACTAAGGGTTTAAAAACTAAGTTCTGGATAAACCCTTTAAGAAACTTTATTCATCAGATGAAGGAATAGAGTATATACATAAATATGAGACAGATTTTCAACAACATATTTGGTTATCTTTACTAGGCCAAACCAGACTCAGAGGACAAGGAGGAACAACTGGCAGAGCTCCAGAAACAAAAAGAAGTCTTTACAGCGTTGTTTGATGAAAAACGACATGAACATCTGCTTAGTAAAGGTAAAAGCATTACCTGATCATATAAGGAAAACATTCTAATTAGCTAAGGATTCAGGCAAACTCTTAAATAAAACACTTTAAAGTGACTCTCCAGGCTTCTCCTTATTAAGGGTCCTCATAAATGGGCAGAATTCCCTCTTATTTCGATGGAAGGTGATTGTTCGTTCATGTCGTTTCAATAACAGCAGATTGTCCCCGTTTACACCGGGCAAAGAACTGCTGACAATTAATGATTGGTCCATCACTTATCTATGTAAAAGGGCCTGTAAACAGGATCTATTCTGAGAAATTACATAGCAATATTATTTTAAAAAGCCATAGCATGCACCTTTTTAAATTCCTGAACATTAAAACAAGTGCAAAATTAGTCAATTATGCTGTTAACCTAGATTGCTGCAGTCATGGAGAGAACTGAGCAGCATATGATCACTTCTATAAAAAGTGCCTCACTAGTTATGCCTCACTGACAACTAGGGGGCGCCTCATAGTTTAAGAATCATTGATATAAAGTACTCGACTACAGTAGGAATTGGGTCAGCAGTGTCGGACAGGAGGTCCCAGCATGCCAAGTGGTTTCCTTCAACCTCACATGGCAGCATTTCATTCTTCCCATAGAAACATGCAGATAAAAAAAAAACTATAAAAAATTGCATAGTTAAACAGCATTATCAGACAAACAATGAGCATCAGTTTTCATGAAATCATGTCTGATTTGCTTGGACAGTTAAACATAGATTTTCTGCGTAAAAAAACAATTGGAAAAAAATGCAGTATCTACGTGTGAGCGCGGCCTTAAGGCCCGTCACACACGACTCACCAGCGATCCCGACAACGATATCAACGTGTCAAGATCGCTGGTAAGTCGCTATGTGATTGCTGGTGAGCTGTCAGACAGCTTCACAGCGATCAGCACAGCGACGCTGAGCGCGTGGCGTCGCTGTGTTCGTTAGTTACCAGCGCGCTGATGCAGGGAGCTGGAAACTAACGTACACATCGGGTATCCAAGGGACGTGCATCCCTTGGATACCCGATGTGTACATTAGTTACCAGCTCCCTGCATCAGCACGCTGGTAACTAACGTACACATCGGGTTTCTAAGGGACGCACGTCCCTTGGATACCCGATGTGTACGTTACCAGCTGATCGCTGGTCTCCCGCCTGTCACAAGCAGCGATGCGTGCTGGCCAGTGGGAGACCAGCGACCAAAGAAAAGTCCTGGGCTTTCCTACAGCGATACCGGCAGGGGGGCCGGTCGCTGATCGCTGTCACACACAGCGATCTCGCTGGTGAGATCGCTGTTGTGTCACAAAACTTGTGACTCAGCAGCGATCTTGCTAGCGAGATCGCTATGTGTTACGGGGCCTTTAGTCAAAATTGAGAGATCTCGCTTTCTGACTGTAAGTGCTGCTAAGAAGGGTGGTAATCTTTTGGGATCCCTCAACCCAAAAGTTTGCATCTGATTTATGCCAAAGAGTTGACGCATTTATTTCTTGGAAAACTGTGTTTTTTTTACAGCAAACATATTACTACACCAGGTACAGTAGCTGTGATAGATACAGGTGTTTTATGCATTGGTTCTGCAATAATATAACAATTATATTTTTGTATATTACAGGAGAAAGAAGATTGTCATATAAAGCATTAAAAGGGGCTTTAATGATTTATTTCTACAGGTACAGTCACAGCAGATCAATTCTCAGGATATTCATATCTAATTTAAAACGATGGTCCAATACTAATTTTATTTTTTCATTTTGAAGGGAAGAACCACGGTTCCAGGTCCCATTTCAGCTCTTAACTTACCTAATGGACATTGATATTTTGATGACCAAATGGAGATGTAAGTATTAAATGTAGAACTTTTATTCTTTAATCATAATCATATTGATGTTGGCATATCATACAACAGAAATTGTAGCTGTCACAGCGCCATTATAACACTATTTGTTTATATAAACTGTGTGAAAATTTTTTTGTTTTTTACTTGTTTGAGTATTTAATGGAAAATGTTTCCTAAAGCTTAAACAGATACAGATTATGGGAGATAAGGAAATAATACATGGGATATTTGGGACATGGGGTACACATCAGGTGGTAACACTGGTAACGGCTTAAAGCATACCCGTCGTTTCCGATGACTTTTCAGAATAAGCTGTTGTGTGTGTACATGAGGAATCGCACTATTTCTGGCCAATATATGAATGTCATCCTGCCTTTGTTAACAGTTTTTCACCTCATTAGAAGTTTTCTCTGTTAGGCAACAATCACACATCAGTACTTGTATTTAGCAAATAGATGAATGAAAAAAATTGTGTGGGGTAACGCCTATTTTTAATAAAGGGAAAGCAGACAGCTGCAGGCTGGTTTTATTAGTCTGAAAATAACCATAGAGCTTCTCAGCCTAGTAGCTCACAGCTGTCTGCTTAGCCTTTACTGGTTATTAAAGAGGGGGTGGACCCTAAAAAAGTGACGTGATGTCCCCTTATTTTGCGGGCTGATATTAATTGGCTGGGAGGGTGCATGAATATTGGCCCCTTTGTAGCCTAATAGAACTAGGCCTCAGTCACCAAAGAAATAGAGCATCCAATAGATGCGCCAATTCTAGTGCTTAGCCTTGGCTGTTTCAGATTGCCCTGGTGCTTTGTCAATAGGGGTATTGATTTTGGGCTTGACGTCAGCTGTGTAATGTCTGCTGATTGTCTAAGATTGAGGGAAAATAAGCAAGTGGGAAGGTATATATAAATGATTGGCCCCGCCATGAAGCACCAAGCAGCGGGACTTAGTTTGAACAGTCGTTCTGTCCTGACAGAGTCCCTTTATGTTGTATGTGCAGTCTGATCTACGGACAGCATGGTATAGAGGAGAAGCTGTGCAGACTGACAAAGGTTTGTTAGGCCTCTTTCACACTTCAGTTATTTGCATCAGTTACAATCCGCCAAAAAGGCAGACAAGCGGATCCGTTGTCAACTGATGTGAACGGATGGCACAGGATCCGTTTGTAGATGGATCCTGAAAATGAGGAAATTTAAAGGAACCGCTGACCGGGAAGAGGAGAAAGAGAGAGATAGAGAGAATTTTTTTTTGTCCGGCAGCCAGACAGATTTTGGGGTTAATTCAGTGTCTGGAGGATCCGCCGCCGAAAAAAACGTTGCAAGCTCCATTTGGAAATCTTTGAGGATGTTGACAGACACTAACATTGTGGCGGATCCTCAAAAAAACGGATGAAACGGACGGCAATCAGTCAGGATCCGCCAATAATGAAAGTCAATGGGGAAAAAAACGGATCCACAAAGAAAAATGGCGGATCCGTTTTTCTTCAAAATTGGCGGATCTTGACTGATTGTCAAAAACGGAAGTGTGAAAGAGGCCTTAGAAATGATCTAATATAACATGTATTTAATGCATTGAAATTCCCAGTTTTTTTATGCATAGGAGTCCAGTGGGAGGTCCTACTAGAGAGTGACCAAATGCTGCAGCTTAACACATGGCTGTGATATGGCACACAAAATGCGTGCGTCGTCATCTTAAATGTTCTGCTTCCAAATTGAATGTGGGGTCTTACGGCCGGAGAAATCGGGACAAATGCAAGCAATTGTCTCTCAAATGATTTCTGATTTATTTCCAGAAGTGCACAACATTTTATAGCAAAAATCGAGCTGTCTCATTGCATTACATCATGGGTTCTTTCCAAATTACTGATTACCCCAAATAGCAAATTATTATTGATCTCATATGTCCTATATCTACTATATAATCATTACGCACATAATTATTGTTTCTATCCTAATCCACCCTAGTCCACCCAGTTTGGATGAAGCTAGGTGGGTTCTACAATACAGAAATAAGTCTTAGAGAATCAGAAATATCTTAAAGCTACATGATTCTAATATTCAGCAAAATATCCACATAATTTTGATTCTTGTATATATTCATATGCCATATATTCTCCTCTTAACAGCTGAAACTACATCCATTCAGTGAACAAATAGCGAATTTATTTTCCCAATTGTGCAGCCATTGGCCCTCAGAGGATGGTTGGAATTTCAGCCACATCTTCTGACCACACTAAATGGGATCAGTGATTCAGTAACAGATGCAATAAAATAAATTTTTGTCAGGGTTTTGGCAAGGAAGAAATGTCTAAAGGCACATTTTCCAAATTGGTGAGGTAACCCATTACCAAAAAGGAGCTAGAGTTGCACAGCGCCACCACTTGTATTGAAAAGTTCCATAGTCTCCAGCAGTGGTCAGGTTTCAAGTACAGTATTTCGTTATTGTGAGTTATTAGGAGACTTGTGTCTGGACACAATGTGACAGACTATGTGATTGCGAAATTTCACTTTCATAAAATATAGTCTCAAATTCTGATCCTTAGTACAGATTGAAGTGTCTACTAAGTGGTAAATCAGAAGACTGGAAGTTGCTATAGTCCTCAATATCAAGTGTTTGGGGAATTGGTGGAGAAATTCTTCAATTCAGCTTATAAAGTCAGATCTCTCAGATTTGTACGATGGTTCTTATATGGGAGCAGAATTATATCAACATGTGCTATTCGTATGTAATATAGCTTTAATAGTGGAGCTAGGGGAAAAATGAGGTCTTGGTGTGTTTATTTTGAAAGGGAAAACCTCCCAAACCAATAGATCATAGAGGTCAAGGGAAGAGGTTAAAGAACTAAAAAATGTCCAAGGAGCATTCAAATAGGGCTGTCATACTAATGAAGAAGGTGAAGGGCTCAGTTTATTTCTAAGTACAAGATTTTAAGAGTGGTTTTAGTAATCAAGTTCTTTATCCCTGACTTAACCCATTGAGTAGGTGAAAGCCACGATATTGTTTGAATCTAAATAGCTAGAAGGCGGTTAAGAATAAGTAATCTTTGAATTTGATGTTTTAACAGATAATCATGTTTGCATGGTGCACAGAATGATTGGCAGCAAAGCTGGAACTGGTGGTTCATCTGGCTATCATTACTTGCGGTCAACAGTGAGGTAAGGTATTTATTTGGAAAATGCAAAAATGAAAGATGGACAGAATTTCTATGCTTTATAATTATGAGCAATGATGGTGCTAAAATTCTAAAATACAACACTGTGTACTAGGACAACCCCAATACATATACCTACTGTACAACCCCCCCAGAACAGAATTTGTGACAGTAGAGCAGAATGTTAAGGTAGCCAATGTCTGCAAATGCCTCTTCTCTAATCTGTACCACCAAGGCTAATCAAGTACGGTGGATTAGAAGCAAGGCTCTTGAATTTTAGGATTGTTACTACCAATAGGTGGCAAAAGAGTTCATGTCGTCTTCCTCTCTCATGAGCCAATTTGTATATTTAAATTTTCCAGAGGAGCACTGCATGTCTTCCCCTCACACCAGTATACACGCTAAGGGTGCTTTCTCCACTCTGCATTTTGGCACCAGTTCATTGGTCCCATTGGGGCTTCCATCTAAACCCCCTGCAAAATGTAGTAGACTGCGTCTAGGTGTCAATCTCCAATAGGCATAGACACCTGAAAATTATGCACAACAGAGCATACATTCTCTCTGTTGGAGGGAACCAACAAACAGGTGCCAAAATGCAGCTTGAAAGCACCCTTAGGGTATGTGCAGACGATCCGGAAGTGGCAGCGCTTTGGACGCAGCACATTCGCTGTGTCAAAAGTCATGACGTCTTTTGAACGCGGGTGAATCCGCATGTGTTCAATGAACCGTACGGATTCACCATGTCCAATACATTCTATGGGTGAAATTTCTCTATGGAAGAAATAGACATGCTGCGGTCTGGAGAGATGCTTCGCATGTCCACCTCTACGGGTGAGCCACGGGTGTCTGTGGACGCATACTGGGCATGGGATTTATTGAAATCTCATCCACTATGCTGTAACATCTGGCCGCTGCGGGATTGACACTGCACAAGTACGCAGCATCCAACGCAGTGTTTACTGATAGCGTGCACGTACCCTTAGAACCAAGAGAAGCTCTAAAATTATCCTGGACAATGAAAGCAGCTTGCAGCAGACCCAAGGCCCAGATAAGATGACTGTTCAATGGGCGCCATTAGCTGTTAAAAGAACATTACATAAATGATCCAATTTGAATACAGTGCAATCTTATGTAAGCAATGCTTATTCATGCTATCCATTTGCTTCAGTGATGAAAACATTCTCCTTCACATTCATTCTGCCTTAGTCCTTCATTCCCATAGTTACTCTACCTTTAGTAGCTGTCAGCCTGGAATCCAGAACAGAAGAAATATGTGCGGGTTCTGGGGACCGCTCCCAAAGGATTGCCTAGATCAGTGGTTTCCAACCTGTGGTTCTAAAGCTGTTGGAAATCTAAACTACACATGCCAGCAAGACTTTGCAAACACAGACTGTCAGGACATGCACTGAGTCCAGACTGGTACATTGGGGGAGATGTTACAGGAGTTAGCAAGTTAACAACTTACTGATTCCTACAGAACTTCTCCTAGGTGAAAATAATAATCCATAACAATTACTCACCTTTTCCTGCTTTGGCTTTTGATAACAGGTTACAACCATGAAATATTGACTATAGTGCACATGAATGCTGCAGCTGATTACTGTTCATGCCTTCATCATCGGCATCCCTGCTGAGTCTAGTGATTGGCTGCAGTGGTCAAGTGTGCTGTAGTTGATGCCACTTGTCATGCAAGACTGAAGCAGTTGGAGAGAGTCATTGCTGGAGCAGGGAGAGTAACACTAAGGTTTATTACATTTTTATTCTTATTCATCATAAACCTAGAATCTAAATGCACCAGAATTTTTCTATTATTTGCATCATGTTATGTGTTTTGGACACTTTGAGCCTTACCTTACATTATGGGTGCTACAGATTGCTATAGAACCATCTAAAATGAAAGCACATATTACCAAGAAATAAGCCAATTAACAGATGGTGTTAAAAGAAGAGACTATTCTGTGCCATACTAGACTACAAAGAAGTACCAAGTTTGTCAGCTTCTTGACCCACTTTGATAAACCTGTTGCATTTTAACATACTCTACTCTTTAAATGAGGAAGTATTGGCAAATATGTTACATTGTAGCAGTTGGTTTAGATTCTTTATGGAGATGAAGAGCGTAAATCAATTTGACCAAAGTTCTTGAAACAAACTATTTTAGAAGCAGCTTATATCGTTTTTTTCCAAACAAGGCATACACTTCAGCAGGAACTGTATCATTCCAAATTCTAACAGTATGTGGTATATGCACTGTTAGGAGTTTACTCTATTGATCATTTGATTGGTGGTCATGTGAGGTCTATGGTTGCTATCAAATGCTAAGTGCTCCCTCATCGAGCTTCTCCTAAAGATCAGTTCTTCTGGCCTATCAATTACCCTCAGTTCACTCATATAATCTGTATATCTGAGTGACCAGAGGACAGTTTCTGCCAATATGGAAAATGGAGGCAGAGGGAGTAGATAGATATATATAGAAAAGTTCACCTAAAACTACACTTACACATTGAATATTAAAAAAAATACCCTCTAAAAAAAAAGCTCTCCTGATTCTGCGGCTTTTTTTCTATTTTGTGCTACGTCACTCCATTGCAGAGATATTCACATCTTTTGTTTTTGGAGAGCCTTATGTGAAATCTCTGCCTGCAGACTGAGCTTTTCTTTAGAGTCTTCTCTGGAAATGTGTGTTTTCACCTCTCCCTCCCTGGCACGGCCAATCACAGATAGGTAGTTGATCTAACAATCAGTGTTAAGCGCTGCAGAGCTGAGATTGGCAGCATCTGTGAGGGAAAGGAAATGTCCAGTTGGACTCCAAGCAGAGATTTCAGGTACTGTGCTTCAAAAGCATCAAATGTGAATATCTCTGCACTTGAATGACACAGTGCAATTCTGAGAAGAGTGTGTCAGAATCGGGGGAACTCAGAGATTTTTACAGGTTTCTTAACTGAATTTTTTTAGAAAGTGAAAGATTTGCTTTAACAAACAGTTGTGCTGAAACCACCAGAAAATGACTAACTAGCAATGTCTCTTTCTTCCACAGTGACAGATACAAAGTTTTTGTAGACCTGTTCAATCTCTCAACATTTTTAGTACCAAGACACTGGGTACCTCGACTGAACCCTAGCATCCACAAATTCTTGTACACTGCAGAATGTTGTGACAGCTCATATTTCAGCAGTGATGACTCAGATTAAGACTTTTTTGCCATTAATGTCATCACTTTCTAGTACTTTAAAGAGAAGCTATGATGAGTAGTTAGGCTAGGACTACATCTGCACTTTATAATCTCTATTAAAAAATTATGAAATTGCTGCTCATAGAAATGCATTTAGCAACTTAAAAACGTCTATTCCAGTCAAGCGTGTTGCTAAGAATTTTATTTGTTTAATTGGGATTTTTGAGCGATTATTAGAAACTAGCAGCTGCTTTTTCCACCACACATTATGAAAATTGCTCGGAATCTCTTATTACTCATCGAGGTTTGCATTATTCTACGGGAAAAAAATCTTACTACAAAAAGTGTAGTTGTAGTCCTAGCCTTAAAGTATAAAGTCACTATTTTTGTAATATAATAATTTAATGTTTTTGTTATCAAAGTCTAAAATACATTAATTTAACACAATTTAAATTTAAAGAAAATTCTGTAAATGGTTTAGATTAGTATTAACGTCTATATATTATAATGCAATGTATTTAAGCATTTACCGCCACTGTATGGAATGTATGTGTAAACTTCTCTGTATACAATAGAGTTTATTTTGTAGATAGTAAAGGTTGTGTAATAAACATGGACAAATGAATATATAAAAACGACATCATTCATTGTAAATATAAACGTGAACCAAATATTTAATTACAATGTTATGTATTTCATAATAAAACATTATGCAAATTACATAATCTGTGTTAAATATTTGTTGATTTATACAACCGGGCTAGCATCAATTAATATTCAAATATTCCTAACAGAGCCATTATGTGCTGTGGTTTTTTCTTATTTTCCCTCTTCGTGCAAGAGCCAAGACTTTAATTTTGCTGTTGACATGTGAGGGGTTTGTTTCTTGCAGGACAAATGGTAGTTTGACACCATTCACTTTACAATTTAATGAACAGAAGAACCCACAGACAAAAAAATATTAAGTCATGTGAACTGGTGAAACAAATAATTCGGCCATTGTTTTTGGCCTTTGTTTTTACAACGTTCGGTAGAAATTACCTGGTAACATTTTAGGTTTCAATCAAGAGAATGCCAAGAGTGTGCAAAGCAGTAATCAAAGCAAGAGGTGGCTACTTTGAAGAACCTAGAATATAAGACATTTTCAGTTGTTTCACACTTTTATGTTAATTATATGATTCCACATGTGTTAATTCATTGTTTTGATGCCTTCAGAGTGAATCTACAATTTTCATAGTCATGAAAATAAAGAAAACTCTTTGAATGAGAAGGTGTCTCCAAACTTTTGGTCTGTACAGTATAATATATATATATATATATCTCTGGCAAAAACTAAGAGACCACTGCAGTTTTTTTTTAAAAATCAGCTTCTCTCCATGTCTGACAGCCATTCCATTCCATTGTCAGCTGAATTACAACCAGAGCACACCTCATTCTACCTAATGTGCTTCTGATTAGGTGATCACCTGAACCAAATCTTATTTAATGAAGGAAAGTACTGTATAAAAAACCCTGGTGTGGTGTTCACAATCCTCGTGCAATAGGACAAGCTGGATGGCAAAACAAGTTATTATTATCATATATTTTTAAAGCAAAATTGGTTCCACGGTGCTGTACAAGTGCTAGTAATATCCCAAAATAGGAATGAAAAAAATAACTTTTAACCATGCCAAAGGGGTTGAAAATAAATGTCTCGAGTGACGAAATGAAGGGCTTAATTCTGCCTTTACAAGCAGAACACAGAGCGTCATGTTGCTACCATCCTTAAAATTTCTAAGACGGCAGTCCATTACAACGAGATCAAGCAGCAGACATTGGGTACAACAAGGTCAAGCAGCAGACATTGGGGACAACAAAGCCACAGACCGGCAGAGGGTGATAACTCTCCACTGACCGGGATGACAGTCATCTTATTCGAATGTCACTCAGCACATCAAGTGACTTTCAAAAGGAAAAGCAAATGGCAGCTGGGATGAAGTACACAGCAAGAACAGTTCGTAACAGCCTCCTAGAACACAAGGCTCAAGTCATGTAAAGGTAGAATAAAGCCTTTCATCAATGAGAAGCAAACGAGAGCCAGGCTGAAGTTTGCCAAAGACCATAAGGATTGGACCATAGAGGACTGGAGTAAGGTAATCTTCTATGATGAGTCTAATTTTCAGCTTTGCCCAACACCTGGTCATTTAATGGTTAGATGGAGATCTGGAAAGGTGTACAAGACACAGTGTCTTGCACCCACTGGGGATGCTTTCGCAAGGCTGGAATTGGGAAGGCTAATCTTTGCGAAGGACGTATGAATAAAGCCGCATACAAGGTTATCCTGGAAAAATAGGTGATTCCTTCTGCTCAGGCAATGTTCCCCAACTCTGAGGAGTGGGTTTTCCAGCAGGACAGTGTGCCATGCCACACAGCTAGGTCAATCAATGTGTGGCTGAAGAACCACCACATCAAATCCCTATCATGGCCAGCCCAATCTCCAGTCCTGAACCCCATTGAAAACATCTGGAATGTAATCAAGAGGAAGATGGATAGTCACAAGCCATCAAACAAAGAAGAACTGCTTAAATTTTTGTACCAGGAGTGGCATAAGGTCACCCAAAAGCAGTGTGAAAGACTGGTGGAAAACATGCAAAGACGCATGAAAGCTGTGATTAAAAAAAATCATGGTTATTCCACAAAATATTGAATTCTGAACTCTTCCTGAGTTAAAACATTAGCATTGTTGTTTCTAAATGATTATGAACGTGTTTTCTTAGCATTATTTGAGGTCTGCAAGCACTGTATTTTTTTTGTTATTTTGACCATTTCTCATTTTCTGAAAATAAATACAAAATTTAGTACTTGGAAATTCGAAGACATGTTGTCAGTAGCTTATAGAATAAAGGAACAATTTACATTTTACTCAAAAATATACCTATAAAGAGAAAAATCAGACAAACTGAAAATTTTGCAGTGGTCTCTTAATTTTTGCCAGAGCCGTATATTATATATTTCTATCTTGAATACAAAGGAAATGTGTATTTTTTAACGTTAGGCCTTTTAACTGTTCACCAGAACAGTAATTTTGACCAGGGGTGCCCAAACTATTACATGCCACTGAGTCTCCAAGCCTCCCCACAAATTGAACAAAAAATACCTTTTATTATACTCACGGTCCAGCTGGATGGGCATCGCTGGTCTACATTCGGCGTCTCCTCTCTTCTTGTGATGCTGTTCTCCTTCCTGGTTTTGTGTGGATGTCACCAGATGTCGGCTCATTCACACGACAGTACTTTGCCCTCAGTAGGGCAGAGAGAAGTACACCTATGCAGGAACACAATGGAGAAGCCTATATGGATGACGTAGGACGCGTCATCCACATGAAGCAGAGAAGTAGGACAGCAATCGCAAGAAAGAAGCTGAAGGATCAAGACCAGCGACACCCATCGGACCAGACCATCCTGTAGGCGAGTGTAATGAAAGGTCTTTTTCATTTTGCAGAGAGGCATGGAGACTTATATATAGCATTCTAGAATGTTGTTACACAGGACTGAAAGGTGGTGACAGTAAGCTATATGGGAAAAAGCTGGTGACAAGTGGAGAGATAGTAAATTGACCTCCCTATATGGATTATAAAAGTTCAGCGTGTGTCCATATGATTTAAGATCCATCGTAGTTGTCCAGTGGATATAGCAAGTAAATTCATCCAGTCTTTGATGTATGGAATTGCCTTTTAAGCAGTTGTGTTCAGTGTATGGCATTGGCTTTAAGCAATTGTCTTTGATGGATGGAATTGCCTATTAACCACTTGTCTTCCTTATACTGATAGAGATTCTATGCTTTATACTGGACATTGTTAAACTATTATGGTGTGCGTAGAGCCGTGACTTAGCTCTAGCAGCAGCATGTCAGCATTGCATCTGGAGTTCTATGTTTGGAGGCAGCGTCAATCATGGGGTGCGACTATATAAATTAGCATGAGATCTGAATATATTCACATTATAAAAAGAATACCTCAGGTTGTATATACATTATACAGGGTACAGCAGTGTGTGTACATGTATATATGTATACATACAGATGTAAATGAGAGCTGGCAGCATTCACAGAAACAGAGTGAGCTCTGCTGAGTGCTGCCCCGCCACCCACACTGACCTCCGCCCACCCACGCCGGGCAGGTTAGTAACGCTACTAACCTGCAGACTAATCCTATAGCTGAAAAT
The DNA here is from genome assembly GCF_039654945.1 of Dendrobates tinctorius. NCBI lineage: Eukaryota > Metazoa > Chordata > Amphibia > Anura > Dendrobatidae > Dendrobates > Dendrobates tinctorius. The sequence continues at coordinate 22,889,645 of NW_027361676.1, forward strand.
TAACAGCGCTTTTACTTGTGACAGGTTCCCTTTAAATGTTCAAATAATACCATAGTTTACAGAAGCGCATACTACATATAGCAAAAGCCAAACAGCACTCAGGCGAGGCTGCAATTAGCTCATACCTCCCAAATGTAAGGAGTTTAGTAGTGTTTGTTATTTCTGTGATGTGAAGAAAATACTGCACTGAGAGATTATTCCACTGCATTAGAGTCTCAAAAAGATGTTTAAGTTGTGACAACACGAGAGCTAAAGCCGATCCCTAGCGTGTGCGCTCCACCTCAAACACTAGTTACCCCAGGGAGTAAGGCAGTAAGATGGTTTCAGTGCATCCGTGAATATAGCATTACACATAGATGTATACATATGCACAATCATGTACAATCAGAACGAAAACAAAGAAAGAAAAACCCATTTACATTAAAAAAAAATTATTAAAGGACAACTCACATTTATGTTTTAGATGAAAATCCCCAAGAAGGCACAAATAGTGGAAAGATACATGCACATAAAGGATAGCCAGATGTAGTAGCCTGTGGTTAGGAGGAGCAATATTTCACCAGGGACCAGCCCAGTAGATCTCATTAAGTCACCAAAGGCTTTCCACATCTTGGCTGCCAGCTCATCGATATTGTGGTTTTCCAGGAAAAACTATATACAGTGCTGTCTCAGCAGAGACACTGACATCTTTATGCCATGAGATCAAGAACTGGGCACAAATATAGTGGTAACATAGCCATGCTGTAGTTGTACTTCTCTGCAGTAACACTTCATAGTGATGTCAGACTCCTTATGGTCCACAAAAGGCAAATCGTTCCAAATCACCAAAGTACTACGTAATTTGTAAAGTGGCAAAGGAATTATGGCTCATCATGCCGTCAAACACTCAAGGAGGTAGACATGAATGCTTCCCTTTACTTTCAATGTGCGAACTTAAAGAAACTGGAGTGAAAAAAATTAGCATGTTCTCATTCTACGATCCACTGATACAGTTCCTTAGTGTACAACCATCAGTCAGTTGCTATAGACCATTTAGGAGAAAGGTATCACCTTTCTTAAAAGATATGTATGACATTTTCTGTTTGGCCTGTAAAGCCTACATACAATACACTACAGTGCAAGCTGTTAGATCTTGTTCTGTTCTCATTCTAATAGGTAAGATTTTCAGCTCTTTTTGCAATAAACTTTTCTGATCTCTCCAAAAACCAACTTCAGATTCAGTTCCATTTACATGCATTCTCATTTTTTTATTTTAGCTTAGATCAGGTTCTAGAGAGGTCAGAGATCGGCTGCAGAGAGTCTAACTGAGCAGCGTGCACTGTAGGCTGCCACATGCAAGCTTTACAAGTCAAATGCATAAAATGTTCATTAAAATCTAATTTGCTTTTTTTTTGTTTTTACTTATAAAAGTGCATACAATAATAAAGTGATCAAAGATGTAAACTCTTTAAAGGCATCAACTCTGGATTTTCGATTTGAAAAGTTCATTTCAGGTCTTTCTAAATTCATTTTACTGCTTCACCTATAGAAAACAGATTTTTTTTAAAAAATAAAAATCTGTCAAAAGCTACACATTCTTCCTTGTTTCCATCCATGTCACATCAATGGAAAAGTCACAAAGTCTGCAATTCCTGAAAAAGATTAACAGGAAAAATAAAAATGTTAATTCTTAGAACTAATATGGATCAAAAGAAAAATAAGAGACAAGTGACAAGGATAATCATTTGTTTAACATGTAACATTTGTAGAATGCATTTATAGACAGGCTACCATCACACTTGCTAATATTCTCACATCTTGTCCATAACCTCAACTTTCACTTTCTGCAGACATCAATCAAAACTGAGGCATTATTTTAAAATACTTAATACCTGCTCTTTTCTAATAATTACTCTTGGATTTAGGTGGAGTTAATATTGAAACAGATTATTTTCTGCTTTTTTGACTACAAACTTTTCCCCATCTCATCATAAATGATCACAAATGGATAAAATTGCAAAGTGCTTGTAAAACAAACAACAAAGCAATTTACTTTGCACTACAAATCCTCTTTGTTCTCAAGAATGGAGGGATATTTCATTTTATTGCTCAATGCCTAGCGGACATTGTGGAGCAGAGATGACTGAACACGAGCAGGGCTTACAAGCTCTTTGCAATACAGCTTGTAAACTCTACTCTTAAGCTTGCCGAATGGCTGGAGCCTGCCGTTTGCTGATGCTGCAGAGGCAAAGTTTCCTCTGCTTGCAGGTCCAGCGATCGTATGGTTGGGGTCAGCCGAGCAACGATTGCACTGGTCCAAACTAACAACCAAGCAGGCAAGAAGCTAAGATACTGGTGCGCTCTTGAAAAAGCAAGACGAGACAACCCCTTTAAAATAATCTTTGCAATATTGCAGTAGAGTGACACTGCTGGTCCTTCTTATCCAAATTCGCCATATTAATACAATTCAAAGTACTGAAGATCAAAGTACATGTTGGTGAAAACTAAGCAAATATTCTAGAATATATTACTAGAAATTACAGTAAAAAGGTGCTACCATTAACCCCTTAATGACCGGAGCTTTTTTCCGCTTTGTGTTTTAGTTTTTCACTCCCCTTCCCAGAGCTTTATTTTTTCGTCAATATGGCCATGTGAGGGCTAATTTTTTGCGGGGCGAGTTGTACTTTTGAATGGCATCATTGGTTTTAGCATGTTGTGGACTTGAAAACGGGAAAAAAAATCCAAGTGCAGTGAAATTGCAAAAAAAGTGCCATCCCACACTTGTTTTGTGTTAGGGTTTTTTGCTAAGTTCACTAAATGCTAAAACTGATTATGATTCTCCAGGTCATTACGAGCTCATTGACACCAAACATGTCTAGGTTCTTTTTTTATCTAAGTAGTGAAAAAAATTTCCAAAGTTTGCAAAAAAATTGCGCCATTTTCCGATACCCGTAGCGTCTCCAATTTTCTTGATTTGGGGTTGGTTGAGGGCTTAGTTTTTGCACGCTGAGCTGATGTTTTTAAGGATACCATTTATGTACCGATACGATCTTTTGATCGCCCGATATTGCATTTTAAAGCAATGTTGTGGCGACCAAAAAAACATAATTCTGGCATTTCAAATTTTTTTATTGCTATGTAATTTTTTTTATTGATAGGTCGGGCGATTCTGAACGTGGCAATACCTAATATGTGTATGTGTGATATTTTTTATTATGGTTTTATTTTGAATGGGGCGAAAGGGGGGTGATTTAAACTTTTAGATTCTTTTATTTTTTTCATATTTTTTAAAACATTTCTTTTAAATTTTGGCATGCTTCAATAGCCTCCATGGAAGGCTACAAGCATCCACAACTCGATCAGCTCTGCTACATATAGGCGATGAGCAGATCGCCTATATGTAGCAGATTTACAGCATTGCTATGAGCGCTGACCACTGGGTGGCGCTCATAGCAATGCCTCATCAACCATACAGGTCTCTAGGAGACCTCAGGTTGATATGGCAACGCATCACTGACCCCCGATCACGTGACGGGGTCGGTGATGCGCGTATTTCCGGCCGCGCGGCTGGAAGAGCCGGTTAAATCCCGCAGTCAGCATTTGACAGTGGGATTTAACTAGTTAATAGGTGCGGGTGGATTGCGATTCCACCTGCGCCTATTGGGGGCACGTCAGCTGTTCAAAATAGCTGACATATCCCGGCTTTGATGCGGGCTCACTGCCGGAGCCCTCATCAAAGCGGGGGTACTGCCATTGGACGTACTATTGCGTCCAATGGCAGTAAGCGGTTAAGCATTAAAAATATTTTCCAAGCTTCCACTTATTAAAGAGGTAGTCCAGTGCTTGATATTGATGGCCTATCCTTAGCATAAGACATCTATATCAGATCAGTTGTGGTCCTACCCCCGTGAATCCTGTTCCTGGCCGGATGTGTACAATTGCAGAGGGGAAGTACACCAACTTTATTGTAATGTCATGTGAAATATTTTATAAATAAAAAAAGACCTACACCAACTTTATATTGGCCACAGCCAGGTACAGCAAATCCACCCCTAATCAGAGTAAAATCCCCTCAAAAGATAAGAAGGCACTTCCTCCATATGGAGAAAAAAAAGATTCCATCTCCAGAGGAGACAGGCCTTTTTACCATAATAACTATTTATCTGTGGAATAGTTTACGTCTGTATATGGTCACCGTGGAAACCCCATGGATGGATTTTTTTTAAAAAAGGCTGTTTTTTTAAATAACATAGAAAATAATTATGTAAATGTGTAAAAAAAATTTTGACAGTTCAGTCAAATCATTCGACAATTAAGATCAGGAGGGAAAGATTACCGTAGCTCTTCTGGGGCTGACTACATCATGCATTAAGGTTGTACATATATCCCTTCCTTTTAGCCTTTCCCATCCTTCAGTTGAACATGATGGACATTTGTCTTTTTTCAACCATATAATATTTGAAAGACTCAAGGCAAAAAGCTGGACATTAACATTTTTATTCCTCACTAAAATGTGGCCCAACTCACCCGGATTGCTAATTAATAGTAGCATATTTAAGACATAACACTCACCGCATAAGTTCTGACCCATCTTAACATGCACATATCCATCTATACCCCAAGATTTACCCCAAGAATTCTTCACTATCCAATAAGGAGTGTCACCTGCAAACAGATTACAAAAAAAATCAAATAAACAGAAACAGCAAAACAAGCAAAACAAACCCACAAGCAAAAAGGTATGATCTTTGCAATGATTTTATCCAGTGTGAAAAATGGATAAATATATGTGGGATAAGTATAGGAGGATGTAGTGTGGATGTGGTTCCTGAACACAGATATGAGCGACGGATGGTGATGTCACTTTCTAGATACTGAAAGATTGGATAAATCGTAAAAGAAAAAAATATGACTGTTACATACAATGTAACTAAATGGCTTATCCTATTAATGTAATAATTGGATCTTCTCTTACACCAGCAGACCACAGACTGAGACTAGCATCTTTGTGCCTATGCTGCTATTAGTGACTGTTGCCTTTCTAGGTTTGGATATCTTAAGTGTAAGCTCATAAGACAAAGAGGAGCTAGTGCAGCTGTCTGTAGTGTCTTACTGTCAGACATCTGAGAAGTATAAGAGCAAGAAGATACATTTTGCATTTCCGAGTGACAGGCCATAGTAAATATATATGTATTTATTTGAAATATATTCAAATAGTCATTTTTAAACTACATTATCTGACCACTATGCCGCTCACTAACACACAGTGAAATATACAACCATTGTTAAGATGACCTGTCACATATCTATTCTAGTAACTTCTTGTATTTTCTGAGTTTTTTTGCTTTTAGAACTTGTGTTCCCGTTATTTCTCCCAGACATTAACCCCTTAACACTACATAATGGATTGATTTGTCGAGGAGCAGGTAAGGGTGTGTGTAGTGGACTCAAGCCCTAAGCCCGTTCCACATAGGACAGATGCCTACTATGTCACACAGCCAGCATCACCCTCTAACAGCAGCAAATGGTGATGGAAATCTTACTAGCACAGATCGCTGCAGTCAATCGCTGACAGCTGAATTTAAAGGCCGCACTCCTGCTCGGACATTTGTTAAGGAGCCATCACCCCCCTACTTTGTAATGCAAGCACAGATTGCCAATGGGCAGCTTTGGCATCTGAGGGCCTGCTGAAGTGCCTCATTGGTGCCATACCTGTGAAATTCAGCCCCAATGCACAGTACAAACAATCACAGGTTCAAGTTCCCTATGGGGACTGAACAAAAAAAACTTTAAAAAAAAATAGTGATCAGTGCTGGGAGTACAAGACAGACACACTTTTAAGGAAGATTTGTTTTCTTCCTAAAACGTGTATCTTATAGGCCAATAAATATGGTATACATAGACAAAAATGATACACCTTACTTGCTGATTCATATACACAAGTTAAAATATAGCTTTTTTTAAATAATTATAATGTACAATAACAAATTATATTGTGGTACCGTGTTAGCCAGAAAAATCAATGTGAATACTTTTCTGCCCACTGATGACGAAAGTATTCTTGGAGTGATACCTTTATTGGCGAACCAGAGAATAATATATGTTTGCAATCTTTCAGAGCACAGGGGCTCCTTCTTCTGCCTGAAGAAACTTTGAGCCTCCATACTCTGAAATTTCTCAGTGTTTTAATACAGAGAATAAAATTCTAGTCAATCTGTATACAGAGGGCTGTTAATTTATACCATTTAGGTTGTGCTCTTATGAAAATAATAGCCGGCGCTGTGACTTCATACTATCGAGCTGGCTCCAGGCTGTGCGAGCGGCGTCTCCACTGAAACAACCAAGTGGTTCGCTGGTCACTTACATCGCGCACCTATGATGGACTACACCACCAACTAAGTGACATCTTACGGTATGTTCCCACGGTCAGTAAACGCTGTGGGTTGGACACTCCGTACCTCCACAGCATCAAACCCACAGCATCCAGATGTTACAGCATAGTGGATGGGATTTCAAGAAATCCCATGTCCACTATGCGTGCACGGACACCTCCGGCTTACCTGCGGAGACGCATGTACGGCACATCTTTCCACACCGCAGCATGTCTATTTATGTAGCGGAGATACTCCGTCTCCGCTGCGTAAATTAACCATTCACTATCATTAGATGAGATAAAACCGCATTATCTTTCTAGTCACATGTGTATTAAGCACGGGAACGCAGCTTACTACGCATCTATACTCTCTATAGAATAGGTAGTCAGTATCAGATTGGTGGGTATAAGACATCAATACCAAAGTCCAGGACAGCCTCTTTAATCCAAAGTTATACAGTGTAATAATATTAGCAGAATGCACAACCAGAGACATTATATAACTGCCATCAGAACTAGGAAACTCTTCTGCTCGTACTCGGGTGTTAGTCTGGCTATTACTTTTAAGAAAGTGACAATAAACCAGCACCGAGGTTAAGTTACTGGCATCCCATTTGGCCCATTAATGTCTTATATTTGGGCTGTTTTAGAGGATGCTGCTATGGAACCTGCTGTGGAATGGATGTACTTTGATCCGACGAACGGATTTATCGATATTGTTCATCTATGCAATGCGCATGCGCTGGGAGCGGCGCCTGCGCTCTAATGCGTTCCACCAACTGGAACAGGATGGAGACTTGCGGTCCAAGAACTGCGGTATGGCGTCTCTATTCTAATGCGCTCTATTGACCGGATTATGATGGAGGCTTGCGGTCCAGGGACAGGAAATTAGTTCCCTATGATCTGTAAGTCTTTGACAGCGCGCGTTATAAAGCTGAGCAACAGAGCAGCTTTCTATTCAATGTCAGACTGATTTGGTGACAAGATTGCAGGCATCCCCGGGCACTCCCCTGATCTGTAGAGAAGAAACGCGTTGGGAGAAGGGAGGATACTAGAGGAATGGAGTCTGCCAACCAACAGTGAGAGGGGAATTGGCAATTGCCCCCCATGGATGGGTGAGACCATTCCTTATGCTTACAGTGCCATGCAAAAGTATTCGGCTCCCTGGTACTTTTCCACCTTTTCCCACATATCATGCTTCAAACATAAAGATACCAAGTGTAAATTTTTGGTGAAGAATCAACAACAAGTGGGACACAATTGTGAAGTTGAACAAAATTTATTAATTATTTTAAATTTTTGTGGAAATTCAAAAACTGAAAAGTGGGGCGTGCAATATTATTCGGCCCCTTTACTTTCAGTGCAGCAAACTCACTCCAGAAGATCACTGTGGATCTCTGAATGATCCAATGTTGTCCTAAATGACTAATAATGATAAATATAATCCACCTGTGTGTAATCAAGTCTCCGTATAAATGCACCTGCTCTGTGATAGTCTCAGTGTTCTGTTTGAAGCACAGAGAGCATCATGAAGACCAAGGAACACAACAGGCAGCTCCGTGATACTGTTATGGAGAAGTTTAAAGCTGGATTTGGATACAAAATGATTTCCAAAACTTTAAACATCCCAAGGAGCACTGTGCAAGCGATCATATTGAAATGGAAGGAGTATCATACCACTGCAAATCTACCAAGACCTGGCAGTCCCTCTAATTTCCTTATTCTCAAATAAGGAGAAGACTGATCAGAGATGCAGCCAAGAGGCCCATGATCACTCTGGATGAACTGCAGAGATCCATAGCTGAGGTGGAACAGTCTGTCCATAGGACAACAATCAGTGGTACACTGCACAAATCTGGCCTTTATTAAGAGTGGCAAGAAGAAAGCCATTTCTCAAAGATATCCATAAAAAGTGGTGATTAGAGTTTGCAACAACCCACCTGGGAGACACACCAAACACGTGGAAGAAGGTGCTCTGGTCAGATGAAACCAAAATCGAACTTTTTGGCAACAATGCCAAACTATATGTTTGGCGTAAAGGCAACACAGCTCATCACCCTGAACACACCATCCCCACTGTTAAACATGGTGGTGGCAGCATCATGGTGGTTAAAATTGATAGGAAGATGGATGGAGCCAAATACAGGACCATTCTTGAAGAAAACCTGTTGGAATCTGCAAAAGACCTGAGACTGGGACGGAGATTTGTCTTCCAACAAAACAATGATCCCAAACATAAAACAAAATCTACAATGGAATGGTTCACAAATAAACGTATCCAGGTGTTAGAATGGCCAAGTCAAAGTCCAGACCCGAATCCAATCGAGAATCTGTGGAAAGAGCTGAAAACTGCTGTTCACAAACGATCTCCATCAAACCTCACTGAGCTCGAGCTGTTTGCCAAGGAAGAATGGGCAAGAATTTCAGTCTGTTGATGTACAAAACTGATAGAGACATACCCCGAGCGACTTGCAGCTGTAATGGTAGCAAAAGGTGGTGCAACACAGTTTTAAGTTAAAGTGGTCAAATAATATTGCACGCTCCACTTTTCAGTTTTTGAATTTCCACAATAATTTAAAAAAATGGTCCATGAAACGGATATGCAATAGGAGTTTTGGTTAATCTAGCTTGTACTCTATATTGCACACTGTATCTATAGGCATATACGGGTGATTTGTATGTGATATTAAAGCACAAGGAAGGGTCCATCTGAGAATTATAAGGGACTTATTCTATTCTTGTGCTATATGGACCAACGTCCAACTTTGTCTACATATACAGATATTTTGATATGTTAATAAGGACGGAGTGAGGGTAGTTGGATATCCTTGAATGAAAAAAGCATTGTGATAACTAATTTAAAAGAAAAAAAAAAGGTGTGTCCTGTTTAGATCATACAGTGATACAGTTTAATTCTGTGGTATATGAACCCAGGTCTGACTTCAAGTAAATTGATGTGGTATAATATGGAGAATTGTTTTGTATATAAGGACTGAGGGTCCTATAGGTATTCCACAGTCAGCAAACTGTATGTTTGTTTGTCCTTGCGCGTGCACTTTATGGAATGAATCTTTTAATTGATTAACATAGTATATTAGTTTTATTTCCAACATGCTAGTCCCCAATAAACCAGATGTGCGTCCATCTTACCTGACCTATCAAAACCAACCACTAGGACGGCGTGATTGGAGTGTCCACTGGAACAGTGATGCTGAATTATACCTCCAAGGTAATCCTGCCAGCTCACCGCATCGACGATGACTGCCAAAGGGCCAACATGTATCAACAAGCTCATCATTTCCTCTTCACAGTTACTGGAGAAGAATATGCCTAAGATTAAGAATAAGCATTTTCCTCATGGAGGATATTAAGAGGTTATCTAGGTCTAAGTGAAGCACTGGAAATATCTGTTATATTGCACAAAAACACTTCTAATCATGAAGGACAGATCTTAAAACTATTGAAAAACCACAACTCTGCTGTATAGACATGCTGGGAGTTGTAGTTTTGCAACAGCTAGAAAACTACAAGTAAGAGATCACCGATTTGTTTACTGTGACATTCAACAGATAATACCTGATCAGCCGATGCCTTTAATGGCTCACTTATTCCAAGGACCATGGCTATACTAGAGAAGTATTGTCCATTACTATGAAATCCCTTCTCAATGTCTATATTTTCTGCCAGTAAAATAATAACACCTATACTCATTGCCAGTGCCATTCCAGTGATGTCGGCACTTGCTCTCCCGGGAATCATGTGACATAGTTATGTCATGCGATCCATGTGATCATTTAGGCCTGGCTTCATTCTCCCCGACTTCAGACATATGGCATACATCTGGTGGAAGTCAGAGAGCAGCAGCTCTCCAGAGAATCCTGACAGTGCATGCAGTGCACAGTGTGAGGATTCACAAGCCTGCAGTCACAGAGTTAAAGCACCCCCTGATGTCAAGTGGATTAAGTCGAAAGTTAAAGCAGTTGTCGGTTTGAAAAAAAAATTATTTCGAAGTATTTAAAAGATAAATAGGAACAACTTAGTAATCTACTTGCAAATAAGGAATGCTTTCAGGTACTGGATCCCAGCTTCCAGTTTGTGTGTAAGTCTGCTATGACGGCATACCTACAGTGGGGCAAAAAAGTATTTAGTCAGTCAGCAATAGTGCAAGTTCCACCACTTAAAAAGATGAGAGGCGTCTGTAATTTACATCATAGGTAGACCTCAACTATGGGAGACAAACTGAGAAAAAAAAATCCAGAAAATCACATTGTCTGTTTTTTTTCATTTTATTTGCATATTATGGTGGAAAATAAGTATTTGGTCAGAAACAAGCAATCAAGATTTCTGGCTCTCACAGACCTGTAACTTCTTCTTTAAGAGTCTCCTCTTTCCTCCACTCATTACCTGTAGTAATGGCACCTGTTTAAACTTGTTATCAGTATAAAAAGACACCTGTGCACACCCTCAAACAGTCTGACTCCAAACTCCACTATGGTGAAGACCAAAGAGCTGTCAAAGGACACCAGAAACAAAATTGTAGCCCTGCACCAGGCTGGGAAGACTGAATCTGCAATAGCCAACCAGCTTGGAGTGAAGAAATCAACTTTGGGAGCAATAATTAGAAAATGGAAGACATACAAGACCACTGATAATCTCCCTCGATCTGGTGCTCCACGCAAAATCCCACCCCGTGGGGTCAGAATGATCACAAGAACGGTGAGCAAAAATCCTAGAACCACGCGGGGGGACCTAGTGAATGAACTGCAGAGAGCTGGGACCAATGTAACAAGGCCTACCATAAGTAACACACTACGCCACCATGGACTCAGATCCTGCAGTGCCAGACGTGTCCCACTGCTTAAGCCTGTACATGTCCGGGCCCGTCTGAAGTTTGCTAGAGAGCATTTGGATGATCCAGAGGAGTTTTGGGAGAATGTCCTATGGTCTGATGAAACCAAACTGGAACTGTTTGGTAGAAACACAACTTGTCGTGTTTGGAGGAAAAAGAATACTGAGTTGCATCCATCAAACACCATACCTACTGTAAAGCATGGTGGTGGAAACATCATGCTTTGGGGCTGTTTCTCTGCAAAGGGGCAAGGACGACTGATCCGGGTACATGAAAGAATGAATGGGGCCATGTATCGTGAGATTTTGAGTGAAAACCTCCTTCCATCAGCAAGGGCATTGAAGATGAAACGTGGCTGGGTCTTTCAACATGACAATGATCCAAAGCACACCGCCAGGGCAACGAAGGAGTGGCTTCGTAAGAAGAATTTCAAGGTCCTGGAGTGGCCTAGCCAGTCTCCAGATCTCAACCCTATAGAAAACCTTTGGAGGGAGTTGAAAGTCCGTGTTGCCAAGTGAAAAGCCAAAAACATCACTGCTCTAGAGGAGATCTGCATGGAGGAATGGGCCAACATACCAACAACAGTGTGTGGCAACCTTGTGAAGACTTACAGAAAACGTTTGACCTCTGTCATTGCCAACAAAGGATATATCACAAAGTATTGAGATGAAATTTTGTTTCTGACCAAATACTTATTTTCCACCATAATATGTAAATAAAATGAAAAAAAAACAGACAATGTGATTTTCTGGATTTTTTTTTCTCAGTTTGTCTCCCATAGTTGAGGTCTACCTATGATGTAAATTACAGACGCCTCTCATCTTTTTAAGTGGTGGAACTTGCACTATTGCTGACTGACTAAATACTTTTTTGCCCCACTGTATATTGATGTGTTTCAAGGGGGTTCGCAGAAATTTAAGATAAGTCATCCCCCTTTCCTGCCACTGCATGGATAAAGAAGAGGGCTGGCATAGCTACTAAAATGAGCCAGTCAGCCATCTCCACTTAGGACTGCTCATGATTTGACACTTAAGAGAGGGGAAAGATGGCTCTGTCCTGTATTGAGCACAAGGCAAAGTGGCCTTTTTCTGGCCAGCAAGCATCTGCATAGCGTTTTTCTTTCCTGCGGTATAGGAAAGACTGTATACAGAGACACACTGCAAAGAAATGGATACCACGCAAAATATGTTTTTTCACAATGGGCTCCCATTGTGGACCGCTGGCTGGCATCTATGCTGACGGTGGCCAGTATTGAGCAACTATCTTCTTAGTGTATGTGCCACGTTGCGCACAGGTGCAGTGTGTACTTAGCCTAACAATGCAAATGGGAAAAAAAAAAAAGAGAACGAGTCCTTATATATTTTATGTTAAAACGCGAGAAGGAAAGGAGCATTGACCCTGACTAAACCAACAGTTTAGCTTTGGCCTTTTCAGTGGTAACTGATTTGCCTTCTGATAAAAGGAATAAAAACAAATGATCTCTGTCCTTCAAACTTTTCTTTCTATTCCTAGAACTTCCAATTAGTATGAGACAAAGCGAGACAGAACTTGAGCAGGTCAGTATCTTATGACACATCAGCAAAAAATGGCTGATCGGTGAAGGTGCCGGGTGTTGGACCCCCACCGATCTCACATCCATAGCTCAAATATAAGTCATCAATACATTGTGACCGGACATCCACTTTAGTGTAAAACAGATTTGCAAAGTAAAAAAATAACATTCACCTGAAGTCATAAGCTTTATATCCCTTTATAGAAACACCATCTCCTGTCAAAGGAAAATAATGACAAATTCCAGTTCTTGCTTTAAAGGGGTATTTAGAAGATTCCACAAGCTTTGTATGCGACTAAACAAGAAAAAAAAAGTTAAAAGTTGTTTAAAGTTTTTATTTAAATTTGTTTTCCAAAATAAAACAAAAACAAATCATCAGCAATGCAACTTGTGTTTCAGAACCCGTTCCCGCTGTGGTCAATTCTCATTTTTGCTCCCCTTCTTCCAAGACTCATAACGGTTTTATTTTCTGACGAAATAGCTGTATGAGGACTTAATTCTTGCAGGATAGGCTGTAGTTTTGAATGACACCATTGATTTTACCATATAATACACTGAAAAATGAAAAAAAAAAATCCAGATGCAGTGAAAAGGTGAACCCCCCCACCCCTCGCAATTTCAACAACTTTTGTGTGATGTTTTTATGGTGGTCATTGTGTGTTAAAAATTAAAACTATACAAAAACAAATAAATTCAAAGGAAAATGATCTCTCTAAAACTAACAAAATCACAGCAAATTTACAGGGAAATCCTCAATTTGAGACAAGAATTAAATAGGGCTATCCTTGATGACTTTGATAAAATCGTTAAAGTATCGAAGTTTCAAGTATACTCTGAAACGAACAAGCCAACGAGATTCATGATGTCCAAACTGAAGAATGAGAGAGTCCGTAGTAGAATATACAAAATTAAAAACGCAGCCGGAGATACAAAACAACACCCGACTGATATTGTAGAGGAATTCGCATCTTACTATAGAAAACTATATAACTTAAACGGAGAGAATGCAATTCCTCAACCAGATCCCAAAAAAATAAATGAGTTCATTAAGAAACTAAAACTTCCTAAAATCAGCCCACCAGACCTTTCACAACTTAACTCACCTATACCAATCTCAGAAATTATAAAAACGGTAAACTCACTAAAGTTACAAAAATCGCCTGGCCCAGACGGTCTAACAAACGAATACTTCAAAAATTTTGCAGATATTCTTATCCCTTATATGGCAAAAATTTTTAACCAAGTTTCGGGGGGTGGGACTTTCCCTGGGGAGATGTTGGAAGCAACTCTCATTGTGATTCCCAAGGCACCAAATAATCTAGAAGAAGTGAAAAACTTTCGCCCAATTTCCCTGATAAATTCAGATATAAAAATCTTTTCCAAAATACTAGTCACAAGATTAAAAGGAATCCTACCAAAACTAATCAACGATGACCAATCAGGCTTCATTGAAGGCAGACAAACATCTGACAGCACTAGGAGGCTTATCAACATTATTAATAGAATTAAACTCTACCCGAACCCCCTCAATACTCCTAACATTAGACGCCGAAAAGGCTTTTGACAGGGTCAACTGGTCTTACCTAAAAACTGTTCTTCTAAATTTTGGTTTCAACAACAAATGGATAGAAACGGTTTTCACTTTATACTCCCAGCCAAGTGCCAAAATCTACACAAATAACACCTTATCCAAATCATTCTATATAAATAATGGGACAAGACAGGGATGCCCCCTCTCGCCACTGCTGTTCGCCTTGGCGATAGAACCATTAGCCGAAGCAATTTGCAGAAATGAAAAAAAAATCACGGGGATCAAAACCCCGTCTAAACAATTCAAAATAAGTCTATTTGCAGACGATATGTTGCCATCACTCACAAATCCGATACAATCCATTGCAACATTGCTCAAGATAATAGAGGAATTTTCACAAATATCAAACTTTAAATTTTATAATAGTAAATCGAAAATCTTGCAATTCTACCTTTCAAACACCACAATAAACTCTATTAAAAATAAATCAGAGTTTGGTTGGGAAGAGGAACAAATATCACACCTAGGTATTGTGTTTAAAAAAAACAGTACGCAACACAGTTAATGCAAATTGCGTGACATTTCTGGCCACTATCACAAAAGACCTCCAACCCTGGAAAAGCATAGGCTTGTCGTGGATGGGCAGAGTGCTAGCAATAAAAACGGTGATTCTCCCGAAACTATTATACATTTTTAGGGCTCTCCCTCTTACCTTTCCAATAACATTCTTTAGTAGCTGCAACAAAAAAATCTTCTCCTTTGTTTGGGGAGAGAAAAGAGCTAGAGTAGACAGAACAATTCTCTATAAACATAAATACAATGGAGGAATGGGGATCCCAAACATCCTAGCTTATTATCACGCCACTCTAATCAAACAAAGCCAATACTGGATAAATGAGCATGTCAAACCATCTTGGATGGTACTAGAAAGAGACCATAGCACTTCATGCCCCCTTAAAAATCTTCTTCTCAACCATATATTCAATCTAAAAAAATACAGACTAAATCACCCTATTTTTCTGGCAATTACCTAAGCTTGGGATCACCTTGCCTCACTGAATAAAACTGGGAAGTCAAATCTGAAAGAAAATTTCCCAATATCCCTGATTGCTTCTGTCTACGGATTCTCTGTACCTGAAATATGGCCAAAAAATGGCATTCGAAAGTTGGGAGATATTCTCGCAACGGATAAATTACTCAGTTTTTCCGAGATTAGAAACAAATTCAATCTACCCTCCTCAGGCTTTATGCAATATTGCATAATCAAGGAGTACCTACAAAAATTTATTAGCATGGTCCCTCCGAAAACAGAAGTAATTCACTTCCTTTTAAACAATTCAAACCATAAAATTTTCTGGAGCACTAAATTCCTCTACAGCTATTTCAATAAGGATAGCAATTTCACAAAAAACAAATATATGTTCAAGTGAGAGAAGGATCTCCAGTTCTGTGCAACAAAAGATCAATGGGAGAGGGCAATAAAAGATTCATATTCTTCAAATATATCAATACCGCTTCACAAATCATTTTACAAATTATTAACAAGATGGTACATTACTCCCTCTAGGATAGCACATTTCAAACCAGATTCATCCCCATTATGTTGGAGAGGGTGTGAGTTCAAGGGAGATTTGAAACACATATTCTGGACATGCCCAGCTCTCACAGAGTTATGGAATAAGATTTCCATATATATTGGAGGACTTCTTGATAAGAACTTTACTCTTTCCCCTCAAACAGCTCTCTTTTTCTTAGACATGGAGGACGTACACCACTCAACTAAAAAAGTCATAATACATCTTTTACTGATAACTAAAAATATGATAGCCACCTTCTGGAGGAGAACTGACATACCAAGGTTCTCTGACATTGTGGATAGACTAAAGACGCATAATACCTTGGACTTAAAATTCTCAATAGCAAATGGATGCTTGCATAAATACGACAAAAAAATGGAGCTTATGGAACACTAAATACCAAGTCTTAGATTAGTTAAGGTTTCTTTGTTGATGACTTTTTTCTTTTTTTGAGTTAAAAGTAGCTTTCTTGCTATTTTCAATGTACATAGTTTGAACATAGAAATTCATGGAAGACCAAGACAGTTCAATATTGAAGTAGATATTCAAGTCTTTACAGATCTGTCTTTGTTACTATTAAAAATTCTTTCTCTCCCTTCCCTATCCCAAACCCTTTCCTTCCCCTTTTCCCCTACTTATCAATGCGAATTATTACACAAACAAAGAGCATGTTTTGTAAAATCTGTTAAAATGCCTAATAAAAATATTTTGAAAATAAAAATGACCTGATAACATGATTCTTCAGGTCACCAAACTTGTATAGTTTTGTTTTTTTTATTTTAGTGGTGAAAAAAAATATCTAAAATTTGTATTAAAAATATATACCGTACATACTCGAGTATTAGCCGATCCGAGTTTAAGCTGAGGCACCTAATTTTACCACAAAAAACTGGGAAAACGTATTGACTCGTGTATCAGCCTGGTATGCATTGTCCCCTCATCCCTATCCTACTTTGAATGGCCCCCTCATTCATATCCTGGTGTGCATGGCCCCCTTATCTCTATCCTGGTATGCATGGCTCCTCATTCCTATCCTGGTACGAATGGCTCCTCATTCCTATCCTGGTTTCCATGGCTCCTCAGCAGAAAAACATTAAACAAAAAAAAAACACCATCCTACTTATCTTCCTGCGCTCCCTTGTGTCTTGTTCCGATGCCAGCAGCTGCCGGAATATTCACTGCTCTCCACGATGGGACTATAGGAGTGAAGAGCAGTGAGTATTCATTGCTCTTTAGCAGTGAGCACAGTAGCAGCAGCCGCTGGGCGACGTGTGCCCTGTAATAAAGGGAATGAATATTCACTGTTCTCCACGCCCATGGGAGTGGGGGGCAGTGAATATTCATTCCCTTAAGTAGAGGGCACATATACTCGCCCAGCAGCTGCAGGAAGCAGGCTGCTTCGACTAGTGTCTGCTACTAAAGAGAAATGAATATTCACAAACAGCGCAGTGAATATTCATTTCTATTCAGCAGCGGGCAGAGGCTTTTCCCGCCCAGCGGGCTCCTGCCTCCGCCACTCCCCATCCATCTTGTGGGACCCTTACTTGAGTATAAGCCGAGAGGGGCTTTTCCAGCATAAAAAATGTCTTGAAAAATTTGGCTTATACTCGAGTATATACAGTAATATTAATTTGTTATAATTTTCTGGAAACCATATTATTTTTCTGTCAATTGAGCTCTGGGAGAGATTTTTTTTGTGCTGCTAGCCAACATTGTTTTTTAGGGTACATACAGTGATTTGATCGCTTTTTATGGGAAATGCCACAATCAAAAAATGGCAATTCTGACATTTCAGGGTTTTTTGTTTTATGGAGTATATCTATGGGTTAAAATTTAATAGATCCGATTTTTACGAATGCAGTAATCCTAAATATTTTTGTTAATATCTTTAGTTTATATTTTTATATTTTAGTCCCCATTGAAGGACTTGAACCTGTTATCGTCTAAGTGATTGCTCTATATATTGAAATAAAACTGTATTTCAGTAAATTGGTAAAATCATGGTCTCCTATAAAGCCCAGGCACAAAAGTACAGACATGGCAACCAACGGGAGCTTCAGTATGCCATGGCTACCCACCAGCACCACATGATCACGTTGGGGCTTAAAAGCGTGCATGAAATGCCATATCCAGAGGAACATGTGAAGAATGCCACAGAGATTGACAGCAGCAATTAAGGGGTTATCAGTATCATTTGGAGCCCAGTTCAAATGGCTTTTGTTATATGCAAATGTCCCAAGTCTGCTCCATGACATAATGGTACATCATGTAGCAGGAACAAATGAATGTTTGCAGTTACACTACAGCTACGTAACAACATGCGCCTGATGTCTAAAATAAATCTGCACATAAAATGTAATTACCTGATACAGCCATTTCAAAGCACTGTCTGTGGATCCCCCATCGCAGCCTCTATCCAAGTATGAACAGTCAATGACCTGCTGTACACTGAGGTCCAGCAGCGAGTGTCCCCTGATAGCGTAGGCAGACTCCACAGCACCAACTACACTGAAGGCCCAACAGGCACCACACTGAAAAGAAGCATAAATCATAATAATAGGAGGTTAGAATTATTTCCACATAATATACGTTACTGGCCTAAGCAAATGGTGAAAACTAATTGTGTGAAATACCAAAAAATGATGGGTTTTATTATGCTACTTAAATTGCGCCATCATATTCCAAAGCACTTTATAGATATTGTAATAACTGTCCCCATTGGGGCTCACAACCTACATTCACTTTCAGTATGTGTTTGGGTTTGTTTGTGTGGGTTTCCTCCCACACAAACATACATACAAACTCCATGCAGATGTTGTCTTTGGTGGGACTTGAACCAACAACCTCCGTGCTGGAAGGCTGCAGTGCTAACCACTGAGCCATGGTGCTGAGTTGAATTGGTGCAAATCTTCCATTGGCTTTGGTGCTGGAGCACACAACTCTGCATGTACAGTATGTAATGTCTATAATGCGTGTTCTTTACATTTAGTACTGATTAAATCCTAGTCAATGTTAATAGTAGACTTGTCTTTGTGAGAATGGAACCACATTTGTATTATGAAAAGATAAAGCAAATGAAATTCTCGAAACGGTAAAGGTGGACAACTGTACAGAACTATCTACCCTTAAACTTCCTCAACTATTGTTAAAGGGGTTGTCCACAGTAAACTAATGAGTAGAATGAACAGAAGTAGCTGAAGGTCACGTTCTGATCAGCATCCACTACGGAGCTGTGCTGTCCAGGCAACATTTACATCCAGCCACGGATGGAGCTAATAACAGCTGATCAGTGGGGAGCCAAGTGTCGGACCTCGATCTGATAATGATCACCTATCCTATTATGCACTCTTTTACCAATGGGGAGACTGGGGCCATTGCTCTTCCTTTTGGTTCAGCTTTATACAAACCTGTTACAATGTCATGGCTTCTTAAAGGGAACCTGTCAGCTGATACGGTTTGGGCACCATGTATCAGCCAGCGGCTTTGTGATCACAGCCATATGTTTGTCCCTGAAATACTGCTGCATTTCAAAGAACAACATGCTTTTAATAGCCGACGATGACCGAGCCGCACAAGTGAATACAGTGCCGGCAAAACAAAATCTTTACATGTAAAATCCGTAAAATGATTTTACTTCTTAAAAGTGCACTCAATGACGGAGAAAACCAAAAGCTGTAACATCTCATACTGCTCTGGTATAATGAAAGCTGCACTCTGATTGGTTGAATGTTAAGATTTTGTGGTTTCGTTGAACTTGTAAAGATTTTATTTTAGTAGTACATGTTTGCTCCCTATGGGCTTCTCCCCACCCGCTAACAGTGACTGATGAGTCTCTGCCTATAAGACAATATACACCCAGCAGCTGAGACGTGCTGACCAAGGTTTGGGTACCATGCATCAGCTGACAGGTTCCCTTTAAATAAGCAGTAGCCATTCTGCCAATTTACCATCAACAAAGTTTCAACATTTTACATAAAAAAGGGAAAAAAATCCTATTTCACCATGTAGCTTACATCCAGCTGATTTTTCACTTCGGTCACCATGTTTTTATCTCTCCAGTCAAACCTCAGAGGTGAAGGATCTCCTTCAAACATTTTCTTATAAGGCACATAATCATCCAGGTTCTTTGAAGGGTAACTCCTCAGATAAATATCTACATAGAAAAAGGCATTGAAATACCACCATCAGGAACGAAGCCATATTGAATCAGAAATATGGAAAGATAACAGAAACATATCTTTCATGCCTTAAGCTTCTGAGGACTAGGCCTGGAGTGATGTCATGGGCACGTTATGCTGTAACGATGAGGTTGCCCCAGGCCCACTAGTCAAGAGGAGGGACCGGGGAAGCCACAAGTTAGGAGGAGGCTCATAGGTTTGGGTCCACTGAGGTTCTGTCATTCTGACAAACTGAGCCGTGCTTCATGCTGCGCTACTTTATCAGAAAAGAGACACACACAGCTTTAATATACCGCTCTAGCAAAAATTAAGAGACCACTGCACAGTTTTATAAAAATCAGCTTCTCTCCATGTCTGACAGCCATTCCATTCCTGTGTCAGTTGAATTCCAACCAGAGTACACAGTGGCGGATTATAATGAGGTCAATATGGGCAGTAGCCCAGGGTAAATTGCCCCATTATAATCCGCCACCGGCCACCGCAGCCCACCACTGATAAATCCCTGCTCTGTGCACACAGGACCTGTGATGAGGTCACGGGAGGGGAGGAGTCAGGGGTCACATGATCAGGCTTCTCAGTCAGAGGCCCCTGATCATGTAACTCCTGACTCCTCCCCTCCTGTGACCTCATCACAGGTCCTGTGCGCACAGAACAGCCCTCGATGTATGCAACTATGCAGGACTCTGCTGTGCTGCTTGTCATCGTGCTGAATCAGTCAAGTATGTGTGGGGTCAGGAGGGGTTTACAGGGTGGATGTAGCGCGTGTGTACGAGGCATACGGAGCGGAGCCGCGTGTGTACGAGGCGTACGGTGCGGAGCCGCGTGTGTACGGAGCGGAGCCGCGTGTGTACGAGGTGTACGGAGCGGAGCCGCGTGTGTACGAGGTGTATGGAGCGCGACGTGTCCGGAGCGGAGCCGTATGTGTACGAGGTGTACAGAGCAGAGCCGTATGTGTACGGAGCGGAGCCGTATGTGTACGAGGTGTACAGAGCAGAGCCGTATGTGTACGGAGCGGAGCCGTATGTGTACGAGGTGTACAGAGCAGAGCCGTATGTGTACGGAGCGGAGCCGTGTGTACAAAGTGTACGGAGCTGAGCCGTGTGTTTACGGAGCGGAGCGAAGCCGCATGTGTAAAAGATTTACAGAGCGTGGTCGCGTGTGTACAAGGTGTATGGAGCAGAGCCGCATGTGTACGAGGTTTACGGAGCAGAGCCATGTTTGTACTGAGTGGAGCTGTGTGTGTGAGGTGTATGGAGCAAAGCCGCTCATGTGCGAGGTGTATGGAGCGGAGCCGCGTGTGTACGAGGTTTACAGAGCAGAGCCATGTGTGTACTGAGTGGAGCCGAGTGTGTACGAGGCATACAAAGCGGAACCGTGTCTGTATGAGGTGTGTGGAGCCATGCATGTACAAGGTGTATGATGGGGGAGCATTCATACCTCCCAATCATTCCAGATTTTGAGTCTGCGCCACTGCCCCGACTGGGAGCTGACTTTTCCCGCGGACACAGGAGTACACTGGGGAGCTCCGAGGAGCACTTGAAAACTTGCACATGACGTTCCATCGGAAGTGACGTGCTGGAAGCTGACCGTAAAAGAGGTAATTTCGGGAGGAGATTGTGACAGAACCATGGAGGCACGTCAGGGAATGCTTCAGATCCATCACCGTGTCCTACTCCGACAGCGGGATTGCCTTGGACTCGGGGATGTCGTCCATGTGAGTGGATCATAATATGTTCTGCACCAGGAGGCACAGGTGGGCACTACAATGTGAGCCAGACTGGTATGGTATCTATCTTTATAGAATTTTTCTTTCTCTCTGTTTCTTTCTCGCTCTCTGTTCTTTTTCTCTTGCTCTCTGTTCTTTTTCTCTTTCTTTCCCCTCTTTCTCTCTCTAATCTTTCTTTCTCTCTCACTGTTCTTCCTTTCTTTCGCTCTGTTCTTTCCGCTCTCTTTCTCTCTATTCTTTCTTTCCCCCTTTTTCTCTCTCTCCCTCTCTGTTCTTTCCCCTTTCTTTTTCTCTCTATGTTCTTTTTTTCTGTCCCCTCTTTTTTCCCCCCTCTTTCTTTCTCTCTGGTCTTTCGTTTTCTCTCTCTGGTTCTCTCTTTCTCTCTCAGTTTTCTTTTTTTTCTCTTTCTTTTCCTCAGTACCAGCCACTGTGCCCATAATGCCAGCCACTGTGCCCTCAGTACCAGTCAGTGTGATCAGCAGTGCTAAATGAGTGTGGTTGTGGCGTGGACATGGGTGTGACTAGTTGTGAAATGGGTGTGGTCGGGTGGCCGATAACCAATCATCATAGTGGAAGTCGTCTGTTTCCATCAACTTTGTTATATGTGGGCAGTGGGCACCTCTAGTAAGGTGGGCACGAGATGGCGGGTCTTGTCACCTCTGCCTCACACATAAGTTACTATGAGGTGTATTTTATTCCTGCCACGTTTCTTTCTTGGCCTACTGAGAGAAATGTTTTGACCAGCTGAACGTTATACAACCTGAGGATTGTGCATGTGTACGCTGCCCGCATGTAGTAATGTGTGTGTGTATATATATATATATATATATATATATATATATATTTACACTTACTCCAACCCCTATATAAACCCTGCCACTCCGACCGCCGTCCACTTTCCTATGCTCCTGTTCCAATCCTGGGGTCTTTTTTGTCCCCCCTTGGTCCTTCACATACTGAACATCTGGGACATGACTAATATTGCGCAATGTGCGCTTGTTCGTCGGCAGATGCAGCGTCGTGTCCAGTGTGTGAGGAGACGGCGACTTGTCTGTGGCGTTAACCCCTTGTGATACCTATGTGATATGTATGGTGTGTGCATGAAGAAGATAGGTATCCAGATTCCAGATTAGATGATCACGAGTCTTATTGTTCACTTTTTGCATTTAATTCAGCACAAGTAGAGAAGAGCTGAACTTGACCGATACATGACCTGTTAGGAACACGGTGGTTTCAGTGAAAAACAACCACAATGCGCCTGCGTAACACGAGCTGGCCACGAGTTCAAAGATTAACCACGCAGGCGCCAAGCATGAACGTGTTATATAAGCATTACTTGCAGAAAGTACTGCGCATGGTTGAACTGATATCTGATTATAAACAATATAAAACAAAGGGGACTTTCATTGGGGGGTAGGGACGTTTCCAGAAGGCTTTATGGACGCATAGCTTCTGTGATGTTGTGTTAACTGGATGTTGCCTCTTTTACCCGTCGAGTCCCCCGAGGGAGGAGTGATGCTACAATATCCGGTAAAAAAAACGAATTGATGCTTACTTTTCTCTATTTTATAGATGATGATGATGATGATCAATGTAATGCTAGACTAGTGCTGCTATAATTCATGTGCCTATAACACACATATCAAAGTGTTACCTAAGTCATTACTTGCTTAAATATTTTTTTTCTGTTATCTCATTATTAATAAAATATAAATTGTTTTACCGAAATAAAGACCTAGCAGTCTTTTTGCCTAATTAGTATATTAGTGAGCGCTACGTAAGTAAGGGGCTTGCCCCTCTCAAAGTGAAAATTCGGTAAGACACCCCTCTGCTGCCATGTTGGGCACAGCCCGTGACAAGGAGCGTCTCTTCCTGTGTATCCGGCCACAGGCTGCACACCAGAGGCTGCATCTTCTATCTGGGGAAGTTCATGAAGCAGAAGCCTCTGTGTGACTCATGTGAAGTAACTTGTCTGACAGGTCATGGGTCCAGATCAGCAGGTGATGGCAGACTATTAGCTGGTTTCAATGTTAGGTACAGGTGAGTCAGGACTAGATGTTGGGTGGAAGCCTTCCAGTATTTGTAAAGCCTCGTGCCCACGCTGAGTATTTGGTGAGTTTTTACCTCAATATTTTTAAGACCTCATGGACACGCTGAGTATTTGGTGTTTTTTACCTCAGTATTTGTGAGGCCTCATGGACACGCTGAGTATTTGGTGTTTTTTACCTCAGTATTGTGAGGCCTCGTGCACACGTGTATTTTCTGAGTTTTTTACCTCAGTATTTAACCCCTTCCCGCTCCTTGACGCACAGTATGCGTCATGAAAACTAGTGACTTCCCGACCCCGTCACATGACTGGGGGGCCCACAGAGTCTGAACAGCCCAGGGCCCTGGCTACCCTTAATCCACACCTGATAGTACACCTCATTCTACTTAATGCGCTTCTGATTAGGTGATTACCTGAACCAAATCTTATTTAACGAAGGAAAGTATAAAAAAAAACACTCTGCTGTGGTGTTCACAATCCTCTTGCAATAGGACAAGCTGGATGGCAAAACAAGTGCTAGTAATATCCCAAAAGTAATAGGAATGAAAAAATAACTTTTAACCATGCCAAAAGAGTTGAAAAGAAAAGTCTTGAGTGAGGAAAAGAAGGGCTCAATTCTGGCTTTACTAGCAGAGGGATACAGTGAGCGTCATGTTGCCTCCATCCTTAAAATTTCAATGACGGCAGTCCATTACAACAAGGTCAAGCAGCAGACATTGGGGCCAACAAAGCTACAGACTGGCAGAGCGCGAAAACGACTCTCCATTGACCGGGATGACTGTCATCTTATTAACATGTCACTCAGCAACCATAGGATGACATCAAGTGACCTACAAAAGGAATGGCAAATGGCAGCTGGGGTGAAGTGCACGGCAAGAACAGTTCGTAACAGGCTCATAGAGGCAGAACTCAAGTCATGCAAAGGTAGAAAAAAGCCTTTCATCAATGAGAAGCAAAGGAGAGCCAGGCTGAAGTTTGCCAAAGACCATAAGGATTGGACTATAGAGGACTGGAGTAAGGTAATCTTCTCTGATGAGTCTACTTTTCAGCTTTGCCCAACACATGGTCATTTAATGGTTAGACGGCGACCTGGAGAGGCATACAAGCCACAGTGTCTTGCACCCACTGTGAAATTTGGTGGAGGATTGGTGATGATCTGGGGATGCTTCAGCAAGGCTGGATTTGAGCAGGTTAATTGTTGCAAAGGACGTATGAATAAAGCCTCATACAAGGTTATCCTGGAAAAAGAGTTGATTTCTTCTGCCCAGGCAATGTTCCCCAACTCTGAGGACTGTTTTTTCCAGCAGGACAATGTGCCATGCCACACAGCTAGGTCAATCAATGTGTGGATGAAGGACCACCACATCAAATCCTTGTCATAGCCAGCCCAATCTCCAGACCTGAACCCCATTGAAAACCTCTGGAATGTAATCAAGAGGAAGATGGATAGTCACAAGCCATCAAACAAAGAAGAACTGCTTAACCCCTTAGTGACAGAGCCAATTTGCAGCTTAATGACCAGGCCAATTTTTACAATTCTGACCACTGTCACTTTATGAGGTTATAACCCTGAAATGCTTTAATTGACCCTGCTGATTCTGAGATTTTTTCATGACATATTTTACTTTATCATGTTAGTGGTAAAATTTCTTCCAAAGGACTTGCGTTTATTTATGAAAAAAATGGAAATATGGCAAAAAAATTTAAAATTTTGCAATTTTCAAACTTTTAATTTTTATGCCCTTAAATTAAAGAGATGTGTCACAAAAATACTTAATAAATAACATTTCGCACATGTCTGCTTTGCATCAGCACAATTTTGGAACCAAAATGTTTTTTTGTTAGGAAGTTATAAGGGTTAAAAGTTGACCAGCGATTTCTCATTTTTACAACAAAATTTACAAAACCATTTTTTACAAACTTTTTACTTCAGAACCATTTTTTTTTTATTTTCCCAAGTGTAAAACGAGAAAATGAACCACAAAATTTGTTGTGCAATTTGTCCTGAGTACGCCCATACCACATATGTGGGGGTAAACCACTGTTTGGGCGCACGGCAGAAGGGAAGGAGCGGCGTTTGACTTTTTCAATGCAGAATTGGCTGGATTTGAGATCGGATGCCATGTTGCGTTTGGAGGGTTCCCTGAAAAATGCCCACAGGAAAATTGCCCACACGGAAAATTGCCAATTGCAGCATCACAAAGTTTAAGATCTATGATTTTTGAGGTGCAAGGTGAGGATGTTCACATGATATGTGATTAACTTGTGATTTACAGTTGATCTAGTGCAAAACTGCAAAAATGAAGATCTGTGTTTGTAGCAGTCTGTCATTATCAGCAATAGATATAGTCTGCTCTCATCTCTCACTGATTCTGCCTTACTCCTCCCACCAGCCCAAAACAGCAGCACCTGCAGAACCAGCAGCAATGTGATCTAGAGGAGCTATCACTGCTATCAGTACTCACAAAAGTATCACTGTATTATCTGTGGAGTTACATGGGACTGCTGGTCAAATCTAATACATTATCATCTCAGTGGGAGCCCACCAAAAGCTAGGAGCTGCTGGCAGAGATAGTTGTTCCTGGAAGCCCAGAAGTCACAGCAAAAAGGTGAAATTCTGCCACTTGTACCACCTTGTGTACTTGCTGAGAATGTTTGTTTTTGCAGTGGTGTAACTGGAGTCCGATGGGCCCCAGTGCCAAATTTGGACCCTCCCGCCCACACACGTGTTGGTCAGCTGTATGGGCCCCTGTAGTATTCTAAATTCTATAAAGACTTATGAATTGCCCCTTTCATTATGTAGTAAAATGTCCCCCATCCTGGTATATATGCCCATCATCCTGGTGAATAAGTCCGCATCCTGGTATACAGTATGTGTCCCAATGCTGGTATATATGGTCCCCATCCTGGTATGTATGGTCCAAATGGTCTCCATCTTGGTATACAGTGGGGCAAAAAAGTATTTAGTCAGTCAGCAATAGTGCAAGTTCCACCACTTAAAAAGATGAGAGGCGTCTGTAATTTACATCATAGGTAGACCTCAACTATGGGAGACAAACTGAGGAAAAAAAATCCAGAAAATCACATTGTCTGTTTTTTTTTCATTTTATTTGCATATTATGGTGGAAAATAAGTATTTGGTCAGAAACAAGCAATCAAGATTTCTGGCTCTCACAGACCTGTAACTTCTTCTTTAAGAGTCTCCTCTTTCCTCCACTCATTACCTGTAGTAATGGCACCTGTTTAAACTTGTTATCAGTATAAAAAGACACCTGTGCACACCCTCAAACAGTCTGACTCCAAACTCCACTATGGTGAAGACCAAAGAGCTGTCAAAGGACACCAGAAACAAAATTGTAGCCCTGCACCAGGCTGGGAAGACTGAATCTGCAATATCCAACCAGAATGGAGTGAAGAAATCAACTGTGGGAGCAATAATTAGAAAATGGAAGACATACAAGACCACTGATAATCTCTCTCGATCTGGTGCTCCACGCAAAATCCCACCCCGTGGGGTCAGAATGATCACAAGAACGGTGAGCAAAAATCCCAGAACCACGCGGGGGGACCTAGTGAATGAACTGCAGAGAGCTGGGACCAATGTAACAAGGCCTACCATAAGTAACACACTACGCCACCATGGACTCAGATCCTGCAGTGCCAGACGTGTCCCACTGCTTAAGCCTGTACATGTCCGGGCCCGTCTGAAGTTTGCTAGAGAGCATTTGGATGATCCAGAGGAGTTTTGGGAGAATGTCCTATGGTCTGATGAAACCAAACTGGAACTGTTTGGTAGAAACACAACTTGTCGTGTTTGGAGGAAAAAGAATACTGAGTTGCATCCATCAAACACCATACCTACTGTAAAGCATGGTGGTGGAAACAACATGCTTTGGGGCTGTTTCTCTGCAAAGGGGCCAGGACGACTGATCCGGGTACATGAAAGAATGAATGGGGCCATGTATCGTGAGATTTTGAGTGCAAACCTCCTTCCATCAGCAAGGGCATTGAATATGAAACGTGGCTGGGTCTTTCAACATGACAATGATCCAAAGCACACCGCCAGGGCAACGAAGGAGTGGCTTCGTAAGAAGCATTTCAAGGTCCTAGAGTGGCCTAGCCAGTCTCCAGATCTCAACCCTATAGAAAACCTTTGGAGGGAGTTGAAAGTCCGTGTTGCCAAGCGAAAAGCCAAAAACATCACTGCTCTAGAGGAGATCTGCATGGAGGAATGGGCCAACATACCAACAACAGTGTGTGGCAACCTTGTGAAGACTTACAGAAAACGTGTGACCTCTGTCATTGCCAACAAAGGATATATCACAAAGTATTGAGATGAAATTTTGTTTCTGACCAAATACTTATTTTCCACCATAATATGCAAATAAAATGAAAAAAAAACAGACAATGTGATTTTCTGGATTTTTTTTTCTCAGTTTGTCTCCCATAGTTGAGGTCTACCTATGATGTAAATTACAGACGCCTCTCATCTTTTTAAGTGGTGGAACTTGCACTATTGCTGACTGACTAAATACTTTTTTGCCCCACTGTATATGCCCACTTCCTGGTATATATGTCCCCATCCTGGTTTACATGGTCCCCAATCCTAGTGTATGTGTCCCCGTTCTGCCCCTATTGCATAATTAAAAACAAAAACATTCTACTCACCTTTCCTGTACTCCCACGTCGCCCAGTGTCCTTTGTATCCACCGCACAGCCGGGCAGCTGACATCAGAGTGTGTGCCATTGTCAAGCGCCGCTCCCTGTGGCTGCACCTCCGACATCAGTTCACAGCCACTGCATGTGTTGCAGTGCAGCATGTATCGCAGTGCAGGGACCCGACGGGTCTCTGCAACACCATGCATGTCATCTGGATCTGCGTCTTCAGTGAGGACGGAGATCCAGCAGAAGCAGGCATCTGTGCCCCCGTGCCTGCTCGTGGCCTTCATCGCTGCGACCACAGTCGTTGCACCTCTGTGTTTTTTTTTCTGTTGGTGAACCAATGGTCTTACCAATGTGTGTTTCCCTCACCCTGTGTTGTCTGAGTGGTGTTCTACCCGTGGGGATCGAGTGCGGGCGTTCAGTGGGATGAGCCCTGGTTTTTGCGGGCTCTTGAAAGACAGCCAGGTCAGCAGACAAGAGCACCCCCTGACCCATGTGTCTCCATAGTGATGTCTCTGACCAACACAGGAGCCAGAAGTGCCAGAGCAGCGCCACTCTCCTATTGATTTCAGTGGCAGTGAATCTGGCGCCTGCACTTCCTTCCCTGTCCACTTATGACTACCAAGATTAAGAGTGAACAGATCCTACATAGTTCTGTATCATACACATATACTGCAGGTGTAGGCAGGCATAGGATGAAAGAAAATGCAGAATGGATTTGATTAAGGGTCTCTAGGCTCATTCACACCACACTGAGAATGGAATTATTTTTAGCACAGTGGACTGACAGCTCGTAAGAACAGAATCTGTCCTCTGGGGCTAGGTATGAGTGAACCGAACCTGTAGAACCCGGAGAAGTAAGCTGGGCCCACAGACCTGTGGTGAAATCCATTCTGCATTTTCTTTGCTGCTTGTGTTGTGCTGTATTGTATTTCCATGGAGCCCATGGAAGTCAACTGGGTTTCCTTGTTGACATTATTTCACATGTTCCTTCCAGCGCTTCCCCACCCCCATTGTTTCAAATTGGCAATCCTGTCATTCCTTTTGGTACAACCCCAGTGAACAATGGCTTTCCTGCTGTGCCAGCCAATTGTGTTTTGGTTAGTTAAAGCATGTACTTTAATAGATCTATCCCCATATATTTTAATTTCTTTTCAATAAAAGTGCATTTTGAGTTCATCTAAAGTATTCTGGCCAGAAGAACAACAAAGTTATGATTTACTTGGGGTTTGAATATCTTGCATTTCATACTATCAACGCAGTGGTGACTTGGAAACGCCGACTGCATCGCTCTTCAAAGTGCCATTCAATTCTCAAAACAAAAGATGACAACCTAGTTCAAGAACCAACAGAACATTATCATGACTCCTGCCCTCAAAAAGCAGAAGCAAATGTGCTTCTGTCCTGCATAGCATCTCACCTAGAATGGTATATTATTTTCCTGCCCTGCAGAGCATCTCAGCCAAACCTGTATACTATCCCCCTGTCCTGCAGAGCATTTAACCTATAATTCTATACTATCCCCGTCCTGCAGAGCATCTCACCTATAATTCTACACTATTCTCTGTCCTGCAGAGCATCTCACCTATAATTCTAGATTATTCTTCTGCCCTACAGAGCATCTCACCTATACCTGTATACTATCCCCCTGTTCTGCAGAGCATTTAACCTATAATTCTATACTAATCTCTGCCCAGCAGATCATCTCACCTATAATTGTATATTATTTTCCTGCCCTGCAGATCATCTCACCTATAATTGTATATTATTTTCCTGCCCTGCAGAGCATCTCACTTATAAGCCTATATTATTCTCCAGCTCTGCAGAGCATCTCACCTATACCTGTATACTATCCCCCTGTCCTGCAGAGCATTTAACCTATAATTCTATACTATTCTCTGTCCTGCAGATCATCTCACCTATAATTGTATATTATTTTCCTGCCCTGCAGAGCATCTCACCTATACCTGTATACTATCCCCCTGTTCTGAAGAGGATTTAACCTATAATTCTATACTATTCTCTGTCCTGCAGAGCATCTCACCTATAATTCTAGATTATTCTTCTGCCCTGCAGAGCATCTCACGTATACTTGCATACTATCCCCCTGTCCTGCAGAGCATTTAACCTATAGATCTATGCTACCCTCTGTCCTGCAGAGCATCTCACCTATAACTCGCTACTGTTTTCCTGTGGGTATTCATGTCTGTGGGCAATTTTCTGTAGGCATTTTTCACATATCATGTGAACATCCTCACCTTGAACCTCAAATATCATATATCTGAAACTTTGTGATGATGCAATTGGCAATTTTCGTTGTGGGCAATTTTCGTTGTGGGCAATTTTCTGGTCACTGTTTGGAGGGCCCCTGATGTGCCTAAACAGTGAAAAAACCCGACAAGTGACCCCATTTGGGAAACTCTACCCCTTAAAGAACTTATCTAGATGTGTGGTGAGCACTTTGAACCCCCAAGTGCTTCACATAGGATTATAAAGCAAAGCAGTGAAAATAAAAAATCTTTCTTTTTCCCTATTTTTTATTTTCATAAAGCTAACAGGAGAAACTAGACCACAAAAGTTGTTATGCAATTTGTCCTGAGTACACTGATACCCCATATATGGGGGGTGAAGCACTGTTTGGGCGCATGGGAAGGCTCAGAAGCGAAGGCTATTTTGGAATGCAGACTTTGATGGAATGTTCTGCGGGCGTCATGTTGAGTTTGCAGAGCCCCTGATGTGTCTAAACAGTAGAAATCCCCCACAAGTGAACCCATTTTGGAATCTAGATCCCCCAAGGAGCTTATCTAGAAGTGTGGTGAGCACTTTGAACCCCCTAGTGCTTCACAGAAGATTATAACGCAGAGCCGTGAAAATAAAAAATCTTTTTTTTTCCACAAAAGCGATTTTTAGCCAGCAATTTTTTTTATTTTCCCAAGGGTAATAGGAGAAATTAGACCCCCAAAGTTGGTTTGCAATTTGTCCTGAGTACGCTGATGCCCCATATATTGGGGTAAACCACTGTTTGGGCACACGTCTGGGCTCGGAAGGGAGGGCGCACCATTTGACTTTTTGAACGCAAAATTGGCTGGAATCAATTGTGGCGCCATGTCGCGTTTGGAGACCCCCGATGTGCCTAAATAATGGAAACCCCTCAATTCTAACCTCCAACCCTAACCCCAACACACCTCTAACCCTAATCCCAACCCTAACGCTAATCCTAATTCCAACCCTAACCCTAATTCTAACCCTATAGAAAAATGAAAATAAATATATTTTCTTTAATTCATTATTATATTTCCCTATCTAAGGGGGTGATAAAGGGGGGGGTTGTTTACAATTTTTTTTTATTTTGATCACTGTGATAGGGTTTATCAAAGCATATCTGGAATGAATGAATGGAATCTGCTAACCAGCAGATTCGGTGGGTGCACTGCGCATGCGCCCGCCATTTTCTTCCCGGAAGAAGATGGCGGAGCCCACCGGAGAATGAAGGAGGGCCCGAGGACCACCGGGAGGTACCTGGGGGGGGGGGGAATCGGGGACCCTATTTCCCTCTCCTTTGATGTGCGATCACATCAGAGGGGAAAGTAAATGCAAAATTGCGGCTTTTTTTGCGGTCGCCTTTATACGGTTAATAACAGCGATTGCAAAAGAGGGGTTGGTAAAAACCGACCCAAATCATGTTCTCTGGGGTCTCGGCTACCCCCGGCAGCCGAGACCCCAGAGAAAATCTGACTTTGGGGGGCGCTATACACTTTTTCCACTGTGGTTTAAGTATCCTTAATTACCGCCGTTAAAAGGGGTTACATTTTTGTACCAGGAGTGGCATAAGGACACCCAGCAGTGTGAAAGACTGGTGGAAGGCATGCCAAGATGCATGAAAGCGGAGATTAAAAATCATGATTATTCCACAAAATATTGATTTCTGAACTCTTCCTGAGGTAAAACATTAGTATTGTTGTTTCTAAATGATTATGAATCTGATTTCTTAGCATTATTTGAGGTCTGCAAGCGCTGCATTTTTTTTGTTATTTTGACCATTTCTCATTTTCTGAAAATAAATACAAAATTTAGGGCTTGGAAATTCGAAGACATGTCAGTAGTTTATAGAATAAAAGAGCAATTTACATTTTACTCAAAAAATATACCTATAAAGAGAAAAACCAGACAAAATGAAAATTTTGCAGCGGTCTCTTAATTTTTGCCAGAGCTGTATATGTGAGCAGAGCTTCACATGTAGGATCATGCGATACCCCTTTATTTAGCCCCCACAGTGGCAAAGGGGTTCTCCTGTCCCACCATGTGAGAGACACAATAATTGACAGTAACTTACTGGTAAATTCTTCAATTGTCAAATCAGAAAACTGATTAATTCCATAATAAGCATCGCCACTATCCTGGGCATTCCGGTTCAGAAACTTGTGTCTCTCCAGGCTGTCCTAAAAGAGAAAAGGGTACAACATTACTTTATCAGCATTTCACAACATCATCTAAAGAGGAAAATCATCACTGACATCACAAAAAAGACACAGAAGCGTTCAGGAAGGAATATGTGCCGACCTGTAGTCCTCATGCACACAGTCATGTTATGATATATTCACATGAGCAGATTTAACACAGAAATTTGTTCAGATGACCAGGATTGTTTCTGCAATTCTGCAACACAGGTATGGATGGCTACAAACCCCATTCAGAATAATGGGACAGCTGCAGGAGTTTTGTAAAGGGACTGTCAGCACAGAACGACAGTTCAAGCCAAGCACAGGCGTTCGGTGCTTCACGGCGGGGCCAATCATTTATACAAACCGTCCCACCTGCTTGTTTTCCCTCTATCTCTGCCCTTCTCTGCCTCTATGAAACCAGAGCTGTCAATCAAAGAAGAAGGGGATGCACATTCAGGGAAAACAAGCAGGTGGGGAGGTATATATAATGTCTGGCCCCACTGTGAAGCCCCAAGCGGCAGTACTTAGCATGAACAATCATCTTGTGCGGACCTGTCAGCAGGATTGCACTCAGTGACCTACAGACAGTGTCAGGTCGGCGCCATTATACTGATTACAATGATACCTTGGGTGATGAAATCCATCTTGTGGTTGTTGTTTTTTATTTTCAGTTAATAATATGCTCGTGCCCCAGAGCGACCTGTGTGTGTGTGTGTGTGGGGGGGGGTCTTCATGTGGTGCTCTGTTCTTATATTCATCCTTATGGGCTTAAATGACAGCTCACCGATCCCTCAGTGACGAGCCTCCTATTTTAAATACTGTGCTTGATCTTGCACAGTTTATATTGTGTTCTTTGGAAAAAAAATTTAACTAAAGCAAAAGGCGGTGGCACATTTTGTTGGAGAAAAAAGTGGCTGCACCAAAATGGCGCCAGCGCTTGCTCAGTAGCATCTATTGTCAATAGATACTACTGTGCAAGCGCCAGCACCATTTTGCTGTAATTTTTTTCCCAAAGAACACAATATGAACTGCGCAGGCGCAATATTTAAAGTAGGGGGCAGGTCAGTGACCTGTCAGCAGTCTTCATTATGAATAGCACCTCATTATGACCCCCCCACAGGCTGCCCCGAAGCACAAGGATATCATTAACACAAAACTGAAAATAAAGATTAAACAACAACCACAAGACGGATTTCATCACTCATAACATTTTAATCAGTATAATGGCGACGACCTGACAGTGTCTGTAGGTTACTGTGCACAATCCTGCTGACAGGTTCACTTTAAAGAAAAAAAAATCCTCAGTGTCTGAATATCTATGGCTCTGCCATGTGTCTCATTCAGATGAGCATATTTTTAGTCCGCATGTTGTGACCACACACAGACCAATTATTGCACATAAGAATTTTTACACACTGCTTGTCTAGCTCATTTTATGGACCACAAAAATTCACACAATAGCAGAAAGTTCCCGTCCAACCATGTGGACTGCAGATGTGATTGCTCCAAAGCGTTAAAGGGCCTTTCTGAAGTTTGGAAGTTATTGCCTATCACTGGAGGTTCCACCGATTTCAAGAACCATGTCAAAGAAGCGGAGGTCAATAATGTTCCATGCCGCTGTATTCAGTCTTAATGGGACCACTGGAGATAGCCGAGAGCTGTACTTCACTAGTCCACCCCCATAATAATGTATGATGGCGCAGTGCGCATGATTGACCTCTGCTCCTTTCACACATGGATATTCGGTATGAGTGAGGGTCCCAGCGGTTCCCATTGAAAGGGGACAATGTGCAAACATGAGAATCCCTTTTTATTCCCTTCCAGACACAAAATGCACACGTGGGATCCTGCGGTATGGAGGATGCACAGGCGCTGGAGGCCTCCGGAGGCGTGGGAGGAGCTGGAGGACCTGGAGGTGCAGGCGCTGAAGGCGGTGTTACACAGCACCTGCCGCAAACTGCAGCTCTGTGCCATTACTGAAACGCTACTGCCAACCTCTGATGTTTCGGTGGGGCGGCACTAGTGAGGAGGCTGCCCCCAGAATCACCCTTTTTACTCAACACGACAATGAAGAAATAACCAGATTTCATGTCATTCCACCTGTCCAACACATGAAATCCGTATGGCAAACAGCGTAAAGAACAAAGACAAGAACCGGCATTCTCTGCTCCTCGCAGCTCACTTTAAAAATGCAATAAAATGATAATAAAAAATTGCAAAACGACAAGTAAAAAAGGAGTCACAAAGCTCCATGGGGGAAACTGCGCACAAACCGCGGGGAGGGGAACATCCTACACCTCATATATAGAAAGATGTCAGTATGGCGCCGCCTGCTGGACTACACCTGCATTACTGCCACTTGGATCGCCGCCAGTAGACACGCCAGCTACACCGGCACAACACGCATGCGCTAGTACCAGGAATATTCTGTATCTGTCGGCCGGGGACTTCTTGCCCGGTATCTCCAGGAAGCGCCGCTCTGTGCCGTTGTGTGCGGGTCTGTGAGGCGTCCCGGTGGCGGGCACAGTGCTGCTCTCATTGTGTGCTGGGGGTCTGTCCTCCTGACATGGCGGCGGCTCTCCGGCAGACACGGGCACTGACCAGCTCACATGGACACTCACACAGCCCACGACACACAGCCACCACATCCTTCCCACAGACACGCAGGAAGTGACTGAGCCCCCACCACGGCGCTTCCTTGTCTCAGTGCAGCCGCTTGTGCGCCATCTTCCTGCCACCCTGCGCCATTGCTGTCACTGTTCCCCGGGGCCCGGTGTTCATGTAGTGTGGAGGGGTCTGCACATAAAGCCCCGCATTCCCAGAGTAGGTGCACACGTTGCGGATTTTCCCCCCGGATTTTGCTAAATCCGCAGCAAAAATGACCTGCGGTTTACCTGCAGATTTTGTGCGGATTTCCCCTACGTTTTTAGGCTAAGTGCACACGTACTTTTTCTGCGGATTTTTCCGAACAGATTTTAAGAAATCCGCAGGTCAAATGACCTCCATTTTTCCTGCAGAATTGTTCCCTTCACACTTGCGTTTTTTTGCACTGCGTGCGCAGTGCAAACGCGCATAAAAAATGCATCATGCGTTTTTATGCGTTTTCTTATTTTTTGCGCGTGGTTTTTACAAAAAATGTGTTTTTAAATGCGCACGTCAGCGCTCCCATAGACTTTAATGTGTTTTTGGATGAATTCCGTGCGCAACAGGTTGCATTTTGTGCGACCGGGCGCACACTGCAAAAAAAAAAACGCATGCGCGGACAAACGCATGACGATGCGCACCCATGTTAAATATAGGAAAAAAACCGCATGCGCATGTATGTGCAAAAACGCAAGTGTGAAAGTAGCCTAAAACACTGCGGAATCCACACAAAGAATTGACATACTGCGGAAATGAACCCACAGCGTTTATGCTGTTGATTTTTCCGCAGCATGTGCACAGCGTTTTTTAGTCTCCATAGGCTAGAATGGCACTGTACTGCGGATCCGCAGTAGAATCCGCAACGTGTGCACATACCCTTAGGCTGTGTTCACACACAAGAGTTTTTTTTTGCGTTTTTCCCGTGAATTTACCAAAAATCCGCAGGGAAAAACGCAAAAAAGAAGCTTCCCATTCATTTTAATGCATTTTGCACTTTTTGTGCATATTGATGCGTTTTTTACCGCGAAAAAAACGCTTCGCGGTAAAAAACGCAGCATGCTCATTAATTTCGCGGTAAATTCCTCATTTCTGGTTATGTTCTATGTGTCTGGGGACGCACGAAAAAAATCGCGGCAAAAAACGTGGTAAAAACGCGCGTTTTCTGAGAAGGAGTCCTGTTTTTATGCAGAAATTTTCTGCATACATGTCCACATAGCCTTAGGGTTTTGGTTTGGAGGGGGGGGACAACCTTCTGATTGGTCCCCTGTCGCACCCTAATAGTAGGTATAGGAGAACTCAGCAGATGATAGGCCTGTTACTAAAATAAATCTCTATTAGGGACGCTTTTAGGCAAAATGAGGCCCTAAACAAAGTTTAACATGGGGCCCCAAATGCTTACATATTGCACACCACACAGAAGCATTTTGGTTGTATTTACATGTGCTGAGTTCAGGCCGCTAAATGAGTGTGATTGACAATATTGAAATTGTTCAACACTTGTTTCCCGGCCTCTTTCCACCGTCTGAGAAAGAATGATGGGGACAGAATGATCACTAATGGATCAATCTGTCCCCATACAGTATCATGTTATCAGCAGCACATCTACAGTTTATACCAGCGATGTGCTGCTGAGAATAATGATTTTTGTTCCAGCATAAACAAGCCAATCACTCAAAGAATATGAAGCATTTTGCTTGCTTAGTATAATACACCCCATAGTCATCCATATATTATAATGTGCCTCATAATCCTCCATATAATATAATGCACACCCCATAGTCCTCCATATAATATAATATGCCCTATAGTCCTCCATATAGTATAATACACCACTCAGTCCTCCATATAGTATAATACACTCCTCATAGTCCTCCATATATTAAAATACACTGCTCAATCCTCCACATAGTATAATACACTCCTCATAGTCCTCCATATATTAAAATACACTACTCAGTCCTCCATATGGTATAATACACTCCTCATAGTGCTCCATATAGTATAATGCACCGCCATAGTCATCCATGTAGTACAATTCACTTCCCATAGTATAATGCACCCCATAGTTCTTCATATAGTATAATGTATTCCCCATAGTCCTCGATACAGTATAATGCAGCCCACATATAGTATAATGCAGCCACCCCATAGAGCATAATGAAGCCACCCCAGAGTATAATGCAGCCACCCAACAGAGTATAATGCAACCACCCCACAAAGCATAATGTAACCCCCCATAGAATATAATGTAACCACCCTCATATAGTATAATGTAGCCCCCTCATAGAGTATAATGCAATCACCCCTCATAGAATATAACTATAATACAGCCCCCAAAGAATATAATGTAGCTCGAATAGAATATAATACAGCCCACCTCCCCATAGAATATAATGTAACCCCATCAAAGAGTATGATGCAATCCTCCCTCATAAAATCTAATACAGCCCCTTATAGAATATAGTGTTGCCCCCGATAGAATATATTACAGCCCACCTCCCCATAGTAAATAATTTAGCCCCCATAGAATATAATGCAGCCTCCCATAGTATGTAACACAGCCTTCCCCATAGAATATAATGTACCCCCATAATATATAACACAGCCTCCCCCATAGAATATAATGTACCCCCCATAGAATATATTGTATAATGTACTTCTGTTCCCACAAGTATGCATTGCTGAATTTCCACCACTTTCTCATGCTCCTGAATGCCCCATGTGAACTGCATTGTATTGTATGTATGAATTGCTGAATCGCCACCACTTTCTCATGCTCCTGAATGCCCCATGTGAACGGCATTGTATTGTATATGGTATGCATTGCTGAATCTCCACCATTTTCTCATGCTCCTGAATGCCCCATGTGAACTGCATTGTATTGTATATGGTATGCTGTTGTGAACTCATTTTCTGGTTTACCTCTGGCTTCTGGTGAGGGTGGTGGAGATGGCTATGTTGACAGAGGAGTCGTGAGTTCTCCATCCAGGCTCCCTCTGGTGGTGACAGCAGGTAATGAAGCTGATCTAAATTGCAGAGACCTGCCACCTGAGGAGGAGGACTGTGAGTGGACATCAGGAGTCTCTGACTGGATTTAAGACAGCCTACTCCCTAATTTTGGGCTGGTGATTTTTTCCTGCCCTGAGGTTCTGGTTTCCAGTTCTGTTCCTGCCTTCTCAAGCTAAGTGTGCTCTGCTATTTTTTCACATGAGATTTGGTCTGGTTTACTCAGTTTTTGTGGTCAGCCAGCCCCTGCTGGGGCTGTGCTGAATATCCATTCTTATGTCTCTGTTTATGCCAGTTTGCTTTTTTTCCCTGATCAGATTGGTCTCTTTTTGCTCTGTCTTCAGAATATACTAGAGTGCTGATATAGGGAATTGAAGTCTAGCGACTTCATGGTTTTTGTTATCAGAAAGTGTTGGACATTTTTTGGCAGGGTTTTGTGCGTGATTGCAGACAGCATCTTTCCTTTCCTGTCCTTTCTAGTTAGTGTGGGCCCCATTGTTTGCTCAGCCTATTTTTCTATCTGTGTTTGTGTTTTCATCTTGTCTCACCGACAATACATGTTTGGGGGCTGTCTATTGCTTTGGGGTCTGCTCTGGGGCAGTTTAGATTTCCCCTTTTCTTGCTTTAGGCTTATTTAGTTCTCCAGCTGTGACGAGGCGTCTAGGATCATCGTAGGTACGATCCACGGCTACTGCTAGTTGTATGGATAGGATCAGGAGTCTACAATCCGCTTAGGTATCAACCTCTCTGGTTTTCTGGGGCTTAGCTTGTTTTTGTTTTTCCTCCTCGGTGACTCATTCATAGCAGTGTGCATTGCTAAATTTCCACCACTTTCTCATGCTCCTGAATGCCCCATGTGATCAAACTGCATTGTATTGTATATGGTATGCATTGCTGAATTTCCACCACTTTCTCATGCTCTTGAATGCCCCATGTGAACTGCATTGCATTGTATATGGTTTGCATTGCTTACCCATCTTCTTGTATCCATAATTGTACTCCATTCTTGTTATCTTTGCCACACATCTAAGTGGTCTGTATAACCCCTTCCCCCTTTTATGACCTTTGCTTAACTCTGTGCATTTGGCCTGGGCAGTCACACCCCACCTTCACTCACACCTAATTGTCTTTAGCTGCACATATATTCAGTACCATGGGTCTGCTCCAGACGTAGTCGGCTCCATCTATTTCAAAATCCATATTTCAAAGTACAGATTTCTAAGTTCTCTGAATTAGACTAGAATTGGACTGTAATTTGACTGCAAGGTAACGGACTATAACATCACAACAATGTGTCGCCATCTTTTTACTATAACCCCCATACTACTCTATTTCTCCCTAACTCCTGCGATCCCTCCACCCAGTAAGGAACTTGTCATTTCCCCCTCCATCCTTCCCAGCCATCTCACTTCTTTGTCACAACTGTTCCTCCACATACAATCCTTTTTCTCCAGACACACACAGCCACATCATGTCCTATCCTGCTCCCACCTTCTAATGCTCTGTCTACTACTCCTCATTGCTGGCGATGTATCCCCCAAATCCTGGCCCTCCTCAACACATCCCTACACTCACTTCTATCACCCTGCCACGATCCTCTACACGTCTTCACAACCATGATAACCTCAAACCCATTCATCCAGCCCCCACTCCCCCAACCCCCGCACGCTCTGTCTGCAACAAGCTATCATTTATCCATGACCTCTTTATCACCAACAAACTCTCCTTCCTTGCCATCACTGAAACCTGGCTCACTCCCTCTGACACAGCCTCTCCAGTTGTACCTTCCTTTGGCAGATTCCATCTCTCTCACACCCCTCACCCCAGCAACAAACATGGTGGAGGAGTTGGCTTGCTCCTGTCTGATACCTGCTCCTTTACTCCAATTCCTCTGCCACCCTCTGCTACTCTTCCCTCGTTCGAGGTGCACTCCGTCCGCATCTATTCCCCCTCCAACCTCCAACTGGCTGTCATCTACCGCCCCCCAGAACTAGCCATCTCCACCTTTCTTGACCACTTCACCACCTGGCTACTCCATTTCCTTTCTGCTGACATCCCCACCATCATCATGGGCGACTTCAACATCCCCATTGACACTTCCACCCCGGCTGCCTCTAAACTATCGGTCACGGCTTCCCTCGGCCTCACTCAATGGTCCTCTGTGGCCACTCACAAAGATGGTCACATGCTGGACCTTATCTTCACCCGTCTCTGTTCCCTCACTAATCTCAATAACTCACCCCTCACCCTGTCTGACCACAACCTACTGACATTCTCTTCCCTCTCCTCTCCTACTGTGCAACCCCCGCTCAATAAACTCGCTCACCCTCGCAGGAATCTCAAACACCTCAATTTACAATCTTTCTCTGAGTCCTTTCTATATCTCTCAGACAGACCTACCCTTCATGACACAGATGCTGCTGCCACTTTTTATAACACCACAATAACAGCAACACTTGATTCGGCTGCCCCCCTCACGCAGAGCAAGACTCGAACAACCAACAGGCAGCCCTGGCTGACCAGCCTGACCAAAGAACTGAGACGATTTCCAGGGCCGCTAAGCGGAGATGGAAGAGAACCCATTCTACTGAGCACTTCAACACATACAAACAGTCCCTTGCCAGCTTTAAGTCCACGCTCTCTGCCACAAAATAAACTTACTTCGCATCTCTCATATCCTCCCTGTCTCACAACCCTAAACAGCTCTTCAACACTTTCAATTCTCCACTTCGTCCCACAGCACCTCCTCCCCCTCCTCTCATTTCTGCTGATGACTTTGCCTCCTTCTTTAAGCAGAAGATCGACACGATCAGACAAAACTTTGGCCCGCAGCCCCCAATGCCCCTCTTAGCCGCTCAGCCCTGTTCTGTAAAAGCCAACTTCTCCACCATGACAGAAGATCAGCTCTCCAACCTTCTGTCAAGATCACACCTCACCACTTGTGCCTTCGACCCACTCCCGTCTCACTTCATCCCTAACTTGTCCACAGTCTTCATCCCATCTCTAACACACCTCTTCAACCTTTCACTTACAAATGGTGTATTTCCCTCATCCTTCAAACATGCCTCAATCACACCCATCCTCAAAAAGCCCTCCCTTGACCCATCCTCTGTGTCTAACTATCGTCCGATATCTCTTCTCCCTTACGCCTCAAAACTGCTGGAACAGCATGTATATCTTGAACTGTCCTCCCACCTCTCCTCCTCTTCCCTCTTTGACCGTTACAATCTGCCTTCCGACCGCATCACTCAACTGAAAGTGCCCTAATTAAAGTCACTAACGACTTACTAACCGCCAAGAGCAAGCGACACTACTCTGTCCTCCTTCTCCTGGACCTGTCCTCTGCCTTCGACACCGTAGACCATTCCCTCCTGCTACAGACTCTCTCATCTCTTGGCATCACAGACTTGGCCCTATCCTGGATCTCATCATACCTAACAGACTGAACATTTAGTGTCTCCCTCTCACACACCACCTCCTCACCTCGCCCCCTGACTGTCGGTGTTCCTCAAGGCTCTGTCCTAGGACCCCTACTCTTCTCCATCTACACCTTTGGCTTGGGACAGCTCATAGAATCCCATGGTTTGCAGTACCACATCTATGCCGATGACACGCAGATCTACCTATCTGGAGCCAACCTCGCCTCCTTTCTGACTGAAATCCCACAAAGTCTGTCTGCTATGTCAGCCTTCTTCTCTGCTCGCTTTCTCAAACTGAACATGGACAAAACAGAATTCATCATTTTTCCCCCATCTCACTCTACCTTTCCACCAGACCTATCCATCAGTGTCAATGGTTGCTCTCTTTCCCCAGTCCCGCACGCTTGGTGCCTTGGGGTGATCCTCGACTCTGCGCTCTCTTTCAAACCACATATCCAAGCCCTTGCCTCCTCCTGCCGCCTCAAACTCAAAAATATTTCCCGGATCCGCTCTTTCCTCAACCACGAAACCACAAAAACACTAGTGCATGCTCTTATCATCTCCCGCCTCGACTACTGCAACCTCCTACTCTCTGGCCTCCCCTCTAGCACTCTGGCTCCACTCCAGTCCATCCTACACTCTGCTGCCTGACTAATCCTCCTGTCTCCCCGCTATTCCCCAGCCTCCCCCCTATGCCAGGACCTTCACTGGCTTCCTATTGCCCAGAGGCTCCAATTCAAAACCCTAACCATGACATACAAAACCATCCACAACCTGTCTCCTCCATACATCTGTGACATGGTCTCTAGGTACCTACCCACATGCAACCTTTGATCACCTCAAGATCTCCTTCTCTACTCCCCCCTTATCTCTTCTTCCCACAACCGCATACAAGACTTTTCCCGTGCTTCCCCCATACTCTGGAACTCTCTGCCGCAACACATCAGACTCTCACCATCAACGGAAACCTTCAAGAAGAATCTGAAGACCCACCTGTTCCAACAAGCCTACAGCCTGCAATGATCCTCGGTCTACTGAACCACCGCACGACCTTCTCTACCCTCTCCTACTGTATTCTCACCCATCCTTGTACACTGTGAGCCCTCGCGGGCAGGGTCCACGCTCCTTATGTATTTGTGTGTCCCTTGTCTTACACATGTTTATTGTACCTGTCTATATTTCCCCTTTTCACATGTAAAGTGCCATGGAATAAATGGCGCTATATAAATGCATAATAATAATAATAATGTACCCCCATAGTATATAACACAGCCACATAGTATATAACACAGCCTTCCCCATAGAATATAATATACCCTCATAGTATATAGCACAGCCTCCCCTACAGAATATAATATACTCTGCCAATAGTACATAACACAGCCCGCATAGCATATAAAACAGCCAGCATAGTATATAACAGAGCCCACATAGTATATAGCACAGGTCACATAGTATATAGCACAGCCCACATAGTATATAGCACAGCCCGCATAGTATATAACAGCCCACATAGTATATAACACAGCCTGCATAGTATATAACACAGCCCGCATAGGATATAGCACAGCCCACATAGGATATAGCACAGCCCACATAGTATATAGCACAGCCCACATAGTATATAGCACAGCCCGCATAGTATATAGCACAGCCCTCATAGTATATAGCACAGCCCACATAGTTTATAGCACAGCCTCATAGCATATACTGTAGCACAGCCTCATAGTATATAGCATAGCCCTCATAGTGTATATCAAAGCCCTCATAGTATATAGCACAGCCCACATAGTATATAGCACAGCCTCATAGTGTATAGCACAGCCCGCATAGTATATAGCACAGCCCTCATAGTATACAGCACAACCCTCATAGTATATAGCACAGCCCACATAGTATATAGCACAGCCTCATAGTGTATAGCACAGCCCGCATAGTATATAGCACAGCCCTCATAGTATACAGCACAACCCTCATAGTATATAGCACAGCCCACATAGTATATAGCACAGCCTCATAGTATATAGCACAGCCTTCATAGTATATAGACGAGCCCGCATCTCTCCCCCCTTCCCCCCGTGAATGGCCCCACAGTCCAGTAATCACTGTTAGAGTAAAAAAAACCAACACAATCCTCACCTCTCCTCGTGCCCGCGCTGCTCCCGGCTCTTGTCTCAGCCCGCACTGCCTGGTACACAGTGAGTATGTGATGACGTCATCACGCACCCGCAGTTTCAGAGGCAGAATGGGGAATGATGGGAAGGGAGCGTCAACTGACGCTCTCTCCATCATTGCTTTGAACTGTACCGAAGTCTATGACGCCGTATAGTTCAATGCGGCGTCGGCGGGGGAGTCAGCACTGGGGGCAGGCGGGCCTCCCTGTCTCACGGACCCCACAGCAGCTGTGTGCTGTGCCGCTAGCTGGGGGCCC
The DNA here is from genome assembly GCF_039654945.1 of Dendrobates tinctorius. Lineage (NCBI taxonomy): Eukaryota > Metazoa > Chordata > Amphibia > Anura > Dendrobatidae > Dendrobates > Dendrobates tinctorius. The sequence goes on from NW_027361676.1 coordinate 22,934,060, forward strand.
CTGTGGGAGCGAGGGCCCTAGGCAGCTGCCTGGTCTGCCTGCCCCAAATGCCAGCCCTGCCTGTGTGATACTGTGTGCTGAGCTGTGTATCTAATCCTATACTCTGTGATACAGTCTGCGGAGCCATGTATCTAATCCACTCCTCTGTGATACTGTCTGCTGAGCCATGTGTCTAATCCTATCCTGTGTGATGAGCGGTGTATCTAATCCGATACTGTTTGCTGAGCCGTGTATCTAATCCTATCCTGTGTGATCCTGTCTGCTGAGCCGTGTATTTAATCTTATCCTGTGTGATACTGTCTGCTGAGCCGTGTGTCTAATCCTATCCTGTGTGGTACTGTTTTCTGAGCGGTGTATCTAATCTTATTCTGTGTGATACTGTCTGCTGAGCCATGTGTCTAATCCTCTCCTGTGTGATACTGTGGGCTGAGCCGTGTATCTAATCCTATCCTGTGTGATACTGTCTGCGGACCTGTGTATCAAATCCTATCCTTGTGATACTGATTGCTGAACAGTGTATCTAATCCTATACTGTGTGATACTGTGTTCTGAGCTGTGTATCTAATCCTATCCTGTGTGATACTGTGTGCTGACTGCTGAGCCATGTATGTAATCCTATCCTGTGTGATAGTCTGCTGAACTGTGTATCTAATTCTATCCTGTATGATACTGTGTGCTGAGCAGTGTATCTAATCCTATCCTGTGTGATACTGACTGCTGAGCTGTGTATCTAATCCTATCATGTGTGATACTGTCTGCTGAACCGTGTATCTAATCCTATCCTGTGTGATACTGACTTCTGAGCTGCGTATCTAATCCTATCCTGTGTGATACTGTCTGCTGAGCCGTGTATCTAATCCTATCCTGTGTGATACTGACTGCTGAGCCATGTGTCTAATCCTATCCTGTGTGATACTGCCTGCTGAGCCATGTGTCTAATCCTATCCTGTGTGATACAGTCTGCTGAGCCGTGTATCTAATCCTATCCTGTGTGATACTTGGCTCCCCCTGCAGTCTGTGTCAGAGGGTGGTCTGTGTTGGCACGGTAATAAATTGTGTTATTTCCAGCTTTACAGAAGGAAGATAACACCATAGAAATTATAAAAATAATAGGCCTCAGTTACCACAACTGTCTAAAAGGAAAACTGTTGCTCATAGCAACCAATCACAGCTCAGCTTTCATCTTTAAGGGTGTGTGCACACGCTGCGGAATCTGCTGCGGATTGATCCGTGCGGATTTTTCAAAATCCGCAGGTAAATCCACAGGTCAAAAGACCTACGGTTTATCTGCGGATTAGCCTGCGGTTTATCATCTCTACAATGGAGGAGATGGTAAACCGCAACGGAATCCGCAGAAAGAATTGACATGTCAATTCTTTCTGCGGTTTAGAAACCGCAGCAAATCCAGGCGGAAAAATCTGCACCCTCTGCACAGCGGTTATAATGGTACTGTATACCGCAGCAGAAACTGCTGCCATCCGCAGGGCCAAATCCGCTGCGGATCCGTAGCAGAATCCGCAGCATGTGCACACGCCCTAAAGGCCTGTTTCACACATCCGTTTGTCACCATCAGTCAAAATCCGCCGTTTTGGAAAAAAACGGATCCGCCATTTTTGTTTGCGGATCCGTTTTTTTCCCCATTCACTTTCATTATCGGCGGATTTTGACTGATGGCCGTCCGTAGCATCCGCATGTCTGCAGATCCGCCAATATTTTGGCGTCCGCTGACCTGACCGGACGGACCCTGCAACGTTTTTTCTGCGCCCGGATCCGCTATTTTGTGTTTGCGTACAGGTTTACCCCACAATTCTGTCTGGCTGCTGAATTAAATTCATATTCTCTCTCTTTCTCACCTCCTCCATTCCTCGCCCGATCTCTAGCCACATGTCTCACACCGTCTCTCATCGCGCGATCTCCTCTCTCATGGTCTCACATCGCGCGCTCACCCACATCCCGCGAGATGATCGCTCACCGCAGATGCTCTTCCGGATACCACTACATCCAGCGGTATTTTTTTTTTTTTTTGCTTTTTTCCCAGGCGCGGTTCCTTTAAATTTTTACCATCGGCGGATCCGTACATCCGCCGATCTGCTGACCCCCGTTTCTGTCAGTCCGCCTGCGGATCCGTTTTCCACTATTTTGGAGGATTTAGACTGACAGAAAAAACTAATGTGTGAAACAGGCCTAAACCACTCTGGTGAAATGGAAGATGCTTAGTGATTGGTTGCTATGTGGAGTGGGCATGGCTTGATATACACACATACATACGTACATACTATACATACATACCCTCAGTTTTATATATATAGATTGACACCTTCTCTGGCTAGTGCAGGCTCATTCTCATTTTCTGAGCCTGCACCATGCGACTGTCCTATTATTACTGAAGTTTGCGCTAAAGTCTCTCAAGACATAGCAGTATGTACTGGGGAGGGAAAGGGGGTGTCTGGTAGCATCATCTGAAATGATAGGTCATCAATATGAGTAGTGTGGGTCAAACACCTGCACCCCCAATGATCAGCTGTTTTTTGCTCTAGCACCAAAAGGATGTGAACACTTTGATCAGAGCTGTAGGAGACAGCACAATTCAATGTGTAGTGGGAACATAGGATAGGAGCTGTTGTGCAGTACCTGGTCTGGTATTGAGGGCCTATTTCATAGATAGGTCATCAATATCTTTTGCTGGACAACTTCTATAGGCCACAGTCACACGTTCTGTATTTGGTCAGTATTTTACATCATTATATGTAAGTCTAAATCAGGAGTGGGTGGAAAATGCCGGAGTGGTGACGGGTTTCTATTATCCTTTTCCTCTGATTGTTCCACTTCTGGTTTTAGCTTACAAATACTGAGGTAAAATACTGAACAAATATTAATAGTGTTAATGTGGCCTTAGGCCTCTTTCACACATCAGTTTTTTGCCTTCAGGCGCGATCCGGCTTTTTTTGGAAAAAACGGATCCGGCAAAATGCAATGCCGGATCCGGTTTTTCCCCATTGACTTGCATTAGCGCCGGATCGTGCCAGATGGCATTGCGTTTCATCCGTTTTTTGCCGGATCCGGCAACTTGTCTCATTCCGGCGTCTTGAAAAAACGTCTACTGTAACGTTTTTGTCTCCGGCGAAAAAGCCGGAAGCGCCGGATCCAGCGCTTCCAGCTTTTTGCTACAATGAAAGTCTATGGGCGCCGGAATGCGCCGGATCCAGAAAAAGACGGATCCAGCAACCGGATCCGTTTTTTTTGTCTGCGCATGCTCAGATCCAATTGGCCAGCCTCCAGGAACAGAGACGGATCAGCAAAAAAACGGATCCGTTTCTACAGTTCTCCAAAATTTATGCCGGATCCGTTTTTTCTAAAAAAAGCCGGATCATGCCTGACGGCAAAAAACTGATGTGTGAAAGTAGCCTTAAGGGGATTAACGAGAACGTATTTTGCCATTAACCCCTTTCCTACATTAGACGTACTATTCCATCCATGTGACCTGGGACCTAAGTCCCAAGGACGGAATATTACGTCTAGCGCGATCAGCTGCGCTCACGGGGGGAGCGCAGCTGATCGCGGCCGGGTGTCAGCTGATTATCACAGTTGACACCCGGCACTATGTCAGGGGCGGTCACGGACCGCCCCCAACACATTAACCCCCGGCACACTGCGATCAAACATGATCGCAGTGTAACGGCGGCATAGGAGAGAAGCACGCAGGGAAGGGGCTCCCTCCGTGCTTCCCTGAGACCCCCGCAGCAGCGCGATGTGCAGCATTGCTGCGGGGGCCTCCTTCCTTGCAGGTCCCCGGATCCAATATGGCGGCAGGGGCCTGCAGGGAACTGGCTTCCTCACTGCCTGCAAAGCGCCGGCATGAGGAAGCCTTCAGCAGTGCCTGTGTCAGATTGCTGATCTGTCACAGCGATCTGTGATGTGACAGATCAGCGATCTGTCACATGACAGTGGTGTCCCCCCTGGGACAATGTAATAAAGTTAAAAAAAAATGTGTAAAAATAATTTATAAAAAAAAATCGCTAAATAAATTAAAAAAAATTCCCTAAAAAATTAATTTTTTGAAAATAAAATAAAAAAACAATAAAAGTACACATATTTGGTATCGCCACGACCATAACGACCCGCCCTATAAAACTGTCACATTAGTTAACCCCTTTATTGAACCCCTTAAAAAAATAAATAAGAAACTAAACAAAAAATAATGCTTTATTATCATACCGCCGAACAAAAAGTGCAATAACGCGCGATCAAAAAGACGGATATAAATAACCATTGTACCGCTGGAAATGTCATCTTGTTCCGCAAAAACAAGCCACCACACAGCATCATCAGCGAAAAAATTAAAAAGTTATACCTCGCAGAATAAAGCGATGCAAAAATAATTATTTTTTATATAAAATTGTTTTCATTGTATAAAAGCGCCAAAACATAAAAAACCGACAAAAATGAGGTATCGCTGTAATCGTACTGACCCGAAGAATAAAACCGATTTATCAATTTTACCGCACGCGGAATGGTGTAAATGCATCCCCCAAAAGAAATTCATGAAAGGCTGGTTTTTGTTCATTCTTCGTCCCAAAAATCAGAATAAAAAGCGATAAAAAAAGTCACATGCCCGAAAATGGTACCAATAAAAACGTCAGCTCGTCCCGCAAAAAATAAGACCTCACATGACTCGGTGGGTCAAAATATGGATAAATTATAGCTCTCAAAATGTGGTGATGCATAAACTATTTTTACAATAAAAAGCGTCTTTTAGCGTGCGATAGCTGCCAAAAATAAAAACCGCCATAAATAGTAAATCAAACCCCCCGTTATCACCCCCTTAGTTAGGGAAAAATAATAAAATAAAAAAGATGTATTTATTTCCATTTTCCCATTAGGGTTAGGGCTAAGGTTAGGGCTAGAGTTAGGGCTAGGGTTAGGGCTAGGGTTAGGGGTGTGTTGGGGTTAGGGTTGGAGTTAGAATTGGGGGGTTTCCACTGTTTTGGTACATCAGGGGCTTTCCAAAGGCGACATGGCGTCCGATCTCAATTCCAGCCAAAAAAGTCAAATGGCGCTGCTTCCCTTCCGAGCTCTGCCATGCGCCCAAATAGTGGTTTACCCCCACATGTGGGGTATCAGCGTACTCAGGACAAATTGCACAACATCTTTTGGGGTCCTGTTACTCTTGGGAAAATAAAAATTGGGGGTGAAAGATCATTTTTGTGGAAAAAATATGATTTTTTAATTGTACAGCTGTGTGTTATAAACTTCTGTGAAGCCCTTGGGGGTTCAAAGTGCTCAGCACATATCTAGATAAGTTCCTTGGGGGGTCTAGTTTCCAAAATGGGGTCACTTGTGGGGGGGTTTCCACTATTTAGGCACATCAGGGGCTCTCCAAACTTGACATGGCATCCGATCTGAATTCCAGCCAATTTTGCAGTGAAAAAGTCAAACGGCGCTCCTTCCCTTCTGAGCTCTGCCATGTGCCCAAACAGTGGTTCCCCCCCACATATCAGGTATCAGCGTACTCAGGACAAATTGCACAATAACTTTTGCAGTCCAATTTCTCCTGTTACCCTTGGTAAAATAAAAAAATTGAACCTGAAGTAATTTTTTTGTGAAAAAAGTTAAATGCTCATTTTTTTTAAACATTCAAAAAATTCCTGTGAAGCACCTGAAGGATTAATAAACTTCTTGAAAGTGGCTTTGAGCACCTTATGGGGTGCAGTTTTTAGAATGCTGTCTCTTTTGGGTATATTCTCTCATATAGAGCCCTCAAAGTGACTTCAAATGTGATGTGGTCTCTAAAAATAAAATGGTGTTGTAAAAATGAGAAATCGCTGGTCAACTTTTAACCCTTATAACTTCCTAACAAAAAAAATTTTGGTTTCCAAATTGTGCTGATGGAAAGTAAACATGTGGGAAATGTTATTTATTAAGTTTTTTGTGTTCCATATCTCTGTGATTTAAGGGCAAAAAAATTCAAAGTTGGAAAATTGCAAAATTTTCAAAATTTTTGCCAAATTTCCATTTTTTTCGCAAATAAACGCAAGTTATGTGAATGAAATTTTACTACTAACATGAAGTACAATATGTCACGAGAAAACATTGTCAGAATCACCAGGATCCATGGAAGCGTTCCAGAGTTATTACCACATAAAGGGACAGTGGTCAGAATTATAAAAATGGGCCCGGGCATTAACATGCAAACCACCCTGGGAGTAAATGGGTTAATTGTATCACTATGTAACATTACATTTTACATAGTGTTACATTTCTATGGTTTTTTATACAGCTCATGAAAATGAATGACTAGATCACTAGTTGTTTTTGCAAGAAAAATTATATTAACACTCTCTTAAATGATTGATTTTAGAGATTATAATTTCCATATCTTGTATTATTGTTGAAAGTTCTGAGAAGACATATAGATTAGGGATTTTCCTATATTTTTTCAAGCTGTAATATGTGTAATACTCAAAAGTGTCCACATGATGGCAAGAAAATATTGTGCATGAATCTGAGAATGGATACTCTGTAAAAAAAAAGAAAAAGATCTCCCGGGGAACTTCATCTTCCGGTATGTAATATTGAAATATATTCTTTTTTGATATGGAAGAGACAACTTCCACTGATGATAGCATTCCAGCTTCTTAGAAAACTGTGTGTTGGTGCCATTAGTAGAACCATCTCAAGGAGGCTCACAAGGAAATGGACAGCATGTGACTTAAATATGAGTGTCTGAGCAAAGGGTCTGAATACTTATGACCATGTGATATTTCAGGTTTTTTTAATAAATTTGCAAAAAATTCTACATTTCTGTTTTTCAGTTAAGATGGGGTGCAGAATGTACATTAATGAGGAAAAATGAACTTTTTTGAATTTAGCAAATGGCTGCAATGAAGCAAAGAGTGAAAAATGTAAAGGGGTCTGAATACTTTCCGTACCAATTGTATTTTCAGTAACAGCACAGTTACCTGCTGAGGTTCCTGCATACCCATGATCGTGGTTCATCACCATAGTTGTATACACGGTTACCTGGTTATGGGCCCACTTAGATGTGTCGGCATTCAGGCAGAATTAAACAACATAAACGTAGCCGCCTCATCAAGATTGGTATTCCCAACAGCAGCTCACACTTGTATTAAACTTGGTCACCAAACAGACAACTCTCTGCTGGAGGCTAAAATCCAGTACCATTAAACCCTCTCACTAACCTAGTGTTACTGGTGCAGCTTGATTACCGATACCGATACATATCTACCATCCAGGACCTTACATATATTATGACGATAACATTTGCAAATGAAAGATGTCTTAATAAATAAAATAACATTCATACTGAAATGCAATGAGGATTTATTTTGTCATTATGTCACATTGGATATGTAGAGCAAAAACCTTGACTAATGTTTCCACTGCCACCAGTGGATTCATTGAGAGGTATTAGAGTGCATGCAGGGGGTGTTTTTATAATGGATCCCAAACAGCAAGGAGGAAATGACCCGATGGCTGTAAGCACATCAGCATCATGTTGCTGTTTTGCGGTGTTGACTACTTTATTATTTGTTAACCACTACATATGACATTCTTGTACATCATATCCCTGCCTTTGATGCAGGCTCAGCCCGTATGTTTTCACGCACATGATTCCACAGCGCTTTACATACATTATCGGCACTGTCCCCATTGGGGCTCACAATCTAAATCCTTTTTCAGTATGTCTTTGGAATGTGGGAGGAAACAGGAGAACCCAGAGGAAACCCACACAAACACGGGGAGAACATACAAACTCCTTTCAGATGTTGTCCTTGGTGGGAATTGAACCCAGGACCAAGCGCTGCAAGGCTGCACTGATAACTAGAGTTGAGCGAAACGGGTCGAAAAATTTCAAAAGTCGCCGACTTTTGGCAAAGTCGGGTTTCATGAAACGAAACCCGACCCTAGGATGAGGTCAGCCACGAGGTTGGCGACTTACGTGCCAAAGTCGCGTTTCAAAAGTTTGTTTTGCGCTCTTTTTCAGCCAATCAGGATCCACGGACACTGTGGGCAACGTGATGACATAGGCAGGGGTCACCACCATCTTTCAGAAGGGCATGCAAGTGATTGGCTTGCTTTGGTGGGCGTCACAGGGGGTATAAAAGGGCGTGCACGCCGACCGCCATCTTACTTCTGCCGATCTCAGTATAGGGAGAGGTTGCTGCTGATTCTGTAGGGAGAGCGTTAGGCAGGGAAGAAGACAAAAAAACTGCTTCTGCTGCTAGCGATTTGGCCTGCACAACACACCAGTCACTGTGTGTGCAGTGCAAGGGGAGGCTATATAGTGGTGTATCAGTGGTGTTGGTTGTTGGGCTGCCTTCTAAGGCTTCCTGACATTCCTGCATTGCTGTTTACCCACTGCTCCGCAAACTGCTTTTTTAAAAGCAATCCCAATTTTTTTTTTTTGTCCTGCTGAGAAGAAAAAAAAACTGCTTCTGCTGCTAGCGATTTGGCCTGTACAACACACCAGTCACTGTGTGTGCAGTGCAAGGGGAGGCTATATAGTGGTGTATCAATGGTGTTGGTTGTTGGGCTGCCTTCTAAGGCTTCCTGACATTCCTGCATTGCTGTTTACCCACTGCTCCGCAAACTGCTTTTTTAAAAGAAATCCCAATTTTTTTTTTTGTCCTGCTGAGAAGAAAAAAAAACTGCTTCTGCTGCTAGCGATTTGGCCTGCACAACACACCAGTCACTGTGTGTAGTGCAAGGGGAGGCTATATTGTGGTGTATCAGTGGTGTTGGTTGTTGAGCTGCCTTTTAAGGCTTCCTGACAGGCTGGCATTGCTGTTTACCCACTGCTCTGCAAACTGCTTTTTTAAAAGCAATCCAATCTCCCTTATCCTCTAGTCACTTTTGTCACAGCTGTGCCATCGAGCTGTGACATAGCGCTCAGATATCAGTGGGCCTCACACAATCCAAAAGTGTCCAGTGTCCACAAGTGTCTGCAGAAATTCAAAATCTCCCTTATCCTCTCGTCACTTTTGTCACAGCTGTGCCATCGAGCCTGTGACATAGCGCTCAGATATCAGTGGCCCTCACACAATCCAAAAGTGTCCAGTGTCCACAAGTGTCTGCAGAAATTCAAAATCTCCCTTATCCTCTAGTCACTTTGGTCACAGCTGTGCCATCGAGCCTGTCACATAGCGCTCAGATATTCATTGGGCCTCACACAATCCAAAAGTGTCCAGTGTCCACAAGTGTGTGCAGAAATTCAAAATCTCCCTTATCCTCTAGTCACTTTGGTCACCGCTGTGCCATCGAGCCTGTCACATAGCGCTCAGATATTCATTGGGCCTCACACAATCCAAAAGTGTCCAGTGTCCACAAGTGTGTGCAGAAATTCAAAATCTCCCTTATCCTCTAGTCACTTTGGTCACAGCTGTGCCATCGAGCCTGTCACATAGCGCTCAGATATTCATTGGGTCTCACACAATCCAAAAGTGTCCAGTGTCCACAAGTGTGTGCAGAAATTCAAAATCTCCCTTATCCTCTCGTCACTTTTGTCACAGCTGTGCCATCGAGCCTGTGACATAGCGCTCAGATATCAGTGGGCCTCGCACAATCCAAAAGTGTCCAGTGTCCACAAGTGTCTGCAGAAATTCAAAATCTCCCTTATCCTCTAGTCACTTTGGTCACAGCTGTGCCATCGAGCCTGTCACATAGCGCTCAGATATTCATTGGGCCTCACACAATCCAAAAGTGTCCAGTGTCCACAAGTATGTGCAGAAATTCAAAATCTCCCTTATCCTCTAGTCACTTTGGTCACAGCTGTGCCATCGAGCCTGTCACATAGCGCTCAGATATTCATTGGGCCTCACACAATCCAAAAGTGTCCAGTGTCCACAAGTGTGTGCAGAAATTCAAAATCTCCCTTATCCTCTAGTCACTTTGTTCACAGCTGTGCCATCGAGCCTGTCACATAGCGCTCAGATATTCATTGGGCCTCACACAATCCAAAAGTGTCCAGTGTCCACAAGTGTGTGCAGAAATTCAAAATCTCCCTTATCCTCTAGTCACTTTGGTCACAGCTGTGCCATCGAGCCTGTCACATAGCGCTCAGATATTCATTGGGCCTCACGCAATCCAAAAGTGTCCAGTGTCCACAAGTGTGTGCAGAAATTCAAAATCTCCCTTATCCTCTAGTCACTTTGGTCACAGCTGTGCCATCGAGCCTGTCACATAGTGCTCAGATATTCATTGGGTCTCACACAATCCAAAAGTGTCCAGTGTCCACAAGTGTGTGCAGAAATTCAAAATCTCCCTTATCCTCTCGTCACTTTTGTCACAGCTGTGCCATTGAGCCTGTGACATAGCGCTCAGATATCAGTGGCCCTCACACAATCCAAAAGTGTCCAGTGTCCACAAGTGTCTACAGAAATTCAAAATCTCCCTTATCCTCTCGTCACTTTTGTCACAGCTGTGCCATCGAGCCTGTGACATAGCGCTCAGATATCAGTGGGCCTCACACAATCCAAAAGTGTCCAGTGTCCACAAGTGTCTGCAGAAATTCAAAATCTCCCCTGTCCTATAGACACCTTGTACCTTGTTTTACATTACTATATAGTTTGTTGGATTTTGTCTACATTTCTACCAAAAATGAGGAAGGCTGGTGGAAGAGGCCGTGGAATTGGGCGGGGGTTGGCAGCTGGTAATGATGGTGTTGGTGGTGGATCTGATGGTAGTGGCAAGAGCAAAATAGGACCGAATGCAGGAGGTGTTGAGCCTGCGCCATCATCTGGCTACATAAGGCCTCGAACGCTTAGTTTACTAGGAGTTGGCAAACCGCTTTTAAAGCCAGAGCATCAGGAAAAAGTTTTGTCTTACATTGCTGACTCAGCCTCCAGCTCTATCGCCTCCTCTTCTTCAGTTGTAAAAAGTAAAAGCACTGAGCCGTCATTGGAGGCTCATGTTCATGAACCACACCTTTCCTTGTGTCCTTCACCCCAACCAAGATTGAAGGATGACGCAGGCCATACTACTGATTACTCCATTTAGCTGTTTTCACATACCATGCCTGGATTATCAAGTCAAATGGTGAATTACCCAGGCCAAGATGAATCTGACATGGAGTGCACTGATGCACAGCCGCTGATGGATGATTCTGCTGGTACGTTCACTCAGAGCACTACATTGTCCTCGCAGTGTACAGAGCCAGATTCTGACCCTGATGAGACTCAGGTGCCCCTTCCCGCACACTATACCACCATACACGGTGACACAGAGGAAGGTGCACTTGACATAGAAGAGGAGGTGATGGATGACCCAGTTGTTGACCCAGATTGGCATCCATTGGGAAAAGAGGGTGCTGCTTCCAATAACTCAGATGAGGAGCATCCACAGCAGACATCGACATCGCAACAGCTGTTATCTGGCAGGCCCGGAGCACTCCAAAGACAGGTTCCAAACATCAAAAGAGTTGCTGGACAGCTTGTCCAGAGGGTCAAAAGATCACAGCGTGCTAGGCCGCAAAATGTCTGCCAAAGTAGGAAGAGTGCAGTGTGGCACTTTTTTGACCAAAATCCTCATGATCAGGCCAAGGTTATCTGTAAGAAGTGCGCAAAGACCTTTAGCCGAGGGAAACATCTGAAAAATTTGAATACCAGTTGCATGCTTAGACATTTAACCAGCATGCACTTGCAAGCGTGGACACAACACCAAACCTCAAGTGCCACATGTGCAACTGATCACAACGAAGGTAGTCAGCAACGCTACATTGTTTCCCCCACTGTAAGCCCACCGGTTAGCACAGCAGCAAATGTTGAGGTGTCATTGCAAGGCCACAGCAGTCAGGGAATCCCACTGTTATATCAACGAAAGGCTGATTCTAGGCCATCAGAAAGAACACCAACTCCATCACCATCATCAACCCTCTCTCAGTCCGCCCTGTCCACCGCTACTTCCACCATATGCAGCTCTCAAGTCCAGCTCACCCTCCCAGACACTATGAGTAGGTCAAGAAAGTACTCAGTCTCTCATCCGCGTACACTGGGTTTGAACGCCCACATTGCCAAACTAATCTCGTTTGAGATGATGCCCTTTCGGTTGGTGGAAAGCACAGCTTTCCGCGAACTCATGGCCTATGCAGTACCACACTATGACCTACCCAGTCGCCACTTCTTCTCTCGCAAAGCCATCCCAGCCCTCCACCGTCATGTGAAAGACCGCATTGTCCATGCACTCAAGCAGTCAGTGAGCGGAAAGGTGCACCTCACAACTGATGCATGGTCCAGTCGGCATGGCCAGGGCCATTACGTGTCCATCACTGCGCACTGGGTTAATGTGGTGGATGCAGGGTCCACAGGGGACAGCGGTGGTGGGACAGTGCTGCCTAGCCCACGGTATAGGAAACAGTTGGCTGTAGGCGTTCGACCCTCCTCCTCCTCCTCCTCCAGAAGCGAAAGCTCGTCCACAGAGCGCAGTCGTACGAGCACTCCATCTGCAGCTGCCACTGTTGCACACAATGTGTCCCCCTATCGAGCAGCTAGTGGAAAGTATCAGCAGGCTGTGTTGCAGATGATGTGTTTGGGCAACAGACACACCGCCGAGGTGTTGGCCGAGTACTTGAAGCGACAAACTGAGTCATGGCTGGGCAGTGTACATCTTGAGGCAGGCAAGGTAGTTAGTGATAACGGCCGTAATTTTGTGGCAGCCATAGCCCTTTCAAAACTCAGCCATATACCTTGCTTGGCTCACACCTTGAACCTGGTAGTGCAGTGCTTCCTCAAAAACTATCCGGAGTTAACAGCCCTGCTCCAGAAGGTGCGAAGACTGTGCGCGCACATCCGCCGGTCGCCTGTACACTCCGTTCGTATGCAGAAGCTGCAGCGATTGCTCCACCTTCCCAACCACCGCCTCATTATCGACATTGCAACAAGGTGGAACACCACCCTGCACATGGTGGAGCGGCTGTGCGAGCAGAGGCAGGCCATAATGCATTTGTGGGAGGATACACGGCCAGGCACTTTGAGAGCAGACATGGAGTTGACAGGTGTGCAGTGGTCGAAGCTGAAAGACCTCTGTAAAGTCCTTCAGTGTTTTGAGGAATGCACACGGCTGGTAAGCGCAGACGACGCCATCCTAAGCATGAGCATCCCACTTATGCGTCTGCTCATGCAAACTTTGACGCACCTTAATTAGCAGGCGTCTGCAGCCAATGTTGATGAGGAGGAGGGAATCCTTGATGACATTCAGCCATTGTCTGCTCAGGGACCTCTCCTGGACGAGGTGGAGGAAGAAGAGGAGGAGGAGGAGGATGATGGGGATGATTACTTAGGGGAGGAGGATGCATCTCGTGGGGCAAGTGAAAATGTTGGCGTGGCAAGGTCTGGTACAGGGTTTGTGTGTGACTGGAGGGATGTGGATTTGCCAGAAAGTGCTCCTCCAACCAGCACTCGCAGTGCATCATTGACACCGGGAACATTGGCCCACATGTCAGATTATGCCTTGCAGATCCTAAAAAGGGACCCACGCATTGCCAAAATGATGAACGATGACGACTACTGGTTGGCCAGCATCCTGGATCCACGCTATAAAGGCAATTTACAAAACATCATGCCACAGGAGAACCTGGACCTAATATTGGCTAATAAACAAGCAACTCTGGTAAATCGGTTGCTTGAGGCATTCCCAGCACACAGCAGCGGTGATGGTTCTCACATGAGCCGTACGGGCCGGGGGCAGCTTGGCAGAGGTGTTCGTGGTGCACACAGCAGAAGTGGCGTTGGAGACAGGGGTTTCATGACAATGTTGTGGACTGATTTTTCAAGTATCGCTCACACAACTGGTAATACTGCATCGATGGAAAGTGACAGGAGACAGCAGTTGTCAACTATGGTTACAAACTACTTTTCCTCCCATATCGATGTTCTCCCACACAGGTCATTCCCCTTTGACTATTGGGCCGCTAAACTGGACACCTGGCCTGAATTGGCCCAATATGCCTTACAGGAGCTCGCTTGCCCAGCTGCAAGTGTGCTATCGGAAAGAGTCTTCAGTGCAGCTGGATCAATCCTGACAGAAAAAAGGACCCGTCTGTCAACCCAAAATGTGGATGATCTAACCTTCATTAAAATGAACCACGCATGGGTTTCCAAGGATTTTGTCCCACCTTCCCCTGATGACACATAGGGTGACAGAAAAATGGCTTGCTTTGGTCCACCTCTTCCTGGGACTTGACCTATTTCACCTTTTGCATCAGCTGAATGTCCAACATCAACATATGCCACTTTCTAAAACTCCCTAACTGTGCTGCCTCCCCCCCCCCATGGCCGGGGTCACCACCTAGCGCATGACACCGTGCGAGTGCCGTTGCCCTGGACAGGTGGGTAGGCCGACTCTTGGGCGCGGGCACTGGTACAGGGTCCTTCATAGTGCAATCAAGTGTCTCTGACGGTGGTGGTGCACACCCGCCGTCAGACACACCGCCGTACTATGAGGGGCCCAGTGCCAGTACCGACGCCCACGAGTGGGCCCCCCTTGCTTGGGCAGGGCCCCAGCATTTGCAATCTTTACCTCTCCCTGCTCCTCCGCTGTGTAGTCTGGGCCGTCAAATCCATACTGTGCCTGACACCGTCTGAGCCTGCCTACTGATGTATAGACATATATTTTGTATGTGTACGCTATCCATACATGTTATCTGGGGATACGGTACCCTTTCTAACCTTTGTGCAGCACGTGCAATCCATACTGGGCCTAACACCGTCTGAGCCTGCCACCTGATGTATAGACATATATTTTGAATGTGTACGCTATCCATACATGTTATCCGGGGAAACGGTACCCTTTCTAACCTTTGTGCAATCACATGCAATCCATACTGGGCCTAACACCGTCTGAGCCTGCCTCCTGATGTATAGACATATATTTTGAATGTGTACGCTATCCATACATGTTATCTGGGGATACAGTACCCTTTCTAACCTTTGTGCAATCACGTGCAATCCATACTGGGCCTAACACCGTCTGAGCCTGCCTCCTGATGTATAGACATATATTTTGAATGTGTACGCTATCCATACATGTTATCTGGGGATACGGTACCCTTTCTAACCTTTGTGCAATCACGTGCAATCCATACTGGGCCTAACACCGTCTGAGCCTGCCTCCTGATGTATAGACATATATTTTGAATGTGTACGCCATCCATACATGTTATCTGGGGATACGGTACCCTTTCTAACCTTTGTGCAATCACGTGCAATCCATACTGGGCCTAACACCGTCTGAGCCTGCCTCCTAATGTATAGACATATATTTTGAATTTGTACGCTATCCATACATGTTATCTGGGGATACGGTACCCTTTCTAACCTTTGTGCAATCACGTGCAATCCATACTGGGCCTAACACCGTCTGAGCCTGCCTCCTGATGTATAGACATATATTTTGAATGTGTACGCTATCCATACATGTTATCTGGGGATACGGTACCCTTTCTAACCTTTGTGCAATCACGTGCAATCCATACTGGGCCTAACACCGTCTGAGCCTGCCTCCTGATGTATAGACATATATTTTGAATGTGTACGCTATCCATACATGTTATCCGGGGAAACGGTACCCTTTCTAACCTTTGTGCAATCACGTGCAATCCATACTGGGCCTAACACCGTCTGAGCCTGCCTCCTGATGTATAGACATATATTTTGAATGTGTACGCTATCCATACATGTTATCTGGGGATACGGTACCCTTTCTAACCTTTGTGCAATCACGTGCAATCCATACTGGGCCTAACACCGTCTGAGCCTGCCTCCTGATGTATAGACATATATTTTGAATGTGTACGCTATCCATACATGTTATCTGGGGATACGGTACCCTTTCTCACCTTTGTGCAATCACGTGTAATCCATACTGGGCGTGAGAACGTCTGGCGAGCTGTTAAGCAAGCTACAGCACCTGTGGTTTGCACACGTAAGTTTTTCATTTTTTCAGGAATGACGGTTAGGCCTAATTCCGGAACTGCGGTTGACCTGCACTTACTGGGAAATGATTGTTCGCGGGTAATAATTGTAATCAGTGATCCCCATCACTAACGTTGTTCAGCGGGTTATCTACACCTGTAAGCGACAAACACTGGCCTTTTCAGTGTAGCGCACATGCAGCCACGGACATGTAAGGGCATGACACACCAGTTATTGGCCAATCTCATGTGCCAGAGCCTCACGTGTCCCTCTAGTAAGCCGGACTCGGACCGCGGGGCATGACGGAGTCTCGTTCATTAACGGAATTAAGCTTGCAATGTGTGCATCTGTTCTGTAGCTGGCATGGTTGAGGTTTCCCAGGTGGAGTCGAATTTAACCGTAGGCTCCACTCCTGGTGGTGCCCTTCTGGACATTCCTTTAAGGTTCAGCTTTGCAACCATACTGCCCACGTAAAACAAACACTTTGCCTTCATGAACGCTGTTTGGAGGGTCATGACTCGTGGGAATAACGCCGCCCAATCAGTTAACCTGCTAGAGAGATCCTTCGTTGCTCCCAAGCATGACATCACACTCCCTAGGAAGAAGGTAATGCCACTGTGGCGACCGTACTCCTGGGGGCGACACAAGTGCACTGATGCCCAGCCACTGCTCGATGAATCTGCTGGTACATTGACCCAGACCACTACATTCCCCTCGCACGCTACACGACCTGAATCTGACCCTGATGAAACTAAAGGTTACCCTTCCCATATACAGTTCCATCTTACACGGTGACAAAGAGGAAGCTGCAGATGAAAGTGCAGGTTCGGCCCACCCGCCATCAGATACACCACCGTACTATCAGGGGCCCTGTGCCAGTGCCGTCGCCAACGAGTGGGCCCCCCCTGCTTGCTCAGGATCACAGCACTTGCAAAGTTGAAATACTGTGCAGTGAGATGGAAGATGGGGACGACGAGGAATCCAGACAAGTACAGGGATTCCCTAGCGAGGAGACTTATTTGATTGTTTTCAATGTTGGGACAGCAATTTTTGGGGAGCACTATACTCTGGAGAAAGATAGATGGGGCCCACCATACACTGGTACATTCCAAAGGTGGACATCAGACACTGGAGCAGCATTTACAGGGCCCATTATACACTAGAGCATTAGAAATGGGGCCCATTATGTTTGGAGCATTATTTGGGCCCATAAGACAGTGGAGCTTCATCCATGGGGACCAACATATACTGTAGCATTATGTGGAGCTCATCATATACTGTTTCAAACATTATATGGGACCAATGATTCTGTATGGAGAAATAGATGGGCCTCGTCATGAGATGTAAAAAGTGAGGTATTTTTCATTGTACTATACCGCTATTTCTCTGCCGTATCGGAGCATGATGAGTTGTGGTATGTGTTAAAGGGGCGCTCTTTCGCCCAGGGCACATGAAAACCTGCAGCCAGCCCTCCCCCCCCACAACTTTAGCCAAATAACCCCCATTTTTCAGTGCGTAACTTGTATTATGAAGTTAATTAAGGTTGACAAGCTTAAGTAAGAAGAATTGATGCTTTTGGCATTCAAATGGGCACTGTAGGTGTGTTTCCTGTCCTCCTCTCACTGCCGACTTTTATTTCCCATTGACTTACATTGGGTTTCGTGTTTCGGGACGACCCCGACTTTTCCCTATAATCGGACGATCTTGCTCGACCCGACTTTTGGAAAAGTCGGGTTTCGCGAAACGAAACGCGACCCTAAAAAACCAAAAGTCGCTCAACTCTAGTGATAACCACTGAGCCACTGGGCACTGCACCATACAATTTGCAGTGCCATTTCTCCCAAGTATGCTAATACCCTATATAAGGGAAAAAACTGCTGTTTGGGCACACGGCAGGGCTCGGAAGAGAAGGAGCGTCATGTCCCGTTTGAAGAGCCCCTGATGTTTCTAAACAATGGTAACACTGCACGAGTGACCCCATTTTGGAAATTAGTCCACTCAAGGAATGTATTTAGATGTGTGGTGAGCAACTTGAACCCCCAGGTGCTTCACAGAAGTTTATAACATTGAGCTGTGAAAATAAAAAAAATCACATTTTCCCCACAAAAAAATAATTTTAGCCTCAAATTTAGCATTTTCATAAGGCTACTTTCACACATCAGGTTTTTGGCGTCAGGCGCGATCCGGCGTCGTGCCGGAATGCCGACCCCGGCAAATGTTTTGTAAAACCTGAAGTGCCGGATCCGGTTTTCTGCCGGATCCGTCTTGTTCTTGACAGACAAAACCGGATCCGTCTCATCCGGTTCATCCGTTTTTCTATCCGTTTTTCTATCCGTTTTTCGACGGATTACGCCGGATCCGGATTTTAAAATTGACCCTTGTGGCCTTCCGAACGGGATTGGCTACTGGAAAACTATATATAGCATGTTCCTACAGCCCTTCTTTGACAGGTTGTAGAGAAGAAAGTGCAGGTTGGAGAGAAGAGCAAGTTACTGGCGAAGATGGATGTTGTCATTGGAAATATTACCACTAGAAGTTCTGTGACGGTTTCAGGGACAATTTTCCACTATACTTTATGTCACCTCAAGGCAGAGTACACTGGGATGACAGAGTGTGAAAGATTTGTGCCCTAAACTTGTGTACCTTCTGGACCAACAGTATATACCTTTGCCAACCAAAGTTGGCTATCTTGTCATGGTCTTACTATTTTTACCTTTAGGCCACAGGTGTGTACCTGGTTGTGTTTTATGCAAAGTATTTCACCTTTTAACAAAAGTTGTGTACATTGGTAGGAAATCACCAACAATAAACAC
This sequence comes from Dendrobates tinctorius, assembly GCF_039654945.1. Taxonomy (NCBI): domain Eukaryota; kingdom Metazoa; phylum Chordata; class Amphibia; order Anura; family Dendrobatidae; genus Dendrobates; species Dendrobates tinctorius. The sequence continues at coordinate 22,952,799 of NW_027361676.1, forward strand.
AACTTTTTAGGTGAAATACTTTGCTTCAAACACAACCAGGAACACAACTGTGGCAAAAAGCTAAAATTTACCCACAGTTATATACCTGGTTTTGAATACCTTTTTACCTTTGAAATACCCTGTATTTAACCTTTTTTTTAAACATAGTTCGCCGCAGAAAGAAATGACAGACAACCATTGTGAAACGATAATTTAACTTTTATTTAAATTTTTTTTTTTTTTTGTAAAATGTTTTTAAAGTGCAAAAAACTTTTTTAATAAAGGTTTTAAACCCAATGGGCATTTTTATTACAAAAAACACACATTACAAATCTGTGTACTGTGGGGTGGAAATACTGCTGGAGGGGCTGCGGGACACTTCGACACTGGGTGTGTGGAGAGAGGACTGGGATCGTGGTGGGGAAGGAACAGTTAGAGGTGAAGGTGTGGAAAAAGCTACAGAATGGGTGGACATGTGGGAGGCAGAAGAGGTGGTGGGCGGTGGAGTGGAGGGTTGGGCAGGGACTGTAGGAGCAGATGATGTTGATGGAAAGTTGTATGGGGAAGGAGTTTGGTACGGGGAAGGAGTTTGGTACGGGGAAGGAGTTTGGTACGAGGCAGGTTGCTGGAAGTGGGGAGATGTCTGGTACTGGGGAGGTTGCTGGTACTGGTGAGGTTGCTGGTATGTAATAGGAGGGGGAGGATGGAAAGTGGCTGGAGGGGGTGCAGATGTAATAGGAGGGGGAGGATGGAAAGTGGCTGGAGGGGGTGCAGATGTAATAGGAGGGGGAGGATGGAAAGTGGCTGGAGGGGGTGCAGGTGGAGGAACTACAGTGGTGGGAGGTGGAGGTTGGGAGGTAACCTGCTGTAGAGCACCGTGGCACGAATGCATTACATGCATCTGCTGGGTAGGAGATAGTGTTGCCATGCGCTCCACAACAGACCTGAAAAAGGTGTGGTTTGGCGAAGATCTTGCTTCTGAATGCATGGTTTGCAGAAGTGTCTTCACCTCCAGAATGCTGGAGTTGATCTGCTGAAAGCCTGCGGAGATTTGCTCTGACAAGACTTTGAGACAGTTCTGGAAAGATGCATTCAGATGCAAGAACTCTTGCGCATAACTCTTTTCCTGACCCCTCTGCCGCTGCCGCCCAGTACCCGCAGGTGTACTAGAGGTGGCAGGGGCAGAAGGGTGGGGTAAAGGGAAAGCGATCTCCTCACCAGCAGCTTCATGTAATGTAGGTGGCCACGATGCTCCTGTGCTGGTGGATGGGACAGATGGGTCGAATGTGTGGGAAGGCTGGGAAGGTGCAGATGTACCGGGGCGGTCGAAGTGTCCCTCGGTGCCGGTCTCCTCAGGGATCGCCTCAGAAGGGTCCAATCGTGCAGGCTCCCAAGTGCTGCTCACCGTGCTGTGTAATAAAGAGAAAAAAAAACAATTAAAATACTGACATGGTATGGCCCTGGCTGAAAAAAAAAAGTTACATCTAACATTTTTTTCACATGTGGTGTGTAATATTTACCTTCTGGTGAGCATTGTTTCCCGGAGGAACGACAGGGCTTGTGCGTACTTGTACTTGCTCCTGCGTCCTCCAGATCCACTCAGGGCCCGCATCTCTTTATTGAACTCCTTCTTGAAACGATCCCTCACAGACCGCCACCGATTCACAATTCTGTTCCCTGAAACGAGAAAGGAGTGGTTAGTATACAACATCAGTGTTTCACAAACTCCAGTCCTCATGGTCCCCAGGGGTCATGTTTTCAGGATTTCCATAGTAAATAGAAATCCTGAACACATGATCCGTGGGGACCACGAGGACTGGAGTTCGGGAAACACTGGTTTACATCAAGCAACCGGTACTGTATATACTTACGCTCTTTAATCTGGGCCCGAGCTTCGAGGTCCTCCCAGCGGCCCACAAGTAGAGAACAGATTTCCTCCCAGAGTCGTCGGGTAACGATCAGGTCAGCGTGGCGGCGGTCAGCCATATTCCAGAGCGGCTCCCTTTCTCTGACGAGATCGATGAGGCGGTCCACATCAATCCCTCCATCCTCACCGTCAGAGTCGGGAGCACGCTGTGAAGGCTGTTAAAGAAAAAGACAAAAATAACATAATTAGCCTCCACAAAAGAAATGAAATAAAAAGTGCAAAAAAACAAAGCAAAAATATTTATACTTACACGCTGGTGACCGCCGCGTTGCTGTCGCCGACGACCCTGGGAGGCACTGCGAGGACCTCTTGGCCGAGCACCAGATTGGGAAGACTAGAGAAGAAAACAAAAAATGTTATGTCTTTGGATGTAGGCATTTGTTTGCTGTGTGTGGTCTGCAGAACATTGTTTTCTATGTGTTGTGTGTAGTGTGATGTTGTGTTTCTGCGTTTGATGCAAAAAACTTACCAATTGTGAGCCCACTCCAGGTGTCTGTCCACCCCTTCCTTCTTCTTCTGGGAGCTCCTCTTCATCTTGTGATTCCTGTTTTGAAATAAAAGTCAATGAATAGACATATATTACAGAGATGATGGATTTTGGAAATAAAAACTTACCGTCAAACACTGACGATGCGAGGGAGGGCTCCCAGAAGAAGATGTGCTGTCCTGTTGATGGCCAGACTCCATGGCTGTGGGTATTGCTGCTGCTGTTGCTGCTGCCAGTGATGCCATTTCTGCTGCTGCTGCTGCTGCTGCATCTCTTGGGCGGCTGTTGAATAAAGAGAAACAAAGGGCCAATGAATATCTTGATATTCCATGGCCCTAGTTTGGAGGAATGGGGGATTTGATAATTACCATCTCTCATCTGCTGCTGGACTCCCCTCCTCAGCATGTTCCATTTGCTGTTCCATTTGCTGCTCCATTTGGGGTGGTGGTGGTGCTGATCCGGCGCATTGCGGCGCTCATAGGCTTTCATTGTGTGAAAAAGCCGGACGTGCCGGATCCGGCGTGTCCGGCTTTTTCGCCGGAGACAAAAAACGTTACAGTAGACGTTTTTTCCAGACGCCGGATCGCGACACATTGCCGGATCCGGCGAAAACCGGATGAAACGCATGGCCATCCGGCGCGATCCGGCGCAAATGCAAGTCAATGGGGGGGAAACCAGATCCGGCATTGCATTTCACCGGATCCGGTTTCTGTCAAAAGCGCCGGATCGCGCCTGACGGCGAAAACCTGATGTGTGAAAGAGGCCTAAGGGTAACAGGAGAAATTTCACCATACAATTTGTTGTGCAATTTTTCCTGAGTGTGCCGATACCCCATATGTAGGGGAATACTACTGTTTGGTTGGACGGTCGGGCTTGGAAGGGAAGGAGCATCATTTGACTTTTTGAATGTATAATTTGCTGGAACCTTTAGGCTATGTGCACACGCTGCGGATTGGTCTGCGGATTTGTATCTGCGGAACAGGAGGTAAAATGACCTGCGGTTTTACCTGTGGATTGGCCTGCAGTTTATCACCTCTACAATGGAGGAGATGGTAAACCGCAGCGGAATCCGCAGAAAAGAAAAGTGACATGTCATTTCTTTCTGCGGATTCATAACCGCAGCTTTTCCGCAGTTAAAAATCCGCAGCATGTGCTCAGCAGATTGTAAATCACATAGATTTACATGCTACTGTACACTGTCTGCAGAACTGCTGCAGATCCGCAGCGGCCAAATCCGCAGCGTGTGCACATAGCCTTAGTGGATGCCATGTCCCGTTTGAAGAGCCCCTGAAGTTTGTAAACATTTATACATATTTATATGTGTGGTGAGCACCTCGAACCCCCAGGTACTTCACAGAAGTTTATAACATTGACTGGGCAAATAAAAAAAATCACATTTTCCGCACAAAAATGTCATTTCTGTCCCAATTTTATTATTTTCATAATAGTAACCATACATTGCACCATACAATTTGTTGTGAAATTTCTCCTGAGTACGTCTATACCCCAAATGTAGGGGAATACTACTTTTGAGTCACAGTGCAAAGCTCAGATGGGAAGAGTTCAGATTTTGCTGGAATGGTTTGAGGGTGCCATGTCACATTGGCAGAGGTGCCAGAACAACAGAAACCCCCCTATATGTGAACTTATTATACAACCTACACTCCCCAATGAATACATCTAGAGGTACAGTGATCATATTGACACCATATGTGCCCCACAGAATTTTATAACACTGAGCGGTGAAGAAATAATAAATTACATTTTTACCACCAAAATGTTGTTTTAGCCCAAGTTTTTAATTTTTCTAAGTGCTAATAGGAATTTTTTTTTATACAACAAACTGAGGTCCTTTTTTTCAAGAGTGCGCCAATACCCTACATGAAGTCAGGAAATTTTGGTGCAGATTTCACTGTAATGGTTTGCGGGTGCCATGACTAGTAGGTTGTAGTGACCAGTACGTTGCAGTCACCAGTACATTATGCCCAACTCATACTTCTGTAGACATGCACCCATAAGTTAGGCAGGCTCTCTCCGCTTCAGAAATACTAAACATGTGGACACTATATTTGGTTTAGGTACATTGTGGGGTTCAGAAGGGCAGGGGGGATTTGGATTTGGAAGCACAGAATTTGCAGAATTTCTTTTGAGCTATTTCGATTTTACAGAGCCTTTGTACTACTAGCAACATGGAAGCCCCTATATTTTCAATAAAAGATGACAGACCTGAGTGGGGACTTGTTTTTTTGTGGATTGAGTTGAAGCTTTTATTGGGAACATTTTACATAACATTTGGGATCACATTTATTTGTCGCTCTACGCTGAGCAGTTACTCTGGGGTTTCCAACTAAATCTCTGAGTGACATGATTCAGGTGAATCCCCCAAAGGATCCATTCACTGTAATGAGGCAGCAGAGTTACTCTGGACTCCGCCTGGCCTCTGTTTAGCGTTGTCCTTCTTTTCAGAAATGCAGGAAACTGTGGCTGATGGCACTTTTATGGAATCCGAAAAAAAAAGACTGACACCGCTGGATCAAAAACTAGATGGCATCCACAGTGCTTCCATCTGCCTCATTATATGGAATCTTCCAGCGGTGGTTCAGTCCAAATTACGTATTTCAGAGATTTTCACAGAAATCCCGTTGTAAGCGCTCAGTGTAGAGCGCAGGATAAATTTGCGACGAACCTTACTGTGATATTTGGGAGGCAGAATGAAAAAATCAACAGCAGAAGAATTGGTTTTATTTAATTTTTACACCGTTCCTCGTGCGGTATAAGTGATTAGACAACTTTATTTGCGTCGGTGCAATTGCTGCGATACCAGATTTATATTTTTATGTTTGGCTACTGTCACACACTAAAAGATGCTTTTTATTGCAAAAACTAGTTTTTGAATCACCGCATTTTCAGAGCAATCATTTTTCCACATTTCTGCCCACAGAGTCATGTGATGGCTTGTTTTTTTTGCAGGGCAAGTTGATGATTTTATTGGTACCATTTTCAGGCATGATATTTTTTGATAGCTTTCTATTCCGATTTTTGTGAGGCAGAATTAACAAAAGCTATCAGTTCAGGTATTTTTTTTGGGGGGGAGGGTTTGGGGTGTGTGACTGCAGACCTATGAATCCCCCCAGCGCACACAGTGTGTGATGCAAGGATTAGCCGGTTTCTGAGCAGGGACAGGCGGGTATGTATGTGTTATGCATACTCCTGGCCAGAGCCTGACTAGTGGGCATGTCCTTGCTCCATAAACTTGTATGGAGCAAGGCTTTGCCCACTAGACGGCCACATCCACTAGTCATTCTCTGGCCAGGTAAAAGGCGCAAAGGACGCACTTTGGTTTGTTAGATGCAAGGTGATGGGCATTATTATGTGGGGTTCTCAGACAATCAGCAGCAGGGGTACATACAACAGCAGGATGAGCAATTTATTCTGGTTGGAATAGATAGGGACAGTACTGGAAATGTGAGAAGTCAAATGTGTCTTTATTGTAATCTATGCAGATAAGTCATGGTTGGAGAAGTTGTCATGTCGGTCTGGGCCAGATGGAAAAGACAGGAAAAGTAAATGACTCCACCAGAAAGTCAGTTGTAAGTCACCATCAATACTGTACTGTAATCTCTTATGTTTTCTGCAGCAATGGTATCTACCACTATATGGTCACTATATGACAGTAATATCAGTGTTAATTATTGTATAGAGATTTTCAGTAACAGCTCTGTCATCTGCTGAGGTTCCTCTTGTAGCAGCTGGTGTCTTTTGAGAATACACTGGTACACAGGAGAACTTCACTGAGCATGTTATCTTGAGTAAACAGCATTTACTTCTTATGGGTAAAAATGAGATAAGAGAATTCAGAAGCACACAGCAGTGAAGCTGGCATAATACAATCAAAAGCGAAAGTAAAACTAACAATAACAAGAGAGCTTCCCTCCCCACAATACAGCAAACATTTAACTTCACACTATTGCCATCTGCTGTCAGGCAAGTGTAAAGTCCTCCTTTACATAAACAATCAGTCCATTTCTGTTGCATATGCCAACACCCTTTCTCAACGGTAAGGACTTATTCAGTCAAACCCAACTCTTTTTTAGTCTCCGGTGTTTATCAGCATTTAATGCCTTCGTGAAGATGTCTGCTGTCATTTCTTCAGTAGGATAATCCTTCAAGAAATTATACTTCACATTTCCCAAGTCTTTGATTTCAAAATGTTGCTTCAGGATTTTTAGAATGTTTTCTTTATCCCTTTCTTGTTCAGAACAAATCAGAATGTCATCTACATATATGAGTACATAAATCCATCTATTCATCAGCCTTTTTGTGTACAAGCATGGATCAGCTTTGCTTCTTTGAAAATTTTCATTTGTAAGCACTTCCGTGATTTTGTCATTCCACGCTTTAGCTGCTTGCTTTATAATAATAATAATAATAAATTTTATTTTTATAGCGCCGACATATTCCGCAGCACTTTACATTTCAGAGGGGATTTGTACAGACAATAGACATTACAGCATAACAATAATCACATACAGTAGATTATAACAGATACCAAGAGGAGTGAGGGCCGTGCTCGCAAGCTTACAGTCTATGAGGAAAGAGGGAGACACGAAAGGTGGGTGTTAACAGTTGCCCTGACTGTATGGACCAGCCATAATGTTAGGTGTGTGACAGTACGGACACAGAGGGCTAATGGATGCATAAAGCATGTGGGAGAATGATGCGGGGAACCTGGTTATGGTAAGACTTTTGGCTCTGCCACACAGGGATAGATTAGGTTAATGTGTTGAGGCGATAGGCCAGTCTGAATAAATGTGTTTTCAGGACACGCTTAAAATTGTGGGGATTGGGGACTAATCATATTGACCTGGGAAGTGCATTCCAAAGAATTGGCGCGGCACGTGTAAAGTCTTGGAGACGGGAGTGGGAGGTTCTGACTATTGAGGATGCTAACCTCAGGTCATCAGCAGAACGGAGGGCGCGGGTAGGGTGGTATACTGAAACAAGGGAGGAGATGTAGGGTGGTGCTGAGCCATGGAGGGCTTTGTGAGTGAGGGTAATAAGTTTATACTGAATTCTGGAGTGGATGGGTAGCCAGTGTAATGACTGGCACAAGGTAGAGGCATCGGTGTAACGATTGGTGAGGAATATGATCCTGGCTGCAGCATTCAAGATAGATTGGAGAGGGGAGAGTTTGGTAAGAGGGAGACCGATTAGAAGAGAGTTACAATAGTCGAGACGAGAATGAATAAGAGAAACAGTAAGAGTTTTTGCAGAGTCAAAGGTAAGAAAAGGTCGAATTCTAGAAATGTTTTTGAGGTGCAGATGACAAGAGCGAGCCAGTGATCGAATGTGGGGGGCAAAGGAAAGCTCGGAATCAAGTATGACCCCAAGACAGCGGGCATGTTGCTGGGGAGTAATAGTGGAACCATACACGGAAATGGCAATGTCGGGTATAGGTACATTAGTAGAGGGAGAAAACACCAGGAGTTCAGTCTTTGACAGGTTCAGTTTCAGATATAGTGAGGACATGATGTTAGACACAGCATTTAGACAATCGCCGGTGTTTTCTAGAAAGGCTGGCGTGATGTCAGGAGAAGAAGCATATAATTGGGTGTCATCAGCATAGAGATGGTACTAGAAACCAAATCTACTGATTGTTTGACCAATAGGGGCAGTGTACAAGGAGAAGAGGAGGGGGCCTAGAACCGATCCTTGGGGGACCCCAACAGTAAGGGGAAGATGAGAGGAGGAGGAACTGGCAAAAGATACAGTAAAGGAGCGGTCGGAGAGATAGGAGGAGAACCAGGAGAGAACGGTATCCTTGAGGCCAATGGAACGGAGCATAGTGAGGAGGAGCTGATGATCCACAGTGTCGAATGCTGCAGAGAGATCCAAGAGAATTAGCATGGAGTAGTGACCATTTGATTTAGCTGTTAGCAGATCATTAGAGACTTTAGTGAGGGCAGTTTCAGTGGAGTGTAAAGAGCGGAAACTGGATTGGAGAGGGTCGAGAAGAGAGTTTTCTGAGAGATAGCGGATAAGACGGGAGTGGACCAGGCATTCCAGGAGTTTAGAGATGAAGGGAAGATTAGAGACAGGTCTATAGTTAGCGGCACAGTTTTGGTCGAGGGATGGTTTTTTAAGTAGTGGATGTATGATGGCATGCTTAAATGAGGAGGGAAAAATACCAGAAGAGAGAGAGAGGTTAAATATTTTAGTTAGGTGAGGGGTGACAGCAGAGGAAAGGGACTGGAGGAGCTGTGACGGAAATGGGTCACTGGTGCAAGTAGTTGGGCGAGAAGATGCAAGGAGCCTGCTTACTTCTTCTTCTGTGACTGGTTCAAAATCAGAGAGTGAGTTAGATGCAGTGGGGGAGGGAGGACAGTGCATGGTATGAGGTGATTGGGAGATAATTTCCTGTCGGATCTGGTCAATTTTTTCTTTGAAGTAATTGGCCAGATCGTCAGCTTGGAGCTCCGTGGTTGGGGCCTGTACTCTTGGATTGAGTAGAGAATGAAAAGTGTCAAAGAGACGTTTCGGGTTATTGGACAGTGAGGTGATGAGGGTGTTGAAATAGGTTTGTTTGGAGAGGTGAAGGGCAGTGTTGTATGTTCTAAGCATAAACTTAAAATGGATGAAATCTTCGGGTAGATTGGATTTTCTCCACAGACGTTCGGCACACCTGGAGCACCGCTGCAGGAAACGTGTTTGCACCGTGTGCCAGGGTTGTCGCCGTCTGCGTTGTGGTGTTCTATTTATAGGGGGTGCAAATTCATCCAGGGCAGTTTGAAGTGTTTCATTGTAATGCTTCAATGCAGAATCAGGACATGAGAAGGAGGAGATAGGGGCCAATGAAGACTGCAAGTTCTTCATAAGTTTCTGGGTGTTAATGGCCTGTATGTTTCTATAAGTCTGGACAGTGGGGGTGACCTGAGCAGCCTGGCAGTTCTTGATAGAGAATGAAAGAAGATTGTGGTCAGAGAGCGGGAGAGGGGAGTTTGCAAAATCATCCATTGCACAAAGCCGAGAGAAGACCAAGTCGAGGGAGTTTCCGTCTTCATGCGTTGGAGAATTAGTAAGCTGCGAAAGGCCAAACGAGGAGGTTAGAGATAAAAGGTGAGTAGCAGATGGTGAGAGGGGAAGAGCAATGGGGATGTTGAAATCTCCCATGATGAGGGTAGGGATGTCACAGGAGAGAAAATGTGGAAGCCAAGTGGCAAAATGATCCAGGAACTGATGGGAGGGGCCGGGAGGACGATACACCACCGCCACTCGCATGGAGAAGAGGGTGTAGAGTCTGAAGGCATGGACCTCAAAAGAAGGGAAGACAAGTGAGGGTACTTGAGGGATAACCTGAAAGGTACATTTTGGTGATAGGAGCAGACCAACGCCTCCACCAGCTCTACTGTCTGATCTTGGGGTATGAGAGAAGTGAAGCCCCCCGTATGAAAGAGCAGCAGCAGTGGTAGTGTCTAATTGCTGGATCCAGGTTTCAGTAAGAGCCAGGAGGTTAAGAGAATTAGAAAGGAAAAAGTCATGAATGAAGGAGAGTTTGTTACACACTGAGCGAGAATTCCAAAGTGCACAATTAAGAGAGACAGATGGCATGCAGGGAATATTAATAAGATTAGAGGGGTTTCTAAGTGTAGCAGTCGGGGGGTTTGACTCTCTATAACATGGGGGACCAGGGTTGGGAGCAATGTCTCCTGCGACTAGGAGAAGGAGGATAGAAAGAGTGAGCAGATGGTTAAGTGATTTGTGAGAGCGTCTCTGATGTTGAATGGTGGGACTGACTGGATCTGTGCAATTTAACAATGTGAAAAGAGCATGAGTGCTATACATAGGAGAGGAAAGAAGCGATGGGCCAATGTGGATGGAGTGTGGAGAGTTAATGCCAGGGCGGTGGATTTGTGTGAATGCAGCGGCCAGGATTAAAATTACACAAATGCATATGGTATATATTTGTTGTACTCCAAATGTACAGGGAGTAGATGTATATAAATGTCTTACCTGTCTCCTGCCCTGTCTAACTGCCATGTTATAACTGCCAGTACTTTGATAAACTGTACTTGGATAAAGTGTGCATAAATGCCCCCTGCATAAATGCTATCCCCAAGCTATGTCTGAATATATAGGAGGATAAGACTTAGAACTTTTTTTATTTTTTTTTGGCCTCTCTTCTTGTTAATCAATCACACTAAATTGAGACACCAGGACCCAATAAAATGTTGTGGTCAAATAAACACATGTCCAGCACTACATGGATCATAAAGCACTTTGAAAAGTTTCTTGACCTCACAACATAAGGGGACAAGCAGAGTAAGTTGAAAAAAAACTATATACCAGATATAAGCTTGCAGAGTTGAAAACACAGAGATAGCATTCAGGATTAACTGCTTGCTGACATTGAATGGAGACACAGGAGTGGATTCAGAGCAGAGACTGGAAAAGCTGGTTACCAGATATAAGCTTGCAGAGTTGAAAACACAGAGATAGCATTCAGGATTAACTGCTTGCTGACATTGAATGGAGACACAGGAGTGGATTCAGAGCAGAGACTGGAAAAGCTGGTTACCAGATATAAGCTTGCAGAGTTGAAAACACAGAGATAGCATTCAGGATTAACTGCTTGCTGACATTGAATGGAGACACAGGAGTGGATTCAGAGCAGAGACTGGAAAAGCTTTAAACCATATATGGTTTTCTGTAGTTTGCAAACTTTGTTTGGGTTTTTTTCATCTTTGAATCCTGGAGGTTGTTCCATGTAAATGTCTTCTGTTACATCTCCATTCAAAAATGATGTCTTTACATCCAGATGTATCAGTTCCATCTGTTTTATTGTTTGACAACTGGAGCAAATGTCTCATCATAATCTTCTCCATATTTTTGAGAATATCCTTTAGCTATGAGTCTTGCTCGGTATCTTTCAGGTGTGCCATCTGTTTGGTATGTTACTTTAAAAATCCATTTACATCCTATGGCTTTTCTTCCTTCTGGTAAATCTGTCAGTGTCCATGTATTTGAGTCATGCATGGACTTCATTTCTGTTTCTGTTGCTTCTATCCATTTATTAGCTTCTTCTTTAGGTAGTTTAGATATGTCTTCCCAAGAGGTAGGTTCCTAAATTTTACTTGTGCTTGTCTTGTATGAGAGACATTTTGGTGGTTTTCCTTTGTTCTCTCTCATTGAACGTCTTGGTTCTGTGTCTGTTTGTAGTTGTATTTCTTCATTTTCAGTATTCTGTTCTTCATCAATTTCAAGTACTTTCGCATCAGATACCTCTTCAGCTATAACACTGCTGTTTTTCTCATTTTTTTGTGTCAATTGAAATCATAGTGTCTTCATTTAGATCCTCAATGAATGTCACACTGTTACTCACTGTGACTGTCTGTTTTGGGATCTAGGATTCTGTATCCCTTGCAATTTTCACTATATCCAACAAATATTCCCTCCATGGATCTGTTTTGAAGTTTGGAACATTTTTCTGTTGGAATGAATATAAAAACTTTACATCCAAAAACTTTTAAATGATTGACACTTGGTTTCATACCTTGCCACAGTTCATATGGAGCTTTCTTCAGTTTTCTGGAAAAAAAGCCTGTTCTGTAGATATGTAGCTGTCATTGCTGCCTCACCCCAATATTTCTCTGGTAGTTTGGAATCTGTCTCATACATCTTATCATTTCTGTCAGAGTTCTGTTTTTCCTTTCTGCTGCTCCATTTTGTTCAGGTGTGTATTGATCAGTTTTCTGGTGTTCTATATCATTCTGTCTTAAGTAGTTTTCTATTTTGTGACCTGTAAATTCACCTCCATTATCACTTCTGGTGACAATTGGCTTCCTTTGGAATTTGTTACTCGACCTTGTTACGTAGTCTACAAGTTTATCAAAAACTTCACTTTTATTCTTAATTAAGTATGTGACTGTGTATCTTGAGTAGTCATCCATGAAAGTCAGTAAATCAAAAATTCCATCTCACCAGAGAAGGCATCTTGAACATGAGAGCACGGAGCCGCCGTGTCAGGGCGCTTGAACTGCAGAAATGAAGGGATTGTCCAGCTCCACGATGTAGTGAAAATAAACTATTCTTTTATTCACTTCGATTCATATGGTACAAACGAGGTAAAATGCCAGCATAGTACAATGGTTGCTTGCGTTATCAACGTGTTTCTGGTGACTGCGCACCCTTAGTCATGATGTCAAGCAAATGTCTGTCTGCAACATTTGCTTGACATCATGACTAAGGGTGCACAGTCACCAGAAATGCGATGATAACGCAAGCAACCATTGTACTATGCTGGCATTTTACCTCGTTTTTACCATATGAATCGAAGTGAATAAAATAATAGTTTATTTTCACTACATTGTGGAGCTGGACAATCCCTTCATTTCTGCAATCCATGAAAGTCACCATGTATCTATTTCCTTCTGATGTAGTCACTTGCATGGGTCCACATACGTCAGTATGCACCAAATCAAGTGGTATTTTGCTTTTCATCTCACATTCTTTTGGAATAGATATTCTTGTGGCTTTAGATTTTATACAACATTCACATCTTATGGTAATTGAGCAATCTGATATCTTTAGATCTTTTGTCAATTCTTTTCTTTGTAGTTCCCTTATTTGTCAGGGTGTCTGTGTCCTAGACATCTATGCCACACGTGAATACAGTTCTTGTGATCATGTATACATACCTTCATCTGTTCCCTTGGTGTGTCAAGATGATATAATTGTTCATCTGCCTTGACATGAGTTATCACCTTGTTTCCTCCTAGAATTGCACACTCATTGTCTTTGAATTTTACAGTGAGTCCATTGGCTGTTAAACGCTTCACAGATAACAATCCGCCTTCCAATTTTGGAACATACAACACATTCTGTACAAGTATCGTTGAATCTTGTCCGAACTTGTTTGAACAGTTTAGCATACCTTGGCCTATACCTTCTGTGGTTATTTTGCTTCCATCTGCAAGATAAATGGCTTCTTTCTTATCTAAATCAAGATCAGTCAAGAAATTCTTGTCACTTGTCATATGACTCGTTGCTCCTGAATCAATTAACCAACCAATTGATTATTTATTGTCTATTACTTTAAATGTGCCATTTGTATATCCTGTGTGTGGTGATTCTCTGTAATTATCTCCAGTGTGCGGCCATCCAGTTCCTGAGTCATAAATTTCTTTGTCCCTCTGTATCTGGATATTTTTCTTTTCAGCCTCAGTTCACTGGGTTTTATCTCCTTCTGTTAACAGAGATTATCTGCTTCTCCAGTGTCTCTGTCCTGGGTGTCTGGGACTATCTCCTGTTCTGGGTGCCCAGGGATTCGGTGTTCTGGGGCTATCTCCTGGGTGTCTCTGTTCTGGGATTCTTTGTCCTGGGTGTCTGGGATTATCTCCTGTTCTGGGTGACTGGGCCCATAACCTGTAGCAGAGTGTGTCTTTTGAGAATCCACGGGTACACAGGAGAACTTCACTGAGCAAGTTATCTTGAGTAAACAGCATTTACTTCTTACAGGTAAACATGAGATAAAAGAATTCAGAAGCACACAGCAGTGCTGCTGGCATAATACAGTCAAAAGCGAAAGTAAAACCAACAATAACAAGAGAGCTTCCCTCCCCACATTACAGCAAACATTTAACTTCACACTATCGCCATCTGCTGTCAGGCTAGTGTAAAGTCCTCCTTCACATAAACAATAAGTCCATTTCTGTTGCATATGCCAGCACCTCTATACCTATGATCAGGGTACGCCACTGTAACTGTACACGCAGTTACCTGGTTAGGAGCCCACTCAGAAGTTCCCCGCCTGAGCTGGACCCCTATCTAAGCCTCTGGCCCCCATATATTGTTCTTGTCCAGAGGACCTAGTCTATCTGTGTACATCACTACTATGAGCAAATCTTCATTTAGATTTTGTAGTCATTTCATACGTTGGTACAAGAAACAAAGAAAAAGATATCATTTTCAAGGTCAAATTCTTATGTCTGACTAAACATTCACTACTACTAATAGTAATGGAAGGTACCAAGGTGCTCTATGAAGTTTGCCTAAAATCAGAAGCTAAAAGAAAGCTTTGAGCAAACACCTTTTTCCCATCCAGGCTATTAAATATATGCACGTTTCACTTAATAGTTATATATTTTTTAAAAACTGGAATTTACTGAAAGTCATGCCGAGTTTCAATATGAGAGATTGTACCAAATAATTTAGCATCAGGGAGAAGATTACATATGGAAATGACTTGAGCAGAATTTTCCTTAACTGAAGCAAAATGACCTGAGCATAAATTTGGCTTGATATCAATTTGTCTGGGTCATTTTCATACACCTATAAATCAAAGTGTCCTTTTTAATGTTGCTGCAGAATATAGTACATCTGTTTCTAGCACCTGTTCTTTGAAAACAGTTCAGAAATCTACTTTGAGGACAAAAGAGAACTGGAATCGGGTCTGAAAATCATTTATCTTAGTTAGATTTTCTATGCTAAGAAAATATTAAATTATCATAAAATTAACATTTTTACTTTTCTGGACACAGATCAGCTGTAAAAAAAAAATCTGACTTTGTAGTTGTGTGGAGCAAAACTAGATTTATGTTTTACTGTAGGATATTCAGTATTCATTTCAGTATTAGTCCATGTATATGCAAGGGTGCAGTAACCGTATGCAGGTGCTATGTAGTCTGACTGCAGTTTGATGTAGAGACAGAAACCCTCATTCCAGCGATGTATCAGTTACTTTACTGGGTGCAGCAGTCATGATAAAATCACAGTTTTCTCTTCTGCAGATCTAGCAGAGCTTGAAATGCTTAGCCCTGTGTAACCATGCACACCACATTGATTGTCATCTTTTTGTGTACATTGTATATTGACAGAAAGATGCTTATCAGTGGTGTTGATGTGGTTGGACTAGCAGGCACGAGACACCTAGTCCTGTAGTGATAATCTCTTGATGATTAAACACTGATTGCATTGAAACAGCAAAACACAGTCCAGTAAGTGACACATTGCTGGAGTCAGGGACTCTGCTCTTGCTTCATGCTGCTCTCATATTACAAGCTATCCCACACCTTGTTCCTTACATTGGCACTTTGCATTGCAGCCCACGCTCATTCATATCCTGGGTTATTTGTGCTTATTTACTCTAAAGAGCTCTTCTCTTTATTTGCCCATGCATCCCATGTGCTACTTTGGTGCTCCGAGCAGCAAATCAATTTAAATCTTGCTTATCGCTTACCTTGGTCATTCTGTGGGGCCCATATGGTACTGTGAGTATATTTTTTTCAAAACTTATTGCTCCTCTTTTGCACATTCAGGACGCATTGAATAAGAAGTGCTAATCTAGTCAGTATTATACTTTTGGGCCTTTGTAGGACTTGGTGTGGTTCACCCAGACCTTTATATTGAGGCTGGGTTCATGATAGGTCTGTTTTTTCCATGTACTGTATGTACTTTTTTTAATTGTTTTTAAACTCTCTTATGTGCTTTGTTCTCATGTACTCTGTGTTAGTCTGATATATGTCAAATAAACTTTCTATATTTTTTCATATGCAATTGAGGTGTCTCCCATATGTATGGGCATGATCTTTTTCTTCTTTTGCTCAACATGTTTCAGCTTGCCCATGGTGAGCACTCTTGTTGACATTCATTAGTGGTGCCCTCCATTTTCTCAAGGTTTTGTGCTCATAGCAAAACCTACTGATATATTCTGTTAGGTAATACCAGGCTCTATAAGGTCTTTGGGCTGTAAGAACAGCAGTTATCTAGCTCAAGGTAAGCACTGTATGATGGTGGTGTGTGCAAACTTTTTGTTTTCTTGGCAGCAAATCATCTTTTGCATCTCTTGCCTGGCACCATTTCCCACATTGCTGAAGCATCATAGAGTGGGCTAATGTCTTTTTGTGTTGCTATATGGGTTTCCTCATAATGTCTTACAGCTATGACATCTATTGCCATATCATACATTGTATTTTGATGGTCAGTACCTGAGCAATCACAGATCAGTGCTGTCCAACAGAGCCCAGCTTGTATGTTAGGGTCGTTTCCATCTCCGGAGTCACGGGGTAAGTCTTTCTTTTCTGTAGTATAAATGCTCTTAAGGTCAGTAGGATCCGCTCTTTCTCTCTATTTCCACTCTTATGCTCAGTGAGCTCCTCTATATCTCCTCTAGAGTGTGAGCTCTTATGGTCAGTGGGCTCTTCTATCTCTCCTCTAGAGTGTGAGCTCTTATGGTCAGTGGGCTCTTCTATCTCTCCTCTTGAATGTGAGCTCTTATGCTCCAGGAAAGATGTATATCTTTGTACCATGTTAGCCAGTAGATAGAAAAATAACTGTTTCTGTATCTTCCTGTTATCATCACTTTTCTTCAGATTTTGTATTAGTCAATGCCTGATGAAGAGACCTGACTAGTCTCGAAAGCTTGCAATGTGTTACCATCTTTTCAGTTAGCCATTAAAAGGTATCAACCACTGAGGACTCTCAATTCTGAATATTTTTCAGCTCTTATGCTCAGCAGGATCCTCTCTACTCTAGAGTGTGAGCTCTTATGGTCAGCAGGGTCCTTCTATCTCTCCTCTAGAGTGTGAGCTCTTATGGTCAGTGGGCTCTTCTATCTCTCCTCTTGAATGTGAGCTCTTATGCTCCAGGAAAGATGTATATCTTTGTACCATGTTAGCCAGTAGATAGAAAAATAACTGTTTCTGTATCTTCCTGTTATCATCACTTTTCTTCAGATTTTGTATTAGTCAATGCCTGATGAAGAGACCTGAGTAGTCTCGAAAGCTTGCAATTTGTTACCATCTTTTCAATTAGCCATTAAAAGGTATCAACCACTGAGGACTCTCAATTCTGAATATTTTTCAGCTCTTATGCTCAGCAGGATCCTCTCTACTCTAGAGTGTGAGCTCTTATGGTCAGCAGGGTCCTTCTATCTCTCCTCTAGAGTGTGAGCTCTTATGGTCAGTTGCTCCTCTATCTCTCCTCTAGAGTGTGAGCTCTTATGGTCAGCAGGGTCCTTCTATCTCTCCTCTAGAGTGTGAGCTCTTATGGTCAGTTGCTCCTCTATCTCTCCTCTAGAGAGTAAGCTCTTATGCTCAGCGGGCTCCTCTCTCCTCTAGAGTGTGAGCTTGTAAGGTCAATGAGGCCTTGTATCGCTTACTTTCTCTTTGTCACTTCTAAAGTGTAAGATTTTATTGTCAGCTGAGTATTTAAGTTGTCCATATGTTTGCGTGGGTTTCCCTCACATTCCAAAGACATACTGATAAGAAATTTACATTGCGAGGGACAATGCAAAGCACTGTAGAATATGATGGTGCTTTATAAGTATGCATAATAAATAAAATAAACCCTAAGCAATGCAGTTCCTAAGCTCTTACTGTATCTTCCTGTTATCATCACTTTTCCTTTTTTCCTTTTTACATATGTCCTTTGTACAGTGAATATCAGAATGTGTCTCTAAGGTCCAGAATCCCAATGATCTTGATAGGTCGCATGATCGATCTGGAACATTAGAGCCGGTAGCACCATTTACCATATTTTGTTTATAATACTGATGTCTTACAGCAGAGGTAACTATTACGTCTGTTCTCTGAATAGAGGCTACCCTATGTCACGTTTGCTTGACTGTGCAGTCAGTTTAGATTTACTCTGTACATTCACAAAAGGGGGGATACAAGCCCAGGATCACTCCCCATACATGTTCACTGCATCTTTGAGGGGACTATTATCTGTAAGCTATGAGTCTGGATGCTCCGAGACACAAAGTTAAAGTACTAAGGCTAGTTTCACACTTGCTTTTTTCTGCAGCGCGTTTTTCCCGCAAAAAAACGCATTAAAAAAACGCATACAAATGCATACAAACGCTGCGTTTTTTTCAAGCATTTTTATGCGCATGCAGGAAAAAAACGCAGCGTTTTTGCGTGTTTGTATGCGTTTTTTGTGCGTTTGCGTTTTTTTACAGATTTTGGAAAAACCCCACAAAAATGAAAAAACAACCATTCAACAACACACAAGACCAATGGGACTTCATTGTGGGTGTGGTATGTTAATATATAGACCCTGTCTACAGTATTCTTCACATTTGCTTGATTCTTCTCGTGACCATGGATCTGCGCTGGAAGAGTTTTCACTTCAACTTGGATTTGGACATCGCGATGGCTCAGGCGTATGCAGTTGCTTGCCATGAACAAAGGAAGAGAGAGAGGCAGCGAAGACGGCGGCGTATGTGGATACATCCGATTGTTGAACTCCGGGAGAGCCGTGGGGCATACCACACCCTCTACAGCGAGCTACAGGCAAACCCGGAGAAATTTACAGATTATATCAGGATGTCCCACGAAAGTTTCATGGATTTGCTTGCTCGTGTCCAACAATCCATCCGGAGACAGGACACACAGCTCCGTCGTGCGATTCCTCCTGAGGAACGGCTACTGGTGACATTACGGTATGTTTTAAAAACCAAGGGGTGCGGTCTGATGGTTTTTTTTTAAATTTAGTATTCAAAACCGTGGGTAATTAGTTTTCGTGAATGTACTAATATTTTATTTTATAGTTTTTTAAAATAATATACATAAATATTAATTTTACTTCTTTGTCTGTTCACAGATTCCTGGCGACTGGAGAAACCCTATCTTCACTACACTTCCAGTACCGTATTGGAATCTCTACCTTGTCTGGAATTGTTGCTGACACCTGCCGGGCTCTCTGGAATGTTCTTTGCCCAGAATTTATGCCCCTGCCCACCGCTGAAAAGTGGATGGAAATTGCTGACAAATTCTGGACAGTATGCAATTTTCCCAACTGTTTGGGAGCTGTTGATGGTAAACACATACGGATCATCAAACCCCAAAGAACGGGATCTGAGTACTATAATTACAAAAAGTACTTTTCAATAGTACTCATTGCGATTGCGGCTGCCGGATGTATGTTTGTAGCAGTGGACATTGGAGCATTTGGCCGTGGTAATGACTCACAGGCTTTTAAAAACTCAGACATGGGCCGGAGGTTGTATGGCAACCAATTTAATTTCCCTATGCCACGGTCTCTTCCTCACACCGAAGCTCCGCCACTGCCCTTTGTAATGGTTGGCGATGAGGCTTTTCAAATGTGCGGAAACTTACTGAAACCCTACTCCAGCCGGGACTTGGACCACACCAAAAAAATATTTAATTACAGGCTGACCAGGGCCAGAAGAACTGTTGAGTGTGCTTTTGGGATTCTTGTTTCCAGATGGCGAATTCTGGGCACGGCCATTAATCTTAAACTTGAAACAGTCGATGAGGTGGTGAAGGCCTGTGTGGTTCTACATAACTTTGTGATGGCTAAAGAGCACCCGACCTTTGAACTGGACGATGATGCTCCTAACCCATTGCCTGAATTCACTCAGCACACTCTCAGGTCATCCATTGAAGTTGGCCAAATGAGGGACCAATTTGCGGCCTACTTTATTTCTGATGTAGGACGGGTGCACTGGCAAGATGAAATGGTGTAATGTTTTTGTTTGTTTATGGTAATAAAAAACCTTATTTGATACCATTACTGAGTGCACTATATTTTTGAAACTCCAATTTAATAAAAAACTTCCCATGTATAACTGAATTTTTTGATGTTCACACACCTGGGCAGGTAAATACACATATGAGTTAAAATGCAGCATTGCTAGTCTGCGTGAAATATATTGGAACGAGCAAAGCTGCAGGCCATGAATCAGGAAACCATTTTTTTTCAAGAGAAAATTGTGCAACTAGTTGAAAACAAAGTATGTGATTTTCTCAAAACACAACCCTCAAAACCCAACCCCAATGAAAGTCCATGGGGAATACAAGTCAGCATTGAGTGGATGAATGTAATCTGCTCCATTTCAACTTACAAGTTATTACACTAGGCCTTTGAATGACTATACTAGGCCGTGGTATTTCAAATATGAGTATAGTAGGCCTTGGGCCTACTAGTATAGTCATATGTGAAATACCACGGCCTAGTATAGTCATACCAAGGCCTACTGTAATAACTCGATTTTTAACAACTAGCATCTTTTTTCACAAAAAAAAAATGGTGAAACTAGAAAGAAACTTATTTTTAAGACAAGTTTCAACAGTTTGTTTTTCATGAAACCAGATTCTAGTTGGTAAAACTAGAGTTATTACACTAGGCCTTGGAATGACTATACTAGGCCGTGGTATTTCAAATATGAGTATAGTAGGCCTTGGGCCTACTAGTATAGTCATATGTGAAATACCACGGCCTAGTATAGTCATACCAAGGCCTACTGTAATAACTCGATTTTTAACAACTAGCATCTTGTTTCACAAAAAACAAACTGGTGAAACTAGAAAGAAACTTATTTTTAAGACAAGTTTCAACAGTTTGTTTTTCATGAAACCAGATCCAAGTTGGTAAAACTCGAGTTATTACACTAGGCCTTGGTATGACTATACTAGTCCGTGTTATTTCACATATGACTATACTAGGCCTTGGGTTGGTTTTTAACATGTATTTACCCATCAGTGTGTGTGAGCGGCGCAAACAACATTAATGAAACTTAGTAATGGTGAACCACAAATGTAAATTTATTTTTTATCACAAAAATAAACCAAAAAATTATTTTTTCCGGCGTTTGGGGGCAGATGGTTTCAATTTGGGGGTGTGCAGGGAATATGCAACACTTGCTGTTGAAGACGGTGTTTGAGGGGAAGGGGCAACAAAACTTGTGGGGGAAGGTAGTCCAGTTAAGGGAATCAAACTAGGAACACTTGGAGGAGAGGAAATCTGTTCAGGTACATTAGTTGTAATGGCATGTCGCCGTAGGCTTGTGTGCCTGGACCGACTTTGGCCCAATGCCCGCCTTGATGGATTTCGCCTTGAAGTAGGGGCAAATATTGAGTGTAGGTCCCCCGTCTGCAGGTGTGGCTGCTGCTGCTGCTGAGGTGGCGGCTGCTGCTGCTGAGGTGGCGGCTGCTGCTGAGGTGGCGGCTGCTGCTGAGGTGGCTGCTGCTGCTGAGGTGGTTGCAGCTGCTGCTGAGGTGGTTGCAGCTGCTGCTGAGGTGGCTGCTGCTGCTGAGGTGGCTGCTGCTGCTGCTGAGGTGGCTGCTGATGAGGTGGCTGGAGCTGCTGCTGAGGTGGCTGCTGCTGCTGCTCTTCGTTGTCAGTGCTCGTCCTTGCAGGAGGACTGGTGGCGGCAGTGATGGTCCAGGTTTGCAGAGTGGTGGTGGCAGGGCTACTACACGTTGTTGTAGCGGCAGGGCTGTTCCATGTTTGCCTAGTGGTGGCTGAGCTCCACGCATGCATGGGAGTGGCGGTGGTGCTCCAGACAGGAGCAGCGCTTGCCATGGTGGTGTCGGTGAAGTGACCAGCTGCACTCAGACTTGTGGTGGTGTAACGGTGGGTGTCCTGGCTTTGAATAGAGGTGTCCGTGCAGTGGTATGCAGCACAAGTCGGTAGTGAGGTGAAGCGAGTCAATGGTGGCACAGGTGGAAAGGACACCACTGACTGCTGACCGTACCGATTATGCTGCATAGCCTGCAAGAAAGCATTGTTGCAGGCCTGCAGCACATTCAGCTGTTGATCAGGACTAAGGTGTTCCGCCATGCCCTTTTCAATCTTACTAAAAAAATGGTGTGCTGGTCTGTTGAGGTCGGCCTCCAGACGGTCAAGGCGCTGTTCTACAGAATTGAAGCGGTGTTCAAAGTGGTTAAAACGACGTTCCATGAGTGCAAAACCGCTTTCAACTCTGTCGGACAGTGACTTGAGGCTGGAATTAAATGTCTCGCTCAAATGCATAAACTCGGGCAAGACATTCCTGTCCAAGGCCCTCTGCCGCTGGCGGGTAGTGCACGCATAACCAGTGGCAGAGACCTGGGACAGGGGAACACCTGATGGCCCAGCTTCCTGGTCACCAGCTGTGTGTGTGGTTGACCTGCAAGGTGCTTCCTGGCTGTCGGATGGCTGGGACGGGTCAGAGGACGTCCAAGGAAGGACCGCTCCAGGGCCAGGTTGCAGGGTGCTGCTCCAGGTGCTGTTGAAGAAAGGAAAATCATTACTACCATGCCTTTACAAGAAGCATCAGCTGTGGATTAGAAAAACACAGATTAATAAAAATAAAAACCCAAAATTTATAATACTTACGATCTCGTGGCAAGGACCGGTCTTAGGAACTGCAACGCGTTATAGTGACGGTATCTAGTTCTGGTCCTTGACGCAGATCCACTGCGAACCTGGCCCTCAGCACGAACATCACTGTTGAAGCGGTCCTTGATCGAACGCCAACGTGTTCGGACTTTGTCCACTGTTGATAAAAAAAAAACAGTGCCGTCAAGGACAACAGTCACTGCGGCACAATGTAGCAATACAATACTCAAAGCAGTCACTGTAGACCCCGATGACACTGTTGGGTTTCCTGCTAGAATACACCTAGCACGAAACCCAATAGTGCCGTCAAGGACAACAGTCACTGCGGCACAATGTAGCAATACAATACTCAAAGCAGTCACTGTAGACCCCGATGACACTGTTGGGTTTCCTGCTAGAATACGCCTAGCACGAAACCCAACAGTGCCGTCAAGGACAACAGTCACTGCGGCACAATGTAGCAATACAATACTCAAAGCAGTCACTGTAGACCCCGATGACACTGTTGGGTTTCCTGCTAGAATACGCCTAGCACGAAACCCAACAGTGCCGTCAAGGACAACAGTCACTGCGGCACAATGTAGCAATACAATACTCAAAGCAGTCACTGTAGACCCCGATGACACTGTTGGGTTTCCTGCTAGAATACGCCTAGCACGAAACCCAACAGTGCCGTCAAGGACAACAGTCACTGCGGCACAATGTAGCAATACAATACTCAAAGCAGTCACTGTAGACCCCGATGACACTGTTGGGTTTCCTGCTAGAATACGCCTAGCACGAAACCCAACAGTGCCGTCAAGGACAACAGTCACTGCGGCACAATGTAGCAATACAATACTCAAAGCAGTCACTGTAGACCCCGATGACACTGTTGGGTTTCCTGCTAGAATACGCCTAGCACGAAACCCAACAGTGCCGTCAAGGACAACAGTCACTGCGGCACAATGTAGCAATACAATACTCAAAGCAGTCACTGTAGACCCCGATGACACTGTTGGGTTTCCTGCTAGAATACGCCTAGCACAAAACCCAACAGTGCCGTCAAGGACAACAGTCACTGAGGCACAATACAGAGCAGGGAAATACTCACTAAACGCCTTTTTGGAGGATGCTGTGGCGCTGTCCCAGCCATCCATCAACGCTGCGGCCACCTCATTCCATAGCCGCCGGGTCACCACAATGTCCTTGTGCAGCCGGTCACGGCTGTCCCACAACGGCGAACACTCCTGGACCAGGCTGATGAGCTGCTCATTATCCAGGTAGACGTCTTCATCCCGTTGTGGAACCTAGACAAAACACATTCATTAGAATAATCAAATTTAAATTGAATAAAAAGTTACAAAAAAAGAAACATAAAAAAGAGTAAAAATAGAAGATAAAAAATAAAGAACATTACAAATCATTTGATACTTACATTCCGTATCACCACCGGGACTTGGCTTCGCTGCTCCTGCTCTTCGCCCTCACTAGTCCCGTCCGCAGAAGATGATGATGACGATGTCTTAAAAAAGTTGAAAAAAACGTAAGAGATTTGGAGAAGCAGCAGATATACTTACCAGATGCACGAAAATAATCACCTCACGGTCTGCTTGCGCCAATTCCTGCCGCGATGGGGAATACTCTGATTCTGAAGACATACTGCATGTAAAAATAATAAAAATCATTAGTACATACATAATTTAAAAGGACAGGCATATAATGTAATATACTCACATTCTTCGCTGATATAATGGGTTCTTGGTTGACTGTCTGCTCTTCATTCTGTCAGTGTAGTAGTGGCAGAGTTTTGGCAGGCACCTCCTTTATATAGACTTTTTTTTTTTGACTTTAGAAGATTATAACTAGGACAACAAGTGGACACCACCAAAAAAACGCAGCGCTAAAAAAACGCATACCTGCGCATGCCAGTGCGCACGTATGCGCATCCATAGGCTATAATGGCCATTTTTAGCGCAAAACGTGCGCATACGTGCGCATGCGATTTTTTCAAGGGCCAAAAAATGCAACATGCTGCGTCTGGAAAATACCAACGCACACCCCAAAAAAACGCAGGGCATGAAAATCGCATACATGCGCTTACCAGCGCGCAGGTATGCGCACCCATGTTAAATATAGGGGAAAAAACGCATGCGCACATATGCGTTTTTTTCCAGCGCTAAAAAACGCAAATGTGAAACCAGCCTAGTGTCAGTAAAAGTTCAGATCCACTTCATGCCCCACAACCAGTTCCAAAAGGGTTGTAAAGAAGTAAAAACTCTGCATTAATATTAATATGGTTCAGTTATTTTTCTAATTTTCCCCATTTGACTGTCTCTGTGATTTATCCAAATCATTAAATATTAGTGGGTCATACCTACTCATCAGGTTCTGTTGTACCGAGTTTCTTGTTTCTACTTTAATTTTGCTTAAACTGCATCTGGATAAGTACATTATGAATATGCCAGATTAATGAGTCCTAATAGAATCATATAACTGAATAATCCAAAATATATGCTGAAAACCATGGCTAAGAAATGAGAGTAATTAAAGCAGGCAATGAGCATGCAGTTATATATTGTATATTGCTGAGTGAACAAGTTACTTTACTATAAGAAAATGTTGCTGACAGCAATTTATACTTTGTTAGACATTATTTCTTCAGAATTTAATTTATCCAAAAGTTATTAAAATAGGAAACCATGCAAATGTTCAAATATATAATGTCATCAAAATGTTATCAAATTAATATTACAGCAATCATTTAGGCTGTGTTCACACGTAGCGTTTTTTTTCGCGGATTTGCCAATAAATCCGCTATAAAAACGCTTAGAATAAGCTTCCTATTCATTTCTATGCATTTTGCACTTTTTGTGCATATAGATGCGTTTTTTACCGCGAAAAAACTGCTTCGCAGTAAAAAAACCGCAGCATGCTCATTAATTTTGAGGATTTTTTCGCATTTCTGGCTATTTCTATGTGTCTGGAACCGCGCGGAAAAAAACTGCATAAAAACAGCGCATTTTTTTGCGCAAAAAGCGCGCAGAAAAAAACGTGCGGTTTCTGGGAAGGAATCCGATTTTTATGCAGATATTTTCTGTAAACGTGTGCACATAGCCTCATAGTTGTAGTAGCAATTCAAGAATATGAAAATAAATGCAGGTGGAATCCTAAGTGATGAAAAAGCAAGTATGACTTTATAAGGGTATTCGCCCTCTCTGCACACAGACAATGGAGGTCTCCACACCTCCAGTCACAGACCATGTGCCAAACTGCCGCCATGATGTAGGCTGTAACCATACCCACAGGTGAGGTTTGTAGGTAGCCAGACCCACCCATCTCTCATAGCTACCTGCAACCCAGACCCAGGTGCACTAAATATCTTAGTGTTCATGTGCACTAAAGCAAAATACTCTGGGTTGCATCGCAGGCAGCAGCCATCTCTGCGACACATATCTCCAATCGATTATACAGCTGTTAGCCTCCATACAAGTGTCATGTAAAAGTTTGGGCACCCCAAGGCAAAATTACTGTTGTGAACAGCTAAGCAAGTTGAACATGAAATGATCTCTAAATGGGCTATATATGAGACATTTCCTTTGTATTTTAGGTTTTATATATATATATATATATATTAATATCCCCCATCCTGGTATGCATGGCATCTTTATCCCAATCCTAGTATGCATGGCACCCTCATCCCCATCCTGGTATGCAGGGCCCTCATCTCTGTCCTGGTGTAGAAACATGTGCCGACCGGGGGGTGGTCCCTACAGCACACTCCATACTCCCGATGCAGTCCGCCGCGCCTTTCCCGTTGTGCAACAGACTGGAGACTGAAGCCAGGAGTACTTCAAACAAACTCGTTTATTCTTCAGAATACAGCAACCTTTCGGACAGCTTCCATACGCCTGCCTGGGTACCTGTAACACATTTCTTCCACCCGCTGCCACACCTACCAGTGCCCAGCTCTCCAGGAGTTCGGTACCCCAGGCTGTCCGGTCCCTTCAGCTGTCTTCCAGGGGCCCCCCTCTCTGTGCTCTCTTTCTCTCTCCTCTTCTCTTGTCTCTAGCCTCTGTCTCACCATGACTTGGCTTCTCCTAGCATTAACTGTTGTTAAAACATTTTCTCTCTCTGTACTGTGTCTCCCCCTAGTGGCCAAACTCTGTACTCCACTGTCTCTAGCTAATCCCTTCTTCATCCTACATGTATACATATATATGCTACAGTAAAACATGTCACATAGCACATATGCATTTGTCCCTTTACACCCAGACAGGTCCACATATTAGTACACCCTCCAACATACCCCCTTCCTTTGACCATTGTCGTCCCCAACAATCCTGTAACTTTCAGTTTTGTACTTTCCCACTTTGCTTTTGTCTGTGTGGCCGGTTGCCAAGCAGAGCCGGAGCACTTTAGCTCTACATGGGGTGCAGGGCAGAGCCTGGAGCAATTAAACTCCGAGTAGCTGACGGCTACTCGCAGGCACTTTGCGCCTATATGACAATCTCCATTTTATTGGGGTAGGACCACCCAGACTCCTCAACGGGTACTCTCCCCCACTTATCTTACACTTCTGGAATTATCTTTAATTTTTGGAGCGGAATGACCGAGGCTGCCCTGGAGCCTACCAGGTCACTTCTTTCCCCCCTCCTTCTGTGGGTCTCTTTCCACCAAGAATCTAATCCTTCAACCGTTGTCTGCACCAAACAATAAACCATCATATCAGAATGTCATGTACCTTCCTTTACATATTATCATGGCAGGCATTTCACTTCTTCATCATTTTACTATGTATCTACTGTGAGGTAGCGCTGTCATTCAAGTAGGGGATACTCGCTCAGCAGCCACAAAATCAGATCCGGCAGAGATTTTCCATAAACTCATAACAGTCCATGCGGTTTATTCAGCATCATAAACCACAGCAGCAACATAAAGTTCATATAACAGCATAGCGTCCATGACAGAGTTCAGCTCTGTAATCCCTGTGGTCACACAGGTTAAACATACACAGGCTTCCTAGCCTCAGTTATCTCACCACGTCAGAGTCACTCATGGTTCCTTTAGCTTACTGCAGACGTCCATTCCCTCCAGGGAACTCCCAGGCATGTGCAGCCATTAACACAGCATTCACTTGCTGTCAGAAGGCAACCCCATCTCACTCAGACGGGACCTTCCACACTGGACCAACCAGGTCCCAGCATTCACCCCATGTGACTCACCCTGGCCACATTATATGGTTCATAGCCACACCCACCTGGTCACATGACTCTGACCCCATCACAGGTCCTTCAAGCATTTACACACTTTTTACAACAGTGTTCTTTAAACACACCCCCTGGGTGGGTTTGTAGGTAACCAGGCTCGCCCATCTCCCTAGTTACCTGGAGACTTCTCCCTGACATATTAAAGCAGCACCTCAGCAGTATTACTGCTGATCAACACACATTACTAAGTCTCCATCTCAAGGCCACCCACCTTGAGATACACAATCGTCCTTCAGGATTCTGCCACTCATCCTCTCTCTTGGGACATACACACAGTGCCCCCTAGTGGACACAGTGGTTACTACACCACATACCTCCCTCCTTTGTTCAAACTTGTGGGGTTGAGCACACAATATTACATCAGGCTCTCGAGACGGGGCACTCATTACACCTTGCCCCACAGGTCGAGAGAACCATCTCCATCTGTCATACGGCCTCATCTCTATGTTAGGCCTTCCCCGCCCCCAGCGGTCAGAGTACCGGCCCTGATCTTTGGCCCTCCAGTTACAGTCTGTCTGCGTCATCAGACACTGTTTGGTCACCACATTCCTCTCCCTGTTTGTTCCATTCCCCGACCATCTCCCCGGTTGGTACGGTCACCAGTCTTAATCAGGCCTACTGTCTGGCCTGAGTCTGACTCATTCAGGGTCTCACAGGAACTACGGTCTCTCAACGTCATCCTGCCTTCGGCCATCGGCCCTGTCACTTCTTGGTGGAACCCTTCAGGTCCTTACATCTTGGGTTGAAGGCGGCCGCCACCAGGTATTCCGTACTTCTTTATTAATTCACCGGCGGTCCAGCCTCAACTGCTCAATTTCGTACAGGTACCCGACTCGATACTCCACGAGCCACCGAAAGTCTCTCAGGCTCTCCACGGAGCCAACCACCATGATGGGAATCCTACCCTCTTCACTGGATACCTGGTCTTCATCATCAGGAGGGATCCTCACCCTCACCACACCGGAGATATTCACAAGGTCTTGCATTACCTTCTCGGATCTTCCAATGATTCTTCCAATCAGAGCTTTGGGAACGGGACCACATCTTTCCGCAAACCCAGCTGATCCATAGCCTCCTTCGCTAACTCTAGGCGTCGAGCAGCCTTCATGTTACTCCGCCTGACCAGCTGTTTGGCGTGGAGACATTGTAGATGCATCTCTTTCAGGACAGCTACTCGGTTTGATGTATCTTTTCTGGCTGATACTATCACCAACTGCCGAGTCTCAGGTGCCCAGTGCACCTTACACACCTTGACCGCCTCTTTAAAAGCCTCATGAACACCTTCCTCAGCACAGGCTTCTTGCATGTCTTCTGTTACATCAATCACAGACTGGAAGGTCGTGGTCTTGCTCTCTTCCTGGACCGAAGGCTCTAGCTTTACCACGGACACTTCCCTCACTACCGTTGACCCGACCGGGTGACTCTTCTTCAGTTCTTAACTCACCAACTTCACACAATTTGGTCACTTCATGACCCTTTGCCACGATGGCTACTGGCAGTTCTGTCATATTATCACTCGCGCTCACCCGCGGTAAGTCTTCGTTCAACTTCTCCCACAGAAGACTTTTTACTACTCCTCTGAGTTCCTCCATCTCTTCCTTGAGGTTCTCGTTCACACTTTGCCAGGTGACCTCTGAGCTCCAAGACTTCTTTCTCGAGCCCCTCCACCCTGTGCTCGGCCATTTGCCTCAGGACTCTTTCTCGTTTGAGATGTTCTTCCACTGTCTCCTTTATTAACTGTATTTCACAATCTTGTTCTCTTTTGGCCAGCACTTGGCACACTACTACCTCTTTAATTATATTGTCAAAGGGTACAACTGGGTCAGTCCCGTCCGCCGAGTGAACTGTCCCGATACCATTTAACCGTGTTTTTACCCCAGTCATCTCATCTCCCAGCCCACCATCCGTCATATCACGAGAGTTAGGTCCGTAAGTTGGGCAGATGTACTTCTTCTTCCGGTCATTTCTACCTCTGACCTGTCCACGTCAGGAGCCGTCACTGTCTCTGTGTCTGCTGGCCCCACAGTCGAAACGTCTCCATCGTCCCACCATACATCATCAAACAAAACAAAGTCCCGGCCCCTCTCCAAGGCATAGACTAAGTCCCGTGGTATCCCGCCCCCTTGGCACTCACCACCTTTGGTCCCCTCCAACATTACTCTGTCTACTGCATAGTTCACCGTGACCCCATGTTTACAGCGAACCCTGGCGTTTTTCTCGGTCAGAGATAAAGCAAGAGGAGTTCCTGTAAGAGTCACCTGACTCTCTGAGTCCAGTCAACCAGAGACTCCTTCCCGGTGCAGCGTCACGGTACACACCTGTGGCCCGTCATTATTTGGAAAATACATGCCGCACTCCTCAAAACTCATGCAGACACACTGCGATTCCCCAGATATACCCACTGAGGCAACCAGTGCTGCCATTTCCTGAACCACCCCAATTTGGGTCACCGCCCCTTCTGGGACTCCACCCCCTTTTGGGCTACCACCCCGATTTGGGCCACCGCCCCCCTCTGGGACTCCACTTCTTTTTGGGTTACCACCCCAATTTGGGTCACCGCCCCTTCTGGGACTCCACCCCCTTTTGGGCTACCACCCCGATTTGGGCCACCGCCCCCTTTCGGGATTTCCCCATGTCGTTATACCGGTCTCCTTAGACCACAGTTCACACAACACAGCTTGTCTCTTTTACGATACCACACAAGTCTTTGTTGGCACCACCACAGCTCCTGCTGTCACCGATCACTGACACCACTGGCTGCTGTTCACACACAGCGGCTGGTGTCCTCTTCGTAACCCCACCGAGTTACAGGAAGCCACTTGTCCCCTTCGTAACCCCGCTGAGTTACAGGAAGCCGCTTGTCACCTTCTTGACTCCCACTGAGCCATCCCAGGCTGAGTTGAGAAAAGAAGAAAAACAAACACCACACAAAACTCACGTATCCTGTCTGTGTGCTATTCAGGATGTACCGTCTCCGCCTGAGATTGTCCAACCCACAGGGCACACCTGGTGCTATTCAGGGAGCGGTCCTCCTCCCAGGGTTTCCCAACACACCGGCCTCACCAGGTCCAGGGGCTTAGCGGGTGCTCTTCAGGACATCCGTCTCCTCCTGAGACTGCCCAACACTCACAACTCACCAGGTCCAAGGTCATACCACGTGCTCCAGGGATTCGATTCTTCTCCTAGAATCTCCCAACACTGACCCTCCAGGACCTTGCTAACTGAACCCTCCAGGTACACAGTCTTCCCCACTGACCCCGGTCAGTACAACACGAACACCTGTCCGTTACCTGTGTCGGCCCCACATGCCTCGGATACCTCTTCTCCACAGAGGCACCCTATCAATCACCAGTCTCTTTCTCACTGACCCCGGTCAGTACAACACTGTTTTCACGACCGTCACCTGCTGGCCGTGCAGGTTCTCGGACCCCTCTACCGCAGAGGTATCCTATAAGTCTCTTTCTCCTGGGGAAACGGCCGCACTGGGCTCACCGATCCAGACAGTGCCTTACTCACTAGGCCGCCCCATGGTTCCAGAAGCACAGCCGGGCAGTGGCTTCCCTCCTGGCTCAGCGCTGCCCTAAGCAACCGACTTTGCAGTCCTCTTCCATTGCTTCCAGCAACAAGGCTACAACAATGCCCATAGCTTTCTCCACCAATTGTGAGGTAGCGCTGTCATTCAAGTAGGGGATACTCGCTCAGCAGCCACAAAATCAGATCCGGCACAGATTTTTCCATAAACTCATAACAGTCCATGCGGTTTATTCAGCATCATAAATCACAGCAGCAACATAAAGTTCATATAACAGCATAGTGTCCATGACAGAGTTCAGCTCTGTAATCCCTGTGGTCACACAGGTTAAACATACACAGGCTTCCTAGCCTTAGTTATCTCACCCATGTCAGGGTCACTCATGGTTCCTTTAGCTTACTGCAGACATCCATTCCCTCCAGGGAACTCCCAGGCACGTGCAGCCATTAACACAGTGTTCACTTGCTGTCAGAAGGCAGCCCCATCTCACTCAGACGGGACCTTCCACACTGGACCAACCAGGTCCCAGCATTCACCCCATGTGACTCACCCTGGCCACATTATATGGTTCATAGCCACGCCCACCTGGTCACATGACTCTGGTCCTTCAAGCATTTACACACTCTTTACAACAGTGCTCTTTAAACACACCCCCTGGGTGGGTTTGTAGGTAACCAGGCTCGCCCATCTCCCTAGTTACCTGGAGACTTCTCTCTGACATATTAAAGCAGCACCTCAGCAGTATCACTGCTGATCAACACACATACCTAAGTCTCCATCTCAAGGCCACCCACCTTGAGATACACAACCATCCTTCAGGATTCTGCCACTCATCCTCTCTCTTGGGACATCCACATAGCACCCCCTAGTGGACACAGTGGTTACTACACCACACTACATTTTTAACTTTTTTTAACATTGTTCAACACTAACAGTTGCTCACTTTCAACAGTAGTGCTGCCCCGTCCGTTGTGGGGAGCACAACGTATGTCCACGCTGCCAGATCCAGGGTTTTTTTCTTACCCTGAGGAGACGCAGAACAGTCCCCAGGCTGTGCAACAGTGCACAGCAGTCCTGCAATCGGATAGTTCAGCGGTGCTCCTGGTCTCCCATTGCTGACCGACCATGGCCGCCTGCCGCAGGGGACTCCGCCGCCGCGGAGCTCCCAGGATGACTGCCAGTACCAGGGTCATGAGTGTCCACTTTCCCCATAGTAGTTGTTCCTGGTTAGGACAATGAACGTTTGACTCTTTGTAGTCTGCCACACATGGTAGAGTTCATGTCCAGATGCCTTTCCCAAGACCCTCACGTGAAAGACATTTTGTCCACCATGAAATACTGGCTGTGCACCTTTCTTGACCCATGGTACAAGGAGAAATTTGCTTCTCTAATGTTGGAGGCAGATGTGCCACTTTCAGTGCATGCATGCTAGAGGGCTGTAGTTGATGTCTTGCTCAAAACATTACCCTCAGACAACACTGGTGGCAGAGGTACCAGTTCTTTTTGCCCACAAGGATTACAGGGGAGGGCCACAAACACCAGATGCAACTTGGGGGGGATGTCCACCAACTGGGCCATTTTCATGAGTCGGTCCCTTCAGCATGGGATATCTGTGGGCGTAACTATGACGAAGAGGGAGAAGTTGACAAAGATGGAGGACTACTTCAGCAAAGCATTTGACAAAGTATCTCACACAATACTTATTGAAAAAATGACTAAGTATGGAATGGACAAGGCAACTGTTAGGTGGATTCATAACTGGCTTAGTGATCAGACCCAATGAGTGGTTGTAAATGGCTGCACATCCAGTTGGAAGAATGTCTCAAGTGGGGTACCACAGGGCTCTGTCCTGGGCCCTGTATTGTTCAACATCTTTATCAACGATTTAGATGAAGGTATTGAGGGTAAACTGATTAAATTTGCTGATGACACAAAGCTAGGAGGGATAGCTAATACTAGAGAAGAGAGAGAGAAGATTCAAGAAGATATAAATAAACTGGAGCAATGGGCAGCCACTAGCAGAATGGTTTTTAACAGGGAAAAATGCAAAGTACTACATCTGGGCAATAAAAATGAAAAAAGCATATACAGAATGGGAGGAATAGGGCTAAGCAACAGCACATGTGAAAAAGACTCGGGTATACTAATAGATCACAGACTGAATATGAGTCAACAGTGTGATGCAGCAGCAAAAAAGGCAAATGCAATTCTAGGATGTATTAACAGAAGCATACAGTCTAGATCATGTGAAGTCATTATTGCCCTCTACTCCTCTTTGGTCAGACCTCATCTGGAATACTGTGTCCAGTTTTGGGCACCACATTTTAAAAAAGGCATCAACAAACTGGAGTAAGTTCAAATAAGAGCGACCAGAATGGTGACCGGTCTGCAAACCCTGTCTTATGAGGAAAGGTTGCAGGATTTGGGAATATTTAGCCTGCAAAAGAGAAGACTGAGAGGAGACTTAATAACTGTCTACAAATATCTCAAGGGCTGTCACATTGCAAAAGGATCATCTTTATTCTCATTTGCACAAGGAAAGACTAGAAGCAATGGGATGAAACTGAATGGGAGGAGACACAGATTAGATATCAGAAAAAACTTTTTGACAGTTAGGCTACTTTCACACATCTTTTTGAATCCGGCACGATGCGGCAAGAAGTGTGAAAACCGGATCCGGAATTGGATCCGGTTTTGTCACATAGAAAGTAATGATCGCCGCATCGTGCCGGATGTACATGCGGCGGCCCCGGTTCTTTCCGAATACGGCAAAAATGTACGCTCTATCTCCACCTATTGTAATAACTGCAAAATGTTTTGTGAGGTCCCTATCATGGTGTCTTTCAGCTCGTATGAGAAAGACCCCTTGGGGTAATTTTTGGAAACCTTTGTACATTGTGCAATGGTCAAATTTTTACTCTCAGTCTCTATATATTCTATTATTATATTTTTTTATTTGTGTTACCCTTCTCACGGTCTCTTTAAGCATCTATCTGGTAGCCTGATGTTGATTTTTGGGTTTGCACTCGGAGATTTTGGAACATAAATGCATTAATATGCTCCACACAGTTTTTTATGTTTCAGCCTTACACAGAATATATGATGAGTAATGAAACATGCTCTATATATGCTGCTAGTCCGAAAATCTTACCCACACATTCTTATATAAGTGGAAATTTCACATAATACCTCTGTTAGCATACGCCATATCCTGCTGCCATACGCAGCTCCCCAGTAGGTGGGCGGAATGCTTGGGTACAAAATCTGTGTCTGACAATGAAATCACTTGCCCTTTCCCTGTGTTATGTCATTCCCACTCTGCTGTCCAGGAAGAAGGCGCTGAGGCCTCCAGTGAACAACCTGCAGTTGCACATCATCAGCAATCATCAGCAACCATGTCCAGTTCATTGTCCCAGTGCAGCGTTCAGTTGTTCCTTGTCAGCATATATGTCTGTTCACAAATTAATAGATAGGGTGTAATAATTATACTGGAGGTCTCAGGAGTCTTTTTGTGAGGAGCAAGACACTACAGAACACAGTTTGTAGGTGAAAAAGTCTATATTATAAACACACGGTGCTTCAAACAAGTGCAGAGAAAACTCAAGTCCATAACACTTAGAATAGCTACTTAACAAGTCTGTGAGAAACCTCCAATATAAATGCAATCAGCAAAACAGTCTGTGAAGTGCAGTTTACATTTGAGAATGCTGGAAACAAGTAGGTCCAGGTCTAGTCCATGCACGTATAAGCAAGTCCAAACAAGGTGTTATATTATCCAGGTAGGAAGCCTCAGATTAATCAGGGCAGTCCCGATCTTTTCAGCTAATTAAACGAAGGCAGAACCAGAGCAGCAGCCAGCGTATGGGTTTCAGGTGAAGGTCAGCGGCACCGAGGAAGCAGCAAGAATAGTCAGAAGCAGGAGGAACACTGGCACAGATGAATACACCAGAACTCAGAAAGTGAGGAGCAGGATATTCTCACAGGTTTGCAGGAGCAGCTGGAAAGCCAGGAAACCACCAGGAGCAGAACACAGGCAGAATACTCTAGCACAGACTAGAGTATGGGGTGGAGTTATAAGGCAGGAAGACAAGGAACATATGAAACAAAAGACGCTATCTTGAAAAAGGGCAGGCGTGCCCAAAAGGTAACCAAAAATATTCAGAGTCCTCACATAGGGCATACATATTCATTAGCAATTTACATTGTCCGGTGCTGGACAAAGACCATTGCTGACTTTTCCAGGCTTCTAAATGAGACTTTTGTCTCTTTACTAAACTGTCGCTTACCTTACGTTTTCTAAATTTGGGTCCTTACAAAAAAATGGTGGTGGGATATTGACCAGTTTATGTACATTTTAAGCACATCTAAGAAATTTGGTTAATACGCTCCACAGACTTATTCAGGCTGCAGTCTTACACATATTGGAGCATGGTAATTGCCACACTAAGGCTACTTTCACACATCAGGTTTTCGGCGTCAGGCGCGATCCGGCGTCGCGCCGGAGCGCCGGATCCGGCAAATATTTCGTAAAACCGTATGTGACGGATCCGTTTTTCTGCCGGATCCGTCTTGTTCTTCACAGACAAAACCGGATCCGTCTCATCCGGTTCATCCGGTTTTTGTTCCGTTTTTCGACGGATTACGCTGGATCCGGTTTTTAAAATCGCCCCTTGTGGCCTTCCGAACGGGATTGGCTACTGAAAAACTATATATAGCATGTTCCTACAGCCCTTCTTTGACAGGTTGGAGAGGAGAAAGTGCAGGTTGGAGAGAAGAGCAAGTTACTGGCGAAGATGGATGTTGTGATTGGAAATATTTTGAAGAATTTGGCGGATTTTACAGCGGAGGCGAATCGTTTGAGGGTGATTGTTCTGGAGAAGGAGAGAGCGAGACAGCAGCGCATCAGGCATCGTAGACGATGTTTGTGGATCCACCCCATCTTAGCCAAGAGAATGACGCGTGGGGTCTATTCTACACTCTGCATGGACCTTAGACGAAACCCGGAGAAATTTTTTGGATATGTTAGGATGAAAATGGAGAATTTTGATTATTTGGTGGAGCGCATTGCACACCTCATAAGAAAAGCGGACACCTATTGCCGCTTCTCCGTTTCACCCGCAGAGCGTCTGATGGTGACGTTAAGGTAAGCCACATTTATTGGATGTGCTCGCATCAGAGCACACTTTCACTGCAATCTTGTTGGTGGTAGTTTGTATCTCCAAGTGTTATAGGTGAGTTTTGGTATGTAATGCTGTGATTTTAATTCCCCACAGATTTCTTGCAACTGGAGAATCCCTTTCGTCACTGCATTTCCAGTACAGACTCGGGATTTCCACCATATCTGGAATAGTGAAGTACACATGCCGTGCACTGTGGGACTCCTTAGCTGAAGAGTTTTTACCAGAGCCCACAACAAAGAGGTGGATTGAAATTTCAGAAAAGTTTCAACAGATATGTCAGTTTCCCAACTACTTGGGCGCTGTGGACGGGAAACATATCCGCATTGTAAAGCCAGCTGGATCGGGATCAGAATATTTCAATTACAAGAAATATTTTTCCATTGTCCTCATGGCCATCGCTGACGCGGAATACAAATTTATTGCTGTTGATATTGGGGCCTATGGCCGCTCCAATGACTCTCAAGTTTTCAAACTGTCTGCCATGGGGCGTAAACTGTATGGAAACACCTTCCACCCCCTAGACCGCTGCCGCAAACATCTGGTCCACCTATGCCATTTGTCTGTGTAGGGGATGAAGCCTTCCAGCAGTCAGAACACCTTTTGAAACCGTACTCTAGCAGAGGATTGACAAGACCAAAACGCATTTTTAATTACCGCCTCACAAGAGCAAGAAGAATGGTTGAATGTACCTTTGGTATTCTGACAGCCAAATGGCGGGTCCTATTGACTGCGATCAACCTCAAGACAGAAACTGTGGACGAGGTGATCAAAGCTTGCATGGTACTCCACAATTTTGCTATCTGCAAGGAACCCATTTCCATTGAGGACACCTCTGAAGAAACCACCTTGCAAGATTACCATGACATTACCACTAGA
This sequence comes from Dendrobates tinctorius, assembly GCF_039654945.1. NCBI lineage: Eukaryota > Metazoa > Chordata > Amphibia > Anura > Dendrobatidae > Dendrobates > Dendrobates tinctorius. The sequence continues at coordinate 22,990,150 of NW_027361676.1, forward strand.
AGTTCTGTGACTGTTTCAGTAATGAGGGACAATTTTGCACTATACTTTATGTCACCTCAAGGCAGAGTACACTGGCAGGATGACAGAGTGTGAAAGATTTGTGCCCTTAACCAAACTTGTGTACCAACAGTATATACCTTTGCCAACCAAAGTTGGCTATCTTGTCATGGTCTTACTATTTTTACCTTTAGGCCACAGGTGTGTACCTGGTTGTGTTTTATGCAAAGTATTTCACCTTTTAACAAAAGTTGTGTACATTGTTAGGAAATCACCAACAATAAACACAACTTTTTAGGTGAAATACTTTGCTTCAAACACAACCAGGAACACAACTGTGGCAAAAAGGTCAAATTTACCCACAGTTATATACCAGGTTTTGAATACCTTTTGACCTTTGAAATTATTTAACCTTTTTTTGTAAACATATTTCGCCGCAGAAAGAAATGACAGACAACCATTGTAAAAGTAATTTAACTTTTATTTAAATTTTTTTTTTTTGTAAAATGTTTTTAAAGTTAAAAAAACTTTTTGAATAAATGTTTGAAAACAAACAAATGGCCATTTTTATTAAAAAAAAACATTACAACTCAGTGTAGTGTGGGGTGGAAATACTGCTGGAGGGGCTGCGGGACACTTCGACACTGGGAGTGTGGAGAGAGGACTGGGATCGTGGTGGGGAAGGAACAGTTAGAGGTGAAGGTGTGGAAAAAGCTACAGAATGGGTGGACATGTGGTAGGCAGAAGAGGTGGTGGGCGGTGGAGTGGAGGGTTGGGCAGGGACTGTAGGAGCAGATGATGTTGATGGCAAGTTGTATGGGGAAGGAGTTTGGTACGGGGCAGGTTGCTGGAAGTGGGGAGATGTCTGGTACTGGGGAGGTTGCTGGTACTGGGGAGTTTGCTGGTACTGGGGAGTTTGCAGGTACTGGGGAGTTTGCAGGTACTGGGGAGGTTGCAGGTACTGGGGAGGTGGCTGGTGCTGGGGAGGTGGATGGTATGTAATAGGAGGGGGAGGATGGAAAGTGGCTGGAGGGGGTGCAGGTGGAGGAACTACTGTGGTGGGAGGAGGAGGTTGGGAGGTAACGTGCTGGAGAGCACTGTGGCATGAATGCATTACATGCATCTGCTGGGTAGGAGAGAGCGTTTCCATGCGCTCCACAACAGACCTGAAAAAGGTGTGGTTTGGTGAAGATCTTGCTTCTGAATGCATGGTTTGCAGAAGTGTCTTCACCTCCAGAATGCTGGAGTTGATCTGCTGAAAGCCTGCGGAGATTTGCTCTGACAAGACTTTTAGACAGTTCTGGAAAGATGCATTCAGATGCAAGAACTCTGGCGCATAAGTCTTTTCCTGACCCCTCTGCCGCTGCCGCCCAGTACCCGCAGGTGTACTAGAGGTGGCAGGGGCAGAAGGGTGGGGTAAAGGGAAAGCGATCTCCTCACCAGCAGCTTCATGTAATGTAGGCGGCCACGATGCTCCTGTGCTGGTGGATGGGACAGATGGGTCGAATGTGTGGGAAGGCTGGGAAGGTGCAGATGTACCGGGGCGGTCGAAGTGTCCCTCGGTGCCGGTCTCCTCAGGGATCGCCTCAGAAGGGTCCAATCGTGCAGGCTCCCGAGTGCTGCTCACCGTGCTGTGGAATAAAGAGAAAAAAAAACAATTAAAATAGTGACATGGTATGGCCCTGGCTGAAAAAAAAAAGTTATATCTAAACATTTTTTTGTCACATGTGGTGTGTAATATTTACATTCTGGTGACCATTGTATCCCGGAGGAACGACAGGGCTCGTGCGTACTTGTACTTGCTCCTGCGTCCTCCAGATCCACTCGGGGCCCGCATCTCTTTATTGAACTCCTTCTTGAAACGATCCCTCACAGACTGCCACCGCTTCACAATTCTCTCCCCTGAAACGAGAAAGGACAAAGTGGTTAGTATACAACATCAGTGTTTCCCAAACTCCAGTCCTCATGGTCCCCAGGGGTCATGTTTTCAGGATTTCCAAAGTAAATAGAAATCCTGAACACATGATCCGTGGGGACCACGAGGACTGGAGTTCAGGAAACACTGGTTTAAATCAAGCAACCGGTACTGTATATACTTACGCTCTTTAATCTGGGCCCGAGCATCGAGGTCCTCCCAGCGGTCCACAAGGAGCGAACAGATTTCCTCCCAGAGTCGTCGGGTAACGATAAGGTCAGCATGGCGGCGGTCAGCCATATTCCAGAGCGGCTCCCTTTCTCTGACGAGATCGATGAGGTGGTCCACCTCGATTCCTCCATCCTCACCGTCAGAGTCGGGAGCACGCTGTGAAGGCTGTTAAAGAAAAAGACAAAAATAACATAATTAGCCTCCACAAAAGAAATGAAATAAAAAGTGCAAAAAAACAAAGCAAAAATATTTATACTTACACGCTGGTGACCGCCGCGTTGCTGTCGCCGACGACCCTGGGAGGCACTGCGAGGACCTCTTGGCCGAGCACCAGATTGGGAAGACTAGAGAAGAAAACAAAAAATGTTATGTCTTTGGATGTAGGCATTTGTTTGCTGTGTGTGGTCTGCAGAACATTGTTTTCTATGTGTTGTGTGTAGTGTGATGTTGTGTTTCTGCGTTTGATGCCAAAATCTTACCAATTGTGAGCCCACTCCAGGTGTCTGTCCACCCCTTCCTTCTTCTTCTGGGAGCTCCTCTTCATCTTGTGATTCCTGTTTTGAAATAAAAGGCAATGAATAGACATATATTACAGAGATGATGGATTTTGGAAATAAAAACTTACCGTCAAACGCTGACGATGCGAGGGAGGGCTCCCAGAAGAAGATGTGCTGTCTTCCTGCTGGCCAGACTCCATGGCTGTGGGTGGTGTTACTGCTGCTGCCATTGCTGCTGCTGCTGCTGCATCTCTTGGGCGGCTGTTGAATAAAGAGAAACAAAGGGCCAATGAATATCTTGTTATTCCATGGCCCTAGTTTGGAGGAATGGGGGATTTGATAATTACCGTCTCTCATCTGCTGCTGGACTCCCCTCCTGTTGTTCAGCATGCTGCTCCAATTGGGGTGGTGGTGGTAGTGCTGATGGTGCTGCTGCAGATGTCTCCTGCCTTCTCCTGCTCCTGGTTCTTGGCTTGGGTGGCATGTTGGGTGTGGCTGAGGGTCCCACTGTCTTGCTTTTATATATGTCTTGTGGGTAGAGCTACTGAGCATGCTCAGACCAAAAAAAACGGATCCGGCCACCGGATCCGGCTGTCGCCGGATCAGGCGCATTGCGGCGCTCATAGGCTTTCATTGTGTGAAAAAGCCGGACACGCCGGATCCGGCGTGTCCGGCTTTTTCGCCGGAGACAAAAAACGTTACAGTAGCCGTTTTTTCCAGACGCCGGATCGCGACACATTGCCAGATCCGGCGAAAACCGGATGAAACGCATGGCCATCCGGCTCGATCCGGCTCTAATGCAAGTCAATGGGGGGGAAACCGGATCCGGCATTGCATTTCGCCGGATCCGGTTTTTGTCAAAAGCGCCGGATCGCGCCTGACGGCGAAAACCTGATGTGTGAAAGAGGCCTAACGCCTTTACCTGAGTTCTGTAGCACTGCCTGACACCTGAGTAATACACTCCACAGACTTCAACACTCTCTAGGACATATCCTGTAATTACTCCATTGTTGCTCAAAACCATGCAAAAGATACATTCTCCTTTATAAAATCAAATCATGTCTACAAAAAGTGCCATATGAAGTGCTCGTGCATAAGTGCATATAAAATATCAAACTATTCAATGCCGCCTGAATTAGCCCATTCAGGACAATATAGCAATTGTTATATCATATTGTGCCTTAATTTCAGCAGCCACACCTCAAAATGTAGCATGCGTATTAGGCCTCAGTCCCTAGACCCAGATATCACAAAGACAGCCTATAACTCCACATAGAAACTGTCCTTTTAGGGTAAAACTGTTCCCTATGCGCTATATATGTCCATAAAGAACATTAAATATATCATTGAGTGAGTCACTGTACAAATATCAAACACCCTCAGAGCACAGTGTATAGGATCTCCTTTTATATCACTGCCCCCATAACTCCTTTCTGGTGTATAAAATAAACATTGTACTTATCTCAGATATCGTTGTATTTCATAGCGATACCCAAATTCTGCTCACTACGAGGGGGCTCCACACGTCAGCGTATCATAAATCACTGGGAAGCTCGTTTCCCTCTGAATATCTCCCAGCGCGTTTCATCTACCACAAATTCATCAGGGGAGTAGTGGCATCCAGTCAGGTGGCATTGCGCGCCATATCGCGTTCTATTTACCTTTTATATATATTAAGAAGTCCCGCGGTCTATCCCTATTTCCGGACGCCGGGACTGGCACTTCCGGTTTTCACCTAGCTTAGTCTCTATGCCGCCTCTCCTGCCCCACTTCCTGGGCATGTCTAAGGGCCAGAGACGTCACATCCGGTGACGCGTCATAGCTAGATCCTATGCCCCACTTCCTGGGTTCGTCCTAGCATCAGCGACGTCACATCCGGTTTAAACAGCGATGTAAACACATCGCGTTCATGTGACTCGCCCGTGCCCATGGCAACCAGCCGCTATTATGCATATATAGCTAGGGCGTTCAGCGTCTCGTTCCTTAGAAAGAGCTTTTAATTCCAAGGCAGAAAAACACAGACAAAGAGACGATCAGATTTATTACGAAATACTACAATGGAGCCAATGACCTGAGGGAAATCATGAAATGCCATTGGCCAATTCTCCTCATGGATCAAGACATCCTAGGGATTTTACCTGGAACCCCACAAATTACGTATAGAAAAGGTCGTTCCATCAAGGACAGATTAGTCCGTAGCCATTTTTCCTCATACACTAACACTAGGCCTACTTGGCTGGGTACTCAACCTAAAGGGTGTTATAAGTGTGGCAACTGCAAATATTGCGCATCAATCACACTGGACAAAATATTCCGCAGCAGTGTCACAGGAAAGACTTTTCCTATACATCAATTCATCAATTGTAGATCGGTCGGAGTTGTGTATAAGATTACCTGTAGATGCAATTTAGAATATGCTGGTAAAACAAAGAGAGAGCTCAGAGTAAGAGTAGGAGAGCACCACAGGGATATCATAAACAAACGAGACACACCGGTCGCGAATCACATCAATCAGGTCCATAATGGGGATGTTAAGGCCGTCAGTTTCATAGGTGTTGAAAAAGTCCCAAAAAATCAAAGGGGAGGAGACTGGGATAAGCGAATCCTTCAAAGAGAAACTTTCTGGATCTTCTCCCTACGAACAGTACATCCTAAGGGACTTAATGAACTCCTTACCTATTCTTCCTTCTTGTAGGGAGGACTTTAATAGGGCCTTCATAGTATAGGGAGAGCCGCCGTTGAGTGGGGGCGCCACTTGCGCAGGAACTAGGGTGCCAACCTCCGCGTTAGGTAGGTGATATATAGAGAGGGTACATTAGGGTAAGATCTAGTGAGCACCCTTTTCTATTTTTCCAAAAAAAGGTCCGTGGTATCCATTGTATACCATGCAACATCTATTGACTAATATGTCATTTTGACAATTATATTCTGATAATGTTCTTGCCTCTGAAAAGTGTAAGCATACGTTCTGCATCTTGATTATGGTGTAAAAATTTCGGATTTAGGAATGTACTGAAAATGTCCCTTATATGGGTCCATCAGCAAAAAAGAGAATATAGTTTGGCTGATTTCTCCAAATTATACACGCCTCTAAGTTATTAATATTGAATATACTTAAATGAGAGTGGATGTATGATGTTTCCAGCCCGGGCCCCTTTCTATGGAACGAGACGCTGAACGCCCTAGCTATATATGCATAATAGCGGCTGGTTGCCATGGGCACGGGCGAGTCACATGAACGCGATGTGTTTACATCGCTGTTTAAACCGGATGTGACGTCGCTGATGCTAGGACGAACCCAGGAAGTGGGGCATAGGATCTAGCTATGACGCGTCACCGGATGTGACGTCTCTGGCCCTTAGACATGCCCAGGAAGTGGGGCAGGAGAGGCGGCATAGAGACCAAGCTAGGTGAAAACCGGAAGTGCCAGTCCCGGCGTCCGGAAATAGGGATAGACCGCGGGACTTCTTAATATATATAAAAGGTAAATAGAACGCGATATGGCGCGCAATGCCACCTGACTGGATGCCACTACTCCCCTGATGAATTTGTTGTAGATGAAACGCATTGGGAGATATTCAGAGGGAAACGAGCTTCCCAGTGATTTATGATACGCTGACGTGTGGAGCCCCCTCGTAGTGAGCAGAATTTGGGTATCGCTATGAAATACAACGATATCTGAGATAAGTACAATGTTTATTTTATACACCAGAAAGGAGTTATGGGGGCAGTGATATAAAAGGAGATCCTATACACTGTGCTCTGAGGGTGTTTGATATTTGTACAGTGACTCACTCAATTATATATTTAAAGTTCTTTATGGACATATATAGCGCATAGGGAACAGTCTTACCCTAAAAGGACAGTTTCTATGTGGAGTTATAGGCTGTCTTTGTGATATCTGGGTCTAGGGACTGAGGCCTAATACGCATGCTACATTTTGAGGTGTGGCTGCTGAAATTAAGGCACAATATGATATAACAATTGCTATATTGTCCTGAATGGGCTAATTCAGGCGGCATTGAATAGTTTGATATTTTATATGCACTTATGCACGAGCACTTCATATGGCACTTTTTGTAGACATGATTTGATTTTATAAAGGATGATTAAAAGTTAAGTTTTAACAAACCGGTCCGTACCAATTTGCTATTAATAACACATCTTGTCATTGGTAAATATACCCCTGCTACAATATTTTATAAAAGATACATTCTGCCTGGATGAGAAGTTTCCAGAAGAAGTGCATAGGATTGTGCAGATTGGTCAATGGCACTCATGTCTCTTTCTTTTGAGGAGGCTGCTTTCAAGTAAAATGAGGCTTGTGCATGTTCCTGACATGGATTTTAGGCCTGACAGACAGACCACAATACAGGCCCTCGCTTGAATACACTGTATTCCAAATTTAATTCTAATGCTTTTGTTGTCTGGTAGAATCCAAGTTACTGACATTGATCATACAGCTCCCCCAACTCCTGTATTATATTCACCTTACAGCAGCTTCACCCGCTTTTACAGTGGTTCCATTGGGATCCAGTGGCAAAAATGAACTGTGGAGCTTAAAAAACGCAGGTTTCACAGCACATGCTGGCACTCTGCTAATTGTCAGCGAGGGCAGCATAATGACATGGTGGTGGTCATGTTGGTGGTGGGCAAAGCCCAAAATTCAAATGGGCATGTTTTAGCTGGCATTGTAAAAGGATGGGGAATATGTATTCTACTATCTTGCTAACTATTTAGCATCAGGGAGGGATCTCCTGAATGTAGGAGTGAGAGCTCTCCCAAATGTATGTTACAGCTCCACCTGAGGGCCCTTACAAAACTCAGGTTTCACGGCGTGCTGGCACTCTGCTAATTGTCAGCGAGGGACGCATAATGACATTTTGGTGGACATGGTGGTGGTGTAGTGCGAGCCTCACAAATGTTAAAGGAAAAACTAAAGCCACAAAGCTTTGTGTGAAAATATGCTAAAGGGAAATAATGTTTCTGTTTGTTTTAATGTTTTATTTATTGAAATCTGCAAGTTACATCAGAAAGAAAGCAATCAACAAAGTAGCTTACGAAATTATTATATAACCTACAAATTCCACTTTTCGGGAGTTAAACAAATGGTTTGAAATATCAATACATGGCAAAAACTATTGATATACAGAGGTTTAAGGACAACAACAGCCTTAAAGGAACTTCCAGTAGCAAGATTATCTGGGTTCAAATCTGGGTTCTTTCCATCCACACGCCCTTGCTACATCACATATGCCATGATTTCAAACAGAGATGAAAAAGAACAAAAAAGAAAAAAAACAGTATAGGGAGTAAAGGGACAGGAGGTCAAGTAGTGAAAGGAGGAAGTTGGAAGATAGGGGTGGAATATAGGGGAAGAAAGGGGAGGGGGGGGCAGAGGGGAACACTAGGCAACAAGGGTTTTGTCTACTCTGATAAAGCCGAACAAGGAGGCCACTATAGCCTTATTAATTTTTACTAATGGATCTGAATCGGGTCCATGGGTGCCATACTCTTTCAAAAGCTGAAAGTGAGCCATTCACCAAGGCAGCCAGTTTGGCTACTTGATATAGCATATCTACCTTCTCTTGCAATTGGGATATAGATGGAGTAGTAGTTGTCTTCCAGTTCATAGGTATCAAAAGTTTCGCTGCTGAAAGAATGTGTTGAGTCAACAGAGCGGTATTCTTATGTCCAGTCGGTGACAGAAAATTTAAGAGCACTATCTCCGGTGTCAATGTAAGCTTTTTGCCCACAATTTCCCCGATATAATCCTCTACTAGGCGCCAGAACTGCAGCAGGGGTGGACAGGACCACCACATATGTAAGTATGTTCCCTCCGAGTCCCAGCATCTCCAGCATCTAATAGAAGACCCCGTCCGCCAATGAGTGTTCTGCTTTGGTGTAATATACCATCTGGCGACTATTTTAAAAGAATTCTCTTGTGCTCTAACGCACTGTGATGGGCCATGAGAAGAATTATAAATGTGTGATATTTGGTTTGGGGTAAACTTGTATCCCAAATCCTTTTCCCAATTTGTTATATAGCCTCTTTTGAGGCAACAGTCAGTTATATTTAAAATCTGGTAAATAGACGACATTATCTTTTTGGGTTTATCCTTTGTTGTACAGAGAGTCTCAAATGCAGTCAGTGGGCGGGTAACGTCTGCTCCTAAAAGATACTGTGCCAAGGAGTCTCTTATAGAGCCGAATTGTATAAAGGTCAAGTTGGAAAGCCCTGGTTGTTTCTTCAGTTCCTGAAAGGAGGGGAGTGTCCCATCCATCAAGAGTTCATCAACCGCTACATTTGCCAGGGAGCCGGGTTTGATTAGATCATTGTCTCGGGAATAAGATGCGTGTGGCATTATATCTGCCAACTTGAGTAAGGGGGACAAAGGGGGAACTAGAGTTTTCACCAATCCCTTCCACAATTTTAAGGTAGCTTTGGTGTGTATATTAGGTAGATTTTTGTTTATGTTTTTACAAGGATACGCCAAAAAGGTGGATCTCAGGGGATAAGGTGCTAGTGCTTCCTCCACCTCAATCCACTGCTTATTGTTAGGAGACCGCAACAGGTCTACCACTCTGGTAAGCATTGTCGCTTGGTAGTACCTTACTATGTCTGGAGCACCCATCCCACCCCTCGACTTGTTTAATGTTAATGTCCTGTATGCTAATCGGGGCTTCTGTTTTTTCCAAACATATCTGCGGAATAATGTATTAATTTTAAGAAGATACGATTTGGGGATGGTTATAGGGAGCATTTGGAAGATATATATGAACTTGGGTAAGATTAGGCTCTTCAGTAAATTTTTCCTTCCCATCCACGACACATACGAGTCCCTCCATGATTTCATGGTGGTTTCTACTGAGGCAATTAGGGGGGGAATATTCTGTTGACAAAGGTCTCTATCCGATCTTCCTATCTTTACACCTAAATATTTGATATATTGTTTTGGCCAGGTGAATGGGTATGTACTTTTTAGTTTAGCTAAGGTACTCGGGGACATATGTATGTCTAGCGCTTCCGACTTAGACATATTTACTTTAAAATTGGAAATTTTGCTATATTGATCTATGAGATCCATCAATGTTGGGAGTCCCAGCAAAGGATTAGTCATTAAGATTAAGAGATCGTCCGCAAATGCCGCTATTTTATAGTGTGTCTTACTGATACGAATACCCTCTATTCCCTCATGTATTTGTATGGCCCTTAAGACAGGTTCCATTGCTAGCACAAATAATAACGGGGATAGGGGACAGCCCTGTCTTGTTCCGTTCTTTATAGTAAATGCATCTGTTATAAAGTCGTTAATCCTAATATGTGCCTTGGGCTTATCGTACATTGCCATTACAGCTGCTATAAACGCTTCAGGTATCTCAAACTTGACCAGCACTTCCCATAGGTATACCCAGTCCACCCTGTCAAAGGCCTTCTCTGCATCTGTTCCAAGAAGCATCAATGGGAGTTTACGATTTTTTGCGTATTGAAGAAGGTGTAATACTTTGTGGACATTATCCCTTCCCTCCCTTCCACCCACAAACCCGGTCTGATTTAAGGAAATCAAATTTGGCAATGACTTGGCCATCCTGTCAAAGGCCTTCTCTGCATCTGTTCCAAGAAGCATCAATGGGAGTTTACGATTTTTTGCGTATTGAAGAAGGTGTAATACTTTGTGGACATTATCCCTTCCCTCCCTTCCACCCACAAACCCGGTCTGATTTAAGGAAATCAAATTTGGCAATGACTTGGCCATCCTTTTTGCCATCAGCCCTGCTAGGAGTTTTAGGTCCAAATTAAGGAGAGAGATTGGCCTATAGCTACTACATAGCTCAGGATCCTTCCCCTCTTTGTGTATTAGGGATATTCTGGCTGTAAGCATTTGGTTTGGTAATGGGTGGCCTTGTAAAACTGCGTTGCAGACGTTCAATAAATGTGGGAGTAGGAGGCCAGAGAGGGATTTATAGTAAAGTGCTGAGAATCCATCTGGACCGGGTGCTTTCCCCTTCGGGTACTTTGACAGGGCGGACTGCAACTCCCCCAGTGAAAAAGGTCTAGTGAGATATTGTTTTTGGGAATCAGACAAGACAGGCAGATCTAAAGTGCTTAGGAAGGACCTAGTGTCCATGCCTCTTTTAAGTGCGGAATCGGCGTTATCTTCCGGACGGAGAATATATAATTTCTTCTAGTAGTCAAGGAATTCCCACTCCATGTGCTCAGGAGTTTGCGAGCTTAACCCTTGTTCATTCTTGATTGAGTTAATCAGCGTACGTGACTGCCGCTTCCTTAGTTGTGATAACATTAATTTGGATGCTTTGTCTCCATGGACGTACATTCTGTTTTTCCATGTTGCATAGAGCTTAGCAGATCTCGAATTTAATATGTCTTTAAGTTGCTGTCTTTTTTGTTGCAGCTTCTCTAAGCTATGTTGATCTATTTTATGTTTATGTGTAAGCTCCAGCTGTGATATACTATCATAAAGATCCTGGATTTCTTTTTGTTGAAGTTTATTTAGAAAGGAAGTGATAGATATCATCTCCCCTCTGACAACTGACTTATGTGCTTCCCATAGTATTTGTGAGGAAGTTTCTGGTGAAGCATTTTGCTCAAAATATTGGGAAAGCACTTTGTTTATACGTGTCTGTACCTCGGTACTTCCAAGTACTGACTCATTGAGCCGCCATACTCTATGTCGGGGAAAGGCTTTAGATAGTGAGAGTTTTAACAAAACCGCAGAGTGATCGGAGTAAATATTCGGGATTATTTTCGCCTGTTGTGTATTGGCGAGCATTTTACTGGATATAAAAATATAGTCTAAGCGGTGGTGAGATTTATGAGGGTGGGAGTAGAAGGTGTAGTTTCGGTCAGAGGGGTTTAGATATCTCCATGTGTCAATCAATTGTAGAGATCCCAATTGTGACTTTATTCTGTATAGATCTTTAGGTGAGAGCGAACTTTTCCGTTTGGTTGTGTCTAGCAAAGGCTCTAATGCAACATTCAAGTCCCCACCCACTATCAATGCACCCTCTCTAAAGCCATCAATTTTTCTCAGTGTTGAGAGTACCCATCTCAATAGTTTTTTATTTGGTGCGTATAGACTGCACAATGTTACAAGGGCACCATTTAGTAGACCTTTAACAAAGATGTAGCGACCCTGAGGGTCCGCCATAGTTTCTCTTAACTGGAAGGGCACTCCCCTTGCCACTGCTATTGAGACCCCTCTGGAACCGGATTGGGTGGTTGTCGCATGAAACCATTTATCATATACCGAGCTTTCAAAGGAGGGCAATTTATCCGGTTTGAAGTGCGTTTCCTGGATAAGCAATACTGCTGCCTGCTGTTTTTTGAATAGTTGTAATGTGTGGTGTCTAGTGTTTGGAGAATTCAGCCCATGTGCGTTAAAAGAGATAAATGTGTGTACCTTATCCGAATCCATCATGTTTCTGTACACAGTAGTATCCTTGCAGCTCACGACGGAGACGAATCCCTGTGCCTATGGGAGTGGGGAGGGGGTCTAGGACAAGTAGACCAGACGAAAGAGAGAAAAGGGTAGAGGAAACAAAAAAGTGAAGAGGGGGAGAACACAATATTAACACTATCCATGTTATTATGTTGCACAATATTATTGACCAATATTCCAATGTACCATAGTTACCTACTGACATTGTTTCATAGAGTGCCAGCTTGAGGAAAATTCCAATCAACCTTATAAACTAAATATGAAATATGAAATGCTCCATTCTAGGAGAATGCCCAGTTTGGGCTGTAACAAGATCTAGGTTAAAACCTTATAACGAATTATTGGATAGATGTGGCAGCAGTGCTTACCCATATTTGGAAAAGCACGCCAACCCCATCAAATTTGCTTCAACCATATTCGATACCCCAACTGGGGTAGACACCAAGAAAATTTAACTGCAAAATCTGGGTCTAACTTAAAGATCAAGTAGTGTCTCTGGAGTCCTTAGGAGGCGAGGTCTTTGTCAGGTTCCTTTTCAGCCTTTGTGATTTTGGCGTCAGGGCTATCTGCCACACCGGGTTATCTGGTAGCGGGTGCAATAGGGTCGCCGAATGGAAGGACTCCAGGTCTGGGTAAGCCTCCAGCTCAATCCCCAAGGATTCACATGCCTCTTTGATGTCTTGTGATGTTCTTGCTTGAATACTTTTGTCTCCATTTGTTATATGTACTCCAAACGGGAACAACCATCTAAAACGGACGCCTTTTTTTATCAATGCTTCAGTGAACGGTTTCAAAATCCTCCGCTTCCTGAGAGTGTTAGCTGATAAATCCTGGAAAAGTTTAATTTGTGAGCCTTCATATGAGATCTCCTGCTCCTCCCGCGCTCTGCGGAGAACTAAGTCTTTTGCTCGGTAATCAAGGAAGCGACAGGTCACATCTCGTGGAGTTTCCCCTTGAGAAGGCCTCGGATGTAATGCTCTGTGTACTCTCACCAGTTCGATTTCCTGTGGATCTGATTCATTAAGTAGACCTTTGAATATCTCTTGTGTTGCTTTCCATAACGCCTCAAAGGCCACTGTTTCAGGAAGGCCTTTAACTCTTACGTTGTTACGACGTTCTCTGTTTTCATGATCCTCTAACACCGTGTGAATTGTATGTAGTTGGATTTCATGGACCTTTGTGTCATGGCAACTTGCGAATTTTCCAATGTCTCAAGTCTGTGGCCTTGAAGTTTTAGGTCGTGTTTTATCTCTGCAAGTTCTTGTCCTATTGGCTCAAGAGCTTTAGACAATATACGTTTGATGAACGAACGAGTGACTAAGGCCTCTCTTGCTGTGCTTCCCGTGTCAGAGTCACTCTCCGGTTCAGAATCTGAATCTTCTAATGAGGTCAAATCACGAAGCTTGGGTGATTTAAGAGAATCTGACGGAACCGTTTGTTTTTTAAGAAAGTTATCCACGTCTGTTTGCGTAATGGATTTTGTAGATTTGGGCATGCTCTTTTGCGTTTTTACGCTAGATCTCCCCATTTTTGCAATTATCTAAAGAAGAGAAGAATAGAGCAGTTTGAAGATTAGAATTCCTCTCGCTGGCTATGGATTCAGCTAATGTTCCATTTTATGTCCAATCTTATAGGTGATAAACAATGGAAAGAGATGTCGTTTTGGCTCTGGTCACTAGATGGCAATCTATAACTACGTTCTGTTAGTTTTCCAGAGAATCCTCTCTTATATCCGTTCAGCTTGGTATAACATGGGTTAATTAGAAAGCAGATAAGGGGGGGAGGGAAGGTGGAGGGACAGCACTGGTGGGGGGGAGCGCTTAATACAGATCTAAGGCTCCTAATATTACTCCCCTCTCTCCTCGCACCCCTCGGGTCAGACAGTCTCAGGCCCCCACTTGATTGATCAGAGCTATCTCCTTTATTGCTACGGAGTTAGGGAGAATGACCATGCTCTCCTGATCCTCTGTCCCCTGAATCAGACCCCCCTGCTCAAGACACTCCGTCACCTTGCTTCTGTTATTTCAGCGTTACCTCAGCTCCCGGAGAGGCTTGATTCCCTCAGATCTCTCTCACTGTCTGCAGAGAGGGGAGGAGGCTGAAGTGTGCAGCTGCACGTCTATTCTAGGTCCCGGGCAGCGTGTCTTCTGCAAGCCCGACGGGACTATTTTCAATGCTGCGGCGTGATACACACTCTCTGTAGCCGTCCCCCAGCTATGAGAACAGTAGCGCTTTTGTGTGCCCTGGTCTGGGGATTTCGCCGTGGTACCTTATCTGCAGGGGAGGGTCAGCTCCGGGGTCTCTCTTATCTGTCAGCCTTAGGTCAGGGGTGAAGTCTTCTGCCCGAGGTGATGGTGCTGTTAGCAGTGTATCCTTCCGCCACTCCGGCAATCTCCCGCCGGCAGGGCCCCAGTTAGATGAATCCCTTCTTTATCCCGAATGTGACTCGCCACCCAGGGTCTAGGCGATCCAGTGGGGTCCTGGTTTGGGTTGTAATGCGGGGATGGTATAAAAAAAAAGGCTCTGGTGATATTAGAGCCCCTTTTGGTGCTTTTGTCCGGGAGCTCAGGTTTCCTGCTTCTTGCTCCACCAACGTTCAGGCTCCACCCCCCGGGAAATAATGTTTCTTAGCATTTTCCCCTTTAAAAAATGTTTTTTGTTTGATAGGTCTTTTTAAAAATCCGTAAAACCAGATAAAGTCTGACAACATTATTACCAGATACCATATGTGAGTCAGAAAGGCATGCAAGCATCTTCTCCATGCTGTTTCCATTTAGTTTTAGCTCTTTTCCATCAATTTCTGCTTTTTCCCATGTACCCAAAACCTGTTTGTTGGGTCCAGCTGAAAAATATTTGGTTTTCCATTAACTTGCAGTGGATTCGTTATTTGGTACGAATACAGGGATATTAGAAATTATTTGTGCCTATATTCCTGAATCCGAATATTTCACTATTCGATCATCACTAATTCAACTCTGTTGTCCGATTAATCCACCTCTCCCTTCGGTACTACTCTGCCTCTCTCCTCTGCTACTCTCTTTTCTGTCTTCCAATAACCAAGAAAATTCAGTTTAAAATTCTAACAATTCTAAAATTCAAAAATGGATCAGCACTCCATAAGTCAAGGTGGTGCTCCTGGAGAAATATACCGTAATTGTAAATTTCAAAGAATACCAGTACTTACGTAATGTTGAATTAGTTTTATTATTCAATCAGCAAGGAAATTTAATGTGTTTCAGCACATCACAGGATTTCTTCAACAATGGGCTGATCGCCTATGACGTACTATTCCGTCTATGGGCATTAAGTCCCAGGACACATGGACGGAATAGTACGTCCAATGTCATATAGGGGTTAAAATATTCATCATTACATTAAATAAATGAGAATTGTAACAAATTGAAAAAAAAGACATTTCTTCTGTAAGCATTAAGCAGAGACAGATGGAAGAAATGGAAGAGTAGCAGATTCAGTTGTAAGGTCATGGCCAATTTGATTCTGCAGGATCCAAGCTTACATTGAGACATCCTCACAGAAGAAAGCTTTTATCAGATGGGAGTTGTGAAACAGCTTTTTGTCCACTGAAACTAGCGGTGACTAATTTTGTTTTAATTGGAAACAAAATCTCATTCTGTCATTTTATCGGACACATCTAT
Source organism: Dendrobates tinctorius (assembly GCF_039654945.1). Taxonomy (NCBI): domain Eukaryota; kingdom Metazoa; phylum Chordata; class Amphibia; order Anura; family Dendrobatidae; genus Dendrobates; species Dendrobates tinctorius. The sequence continues at coordinate 23,005,907 of NW_027361676.1, forward strand.
GTGTAGTCTGACATCAGCCATCTGCGACCTGTAGTAGCTCTCCAGCTGTTGCCAACCATCACTTCTAGCATGCTATTATAGTCTTTAGTCAGACTGTAACATAAGAGTATAGTAAGCCTAAAAAAAACATTGCTAAATCTAGTCCAAAAGGTATTATTGAACAGCCATAAAACAGTACTTTAACAGGTTAATAAAGTACCCTTTTCACTATACTTCATGCTGAAATTTGCAGCAGTTCTAGTTTTTCTCTGAGTAATCTGTTATGCTTAGATAATTTTCTCCATGTTTTGTATTTGCCTATAATTAGGATGTGATTGTGTGTAATTCCCAAATGAATTTAAATGATAGGAAATGTTACAATATGCTTATTTATTTACCTATCATTAGTAGGGATGAGCGATATTGCCCGATATCGTACCGGAATTCCGATTTCCGATATTAAAAAAATATCGGATATCGGAATTTCCGATTTCCGATATCAATGCAAGTCAATGGGAGAAAAAAATCGGAATTACAAAATGACCATTACATTGCTATATAATGGATAAAATGGAGGGGAAACACCTCAGGATAATGGGGAAGGAGTTTGCAGAGGCAGAGAAGCAAAAAATCGCTAGAAAAATGCACAGAGCGAAAGCTGTAGCAGGAAAACATCTTCTTAACAGAGGTGTTTTTTCTTTGGGTTAGGATTAGTTGGGGTAGGGTTAGGGTTTATGGTTAGTAGGGTAAGGGTTAGGGTAAGGGTTAGGGATAGTTAGGGTTAGGGTTAGTGATTTTACATTATTAAATTAAAACTGCCAGTGGTGGTGTCAATATGCCCTTTGACTGACATGTGTCCGCATTCAGCTCACCTTGCTATGCAGGGAGTTTCCAGGAGCACCACGTGGAGGAACGGATACACTCCCTTTAAACCATGCTTAGTCTTCTTCTGCTGATTATATTACTGTTATTCAGTAATTCTGCATGTTGATATTCTGCTTTTGGTTCATGTACATCTGCTCCTACTGCTTCCTAAACCTCTGTCTATGGTTATCCTGCTATTGGCTGGTCGCAGAATGTCCCAAACCCAGAGGAAATACGCAGAAGTAACAGTAGGCACAGGAACTTGAGAGAACCAGCTGGTGAGTCTGGAACCCGTATAGGCAGCAGAAATCAGCATAAGAGCCAATGTGACTAACGGGCACCAGCTGACGTTACCGGAGGCCAATAACTAAGCAGGAGGTAACCTGTGCCAGAATGCACTAACAAGAACCAGCAGACGTTACTGGAACTCAGATACCACAAAGGAGGGACCTTAGCTATTGACTCTACTGAGAACCAGCTGACGTTACTGGAACCCAGATAAGCAGCAGAAGGTAAAAGTGCCAGTGGCTGTACTGGGCAACGGCTGACATTACTGTAGCCCGGATACCTCAATGGACTGCCGAGAAGCCCAAAAAACCCACACAAAGTTGCAAGTTCAAGAACAAAAAGACAGGAGTCCGGGGACATCTCCATCTGTCTTCTTGTCTTGGGTCTTCTGCATCTGTCTTCCTGTCTTGGGTCTTCTGCATCTGTCTTCCTGTCTTCGGTCTTCTACCGGAGTAATGTCTTCTCGGCAGAAGGTGCAAGAGCCACATTTGCCCCCGCAACCCGGACACAGTCTTCTTTACTCCGCAGTCGCAGCAGGGGAGGAGGGCCTACTGGCACTGTCGAGACCAGCCTTGAGCGTCAGGTCCCGGAGTCCACGTAGGTGGCTTCTACACTGCTGACACCACGGATAACAGCAAACTGAGCCGGAATAATGTATGGCGGGGGCGTGGAAGAGTGCGGCGGACACAACCGTGTAACGGCGAGCGTTGTCGAAACACGGTTTGGAGCAGGAGGTACCCGTGCCCTTGGGCACTCCCTAGAACCAGTTGGCGATGCTGGAACTCGGTTTACCCCTCGGGGGAGGCACCTGTGTCCGCACTTCACTGCCAGGAAACAGCCGGCGTGGCTGGATCCCGCCTCTTGTGCTTCTGCCTATAGGTGTTTGGCATCTGTCGTTCATTTTTTCCACTTTGGTCTAGCGAGGTACAGCTGGCATTACTGTTGCCCAGAAACACAGCATGCTGTGAAAATGGCAGTCACGGAAATGGGCACTAGCTGGCGGTACTAGGGCCCAGAAACACGGCATGCTGTGAAATCAGCAGTCACGGAAATGGGCACTTGCTGGCGGTACTAGAGCCCAGAAACACGGCATGCTGTGAAATCAGCAGTCACGGAAATGGGCACTTGCTGGCGGTACTAGAGCCCAGAAACACGGCATGCTGTGAAATCAGCAGTCACGGAAATGGGCACTAGCTTGCGGTACTAGAGCCCATGGAAAACAGTATGAGGTGAAAGAGTCAGTCACAGAACCAGGAGCTAGATGTTGGTAGTAGAGGCCAGAGCACTGGCCTAACAGATGACGCTGTGTGCAACATAGGCAAATGACAGAGCATGCATACTGCTACCAACCATGCATGTAACCTGTCTACTATGGCCCAGGGCAGCAAAAGTCACCAGAAATCCAGGCCTGGTTCATTTTTAGGAATGTAAGCCGGTCCACATTTGCAGCAGATAGTCTGGTGTACGTTGGTCTGTTAATACATTGCCAGCTGCACTAAAGACACGTTCAGAAATCACACTGGCACCAGGACAAGCCAGGACCTCCAAGGCATACTGGCTAAGCTCGGGTCATGTATCCAACTTGGAGACCCAAAACTTGAAGGGGGCAGATCCATCCTGAAGCACACTGACAGGGGTGGAGAGGTATTGTGCCACCATGTCACGGTAACGTTGCCTCCTAGTGCGTTGCACTGTCTGTGCTGATGGTGCCCGAACTGTTTGCGGGTTCAGAAACCGTTGGAACAGGTTGGGTATACTGAACCTGTCAGTAGCAGATGTACTGCTTCTGCTACCGGCTTCTGAACGGATTCTGCTGGGCCCAGGACGCACTGAGGTGCCTGCTAGTGCACGCGCATCACTGCTATGTGGTGGAAAAGAGTACATGAATGAATTAACCAGTGCATCTTGGTACTCCTGCATTTTACGCGCCCGGTTCAATGGTGTAATTAGGCTTTGAAGGCTGTCCCGGTAACGTGGATCTAAGAGGGTGGTCGCCCAGTAGTCATTTGTGTGGAGAATACGAGACACGCGTGGGTCGTTTCTCAGACACTGCAGCATGAAGACACTCAGTGCTGAAGGCTGCCAACTGGCCATGCATCGCTGTCACCAGCTGGAGGAATGTGCTCTGGCTGCTCTGCATCACCCCATCCACGCTCTATCTGGTGACTACTAGTAGAGCGCTGTGTACTTTCCTCCTCTGGCTCATCCTCATAGTCCTCCTCGCTTGCTGTGTCCTGCCTGGACCTTTGTGAGGCACCCACAGAGCTTTGTACCAACCGGGCCGATGAAGATTGCCTGGTTGGTCCAAGTGTCTCATCATACTCCTCCTCCTCCTCCTCCTCCTCCAGAGAAACCTCATCCCTTAGTACTTTAAGTGATGATTCTATAAGGCATATAAGGGGAATAGTCAGACTGAGTAGGGCAGCATCCGCGCTCACCATCAGAGTGGAGTCCTCGAAGCACTTCAAAATGGTGCATATGTCCTTCATGGATGCCCACTCTGTGGTTGTAAAGTGGGAGGGCTGAGATGTGTGTTGCCTACTTTGCGCCTGCTGCAGCTGCAACTCCATAGTTGCAGGCTGCTGCTCACACAACTTCCGCAGCATATGCAAAGTCAAATTCCACCTGGTAGGGAGGTCAACAATGATGCGGTGCTCGGGCAGGCCCAATCTGCACTGCATGGCTAAAAGGCGCGATGCAGCCATGCTTGAACGCCGCAAATGAGAGCACTCGTATCTGACTTTGTGCAGCAGCTCCTCAAGGTCAGGATAGTTCCAAAGGAAACTCTGCACCACAAAGTTTAGGACATGGGCAAGGCATGGAATGTGAGTCAGACCACCTAGGCCCAGAGCCGCGACCAGGTTTCGACCGTTGTCACACACCACCATACCTGGCTGGAGGTTGAGTGGCGCAAGCCACATGTCGCTCTGCTCCTTGAGCGTGTTCCACAGCTTGGTTGCGGTGTGGCTAACATCACCCGGATAAACCAATTTCAACATGGCCTGTTGATGTTTGGCCGATGCAGTGCTGAAATCGTTTTTGTTGTACGTCTGGGTGCAGGCGAGTCTGACGAGGAGTATGAGGAGGAGTCAATTTGTACGGAGGAGAGGCCTGCAATCCGTGGAGTTGGCAGGACCCGCACACTTGCACTGTCTACTTCAGTTCCAGGCTCAACTACATTTACCCAGTGGGCGGTGATGGAAATGTAGCGTCCCTGGCCATGCTGACTGGTCCACGCGTCGGTGGTCAGGTGGACCTTGCTACTAACTGCATTTTGTAGCGCATGCTTAATTTTACGCTCCACATGCTGTTGCAGGGCGGGGACGGCTTGCCTGCTGAAGTAGAAGCTGCTGGGAACGCTGTATTGTGGGATTGCAAACCCCAACATATCGATAAAGGCTGGCTTGCTCACCAGCCAGAATGGTAGCATTTCCACTGCAAGCAGTTTGGCAATGCGAGAATTCATGCCCTGTGCTCGTGGGTGGTTTGCCGAGTACGGGCGCCTTTTCTCCCACACCTGTGTGACAGATGGCTGCACACTGGATTGGGAGTGTGAGGATGCCAGCGATTGGGATGCTAATGCTGACGAAGTACAGACAGTGTGCCGCCACACAACACTGCCTGCAGATGCACCCTGGCATTCTGGTGAGGAAGCGGGAGCAGCTGTTTGCGAGCTGGAGTAAGAGGTGGCCACTGTGGCTGAAGAGGTGGAAGGTGGGGAACCAGCTGCAGGTGGCAAATCATCTTGGGTGTGATGCTGCCACTCCACAGGGTGCCTCTTCCTGACATACGTCAACATATTGGTGGTATTAAGGTTGCTGACGTTCTTCCCTCTCCGCACAGTTTGTCGACAAAGCTTGCATCTGACTACTGTAACGTCATCTGCAACTTGGTCGAAAAAGGCCCATGCTCCACAACTCTTGGGCGCACCCCTTGTGTTCTTTAAAAGAGCCCTGCTCCTAACGGGTGCTGAAGTTGAGGGAGCCAACAACCAATTTTTCCTTCTTCTTCTCCCACGTGGACGGCCACGCTGTGCCACACCTGCAAGCTCTTCCTCTGAGCTATCCCCACTTGCTTGCTGCCCCTCAGCATGCCGTGATGGGTCAAGGACCTCGTCATCCAATACACTTTCATCAGCAGAAACTGGCAGCTGAGTTTCATCATCATCTGCTGACTGGGGTCTGGTCACTGTGGGCACTGGCCCACCCTCCACTTCTTCCTCAGACGGACACAGTGGTTGCGCATCTGTGCACACTACCTCTTCTTCAGCTGCAGGAGTGCTGTCTGGATGGCACACAGATTCCAAGCCAACAGATTCTGAGAAGAGGATTAAGGTTTGCTCCTGGCCCTCTGAATGTCTGGGCAATTTAGTGGGCGGTGAAGAAGCAGATGGGTGCTGCTCTCCAGTGGCCTGACCCGATGTGGTGGAGAGGTCCTGGGAGGATGCTGTGCTCATTGAGGTGGATTCCTCAGCTGCCATCCAACCAACAACGGTTTCTACTTGATCCTCTCTTATCAGCCTATGGCCCTGCGCTCCTAACAAGCTGCGAATAAATGACTGCTGCCGGGTGAAAGTAGGTGCTGAGTGACTTGGGCCTGCTGCTTGCTCTGGATGTGCACCATGTCTAGCTGCTGATGCACCTCTTCCACGGCCGCCGCGGGGACGTCCCTTACTCCCTGCCTTCTTCATCTCTATCGATGGATTCAGAATGGCAAGAAAGTAATTATTAGGAATTAGTGTGCTTATTCCTGTAGGACTACAAACAGGTATAAGAAACACTAATGGCACTGTATGATGATGGTGTGTCTGCTACACTTTATTTGAATCTGGTGTGGCCTACACAAAGAGTAACGTGTGTTTGTGGTATTGGTGTACACGTTACGGACGGATGTCACAGCGCAGTAAATGACACTGCTGTGATACCAAAAAAAAAAGGATTCTCCGGGACTGGGCCAGGTGCTGTGTGGCACCAGCCACAGAGGTTGTTTGGGTCCTCACAGCACAATCCCTATATAGTGTTTAACTTTTAGGAAAAAATAGGGGAAGGGGATTTAAGGGATGAAAAGAAATGGCAGTGAGACACACACCACACAGTGCTGCAGCAAGAGGAGCTGCAGCAGCTGCGGTGAATGTGCGCTGCACTGTCTCACTAAGCACCTCACTGAGAGCCTGCACAGCACAAAAAATAAAACTGAGCGGGGTCAGTGAGGAAAAAGACTGCTTCTGTAACACACAGGGGCTGCTACAGTCGCTGAAAAACAAATTTGTATCGCTATTAGATCCGAGATCTCTCCCTATCTCCAACAGCAACCTATCCCTTTCTGCTTTCACAGTAGAGTGAGGCTAAAATGGCAGGCGCAGCCTTTTATACTACCTGATCACACCATCCAGCCAGCCAATCGCAGCGCAGCCCCTAGCTAGCAAGTTTGGACGCCTCCTACCAAGCTTAGGGGAGTTACACAATGTTGTCAGCAATTCTTCAGCTCCTGATTGGCTCCACGGAGCGCTCAGAGGCTGAAGGATTATGGGATTTCCGATGTGAAAAAATATCGGAATCGGAAATCGGAATTCCGATATCGCAAATATTGGGCCGATTTCCGATATTTCAATATCAGAAAGCTCATCCCTAATCATTAGGCAAAAATATGGAGTGCAAATTTTGGCTTCAGAAGAAAGCAATGATACATGATGCATGATGTGCTACATATGTGGCTGATCTGTCTAGTTATCTGTTATTTACAAGAACTGCAGCAACATGTCTCTTCTGCACTTTTTTAAATGTTATACTAAAACCTTATACACCGCTGTGATATTAAAACTTCCTACATAGCTGTGTCCGTATTCTACAATTCATTACTATAGCAAATTTGCGCATTTTTTAAAAACATCATTAGCTACTTTTACAGTAAGCCAATCACTATAAAATCAACAGTCAGATATAAAATACACCTACAGTAGTAGTAGATGTAAAAAAACAGATATATGGCAGTCAGCTTTAACATTAAAGGGGTCTTCCAAGAATTACATCTTGTTTTCCACAGGTTCCCACTGTTTAAAAATAACAAACAAAGCTTTACATACAAATCCTGCTCCAGAGCTCTGATCTCCACCACTGACCCCAGACTTTTTTTGACAGACTACAGATATGATATTAGAATTATAATGCATGGGACCACAGCAGTCATCAGTGATGCTGAGGTAGTCAAGAGAATCATCAGACCAAGTAACCATCTTAAAATGCTTAAAGGTCCAGTTCTGATACTCATGTGCCTATTATAGGTGCTTTTTGCGGAGCCAGGAAGTGGCATGGCTAATCTCACTAGCCTGTGGATCTACAGCCCCATACATAGCAAGCCATGAAGCACTGTGCATTTCTAAGGCTAGTTTCACACTTGCTTTTTTTTGCAGCGCGTTTTTCCCGCAAAAAAACGCATTAAAAAAACGCATACAAATGCATACAAACGCTGCGTTTTTTTCTAGCATTTTTGTGCGCATGCAGGAAAAAAACGCAGCGTTTTTGCGCGTTTGTATGCGTTTTTTGTGCGTTTGCGTTTTTTTACAGATTTTGGAAAAACCCCACAAAAATGAAAAAACAACCATTCAACAACACACAAGACCAATGGGACTTCATTGTGGGTGTGGTATGTTAATATATAGACCCTGTCTACAGTATTCTTCACATTTGCTTGATTCTTCTCGTGACCATGGATCTGCGCTGGAAGAGTTTTCACTTCAACTTGGATTTGGACATCGCGATGGCTCAGGCGTATGCAGTTGCTTGCCATGAACAAAGGAAGAGAGAGAGGCAGCGAAGACGGCGGCGTATGTGGATACATCCGATTGTTGAACTCCGGGAGAGCCGTGGGGCATACCACACCCTCTACAGCGAGCTCCAGTCAAACCCGGAGAAATTTACAGATTATATCCGGATGTCCCACGAAAGTTTCATGGATTTGCTTGTTCGTGTCCAACAATCCATCCGGAGACAGGACACACAGCTCCGTCGTGCGATTCCTCCTGAGGAACGGCTACTGGTGACATTATGGTATGTTTTAAAAACCAAGGGGTGCGGTCTGATGGTTTTTTTAAATTTAGTATTCAAAACCGTGGGTAATTAGTTTTCGTGAATGTACTAATATTTTATTTTATAGTTTTTTAAAATAATATACATAAATATTAATTTTACTTCTTTGTCTGTTCACAGATTCCTGGCGACTGGAGAAACCCTATCTTCACTACACTTCCAGTACCGTATTGGAATCTCTACCTTGTCTGGAATTGTTGCTGACACCTGCCGGGCTCTCTGGAATGTTCTTTGCCCAGAATTTATGCCCCTGCCCACCGCTGAAAAGTGGATGGAAATTGCTGACAAATTCTGGACAGTATGCAATTTTCCCAACTGTTTGGGAGCTGTTGATGGTAAACACATACGGATCATCAAACCCCAAAGAACGGGATCTGAGTACTATAATTACAAAAAGTACTTTTCAATAGTACTCATTGCGATTGCGGATGCCGGATGTATGTTTGTAGCAGTGGACATTGGAGCATTTGGCCGTGGTAATGACTCACAGGCTTTTAAAAACTCAGACATGGGCCGGAGGTTGTATGGCAACCAATTTAATTTCCCTATGCCACGGCCTCTTCCTCACACCGAAGCTCCGCCACTGCCCTTTGTAATGGTTGGCGATGAGGCTTTTCAAATGTGCGGAAACTTACTGAAACCCTACTCCAGCCGGGACTTGGACCACACCAAAAAAATATTTAATTACAGGCTGACCAGGGCCAGAAGAACTGTCGAGTGTGCTTTTGGGATTCTTGTTTCCAGATGGCGAATTCTGGGCACGGCCATTAATCTTAAACTTGAAACAGTCGATGAGGTGGTGAAGGCCTGTGTGGTTCTACATAACTTTGTGATGGCTAAAGAGCACCCGACCTTTGAACTGGACGATGATGCTCCTAACCCATTGCCGGAATTCACTCAGCACACTCTCAGGTCATCCGTTGAAGTTGGCCAAATGAGGGACCAATTTGCGGCCTACTTTATTTCTGATGTAGGACGGGTGCACTGGCAAGATGAAATGGTGTAATATTTTTGTTTGTTTATGGTAATAAAAAACCTTATTTGATACCATTACTGAGTGCACTATATTTTTTAAACTCCAATTTAATAAACTTCCCATGTATAACTGAATTTTTTGATGTTCACACACCTGGGCAGGTAAATACACATATGAGTTAAAATGCAGCATTGCTAGTCTGCGTGAAATATATTGGAACGAGCAAAGCTGCAGGCCATGAATCAGGAAACCATTTTTTTTCAAGAGAAAATTGTGCAACTAGTTGAAAACAAAGTATGTGATTTTCTCAAAACACAACCCTCAAAACCCAACCCCAATGAAAGTCCATGGGGAATACAAGTCAGCATTGAGTGGATGAATGTAATCTGCTCCATTCCAACTTACAAGTTATTACACTAGGCCTTTGAATGACTATACTAGGCCGTGGTATTTCAAATATGAGTATAGTAGGCCTTGGGCCTACTAGTATAGTCATATGTGAAATACCACGGCCTAGTATAGTCATACCAAGGCCTACTGTAATAACTCGATTTTTAAAAACTAGCATCTTGTTTCACAAAAAACAAACTGGTGAAACTAGAAAGAAACTTATAATTTTCAACAGTTTGTTTTTCATGAAAAAAGATTCTAGTTGGTAAAACTAGAGTTATTACACTAGGCCTTTGAATGACTATACTAGGCCGTGGTATTTCAAATATGAGTATAGTAGGCCTTGGGCCTACTAGTATAGTCATATGTGAAATACCACGGCCTAGTATAGTCATACCAGGCCTACTGTAATAACTCGATTTTTAACAACTAGCATCTTGTTTCACAAAAAACAAACTGGTGAAACTAGAAAGAAACTTATAAGTTTCAACAGTTTGTTTTTCATGAAGCCAGATTCTAGTTGGTAAAACTAGAGTTATTACACTAGGCCTTGGAATGACTATACTAGGCCGTGGTATTTCAAATATGAGTATAGTAGGCCTTGGGCCTACTAGTATAGTCATATGTGAAATACCACGGCCTAGTATAGTCATACCAAGGCCTACTGTAATAACTCGATTTTTAAAAACTAGCATCTTGTTTCACAAAAAACAAACTGGTGAAACTAGAAAGAAACTTATAATTTTCAACAGTTTGTTTTTCATGAAAACAGATTCTAGTTGGTAAAACTAGAGTTATTACACTAGGCCTTTGAATGACTATACTAGGCCGTGGTATTTCAAAAATGAGTATAGTAGGCCTTGGGCCTACTAGTATAGTCATATGTGAAATACCACGGCCTAGTATAGTCATACCAAGGCCTACTGTAATAACTCGATTTTTAACAACTAGCATCTTGTTTCACAAAAAACAAACTGGTGAAACTAGAAAGAAACTTATTTTTAAGACAAGTTTCAACAGTTTGTTTTTCATGAAACCAGATCCAAGTTGGTAAAACTCGAGTTATTACACTAGGCCTTGGTATGACTATACTAGTCCGTGTTATTTCACATATGACTATACTAGGCCTTGGGTTGGTTTTTAACATGTATTTACCCATCAGTGTGTGTGAGCGGCGCAAACAACATTAATGAAACTTAGTAATGGTGAACCACAAATGTAAATTTATTTTTTATCACAAAAATAATCCAAAAAATTATTTTTTCCGGCGTTTGGGGGCAGATGGTTTCAATTTGGGGTGTGCAGGGAATATGCAACACTTGCTGTTGAAGACGGTGTTTGAGGGGAAGGGGCAACAAAACTTGTGGGGGAAGGTAGTCCAGTTAAGGGAATCAAACTAGGAACACTTGGAGGAGAGGAAATCTGTTCAGGTACATTAGTTGTAATGGCATGTCGCCGTAGGCTTGTGTGCCTGGACCGACTTTGGCCCAATGCCCGCCTTGATGGATTTCGCCTTGAAGTAGGGGCAAATATTGAGTGTAGGTCCCCCGTCTGCAGGTGTGGCTGCTGCTGCTGAGGTGGCGGCTGCTGCTGCTGAGGTGGCGGCTGCTGCTGAGGTGGCGACTGCTGCTGAGGTGGCTGCTGCTGCTGAGGTGGTTGCAGCTGCTGCTGAGGTGGTTGCAGCTGCTGCTGAGGTGGCTGCTGCTGCTGAGGTGGCTGCTGCTGCTGAGGTGGCTGCTGATGAGGTGGCTGGAGCTGCTGCTGAGGTGGCTGCTGCTGCTGCTCTTCGTTGTCAGTGCTCGTCCTTGCAGGAGGACTGGTGGCGGCAGTGATGGTCCAGGTTTGCAGAGTGGTGGTGGCAGGGCTACTACACGTTGTTGTAGCGGCAGGGCTGTTCCATGTTTGCCTAGTGGTGGCTGAGCTCCACGCATGCATGGGAGTGGCGGTGGTGCTCCAGACAGGAGCAGCGCTTGCCATGGTGGTGTCGGTGAAGTGACCAGCTGCACTCAGACTTGTGGTGGTGTAACGGTGGGTGTCCTGGCTTTGAATAGAGGTGTCCGTGCAGTGGTATGCAGCACAAGTCGGTAGTGAGGTGAAGCGAGTCAATGGTGGCACAGGTGGAAAGGACACCACTGACTGCTGACCGTACCGATTATGCTGCATAGCCTGCAAGAAAGCATTGTTGCAGGCCTGCAGCACATTCAGCTGTTGATCAGGACTAAGGTGTTCCGCCATGCCCTTTTCAATCTTACTAAAAAAATGGTGTGCTGGTCTGTTGAGGTCGGCCTCCAGACGGTCAAGGCGCTGTTCTACAGAATTGAAGCGGTGTTCAAAGTGGTTAAAACCACGTTCCATGAGTGCAAAACCGCTTTCAACTCTGTCGGACAGTGACTTGAGGCTGGAATTAAATGTCTCGCTCAAATGCATAAACTCGGGCAAGACATTCCTGTCCAAGGCCCTCTGCCGCTGGTGGGTAGTGCCCGCATAACCAGTGGCAGAGACCTGGGACAGGGGAACACCTGATGGCCCAGCTTCCTGGTCACCAGCTGTGTGTGTGGTTGACCTGCAAGGTGCTTCCTGGCTGTCGGATGGCTGGGACGGGTCAGAGGACGTCCGAGGAAGGACCGCTCCAGGGCCAGGTTGCAGGGTGCTGCTCCAGGTGCTGTTGAAGAAAGGAAAATCATTACTACCATGCCTTTACAAGAAGCATCAGCTGTGGATTAGAAAAACACAGATTAATAAAAATAAAAACCCAAAATTTATAATACTTACGATCTCGTGGCAAGGACCGGTCTTAGGAACTGCAACGCGTTATAGTGACGGTATCTAGTTCTGGTCCTTGACGCAGATCCACTGCGAACCTGGCCCTCAGCACGAACATCACTGTTGAAGCGGTCCTTGATCGAACGCCAACGTGTTCGGACTTTGTCCACTGTTGATAAAAAAAAACAGTGCCGTCAAGGACAACAGTCACTGCGGCACAATGTAGAAATACAATACTCAAAGCAGTCACTGTAGACCACGATGACACTGTTGGGTTTCCTGCTAGAATACACCTAGCACGAAACCCAACAGTGCCGTCAAGGACAACAGTCACTGCGGCACAATGTAGCAATACAATACTCAAAGCAGTCACTGTAGACCACGATGACACTGTTGGGTTTCCTGCTAGAATACACCTAGCACGAAACCCAACAGTGCCGTCAAGGACAACAGTCACTGCGGCACAATGTAGCAATACAATACTCAAAGCAGTCACTGTAGACCACGATGACACTGTTGGGTTTCCTGCTAGAATACACCTAGCACGAAACCCAACTGTGCCGTCAAGGACAAGAGTCACTGCGGCACAATGTAGCAATACAATACTCAAAGCAGTCACTGTAGACCACGATGACACTGTTGGGTTTCCTGCTAGAATACACCTAGCACGAAACCCAACAGTGCCGTCAAGGACAACAGTCACTGCGGCACAATGTAGCAATACAATACTCAAAGCAGTCACTGTAGACCCCGATGACACTGTTGGGTTTCCTGCTAGAATACACCTAGCACGAAACCCAACAGTGCCGTCAAGGACAACAGTCACTGCGGCACAATGTAGCAATACAATACTCAAAGCAGTCACTGTAGACCCCGATGACACTGTTGGGTTTCCTGCTAGAATACACCTAGCACGAAACCCAACAGTGCCGTCAAGGACAACAGTCACTGCGGCACAATGTAGCAATACAATACTCAAAGCAGTCACTGTAGACCACGATGACACTGTTGGGTTTCCTGCTAGAATACACCTAGCACGAAACCCAACAGTGCCGTCAAGGACAACAGTCACTGCGGCACAATACAGAGCAGGGAAATACTCACTAAACGCCTTTTTGTAGGATGCTGTGGCGCTGTCCCAGCCATCCATCAACGCTGCGGCCACCTCATTCCATAGCCGCCGGGTCACCACAATGTCCTTGTGCAGCCGGTCACGGCTGTCCCACAACGGCGAACGCTCCTGGACCAGGCTGATGAGCTGCTCATTATCCAGGTACACGTCTTCATCCCGTTGTGGAACCTAGACAAAACACATTCATTAGAATAATCCAATTTAAATTGAATAAAAAGTTACAAAAAAAGAAACATAAAAAAGAGTAAAAATAGAAGATAAAAAATAAAGAACATTACAAATCATTTGATACTTACATTCCGTATCACCACCGGGACTTGGCTTCGCTGCTCCTGCTCTTCGCCCTCACTAGTCCCGTCCACAGAAGAGGATGATGACGATGTCTTAAAAAAGTTGAAAAAAACGTAAGAGATTTGGAGAAGCAGCAGATATACTTACCAGATGCACAAAAATAATCACCTCACGGTCTGCTTGCGCCAATTCCTGCCGCGATGGGGAATACTCTGATTCTGAAGACATACTGCATGTAAAAATAATAAAAATCATTAGTACATACATAATTTAAAAGGACAGGCATATAATGTAATATACTCACATTCTTCGCTGATCAGATGGGTTCTTGGTTGACTGTCTGCTCTTCAATCTGTCAGTGTAGTAGTGGCAGAGTTTTGGCAGGCACCTCCTTTATATAGACTTTTTTTTTTTGACTTTAGAAGATTATAACTAGGACAACAAGTGGACACCACCAAAAAAACGCAGCGCTAAAAAAACGCATACCTGCGCATGCCAGTGCGCACGTATGCGCATCCATAGGCTATAATGGCCATTTTTAGCGCAAAACGTGCGCATACGTGCGCATGCGCTTTTTTCAAGGGCCAAAAAATGCAACATGCTGCGTCTGGAAAATCCCAACGCACACCCCAAAAAAACGCAGCGCATGAAAATCGCATACATGCGCTGACCAGTGCGCAGGTATGCGCACCCATGTTAAATATAGGGGAAAAACCGCATGCGCAGGTATGCGTTTTTTTCCAGCGCTAAAAAACGCAAATGTGAAACCAGCCTAACACTTTTATTTTAGCTGGGAATAAACTTTGCAGAAAGTTCTACTACAGTAAAACTTGCAGCAGAATTCCATACACAGTGTGTGACTCTCTGTGCATACGCAGTTTCAACAAAGCCAGTGAATCAATAGTATTCCAAAAATCCAAGGTACTAGAATCTTTCTCTTCAAGAAAAACATTGGTCTGCATGGCTATCATCCCAGAAGGAAGCCCCTTCTAAAGATGATGCACAAAAACAGTTTGCTGAAGACACGTAGACTAAGGACATGGTTTACTGCAACCATATCCTGGGGTCTGATGAGACCAAGATAAACTTATTTGGTTCAGATGGTGTCAAGCATATGTGGTGGCAACCAGGTGAGGAGTACAAAGACAAGTGCATCTTGCCTACAGTCAAGCATAGTGGTGGGAGAGTCACAGTTTGGGGCTGCATGAATGCTGCCAGGTGTTGTGAGCTAAAGTTCATTGAGTTAACTATGAATGTCAACATGTACTGTGACATACTGAGACAGAGCATGATTCCCTCCTTTTGGAAACTAGGCCATAGGGCAGTATTACAACATGATAACGTGATAACCACCCCAAACACACCTCCAAGACGACCACTGCTTTGCTAAAGGAACTGTGGGAGAAGGTGCTGGACTGGCCAAGCATTTCTCCAGACCTAAACCATGTTGAGCATCTGTAGGGCATCCTCAAGCAGAAGGGGGAAGAGCGCAAGGTCTCCAACATTCACCAGCTCCGTGATGTCATCATGGAGGACTGGAAGAGGATTCCAGTGGCAACCTGGGAAGTTCTAGCGAACTCCATGCCCAAGAGAGTTAAGGCAGTACTTGAAAATAATGGTAGCCACACAAAATATTCAAACTTTGGGCCCAATTTGGCCATTTTCACTTAGGGGTGAACTCACTTTTGTTGCCAAAAGTGTGTTGAGTTAATTAGAGGGCACACCAAATTTACATTGTTATACAAGCTGTACACTATCTACTTTACATTGAATCAAAGTGTCATATCTTCAGTGCTGTCAGATGAAAAGATAATAAAATATTGACATGCGGATGAAGGCCAACTGCCGAAACGTGCATCGGGTCTTATTGTGTGTGCTGTATCCTACACTACAAGTATTGCGTCATGTGTAATACATTTGTATACTGCTGTTGAAGTGTAATGGGTCCTTTTCTTTCACATTAGGTATGGGTTTATCAGTGGCAAGTAATGTTTGGCCATGTAGGGCCCTTGGTTAACATCTAACTATAGGTACTTACTCCCTTATTTGTATGCATATCCCCACCATAGATATCTGATTAATTGCCCTATTTTCACTCACAACTCAACAATGACTCTGTAAGCATCATGTGTGGAGGTTTTTAGTATTTTTGCACCACCTTGTGGTTTCCAACTTTTTAATATGCTTTTCTGCACTGGTGTGCCACACGGCCAATCCCTGATTGTAGGCCGGCTGATTCATTTGGTATTATTGCACCTGTGCAGCTGCCATTTTACTTGGGTCCGCTGCACCCTGTATTAGTGCAGATGCATTTAGGCCTGTCTGGACTGGCAAGTGTAAGGAACTGTGACGCAGTTTGCCAGCTTCCATATTAAAGCCTTACTATCAACCAATACCTTATATATATTGATATGTTTTTGTGCACTTTTTATATTTCTTTCAGGGTGCAGTTGGGCCCAATTGGCTCTGCAAACTGTGGCCTCTGTTCACACGGGATGCATTCTAGTTGGCACTGGGCAGCCCCCCAATATGGTGTTACTAAGAGGTTGTGAATCAGAAGCCCTGCATTCCCTGTGTGAACACTGCCACATGCGGATTATTTTTTCTGCACTGGTGTGCCACACGGCCAATCCCTGATTGTAGGCTGGCTGATTCATTTGGTATTATTGCACCTGTGCAGCTGCCATTTTACTTGAGTCCGCTGCACCTTGTATTAGTGCAGATGCATTTAGGCCTGTCTGTTTTTTTCCTGAATTTTTTGGAGGATTTTTCCTCTTTTTGAGGTTCTCATGTTAGAGTAGGACTGGCATGTGTAAGGAACTTTGACGCAGTTTGCCAGCTTACGTATTAAGGCCTTAATATCAACCAATAACTTACATACAGTATATTGATATGTTTTTGTGCACTTTATATTTCTATCAGGGTGCAAGAAATAGTCTATATATGTAAAATAAATTTTCAGCATTTATTAAAAATGTGTATGTTTGTAATTGTTGATTCTAGTGTACATTTTTTCAATTATACTGTATGATGACATTCTAATTTTGTACAAATGTTATGTCCATATAACATTTGTTGCGGCATTGTATATTTTCCATCATTATGTAGCTCTAATGCTGTGTATGTGGACATTTTTATTTATCTTCGCTACATGTTCAATAACATTTCTGTAAAGGGTAGACTCAGCTTCCCATGTGTCCTTTGCTATGTCCAGTAGGCCTCTTGGGTGCTTCCCTTATACTAACTCGAAAAGCGAGAAGCCAGAAAAGGCCTCGGTTTTTCTCTCATGGAGATCATTAAATATGGTAAAACATAATCCCAATCGCATCCATCTTTTTTCACTACCTTTTTTAACGTGCTTTAGTGTCTGAACCTCTCCATTAGTCCATCCATTTGAGGATGGTATACCGAATTACGTATGTGCACCATCTTTAGCATTCGACACAGCTCCCTCATTACCTGAAACATGAAGGGTGTACTTTCAATAAGGATTTCCTTTGGAATCCTCATCTGAGAAAACATAAAAAATAACTCATGGGTGATACTTTTGGATGCAGTATTTCTTAGCAGAACCGCTTCATGATAGCGTGTGGCATAATCTACCATGACAGTGCCCCTGAACTGATTTTAAAATTGGCCAACCAAATCCATCCCAATCCTCTCAAAGGGTATTTCAATGATGGGGAGAAGTACTACCAGGTCACAGGAGCAGTTATTTGGTATACGGGCAAGACTTACAATAATCCTCAATCTCCTTGTACATCCCCATCCAAACAAACCTCTGGAGAATCCTATCCTGGTTCTTTTCGGCCACCAAGTGTCCTTCTAGAACATGACTATGAGCAATATCAGGCACCCTTTGCCGATAAGCCTTAGGGACCAGCAATTGCTTAACGATTTCCAGATCTTTCTTGATCACTCTATACAATAGCTCATTATTCATAGCAAAGAGGAGAAACCATTGGTCAACCCCTGGATATTGAGAAACTCCATTAACGATGATGACATTCTCCCCTACATATCTAAGGGCATTATCCTTCAATTGAGCCATACCAAACTTATCCCATGTTTCTTCTACCTCAAAAATCACTAGGGAATTAGGAGAATTTCATCTTCTCTAGCGAAGACCTGCAAGGGAGAAATTTCACCCTCTTGCCCTGAGCCGGTAGTGAGACAGCCCACAGTGTCTGTACCTTTTCCCCTGCAAATTCCAAAACAAGGGACAATCGTGGCCCAAGATTACATTATGCATAAGGGTTTTTACTACCCACACTTCATAATCCATTATCCCATATGATGTCCCACAGGATAAATTCTGGAGTCACCATGGATACACACCACACTTATGAACCTGTCTGGTATATGACCCCCCGGTATGAGGCTGTCATGTACTAGTGTTGTGAGACTACCTGAATCTAGTAAGGCGGTGACAGTGAAATCATTCAGCCTAGTTTTATATACTTGGGCTCAGTCTCTTGTCCAGGGTTGGCAAACACAGGAGGAAGCAGCAAACAGGGACTGGTGCCACATTCCATTGGCTCTGGGCCTAATGAACACTGAGCCTTGACATGAACAAACTCACGACACTTCCAACACTGGACCAGCCCCGGTTTTTTAAACTTGAGTCCACACCAGGCCTGGGACATCTCCTGACAGTCCCTTCCACCCCCCTTGGACTGTGGGACATTTCTGACTGAGAGTGTGTCAGCGTCTTACTGCGGGTGATAGTTTGTGGGGAAGCATTATGGAGATATTCCTCTGTAGTGAGAAATCTCTTGACAAACTCCACTAGATGATCCACATTCCAGGGGTCACCATGGCTGACCCAGTGCTGCAGTTTACTGGGAAGGCCCTGGGAAAAGAGATTGACGACCACCAGCTCCACGATCTGTGTGGTCATGCAGACATCGGGTTCCAACCATTTCTTTACCAGATGAAACAAATCAAACATGTGGGACCCAGGGGATCTGTCTAACTGGTATTCCCAGGCCCAAACCCATCTAGCCCACACTACGGCCATAACGCCTAGGTGATCAAGAATCTCAGTTTTCAGTTTTGCACAATCTGGTACGTCTTGCTCACTAAGATCATGATAGGCATTTTGAGACTCCTATCAAAAAGGGTGCAAGCTCATCCACCAACTCTCCCATGAAGAGCTAGTCCCTTTGGGCCGTGAGGAAAGTCTCCACGTCATCATCTGGAGATATATTTTGGAAAGTAAGCATTTTTTGCTTTTTGGACTAAGTTTAATGCCCTCATCTTATTCCAGATATGTTTAAACTTAGAGACCAGAATGTTATGTGTAATATGTACTGAATATCACTCAGTCATTGTGCGACCAAATATATGTGTGTTAGTAGTGCTGAATCACTAACAAGTTTGGTATATATGTACCTGGTCTTTTGTTAATTTGCACATTCTAAAATGTTCCATTTCTGTTGTTCTTCAGCTTCCTGTCCACTGGCCAGTCTTATGCCGCCCTCCACCATGAGTTTCTCATTGGAAGATCTACCATTTCTGGCATAGTCAGGTCGACATGTAGTGAAATATGGTCAAGACTACATCAACTCATCATGCCCGAGCCCAGGATGGAAGACTGGTTGAGGATATCAAGGGACTTTGAGGAGGAATGCCAGTTTCCTAATTGTATTGGGGCCCTTGATGGCAAACATATCCGGGTGCGTAAGCCGCCGAACCCTGCCTCCCAATTCTTCAATTATAAACAATACTGTTCTGTTGTATTGTTGGCTTTGGCCGACCCTCAATACAAGTTTATAATTGTTGACATTGGGGCCTATGGAAGGACGGGAGACTCTCGAGTCTTCAATACTTCCATTATGGGTCGGCGGCTACGCACCAACCAGTTGGATCTACCACCACCATGCCAGCTACCAGGCTCCACTCAAGAATCAGTCCCTTATGTCCTTGTGGTAGATGAGGCGTTTCAGTTAACGTGCAATGTCATGAGGCCATATCCCCGGCGCAACCTGGACCACCGGCGTAGAATTTTTAACTTGCGCCTATCACGAGCTCGGCGACTGGTGGAGTGTTCCTTTGGCATTCTTTGTGCCAAATGGCGGGTACTCCAGTCTGCCATTCAGCTGAGTGAACAAAATGTTGTTGAAGTTGTTAAAGCCTGTGTGGTTCTTCATAACTTCACCAGGATACATGATTGTTCCTCCTCTGCTGGTGTTGTGCGTGGGTCGGACAATGTGCATAGGGCGAGACCACCTATCAACCCTCAACGTAGACCGCTTTCTGGGCTCAAAGTGCGTGATATTTTCACAAATTACTTTATGTCACCTGAGGGGGAAACTTCTTGGCAATAGCATGCTTTGTCTATGTTATAATTTTTTGTTTTATGTCTGTCTAAATATATATATTTAAACCCCTTATGATTCTATGACTGTTTAATTGCATTGGTAAGCGTATGCTAGTATGCTGACACCTTTTTTTAGAATTGAGACAGAGACGTAAAATGTAGTAGACAAATGTTTATTTTTTTTAAGAAAAACATATAATTGCCATATGATAAATGTGGCAATGGGCCAAATTGGCTTTTGTGCAGATGTGAAAATTGGGTACAAATAACATTTACGGACAAACAAAACAACCACATAACCATTAGGCAATACCAAAATGGCAACATTATAAATTTTGGTAGGTCGGGGGAGGAGAAGGCGGAAGACCAGCAAGTGTTTGCTGCTGGCTACTTTGCCCAACTTGGCCATCACCCTGTGTGGGGGCATACTGCTGCCCATGATGTGGGTAGTGTACTGCCTCCTGTGATTGTGGTTGGTACTGGCCAGAGTGATCCTGGAGAGGGGCCTCTTGTTGGGGCTGGTAGGCCCGTGTCTCATACCCACCAAAATAGCCATGTCGTCCCCAACCAGGTTGGGATCAGCCTCCAAAACTGGGTGGCAACAAGTGGCCATATTGGTGAGGTTGGCTAGAGCCAGACATATGTGGCTGAAGTAGGAAAGGTTGGGTAGGGGGAAGAAGGGGGTGAGGTGTAGGCCCACGTATTTGAAGATCCTCAGAGCCTGCTTGAGCAAGCATGTGTGTGGGGTGTTTAAGGCGCATCAGATTCCTGGGGGAAAGCTGCCATCTCTCCAGATATTCAAATAACTCATATGGGATATTGGGGTGTGTGCTTGCATCAAGCAGGATCTGAAAACATCCTCGAATACGTAGCCTCACCTCACGGGAAAGGGCACGAAGATAAAGGGCCAGGCTGCGTGAGTATGCCTCCTCGCCATCATCATTATTGACTCTAGCCAGATAGTTCAGTACCCCTGTGTCAACATTGGTACGGGTATCTTGGGCAGGGATCTGGTGCCTTCTTCTTCCTCGCTGGGATGGTCCAGCAGGCTGTGGGGAGCCCCGGATCTGGGCAGTTGGGCTGCTGCTGATGTTGCCCTTCTCCTCCTGTATGGCTGATGGTGCAGCAGCAGACAGTCCTGCTTGTGGATGTTTTCCTGGTGGTGGGGTTTGTGGTGCAGGCACTGGGTTTTCCTGAGAGGAATCTTCACCCATGCTTCTTGGAGGAGGAGAAGGTGGGCCAGCCACCTCTTCCCCTACAGACCCAGGATCTATGATGGGCTCGGTATCTGAGTCAGTTTCTCTCTCCGTAAGGTTGGACTGAGTTCTGTTATGAAATAGAACAGAGCCAAAAATAAATATTTTTTTTAGCCCTGTAAAGTATCTGTGTAATATGGTGTGAGGTATTTACTTACGGTCTCAGATCCAGAATTGGAGCGAGGAAGGAGAGGCGGTCATAATAGATATATTTCCTCTTTAGGTGGCCCGCATCACCACTCCTGGACCGCTGCTGACGTTCCCGCCTATATTGGTCGTGGATGCTGCGCCAGCGTCTCATCACATCTTCCACTGCAATGTGACAGGAAATATTCTCAATTTCACATATTTGCTAGGTCAAATTTGCTACCAGTAGCCTAGGCATGTGGCCTTCTAGGGTGTGCTTTCTATCCAGGGTGGCATATATAATTGGGGCATCCAGGCCAGATACACAGGGTCACAATAGTTCAGGTAACAAGTAACTACACTTAATAACTCCTTTCTTGTCCGGTTGGCATAATGGGCACCACGTTGGTCCCAGATTTCTGGCCGCTCCTGCACTAATACAATAAGCATCTCCACATTGAGAAAATATGGCACCATGACCCTGCAGGACTCCGTGGAGGCGTACTTCCTGGATGTCTGGAGCGCTTTTTGAGCTAATTAGCATGTCTACGCTTCCTGATGATGGATTGGCCCATTTTCTGTCACATGCCAAAAGACCTGCGTATTTCTCGCAAGTCACACGTGTGGTCTGTGTGTAATCCGTATTTTTTGCGCACCCATAGATTTTCATTGGCATACTACCGGCGTAGTACGCTGACAATCGCAGCATGCTGCGATTGGCACGGACCGTAGAATACGGACGAGAATTATACGGCTGTTGGGAGCTGCCCCATAGAGAATCATTTGACCGTGTGTAATGCATGCTTTTAATGGCTCTCACTTGTCCATATTCCTCTCTAGTGTGACCCCGGCCTAAGGCATTATATTGCATCGTGGCGGTGACATAGGCAGTAAAGAAACCAAAAACAACAAAGACTTGCCTGACTAGGTGCTAACTAACATGACATAGTGCTGACTCACACTGCCAGGGATGTATGTGGGCTTGGCTTTCCAGCAACTTGGCATTTAGCACATTTAAGCACTGTGCATTTCCTCCTCAGGAACCCCATCATGTCAATACAGAGGCTGTAACACTGTGAAACTTTTCCTTCAGCCTTTTATGTGTCAGTAAGGCTAGTTTCACACTAGTGTTCTCGGGCGCAGCGCAGGGCCGCCGCCTAGCTCTGCCCTGGCCACGCCCCCTCCGGTCAGCTCCTCCTAGGATCGCATGGCCCTGCATGCGATCAGTGTACCGTATATTTAGCGTTGGGTACACTGACCATGTGCTGGCATGATTTTGCTGGTGCTGCGCCCAGCACACAAAAACGCGCTGTGTTGCATTTTTGTGTGCTGGGCGCAGCGCCAGCAAAATCATACCAGCGCACGACCAGCGCACGGTCAGCGTACCCAACGCTAAATATACGGTACGCTGATCGTATACAGCGTCATGCAATCCTAGGAGGAGCTTACTGGAGGGGGCGCGGCCGGGGGTGGAGCTAAGCGACGGCCCTGCGCTGCGCCCGAGGACGCTAGTTAGTTATAATGCCTGTGAAGAAGACTTTGAGAATAGATTCTGTGAAAAATTGAAACAAGGGGAAAAACGTAGGTCGAATTGTGTGATAATCTTACAGTGCTGTAAACATTGCTAGTACATTATCCATGCAACAAAAGGACTGGACCATACTGGCTAAACAGGACAGTCAGTGAAAACCAAGGAAAAGAAAAGGAAGAGCAAATCCGACCAAAAAAGTCCCAGTATGTCAAAAGTAATGAATCAAAATTAATGTCTATTGAGATCAGGTGGTAATCAAGGACATCAGAACAAGAAAGGTAAAATTTTAAACTATGCAACAAGAACAAGGGGCGCACTCCCAGAATAAATGGACAAATATCCAATGGAGAAGTTGGGAATTAAGATGCAATATAAATGCAATACTGTGAAAATGAGAAATGTATAGGGCATAGAAACACTACCTTCATAATAAGCATCAATTATTAACCAGCATAGTTAGTAGTAGTGCATGATATTGACTATTGGTTCCATGCTCATATAAGGTGCCAGTGCAGTAAAACAAGGTAATGGACCCTAAGCTGTAGTAATAGTTATGTAGATTCATACATTAACAGTCCTATGTGAAATGGTATGGACTACAGTTAGTGACTCCTTCATCCGAGTGGCGTCTGCATGATGAATGCATTTTTTTTCTCAAAACAATAAGATATACAGCTTTTAAAATAGGTGGCAGGTCAGTGATGGATCAGTGACCTGTCATAAGCCATCAGTATGAATACCTAGTCAGAGCATGACATGAAGACCTGCCCACAGGCCGCCCCTGAGCACGAGCATATCATTAACTGAAAATAAAGATTAAACAACAACCACAAGACGTATTTCATCAACCAGGTTACCTTTGTAATCAGTAAAACGGCGCCGACCTGACACTGTCTGTAGGTTACTGAGCACAATCCTGCCGACAGGTTCCCTTTAGCTCATGCCTTTTACTCAGTTTACATGATTCATTTAGTGTGTGTTGTTTTTCAGCAATTTACTGTGACAAAGATGTAAATGTGCTACGTGAACCGATACTTTTTAAATTGTTTTTAATGTTTTATTTTTCTTCAGATAGGTTGATGGCAGCTAGGACAATGGAGATGGGCTAAAGGAAGAGACCATCTCCTATAATGTATAAATAGCTGCATTGGCTGCAATTTACCTTTTCTGTCATCTTGACTTGATAAAGGTCTGCATGTGGCCAAAATTTTTAAATGTCTAATAAAAGGATGAACTTAAAAGCTCCTTTTTTTCAAGAAAATGATTTTTGTGTTTCACATATTTGTAATACAACTTCTGCCAACTAAGCCACCTTTCCTGTGTCACTCTGATCCGGTTCTGATGCTTTTGGGGATCCCTTTCTATCTCTACTTCTTGCTCTAGAAGTGATGTCCCCACCTGGACACAGACATCTATAGCAGGTCACTGCTGTGGTCAGTTATTGGCTACAGCTGTCAAATGTTCTAGGCAGGAACCAGAGCAGCATGGGATCAGTAAGGTGAGTTTGACTTCTTTTGTTATTTTAGAACATATTAAAATATTTTTTAATTTTTTTTCTCAGCTGGATAACCCCTTTAAATCTAACAATATAAAACGATCATGTTGGTGATACATTCTCTGGTTGCTATAGAAACCTGCTTTGATTTTTTCCTCCGTATTAATCAGGTTCATTCTGTTGCCATTGTACATAACTCCCACGAAGAATCATTGTGTGCTCTCAGTGCATAGTGCACTCAGTCTGTGAAAGCTGCAGATCAATGCTACAAATACTGTAAAATGATTAATGGACCTCAAACTGTATCTTATTTTTCAAACTGTGTGTTAAAAAAAGTGCTATCAACACCTTGCACATTTTTCTCTTGTCTTTTTTATCATCACACAAGTTAATGAGAGTAGATAAGCCTCAGATGTGTTATGTGGCATCTGTAAATCCTTATCAGAGTTTCTGGAGCAATTCCTCGTTTTAGCTATGGCTCAAAATGGGTCAGAATGCTTTGGTTTTCATCCATTCAGCTTGAGATAAAGATATGGCCTTTGCTGCAGAGGCAGTTGGGTTGTGTCCATGGAGTGGCTGCTGACCTGAAGAGCAGTAGAATGGCAAGGTTAGGAGGATAATTGGGGTCAAGGTGAGAGGGCACAAGGCAGAGCGCTAAGACAAAAGAAATGTCAGTCTAGAGTCTAATCCAATAAGGCATCCAAGGGGTTAATCAAGAGAGTTGTGGGTTTAAAAGCCACATTCTAAATATATTTTAAAACTTTAGAAATAAATGGACCAGACCAGACAGAGGTAAACGGCACTGAAAAGAAGTTGAGGTGAGTATGATGTAAAATATATCCTAAAGTGCCTGCTGCAGTTAATCCACAATACACCTCAACACTTTTAGTTAAGTGCCCTCTGACAGTACTACAGATGTTCACAATTCCTGCGTGCCACATATGTTCATCCGAGGTCCTGCAATTACCACTTGAGTGCTATTTTCTCACTTGTAGATAGCAGTGGGCCCTTTTCCAAGAACAGTATATGGGCTTCTTGCTCTCCCATAGCTTATCTCTGTGTGCTTCCAATTCAGAAGATATGATTTCTAATCTTGGTCCCTTACATGGAACCTTATGGACAGCTGACAGCAGATATTTTATGGGTCAGTAGGCCTAATTCCATCCTGGCCTCTGTGCAGCTGCATAAGCTGCACATATTATATGTCTGTCAATGCTTAGTGTGATGTGGTGGGTGAGGGATGCAGAGAGCATCTAGACTCCCTCTAACTATGACTGCAGGCAGCCAAGTCTATTGCCCCAATTCATCAACAGTGGTGTTCTGTATAGCAGTCTTCATTTATTTCTTTTTATTTCTTTTTAATCATTTATATAGTGCCATTAATTCCACAGTTCTTTACAGACATTATTGGCACTGTCGCCGATGGGGCTCACAATCTAAATTCCCTATCAGTATGTCTTTGGAATGTGGGAGGAAACCAGAGTACCCAGAGGAAACCCACGCAAACACGGAGAGAACATACAAACTCTTTGCAGATGTTGTCTTTAGTGGGATTTGAACCCAGGACCCCAGCGCACTGCTAACCACTGAGCCACCGTGTCTTGATAAAGAGTTCACTGAAGTATTATGTGCCAAATTCATGGAAAAGTAATCTCCTCTTACTGAACTTGTTGCATCACTCAGCTGCCATGTGACACCACAAGACTGGAATCTCCAAATGGAGGACATTTCTGTCATAATTCCCACCATGGCTATGGTGTAACTTATGATAAAATATGTTGGCTGAGTTCGACCAGGTCTCCCTTCCGCTAAGCTCCATCCACATTTCAAAAAGTAATTTAGGTTGGTCGGGAGTGGCTCAAAGCTAACAAAATTCAAAAAAGTATTTGCGCACCTATACAAGTCTTGGCAAAAACGGTAATAAATCTGGCACCACCATATCTATGTACGGTATTCTGAGCTCAGTTTTTTGAAAATTGAATTGAAGCTACCGCCAACATAAAGGTAATATAAAAAAATGGTATCAGCACCAATTGTTGGATCTAAAAGCAACATGTTGTAAAACAGCAGAGATTCATGTTAACATAATCTATGTCAGCTGATTACATGAATAGAAATTAAGACACTAAAAGACAATGATATTTCCTGAAAAGGGTTAAAAAAAAACAGAAAGCTGTTAATTGCTGAATATGTATTTGGCAAAGCAATACTTGTTCATGTTCTTTTTGCTTGAACAGCCGTTGCTATGGTCTGTTTCTGTTTCCTAGCAACATATACCTAACCTACTTTTTATTCTCTTCTAGAAAAGTGTTGCCATTAAATTCCAAACCACAGGAAGTATAATATGTGATAATCTGAATAATTTATGGCTGCATGCTACAGTGAATTTCATTGTGTAGTATCTATCTATCGATCTATCTCTCTTGACAAAGACGGGACACTGTTGAAACATTGCCACCTGAGGATAAGTAAAGTATCCACTGGTTTCACATTTAATTTGAGTGCTGCCTATTTGTTTTTCCTTTTTTTCCTTTTTTCCCTTCTATCTATCTATCTATCTATCTATCTATCTATCTATCTATCTATCTACAGTTGTTGCCAAAAGTATTGACACCTCTGCAATTCTGTCAGATAATACTCAGTTTCTTCCTGAAAATGATTGCAAACACAAATTCTTTGGTTTTATTATCTTCATTTAATTTGTCTTAAATGAAAAAACACAAAAAGAATTGTCCTAAAGCCAAATTGAATATAATTCCACACCAAACATAAAAAAGAGGGTGGACAAAAGTATTGTCACTGTTCGAAAAATCATGTGATGCTTCTCTAATTTGTGTAATTAACAGCACCTGTAACTTACCTGTGGCACCTAACAGGTGTTGGCAATAGCTAAATCACACTTGCAGCCAGTTGACATGGATTAAAGTTCACTCAACCTCTGTCCTGTGTCCTTGTGTGTACCACATTGAGCATGGAGAAAAGAAAGAAAACCAAAGAACTGTTTGAGGACTTGAGAAACCAAATTGTGAGGAAGCATGAGCAATCTCAAGGCTACAAGTCCATCTCCAAAGACCTGAATGTTTCTGTGTCTACCGTGCGCAGTGTCATCAAGAAGTTTAAAGCCCATGGCACTGTGGCTAACCTCCCTAGATGTGGACGGAAAATAAAAATTGACGAGAGATTTTAACACAAGATTGTGCGGATGTTGGAAAAAGAACCTCGACTAACATCCAAACAAGTTCAAGCTGCCCTGCAGTCCGAGGGTACAACAGTGTCAACCCGTACTATCCGTTGGCGTCTGAATGAAAAGGGACTGTATGGTAGGAGACCCAGGAAGACCCCACTTCTTACCCCGAGACATAAAAAAGCCAGGCTGGAGTTTGCCAAAACTTACCTGAAAAAGCCTAAAACGTTTTGGAAGAATGTTCTATGGTCAGATGAGACAAAAGTAGAGCTTTTTGGGCAAAGGCATCAACATAGAGCTTACAGGAGAAACAAAGAGGCATTCAAAGAAAAGAACACGGTCCCTACAGTCAAACATAGCGGAGGTTCCCTGATGTTTTGGGGTTGCTTTGCTACCTCTTGCACTGGACTGCTTGACCGTGTGCATGGCATTATGAAGTCTGAAGACTACCAACAAATTTTGCAGCATAATGTAGGGCCCAGTGTGAGAAAGCTGGGTCTCCCTCAGAGGTCATGGGTCTTCCAGCAGGACAATGACCCAAAACACACTTCAAAAAGCACTAAAAATGGTTTGAGAGAAAGCACTGGAGACTTCTAAGTTGGCCAGCAATGAGTCCAGACCTGAATCCGAAAGAACACCTGTGGAGAGATCTAAAAATGGCAGTTTGGAGAAGGCACCCTTCAAATATCAGGGACCTAGATCAGTTTGCCAAAGAAGAATGGTCTAAAATTCCAGCAGAGCATTGTAAGAAACTCATTCATGGTTACCGGAAGCGGTTGGTCACAGTTATTTTGGCTAAAGGTTGTGCAACCAGGTATTAGGCTGAGGGTGCCAATACTTTTGTTTGGCCCATTTTTGGAGTTTTGTGTGAAATGATCAATGTTTTGCTTTTTGCTTCATTCTCTTTTGTGTTTTTTCATTTAAGACAAATTAATTGAAGATAATAATACCAAAGAATTTGTGTTTGCAATCATTTTCAGATAGAAACTGAGCACAGTCACAGCCAAAAGTTTTGAGAATGACACAAATATTAATTTTTACAAAGTCTACTGCTTCATTTTTTCTAATGGCAATTTGCATATACTCCAGAATGTTATAAAGAGTGATCAGCTTAACAGCAATTACTTGCAAAGTCAATATTTGCCTAGAAAATTAACTTTATCCCCCAAAACACATTTCAACATCATTGCAGCCCTGCCTTAAAAGGACCAGCTAACATCGTTTCAGTGATTGCTCCATTAACACAGGTGTGGGTGTTGATGAGGACAGGGCTGGAGATCAATCTGTCATGATTAAGTAAGAATGACACCACTGGACACTTTAAAACAAGGCTGGTGCTTGGCATCATTGTTTCTCTTCTGTTAACCATGGTTATCTCTAAAGAAACACATGCAGTCATCATTGCACTGCACAAAAATGGCCTAACAGGGAAGAGTATCGCAGCTAGAAAGATTGCACCTCAGTCAACAATCTATCGCATCATCAAGAACTTCAAGGAGAGAGGTTCCCTTGTTGCCAAAAAGGCTCCAGGGTGCCCAAAAATGACCAGCAAGCGCCAGGACCGTCTCTTAAAAGTGTTTCAGCTGCGGGATCGGGCTACCAGCAGTGCAGAGCTTGCTCAGGAATGGCAGCAGGCAGGTGTGAGTGCATCTGCACACACTGCGAGGCGGAGACTCTTGGAGCTAGGCCTGGTCTCAAGGAGGGCAGCAAAGAAGCCACTTCTCTCCAGAAAAAACATCATGGACAGACTGATATTCTGCTAGAGGTACAGGGAGTGGACTGCTGAGGACTGGGGTAAAGTCATTTTCTCTGATGAATCCCCTTTTCGATTGTTTGGGACATCTGGAAAACGGCTTATTCGGAGAAGACGAGGTGAGCGCTACCACCAGTCTTGTCTCATGCCAACTGTCAAGCATCCTGAAACCATTCATGTGTGGGGTTGCTTCTCAGCCAAGGGAATGGGCTCTCTCTGTCTTGCCTAAAAACACAGCCATGAATAAAGAATGGTACCAGAATGTCCTCCAAGAGCAACTTCTCCCAACCATCCAAGAGCAGTTTGGCGATCAACAATGCCTTTTTCAACATGATGGAGCACCTTGCCACAAAGCAAAGGTGATAACTAAATGGCTCAGGGAACAAAACATAGAGATTTTGGGACCATGGCCTGGAAACTCTCCAGATCTTAATCCCATTGAGAACTTGTGGTCAATCATCAAGAGACGGGTGGACAAACAAAAACCTTCAAATTCAGACAAAATAAAAGCATTGATTTTGCAAGAATGGACTGCTATCAGTCAGGATTTGATCCAGAAGTTGATTGAGAGCATGCCAGGGAGAATTGCTGAGGTCCTGAAGAAGAAGGGTCAACACTGCAAATATTGACTTGCTGCATTAACTCATTCTAACTGTCAATATAACCTTTTGTTACTCATAATATGATTGCAATTATATTTCTGTATGTGATAAAAACATCTGACAAACACACTTAAAAACCAGAGGGCAGCAGATCATGTGAAAATATAATATTTGTGTCATTCTCAAAACTTTTGGCCATGACTGTATTATATGACAGAATTGCAGGGGTATCAATACTTTTGACCACAACTCTATCTATCTATCTATCTATCTATCTATCTATCTATCTATCTATCTATCTATCTATCTATCTATCACATATCTATTTATCACTTACAGTGAGAGAAATAATAATTTGATCCCTTGCTGATTTTGTAAGTTTGTCCACTGACAAAGACATGAACATTCTATAATTTTAAGGGTAGATTAATTTTAACATTGAGAGATTTTTTTTAGCTGGGGGTGGGGCAATAACCATGCTCCCTCTCTAGGCTATGAATATCTGCCCTCAGTCACTGGTTTTCCCTCTCTGGTGCAGAAAATTGTGTGGGAGCCCATGCCAGTTTTTCCATGAATACATTCTTGTAGGAAATACATACAGGTACAAAATTTTACACACACATAGTACTAACAGTATTAGTCACTGACATATATAAATCTCACTGTTCTGCATATCTCCTATCCTGTCAGGTTTTGCAATGATTTTACAGAAGCCAACAAATGAATTAATGGTTATTCTGCTATCTATCTCTCTATGAAAAATAAAGATATATATGTGTGTGTGTCACTGACACACACATATATATACAGTATATATATATATACACCTATCCTATGTGTATACAGTCATATGTTAAAGTTTGGGCACCCCTATTAATGTTAACCTTTTTTCTTTATAACAATTTTGGTTTTTGCAACAGCTATTTCAGTTTCATATATCTAATAACTGATGGACTCAAATGAGGTTTATTGTACTAACAGAAAATGTGCAATCTGCATTTAAACAAAATTTGACCAGTCCAAACGTATGGGCACCCTTATCATTTTCTTGATTTGAACACTCCTAACTACTTTTTACTGACTTCCTGAAGCACTAAATTGGTTTTGTGTCCTCATTGAGCTTTGAACTTGATATTAGGGGTAGTAGTCCAGTGGCTCTGGCTGAGGAAATGATGTGGGATATTAGGGGTAGTAGTCCAGTGGCACTGGCTGAGATGATGTGGGATATTAGGGGTAGTAGTCCGGTGGCTCTGGCTGACGGGATGATGTGGGATATTAGGGGTAGTTGTTATGAATGAGTCACCGTAG
This sequence comes from Dendrobates tinctorius, assembly GCF_039654945.1. NCBI lineage: Eukaryota > Metazoa > Chordata > Amphibia > Anura > Dendrobatidae > Dendrobates > Dendrobates tinctorius. Next base: position 23,037,252 of record NW_027361676.1, read on the forward strand.
GAGGCAAAAACAGAAATACTAGCTAAGTCCAGAAAACCAGAGAAGTTGGCAGCTATCGGATTGCAGACCCCTGAACCTAACAACAACAACTAGCAGTAGCCGTGGGGGGTTCCTACGGTGCCCTAGACCCCTCGATCACAGCCGGAGAACTACATAGCCTAAAGACAGAAAGGGAAATCTAAACTGCCCCAGAGCAGACCCCAAAGCAATAGGCAGCCCCCAACATATAATGACGGTGATGCAAGATGAAAAAACACTCACACAGATAGAAAGATAGGCTGAGCAAATGATGGGGCCCAAGCTAACTATATAGGACAGGATAGAAAAGCTGCTGTCTGCAATCTGCCAAAACCCTCTCAAAAACAAGAGCCAACAGACTGATAGGGAAAAAAGCCCTGACGCTAGGCTTCAAAAAGACTATATCAGTACTCAGGTATTTTCTGAAGACAGAGCTAAAAGGAATTCAGCTCACCCAGCAGGGAAAGGCAGAAATCAGAAAAACAAGGCAAAACAAAACCAAAACACAAATGCAAAAAGCAGAGCAGGAAAACTTAGCTTTTGAGGAGCAGGAATCAGACTGGTCTCCAAGAATCCCTCAGAGAATTCACCCGCAAGGCAGAAGGACGTCGGCTGCCTTATATCCAGTCAGCAATTCCAGTCACCCAGTCATCATCATTCTGCTCAGGTGCTTTGTAATCAGCCTCACTACCTTCCTTCACCAGAAGAGGGAGTTCATCAGACCTCAATGGTGAAGGGGAAAATGAACTCACAACAGGTAGTAGTCCGGTGGCTCTGGCTGATTGGATGATGTGGGATATTAGGGGTAGTAGTCCGGTGGCTCTGGTTGACAGGATTATGTGGGATATTAGTGGTAGTAGTCCGGTAACTCTGGCTGACGGGATGATGTGGGATATTATAGTGAATGTGGGTATGCGGAGTGGGTGAGGCTTTACACTCAGCTTTATATATAGATATAATCATTATGATTTGTTATACTAACTGTAGTTACTGTAGTTAGTTATTATGCCCAGGCAACGCCAGGCTCTTCAGCTAGTATCTATATATACAGTATATATATATATATATATATATATCTATATACAGTTTGTTTTGGATAATTTGGTATTAAAACGATGTTTACAGTTGTGTTTTACAATGCGATTTTAACATGAGGTTTTACATAGAACTGCCGTATGTAAAAACTCATGTTAAAATCGCATTGCATTCGGATGCCATACGGCTGTCACTCTGTTACTAGATGCGAGGAAATCGCATCTTCGCATTGCAAACAGATTACATACGGATCACTGTTCAGAGAACATTTGTGCGATTTTTGGCCATCAAAATCGGACCGTGTTTATACGCAGTAAGTGTGACTCCAGCCTAACAAGGAGTCTTTTATAAAGGTGACTATGTAAGACAGCTATCTTTAATGCAGGTAACGAGTTGATTAAGAGCGGCTAACTGGTCTGTAGGAGCCAGAACTCTTAATGGTTGGTAGGGGATCAAATACTTATTTCTCACTGCAAAATGCAAATAAATTTATATAATTTATACAATGTGATTTTCTGGATTTTATTTTTGATATGCTATCTCTTAGTGTTAAAATTAACCTACCCTAAAAATTATAGACTGTTCATGTCTTTGTCAGTGGGCAATCTTACAAAATCAGCAAGGGATCAAATACTTATTTCCCCCACTCTATCTATCTATCTATCTATCTATCTATCTATCTATCTATCTATCTATCTATCTATCTATCTATCTATCTATCTATCTGTCTGTCTGTCTATCTATGTATCTCTTATCTATCTATCTAGCTATGTATTATCTATCTATATATCTATGTCTTATCTATCTATATATCTCTTATCTATCTATGTCTTATCTATTTAGCTATCTATCTATCATCTATCTCTATCTATCTATCTACAGTTGTGGCCAAAAGTATTGACACCCCTGCAATTCTGTCAGATAATACTCAGTTTCTTCCTGAAAATGATTGCAAACACAAATTCTTTGGTATTATTATCTTCATTTAATTTGTCTTAAATGAAAAAACACAAAAGAGAATGAAGCAAAAAGCAAAACATTGATCATTTGACTTCAGCAAAGCATTTGACAAAGTCTCTCATACAATCCTTATTGAAAAAATGACTAAGTATGGAATGGACAAGGCAACTGTTAGGTGGATTCATAACTGGCTTAGTGATCGGACCCAAAGAGTGGTCGTAAATGGCTGCACATCAAGTTGGAAGAATGTCTCAAGTGGGGTACCACAGGGCTCTGTCCTGGGCCCTGTATTGTTCAACATCTTTATCAACGATTTAGATGAAGGAATTTAGGGTAAACTGATTAAATTTGCTGATGACACAAAGCTAGGAGGGATAGCTAATACTAGAGAAGAGAGAGAGAGGATTCAAAAAGATTTAAATAAACTGGAGCAGTGGGCAGCAACTAACAGAATGGTTTTTAACAGGGAGAAATGCAAAGTACTACATCTGGGCAATAAAAATGAAAAAAGCATATATAGAATGGGAGGAATAGGGCTAAGTGACAGCACATGTGAAAAAGACTTGGGTATACTAATAGATCACAGACTGAATATGAGTCAACAGTGTGATGCAGCAGCAAAAAAGGCAAATGCAATTCTAGGATGTATTAACAGAAGCATACAGTCTAGATCACGTGAAGTCATTATTTCCCTCTACTCCTCTTTGGTCAGACCTCATCTGGAATATTGTGTCCAGTTTTGGGCACCACATTTTAAAAAAGACATCAACAAACTGGAGCAAGTTCAGAAAAGAGCGACCAGAATGGTGACCGGTCTGCAAACCCTGTCTTATGAGGAAAGGTTGCAGGATTTGGGAATGTTTAGTTTGCAAAAGAGAAGACTGAGAGGAGACTTAATAGCTGTCTACAAATATCTAAAGGGCTGTCACATTGTAGAAGGATCAACTTTATTCTCATTTGCACAAGGAAAGACTAGAAGCAATGGGATGAAACTGAATGGGAGGAGACACAGATTAGATATTAGAAAAAACTTTTTGACAGTTAGAGTGATCAATGAGTGGAACAGGCTGCCACGAGAAGTGGTCAGTTCTCCTTCAATGGAAGTCTTCAAACAGAGGCTGGACAGACATCTGACTGGGATGATTTAGCGAATCCTGCTTTGAGCAGGGGGTTGGACCAGATGGCCCAGGAGGTCCCTTCCAACTCTACGATTCTATGATTCTATGATTCTATGATTTCACACAAAACTCCAAAAATGGGCCAGACAAAAGTATTGGCACCCTGAGCCTAATACTTGGTTGCACAACCTTTAGCCAAAATAACTGCGACCAACCGCTTCCGGTAACCATCAATGAGTTTCTTACAATGCTCTGCTGGAATTTTAGACCATTCTTCTTTGGCAAACTGCTCCAGGTCCCTGATATTTGAAGGGTGCCTTCTTCAAACTGCCATTTTTAGATCTCTCCACAGGTGTTCCAGGTCTGGACTCATTGCTGGCCACCTTAGAAGTCTCCAGTGCTTTCTCTCAAACCATTTTCTAGTGCTTTTTGAAGTGTGTTTTGGGTCATTGTCCTGCTGGAAGACCCATGACCTCTGAGGGAGACCCAGCTTTCTCACACTGGGCCCTACATTATGCTGCAAAATTTGAATTTGTTAGTAGTCTTCAGACTTCATAATGCCATGCACACGGTCAAGCAGTCCAGTGCAAGAGGCAGCAAAGCAACCCCAAAACATCTGTTAACCTCCACCATGTTTGACTGTAGGGACTGTGTTCTTTTCTTTGAATGCCTCTTTTTTTCTCCTGTAAACTCTATGTTGATGCCTTTGCCCGAAAAGCTCTACTTTTGTCTCATCTGACCATAGAACATTCTTCCAAAACGTTTTAGGCTTTTTCAGGTAAGTTTTGGCAAACTCCAGCCTGGCTTTTTTATGTCTCGGGGTAAGAAGTGGGGTCTTCCTGGGTCTCCTACCATACAGTCCCTTTTCATTCAGATGCCGATGGATAGTACGGGTTGACACTGTTGTACCCTCGGACTGCAGGGCAGCTTGAACTTGTTTGGATGTTAGTCGAGGTTCTTTATCCAACATCCGCACAATCTTGCGTTGAAATCTCTCATCAATTTTTCTTTTCCGTCCACATCTAGGGAGGTTAGCCACAGTGCCATGGGCTTTAAACTTCTTGATGACACTGCGCACAGTAGACACAGGAACATTCAGGTCTTTGGAGATGGACTTGTAGCCTTGAGATTGCTCATGCTTCCTCACAATTTGGTTTCTCAAGTCCTCAGACAGTTCTTTGGTCTTCTTTCCTTTCTCCATGCTCAATGTGGCACACACAAGGACACAGGACAGAGGTTGAATCAACTTTAATCCATGTCAACTGGCTGCAAGTGTGATTTAGTTATTGCCAACACCTGTTAGGTGCCACAGGTAAGTTACAGGTGCTGTTAATTACACAAATTAGAGAAGCATCACATGATTTTTCGAACAGTACCAATACTTTTGTCCACCCTCTTTTTTATGTTTGGTGTGGAATTATATCCAATTTGGCTTTAGGACAATTCTTTTTGTGTTTTTTCATTTAAGACAAATTAAATGAAGATAATAAAACCAAAGAATTTGTGTTTGCAATCATTTTCAGGAAGAAACTGAGTATTATTATCTGACAGAATTGCAGGGGTGTCAATACTTTTGGCCACAACTGTATCTATCTATCTCTTATCTATCTATCTATCTATCTATCTATCTATCTATCTATCTATCTATCTATGTCTTATCTATCTATCTATCTATCTATCTTTCTATCTATCATCTATCTCTATCTATCTATTCTCTATCTCTTATCCATCGATCTATCTGACATTGTTTATGGCAAGGAAATCAGTGGTTGATAATTAGAGCATATTTTTTATGTATATTTTATGTACACCCTAGCATAAATTATAATTCATACCAGAAATCATCTGGAAGATCTTTATAAATGAACTCAGCCCATGGCTGCCTGAGTGGTAGGAGTGGCTCAGGAATCTCCTGTTAACCCCTTCCTGACATGGCTATTTTCTGCTTTTTCGTTTTTTCCTCTTCTTATACGGGCTTGTTTTTTGCAGGTATATTTGTACTTTTGAACGCTACCATTATTTTTTTCCATGTGATATACTGGAAATCGAGAAAAAACTTCCAAATGCAGTAAAATTATGAAAAAATATATATATTTTTTATTTTCCATGTTCACTCTACAGTAAAAATTAATTGCCAATTTGATCCTGCAGGTCAGTATGATTACCGAGATACCGAACATGCATATTTTTTTTTTTATTTAAGTGACAAAAAAATTCAGAAATTTACAAAAACAAAGTAATACATTTCTCTTCTGTCACCATTAGCTGAGTACCGTAATATTTTTATTTTTGAACGATGGGGCTTTGTGAGGGCTTATTTTAGCTTTCTGAGCTGATGTTTGTATTGATTCCATTTTGGGGAGATACAATGTTTTGTCACCTCTTATTGCATTTTTTGCAGTGTTGTGTAGGTGGAAAAACTATTTCTGGTATTTAGATTTTTTCTCTCATTACACCATTAGCCATTCGGGTTAGTTAATTTTCATAGATCAGACTTTTAAAAAAATAACCATACCACTTTGTGTATATTTTTCTTTCAGTTTTTTATTTTCAGTGAGGCAAAATGAGGTGATTTGAACTATTATATTGTTTTTTAAAATTTTTACTTTTTTTAAACTTTTCACTGTATTTGTTAATCTCTTTAGGCAACTTGAACCTACAATCATCTGTTGGCTTATGGTATGTGCAGCAATACCACAGTATATATATATATATATACATATATATATATATATATATCAAAAATCACAGTCTCCTAAAAACATCAGCCAGAAGCTGGCATGCACAAGAAAACCATCATGACATGCACAGGGGTCTTCAGCAGACCCCTGGCTCTCATTGTCACTCAGCGATCACGTCATAGGGGCTCCAAAGTGGCTCGTGGAATGCCGTTCCCCCATGTCAGTGCACTGTAATTGCCATTGTGAGAGATTGACAGCAGCATTTAACAGGTTAACAGTTGCAGAGAGATCTCTGCTCCACATTCGGCTGTGAGAGGTTGCTGATGGCTGAATATCATAGCCATCATCTGCTGGGAGCTGGCAGATGACATAACTAGAAGATATGTTTGTAAGGGGATAATACCACCCACTCAGACACTTCATAAGTAATGGAACAGAGTATTTGATATATATTAATGATGGACTGTTGTTGATTTTTTGCCAACTTTTCCTGATTTTGCCATACTGGCAACCTGAAAGTACACTACAATAAACAAAGGTATTGAGACACACCGCTTAGGCCCTTAATGACTGCCAATATGCCTTTTAATGGTGGCAGTTAAGGGTACTTATGCCTCAGCGCTGCTTTTTAATGGTGCTAAGAAAAAAGTGGATAACACCCCCAGAGTCGGAATGTCTCGGGTCTCAGCTACAAGGGGTAGCTAAGACCCCAGAGAACATGATTCTGGTCAGTTTTTACTGACCCCAGTGTTGCGATTGCCATTATTAATGGTATAACAGCGACAGCAAGAATAAAAAAGTCCAATTTTACATTTATTTTCTCTCTCCTCTGATGTGATTGCACATCAGAGGAGAGAGAAATGGATTCCCTGATCCACCCCCGGTACCTTTGGTGTTCCGGCATCCCCCCCGTGAAGTCATCGGGGCTGCCGGCGTCTTCTTCCGGGAGAAAAATGGATGGCGCATGTGCAGTGCGCCCGCCGAAATCTGCCGGGCGGCACCCAGCAAAAATACGAAATTTTTCCTGTTGGTTCATTTTGATCACTGTGATAGACCCTATTACAGTGATCAAGATAAAAAATAGCAAATCAAACCCCCCTTTTTCACCGACTTAGTTAGGTAAAAATAAAATAAAAAAAGTATTTATTTCCATTTTTCCATTAGGGTTAGAGTTGGGCTAAAGTGAGTTGGGCTCAAGTGAGTTGGGCTAAAGTTAGGGTTGGGCTAAAGTGAGTTGGGCTAAAGTTAGGGTTAGGGTTGGGCTAAACTTAGGGTTAGGGTTGGGCTAGGGTTAGGGTTGTGGTTATGATTGGGATTATGGTTAGGATTGGGATTAGGTTAGGGGTGTGTTAGGGTTAGGTTTGTGGATAGGGTTATGGTTAGGGTTGTGATTAGGGTTTGGGGTGTATTGGGGTTAGGGTTGTGGTTAGGATTATGGTTAGGGTTGGGATTAGAGTTAGGAGTGTGTTGGGGTTAGGGTTGGAGTTAGAATTCAGGGGTTCCACTGTTTAGGTACATCAGGAGGTCTCCAAACAAGACATGGTGCCACAATTGATTCCAGACAATTTTGCTTTCAAAAAGTCAAATGGTGCTCACTTCCTTCTGAGCCCTGCCATGCACCCAAACAATGTTTTTTTTTTCCCACATATGGGGCATCAGGGTACTCAGGAGAAATTGCACAACAAATTTTGTGGTCCATTTTCTCCTGATACCCTTGAGAAAGTAAAAAAAAATTGGTTCCAAAGTAATTTTTTTGTGAAAAAAGTAAAATGTTCATTTTTTCCTTCCACATTGCTTTAGTTCTCATGAAGCACTTGAATGGTTAATAATCTTCTTGAATGTGGTTTTGTGCACCTTTAGGGGTGTAGTTTTTAGAATGGTGTCACTGTTGGGTATTTTCTGTTATATTTAACTGCAAACTCACTTCAAATATGAGGTGATCCCTAAAAAATGGTTTTGTAAATTTTGTTGGAAAAATGAGAAATCGCTGGTCAACTTTTAACCCTTATAACGTCCTAACAAAAAATTATGTTTCCAAAATTGTGCTGATGTAAAGTATACATGTGGGAAATGTTGTTTAACTATTTTGTGTGACACCACTCTGTGATTTAAGTGTACCAAAAAAGTTTGAAAATTGCAATTAAAAATTTTTTTCAAGTTATATCGAAGAAATTTTACAACTATCATGTAGTACAATTTGTCACGAAAAAACATTCTCAGAATCAGTGGGATACGTTAAAGAATTCCAGAGCTATAACCTCATAAAGTGACAGTGGTCAGAATTGTAAAAATTGGCATTGTCATTAAGTACCAAATTGGCTCTGTCATTAAGGGGTTAATTATTGTACCCAGGTTTCCATAGTCTGCCTTTACAAACACTTGTGAAAGAATGGGTTGTTCTAAAGATCTCACTGATGGCAGCGCAGTGTTGTTACAGGAGGCCACTTTTGTAAAAAGTCCATCCGTGAAATTTCGTCACTTCTAAATATTCCAAAGTCAACTGTAAGTGATATTATTAAAAAGTGGAAGCGTTTAGGAATTGCAACAACTCAGTGGAAACCACGCCGAGTTACAGACCGTGATTTCCAAGTGCTGAGGTGCATAGTGCATAAAATGTGTCAAAGCTCTACTAACTGTAGAGTCCAAATCACTTCTGGCACTAAAATCGACATAAAATGTGTGCTGTTGAAGCCTTGTGGCATAAGTTTCCTGCATTCAGCAATTGTTGACGTACATAACATTTTGTTACCACCATTACATACCAAGTCGGGCCTAATAAAGAACTTTGTAGAGACAACTGATAAAAATATAAAAGCATTCAAGTATCTTATTGATAAACTTACAAAGTTGAGTGAAGCAAATGTGAGATGTGTGTCAGCGCCCCAGAGTGGTATAATTGTGTATACCTGTACCCACACCAGTATAATACTGTACCTGTTGTAAATAGATTTGTTTCTCTATAGTAATGTTGTTATACAGTCATAAGATGGCGATGTTGCCTAAGCATTTCTGAAAGACTGTGAGATGCTTGTAAAATGACAGTGTTGGGATTACGATGTATCTGAAACACTGGAAGACAAAGTGCGGCCATCTTAAGGGCAGTCTGCCGCTAATGAGAACAAGGAGAGGATGTGCTGAAGAGGAATGCGACGTCCTCTCATGGAAGCACCTCGCCAAGACCAGAGCAGTGGCAGATCGGAGCTGATCTTGTTCATGAAAAGAACCTGTCCAGATGTGAGGAGATTTCTGCCAAGAATGCTGCTAAGAGATGGAAAAGGCCAGGCCTAGCACGAGAGCTGTTGGATGCTTTTGAGGAATTAAGCCGCAAGCATCAATAATACCGCTTACCTGTTGGAGGTGCCCCGCATCTGTCTGTATACACCAATTGTTTTTCTGGAGCAGACCTGGATCTGTAAGAATACATTGCACTGCTGCAGTAGGTAACAGTGTTCGCACCGCACTACATTCTGGCACCAAAAGACTCAAGGCTGAGATAGAGCTTGTAGTTACTGTAGATAGTAAGGCATATTGACTGTTCAGACCAAATTTATTGCCAAAATCAGCATCCAGAACTTTCGCTTTTGTTGTCACGTTTCCTGTTTGCTTCGTAACTAAGAATCCTAATCCACACCTAGGGGCTGACATGGTACGCAACAGTCTCCAGATCAAACTTGAACTTTCTTTTTGTTTCAGGAGAGAGAATTTCTGTGGAACATTATAGTACAGGACAATTGTTCAACTTTGATAGACTTTGTTCACGGCTAACTAGCGGACACAGTTAACTTTTGTGGTGTTTTCAATATAATTGAGGGCAGACTATTCCTCTGAGTTCCTTGAGGTCACATTTGGATAAGAGAGGGTTATTTGGCTGGGAAATAGTAGTAATTGTTTCATAGAATCATAGAATCATAGAATCGTAGAGTTGGAAGGGACCTCCTGGGCCATCTGGTCCAACCCCCTGCTCAAAGCAGGATTCGCTAAATCATCCCAGTCAGATGTCTGTCCAGCCTCTGTTTGAAGACTTCCATTGAAGGAGAACTCACCACTTTTCGTGGCAGCTTGTTCCACTCATTGATCACTCTAACTGTCAAAAAGTTTTTTCTAATATCTAATCTGTGTCTCCTCCCATTCAGTTTCATCCCATTGCTTCTGGTCTTTACTTGTGCAAATGAGAATAAAGTTGATCCTTCTACAATGTGACAGCCCTTTAGATATTTGTAGACAGCTATTAAGTCTCCTCTCAGTCTTCTCTTTTGCAAACTAAACATTCCCAAATCCTGCAACCTTTCCTCATAAGACAGGGTTTGCAGACCGGTCACCATTCTGGTCGCACTTTTCTGAACTTGCTCCAGTTTGTTGATGTCTTTTTTAAAATGTGGTGCCCAAAACTGGACACAATATTCCAGATGAGGTCTGACCAAAGAGGAGTAGAGGGAAATAATGACTTCACGTGATCTAGACTGTATGCTTCTGTTAATACATCCTAGAATTGCATTTGCCTTTTTTGCTGCTGCATCACACTGTTGACTCATATTCAGTCTGTGATCTATTAGTATACCCAAGTCTTTTTCACATGTGCTGTTGCTTAGCCCTATTCCTCCCATTCTGTATATGCTTTTTTCATTTTTATTGCCCAGATGTAGTACTTTGCATTTTTCCCTGTTAAAAACCATTCTGTTAGTTGCTTCCCACTTCTCCAGTTTATTTATATCTTTTTGAATCCTCTCTCTCTCTTCTCTAGTATTAGCTATCCCTCCTAGCTTTGTGTCATCAGCAAATTTAATCAGTTTACCCTCAATTCCTTCATCTAAATCATTGATAAAGATGTTGAACAATACATGGCCCAGGACAGAGCCCTGTGGTACCCCCACTTGAGACATTCTTCCAACTGGATGTGCAGCCATTTACGACCACTCTTTGGGTCTGATCACTAAGCCAGTTATGAATCCACCTAACAGTTGCCTTGTCCATTCCATACTTAGTCATTTTTTCAATAAGGATTATATGAGATACTTTGCCAAATGTTTTGCTGAAGTCAAGATATACTATATCTACAGCATTTCCTTGATCCACCCAATCAGTGATTCCGTCATAGAAGGAAATTAAGTTAGTCTGACATGACTTATTAGTTACAAACCCATGCTGACTCTGTTTACTCACTTCATTCTTATCCAGGTACTGACATACATGTTGTTTAATAATTTGTTCAAAGATATTTCCTGGTATAGAAGTCAGACTCACCGGCCTATAGTTGCCTGGGTCCACCTTCTTCCCCTTTTTGAAGATAGGAACAACATTTGCTCTTCTCCAGTCTTCTGGGACTTCTCCTGTTCTCCAAGAATTTTCAAAGATTATGGAGAGGGGTTCAAAAATTTCTTCTGCTATCTCCTTCAGTAGTCTGGGGTGTAATTAATCTGGACCTGGAGACTTGAATTCATTTAGGTTAGCTAAGTGTTTCCTCACTATCTTTCTGGTTATAGATATCCTGGATTCTCCTATACCCTTAATAGGACAGTGAAGAACAGTTGATGTTACGTTTCCTTTCTGAGAGAAAACAGATGCAAAATAGGAATTTAAAAGTTCGGCCTTCTCAACATCCTGTCTTACCATTTCCTCATTTTCATCCTGTAAAAATCCTATAGCATCTTTGACTTTTCTTTTACTGTTGACATATCCCCAAAATCCTTTATTATTGCTTTTGACATCTCTTGCAAGCCTCAATTCATTTTCAGCTTTAAATAATCTGATTTGTGCCCTGCAGGTTCTGCAGACAGCATTATATCCTTCTTTAGATATGCCTCCCTCTTTCCATTTTATAAACATTTTTTTCTTCCTTTTTAGCATGTGCTTAAGTTCTGTGTTCATCCATCCTGGTTTACTTAAATGCTTCCTATTCTTCCCTCTTTTCGGAATTGTTAACAATTGTGCTTTGAGAATTTCATTTTTCAAGATTTCCCATCCTTCCTGGACATTTTTGTCTTTAAGGATATCCAGCCATTGGATCCCTCCAATTCTCTTTCTGAATCCCTTAAAATCTGCCTTTCTGAAATCTAACCTTGACGTCTGAGTCTTCGCAGGTCTTCCTCCTCTAGTTATCCAAAATTCTAAAATAGCATGGTCGCTATCTCCTAGGGTCCCAGCCACTTTTACCTCCTCAACCATTTCCTCCCTGTTTATAAGGATTAGATCCAAGGTAGCAGTTCCCCTTGTTTTCTTCCCTACCTTTTGGAAGATAAAGTTGTCAGCAAGAGAGGATAAGAATTTCCTTGACCTGTTAGTTTTGCCTGAGAGAGATTCCCAACAAATGTCTGGATAGTTGAAATCTCCCATGACAACTATGTCATATTTTTTGGAGAACTTGGCCATTTGATGCATAAAGAGTTCATCCATATCTTCAGCTTGCACAGGCGGCCTGTAGTAAATGCCTACAATGGTGTCCTTTCCATTGTTCTGTCCTTGTATTCTTACCCAAACAGTTTCCACAGAACTCCTAGTCTCTGAAGCTTCAATGCAGATATACGCGCTTCTAACATACAATGCGACACCTCCTCCTTGTTTATCAAGTCTGTTTCTTGCAAATAAGTTGTATCCTTCTAGTCTTGTATTCCAATCATGTGTATCGTCCCACCAAGTTTCAGTGATTCCAATGACATCATATTTCTTTTCCTGTGTTAGTAGTTCCAATTCTCCTTGTTTGTTGCCCATGCTTTGTGCATTAGTATAGAAACATTTTAGTTTGTGATTGGTTTCTCTTTCTCCAATTTTTTATTAATTAGATTCTTTTGTCTTTGTTCTTCCTTTCCACTTCTAATAGCAGAGTTCTCAATAGCATTTGTCAGCTGTATGGCTTTTTCTGGTCTTTTGCTTCCCTTCCCACGTTGTTCTAGTTTAAAGCTCTCCTTACAAGTGTAGCAAGGCGACTTCCAAATACATGTTTTCCAGTCTTCGTAAGGTGCACCCCATCTCTAGCAAGCAGTCCATCGTAAAGGTAATTCACTCCGTGATCCATGAATCCAAATCGTTGCTGACGGCACCATCGACGTAGCCAGTTGTTCACCTGCAGAATCTTATTCCACCTCCTTGTTCCATGGCCATCCACAGGGAGGATGGAAGAGAAGACCACCTGCGCTCCCAGTTCTTTCACTTTCATGCCTAAGTCTTCAAAGGTTTGTTAGATTGTAAACTGCTGTGCTGAACTGTAGGCTAGCCCACAGTTTACACGCATTTAATTGATACAGTTTCCAGGGTGTAAACAGGCAACAGGTGGCTGCTTTAGACAGGCTCTCCAGTAGGTAGATTTATAGAAAGTACAGTAGGTCCAGATAGCTTTGGCGCCACGCTGTACAAGAGTTTCAGCCTTCTGGCTGAATGTCTGTATAATGTTTTGAATGTTTTCTATTGTCTGGTTAAATTACCCGCATAAGTAAGTAAAATAGTTACGTAGAGTGAAATGAGTAGGAGTTGGTTTTCTCGCCCATGACTCCGCTGTATCCTGAATAACACTCCCCCATACACGACTTACACAAAGATAAAGAAAGGAGTGTTTATTGGACCTCAGATTCGTAAGCTTCTTCAAGATGAGGAGTTTCTTTGTTTGTTGCAGGGCAGGGAAAAATTTGCATGGGTAGCATTTGCATTAGCGGTAATTAAATTTTTGGAAATCTCAACAGCAGATAACTATCAAGAGTTGGTGGAAAATCACCTCAAAACAAATAAGGATCTTTGCTGTAACATATCCTTAAATACATTTCTTACATAAGCATCTAAACTATTCTCTATCTAGCCGTGGAGCAGTGAGCGACAAGCACAGTGAGAGACTTCACCAAGATATTGCAGCTATGGAGAAATCAAGGAAAATGGAATCCATCAATGCATGAAGATTACTGTTGAACAATTGTAAGAGATGATCCAATGCAGGAGTACAAGAGACAAGCAAAAAAGAGTTATCACTGTATGAGGACCAGATTTTGTAGTGCAATTTCTGTAACTGTTTATAATTCGCAATCGTGTTTAGACATGTCTTAGTTATTTGAATTGTGGCTAAGTTTGCTCGAAATAAATATCAGAAAATTGGCATAACAAAATATTCTTCATCTTTATATTTGCAGAAATAATAATGTTTCAAAGTACTGAAACTCTTATGCATTAATAAATGAGCGGTAAAAAGGAAAACTGATTATCATAGAAACAAAAGCCAACTAAAAAAATTTATTGTCAAATTTTAATTCAGGAGGTCAAAATCAGTAAGAAATGGGCAATTTCATAACTGAACATGACAACTTTTAAATATATATAACAATCAAATATATGAGGAATTAGATGTTGTAGACTCTGATTTAACCCCTTCGCACCCGAGCCTGTTTTTGCCTTCGTGACCGGGCCAATTTTTTCAATTCTGACCAGTGTCACTTTATGAGGTCATAACTCTAGAACGCTTCAACAGATCCTGCTGATTCTGACATTGTTTTCTCGTGCCATATTGTACTTCATGATGGTGGTAAAATTTCTTAGATATGAACTGCGCTTATTTATTAAAAAAATCGAAATTTGGCAAAAATTTTGAAAATTTTGCAATTTTCAAACTTTTAATTTTTATGCCCTTAAATCAAAGAGTAATATCGCACGAGATAGTTAATAAATAACATTTCCCACATGTCTAGTTTACATCTGCACAATTTTGGAAGCATAATTTTTTTTTTAGGAAGTTATAAGGGTTAAAAGTTGACCAGTGGATTTCTCATTTTTACAACAAAATTTACAACACCATTTTTTTGGGGACCACCTCACATTTGAAGTGAGTTTGGGGGGTCAATATGACAGAAAATACCCAAAAGTGACACCATTCTAAAAACTTCACCTCTCAATGTACTCAAAACCACATTCAAGAAGTTTATTAACCCTTCAGGTGCTTCACATGAATGAATGGAATGTGGAAGGAAAAAATAAACACTTAACTTTTTTTCACATTTTACTTCAGAACCATTTTTTTTACTTTCACAAGTGTAAAAAGAGAAAATGAACCACAAAATTTTTTGTGCAATTTCTCCCGAATACGCCGATACCCCGTATGTGGGGCTAAACCACTGTTTGGGCACACAGCAGAGCTCAGAACGGAAGGAGTGCCGTTTGACTTTTTCAATGCAGAATTGGCAGGAATTGAGATCGGATGCCATGTCGCATTTGGAGAGCCCCTGATGTACCTAAACAGTGGAAACCCCCCACAAGTGACCCCATTTTGGAAACTGGACCCCTTAAAGAACTTATCTAGATGTGTTGTGAACACTTTGAACCCCCAAGTGGGAGAAAACTACTGTTTGGGCACACATCGGGGCTCGGAAGGGAAGTAGTGACGTTCTGAAATGCAGTCTTTGATGGAATGGTCTGCGGGCGTCATGTTGCGTTTACAGAGCCCCTGATGTACCGAAACAGTGGAAACCCCCAATTCTAATTCCAACCCTAACCCCAACACACCCCTAACCCTAATCCCAACCCTAACCATAACCCTAACCACAAGCCTAACACCAACACACCCATAACTGTTATGATGAGTCACCGAAGGAGGAAAAAACAAAATACCAGCTAAGTCCAGAAAAACCAGAGAGGTTGGCAGCTATCGGATTGCAGACCCCTGAACCTATCCACAACAACTAGCAGTAGCCGTGGGGGGTTCCTACGTGCCCTAGACCCCTCGATCACAGCCGGAAAGCTACATAGCCTAAAGAGAGAAAGGGGGAAAAACTAAACTGCCCCAGAGCAGACCCCAAAGCAATAGGCAGCCCCCAACATATAATGACGGTGAAGCAAGATGAAAACACTAACACAGATAGAAAGATAGGTTGAGCAAATGATGGGGCCCAAGCTATCTACATAGGACAGTATAGGAAAGCTGCTGTCTGCCATCCGCAAAAACCCTATCAAAATGAGCCAACCAACTGATAGGAAAAACAGGCCCTGAAGTCGCTAGGCTTCAAAAGACTATATCAGCACTCAGGTATATTCTGAAGACAGAGCAAAAGATCAACAGATCAGAGACAAAAATGGAATTCAGCTCACCCCCGGCCGGGGATGGAAGAACTCCCAAAAAACAAGGCAAAACAAAAAACAAAACTGAAGAGTACAAAGCAGAGCAGAAAAACTTAGCTTTGAGACACAGGAATCAGACTGGTCTCCAAGAATCCAGCAGGAAAATCACCAGCCAGGAAGAAGGGCGTCGGCAGCCTTATATCCAGTCCTCAATTCCAGCCACCCAGTCATCATCTAGCTGCCCAGGTGTTTGGTAATCAGCCTCACTACCTTCCTTCACCAGAGGAGGGAGTTCATCAGACCTCAATGGTGAAGGGAAAAATGAACTCACAACACATAACCCTAATCCCAGCCCTAGCCCTAGCTCTAAGCCTAGCCCTAACCTTAGCCCTAGCCCTAACCCTAGCCCTAACCCTAGCCCTAACCCTAACCCTAGCTCTAACCCTAACCTGCGTGCCTGCTTTTTTTTCTTTACTTTTTTTTTCTTTTTGTGACAAGATCGCTGCCCTGCGATCTGACTCATAGTAACGCCACTTCTCCTATGATCTCACACTGACAGATGATCAGAGGAGAAGCAGCGTTACTATGGGACAAGATCTCTGCCTGGCACATAGTAACGCGACTTCTCCTCTGATATCACACTGACAGATGATCAGAGGAGAAGCAGCGTTACTGTGTGAAAAGATCGCTGCCTGGCACAGCGATCAGCTGTGCCAGGCAGCGATCTAGTCACACAGTAACGCTGCTTCACCTCTGATCATCTGTCAGTGTGAGGTCAGAGGAGAAGTCGCATTACAATGAGTGAGATCGCCGGGAAACAAGCAGCTTTCCCAGCGAGTGCTCTCATTGGCTGCTGTGACACTGACGTCATCAGGACCTGAACCAATCAGGTCTCGATGACGTTGGGGGTCCCAGCATGCATTGTGCACCGGGATCCCCGCGTTATAAGGTATGTGGGGGTCCCTGGGGGCACAAAATCGCCGACAGTAGATAAACGTCGGCGTTGCACAAAGCCCAGCAAGCGCCAACGTTTATCTATGGTGGGCGGTCGGGAAGCGGTTAAGATAAATTTAAATTTTTTATTCCACATCTGCTCACAGGTTGTGTGTGGTTGTGTATTGCGGCTCTGTGACCAGGTATAGCACTATTTCAGTAACAAATTGTATACAAAAGGACCAAATGAGTACAAAACACCTTATAAATCATATACATTTATTAAATATCAATTTTACATATAATATTAAAACAGTTATATAGATAATATAACAAAATGAAGGACATAGGACATAAGGTGTGTCACACTTACAATATTACAAAGCACAGCCCCCTGAGGAAGCCCACGCGAAACACGCATTGGGGCTGCATTGTGTGACTACTTACAGAGATTTACTGGGGTAAGACTTTTCTATTGGACCTTTTTATCCTTTGTGTTTTGTCTGGGTGTATATATATATATATATATATATATATATATCAAAGTGGCATTATGCTTTATGTTTTCTATTGCACCCAGAGTGATATACACAATTTTCTATTTTTGGTCTAATATTATGTTTATGTTGCAATAGCAACTGTAATTGCAATAATGCCTGCAGTATGATGTCTTAATAGGTCTTAGTATCCTCGGTCTTTATAATAATATTGTAAGTGTGACACACCCTATGTCCTATGTCCTTTATTTTGTTATATTATCTATATAACTGTTTTAATATTATATGTAAAATGGATATTTAATAAATTTATATGATTTCTAAGGTGTTTTGTACTCCTTTTGTCCTTTTGTATACAATTTTACTTGGAGTATACCTTTTATTTGTGGTTATTGTTTTTTAACCCCTTTTTTTCTGGAATTTTATTCATATTTCAGTAACAAAGCAGCCATGTTTCCCTAATCCTGTACAACCGTTAGCACTTTTTCTTTGTATGAGCTAGTTATATATATACTTGAGATAAGCAGTGCCCTTCTTATAAGTCTATGTTTAAAAATCACCATTATGCATTAATGAAGCAACCGCTTGGCAAGAAATGCTGAATCTGTTTATATAGATGAGACTTAAAATAGAAATCATGACTAATGTATGACAGATGTTTAAAATTTCATCCACTTGGGTTCCGGGATCCTGTGCCTAGGCGAGCATATATCTGCATATAATTGTGACATTGATGGAATGCACACGTTCTGTGCTTGCACCTTGGTTGGCAATGTTTCGGAATATGCAGATAATATTGGAGGAATGTATACAAACTGCATTTGATGATAATACATACAAATTCACAGAAAATAAATCATTTTATGCCCATGTGGCATTGTAAATTTAGTGCACAGCATGACCATGCACGTGCAACAGCCAGAGAGGTTTAGATTTTCCTTCTATTTTCATCCCGCATTCTTTTCTAAATGCATGCTGCACAATAGATTAGCTCTGTGAAATCTTACATACTGTAAATCAGAAGTTGTAGCTAATATATTTTAACACCTTAATGGCAAGTGACCATTCATTTTTTTTTCATTTTGTCCACAATACAGTTTTACGTTATAGGCATGTTGTTTTGCTAGAGGCTCGTGTTTCTTGTGGGCCACCATAGACCGTAAAATATAATTAGACCAGTTTACTACAAAGGCACATGCCACTTGTTTACTTACTGATCTACACAGAAAGATCCTCCTGGATTCAAATGTCAGAGAAAAAATATCTTTTGTTGGTAGAAAAAAATACACAGACATTTTGAAGCAAACCTACATGTGTATTGAACTTTAGTTGGGCTGTGGTATTCTCTATATTATGTTCTTAAGGACCTTTCACATTGTGTTTTTCCAACGTTCAGTTTTCCCATTATGGTTTATATCTGAACCTTCACACAAAACTGGATTTCGGCGTATGTGCTGACAAGGCTATT
This sequence comes from Dendrobates tinctorius, assembly GCF_039654945.1. NCBI lineage: Eukaryota > Metazoa > Chordata > Amphibia > Anura > Dendrobatidae > Dendrobates > Dendrobates tinctorius. The sequence continues at coordinate 23,055,985 of NW_027361676.1, forward strand.
GACTATAATGATTTAGATGGAGTCACTGTATGATCTGTCAAGCATTATTTTCAACCATAAACGCCTATTGAAGGTGGACAGCAACTCGAAGTAGGCTACATCTTTGTGCCCACCTCCAGTAGGTGTACACGGTCAAAACTTATGTCTGACACAGCACAAGGTAACTCCATCTGTGTCAATGGCCTCTTCAGAGTATGTTCAAATCATGTTTTGCGTGGAAATTTGAAAGTAAGCCCCAACAAGGCCACAGAATGTAGAGAAAATGCAATGTGAAAGGGCCCATAGGCTGTTATCAATAAGCAATCAACCCTAAATGGAAGTTCACACTTTACAGACTTAATAAAATTATGGAGAATGTCCTCAAGACAAAAATAATATAAGAATGAAACACGTCCTAAAAGATTTAGAGCTTTAAATATAGCTGGACGTTTTTGACCTTGTGACAGGCCCTCTTTAACCCCTTTCTGACCATTGACGTACTATTCCGTCCATGTGCCCCGGACCCCTATGACCATAGACGGAATAGTATATCATACACAATCAGCCGCGCTCAGAGGGGGAGCGCAGCTGATCGTGGCCGGGTGTCAGCTGATTCTCGCAGCTGACACCCAACACTAAATGTCAGGAGCAGTCATACCTTACATATATTGATATGTTTTTGTGCACTTTTTATCTTTTCACGGTGCAGTTGGGCCCAAATGGTTCTGTAAACTGCGGCCTCTGTTCACACGGGATGCATTATAGTTAGCACTGGGCAGCCCCCCTATATGGTGTTATTAAGAGGCTGTGAACCATATGCTTTGCATTCCCTGTGTGAACATTGCTACATATGGATTTTTTTTTGCACTGGTGTGCCACACGGCCAATCCCTCATTGTAGGCTGGCTGTTTCATTAGGTATTATTGCACCTGTGCAGTTGCCATTTTACTTGGGTCCGCAGCACCCTGTTAGTGCATTTTGTATTGAGGCCTGTCTATACAAGTAAGCATCTCTGCCTGTTTTGGCTTTTTCTCAAATATTGGAGGATTCTTTCCTCTTTCTGTGGTTTTCATGTTAGAGTAGGACAGGCAAGTTTAAGGAACTTTCACATAAGTGATCAGCCTGCACAAAATGAGTGTCCTATAGTGGGACACAGTGTAAAACATAGAATGAAATAAAAAAAATTTAATTGTAAAAATATTAAACAAAGTAATAAAAAATAATAATAAAAAATGAATATTTATTCCTTCAATAAATCAATATTTTAACACAAAAATATAAACAATAAAAGTACACATATTTAGTATGGCCGCATCCGTAATGACCTGACCTATAAAACTGTCCCACTAGTTAACCCCTTTAGTGAACATCATTAAAAAACAAACAAACAAACAAAAAATGCTTTATCATCATATCGCCGAACAAAAAGTGGAATAACACGCGATCAAAAAGACGGATATAAATAAACGTGGTACCGCTGAAAACGTCATCTTGTCCCACAAAAACAAGCCGCCATATAGCTCCATCACCGGAAAAAAAAAGTTATCGCTCTCACAATAAAGCGATGCAAAAATAATTATTTTTTCTATAAAATAGTTTTTAATGTATAAAATCGCCAAAACATTAAAAAATGATATAAATGAGGTATCGCTGTTATCGTACTGACCCAAGTAATAAAACTGCTTTATCAATTTTACCACATGCGGAATGGTATAAATGCCCCCCAAAAAGAAATTCATGAATTGCTGGTTTTTGTTCATTCTGCCTTCCAAAAATCGTAAGAAAAAGCGATAACAAAATGTCATGTGCCCAAAATGGTACCAATAAAAACGTCAACTAGTCCCGCAAAAAACAAGGCCTTACATGACTCTGTGGTCTAAAATATGTAAAAATTATAGCTCTAAAAATGTGGTGATGCAAAAACAATTTTTTGCAATAAAAAGCATCTTTTAGTGCGTGACAGCTGCCAAACATAAAAACATGCTATCAAAACCTGCTTTATATAGTAAATCAAATGTCCCTTTATCACCCCCTTAGTTAGGGAAAAAATAATAAAATAAAGTATTTATTTCCATTTTCCCATTAGGGTTATGGTTAGAGTTAGGGTTGGGGTTAGGGCTAGGCTTGGGGCTAAAGTTATGGTTAAGGCTGGGGCTAAAGTTAGGGTTAGGGCTGGGGCTAAAGTTAGGGTTAGGGTGGGGGCTAAAATTATGGTTAGGGCTAAAGTTAGGGTTAGGGTTTGGATTAGGGTTAAGGGTGTGTTAGGTTTGTGGTTAGGGTTATGGTTAGGGATGGGATTAGGGTTAGGGGTGTGTTATTGTTAGGGATGGAGTTAGAATTGGGGGTTTCACTGTTTAGGCACATCAGGGGCTCTCCAAATGCAACATTTGTCTGATCTCAATTCCAGCCAATTCTACATTGAAAAAGTCAAATGGTGCTCCTTCCCTTCCAAGATCTGCTATGCATACACGCAGTGGTTTACCCCCACATATGGGGCATCAGCATACTCAGGACAAATTGCACAACAACTTTTGGGTCCAATTTCTCCTGTTACCCTTGGAAAAATAAAAAATTTGGGGCGCAAAGTTCATTTTTGTGAAAAAAATATATTTTTTTTATTTTTAAGGCATTATAAACTTCTGTGAAGCATTTGGGAGTTCAAAGTGCTGACCACACATCTAGATAAGTTCCTTAGGGGGTCTACTTTCCAAAATGGTGTCACTTGTGGGGGGTTTCCACTGTTTAGGCACATCAGGGGCTCTCCAAATGTGACTTGGCGTCCGATCTCAATTCCAGCCAATTTTGCATTGAAAAGTCAAACGGTGCTCCTTCCCTTCCGAGCTCAGCCATGCGCCCAAAAAGTGGTTTACCTGCATCTATGGGGTATCAGCGTGCTCAAGACAAATTGCACAACAACTTTTGGGGTTCAATTTCTCCTTTTTAACCTTTTTAAAATAAAGCAAATTTCATCTGATGTAAATTTTTGTGAAAAAAAGTTAAATGTTTATTCCAAAAATTCCTTTGATGCACCTGAAAGGTTAATTAACTTCTTGAATGTGGTATTAAGCACCTTCAGGGGTGCAGTTTTTAGAATGGTGTTAATTTTGGGTATTTTCTGTCTTATAGACCCAACAAAGTGACTTCAAACGTGATGTGGTCCCTAAAAAAAATGGTGTTGTAAAAATGAGAAATCGCTGGTCAACTTTTAACCCTTATAACTTCCTAACAAAAAAATTTTGGTTCCAAAATTGTGCTGATATAAAGTAGACATGTGGGAAATGTTATTTATTAACTATTTTGTGTGACTTATTTCTCTGTTTAAAGGACATGAAAATTCAAAGTAGGAAAATTGCGAAATGTTCGACATTTTTCCCAAATTTCCGTTTTTTTCACAAATAAATGCAAGTCATATCAAAGAAATTTTACCATTAACATGAAGTACAATATGTCATAAGAAAACATTGTCAGAATCACCGAGATCCATGGAAGCGTTCCAGAGTTATTACCTCATAAAGGGAGTGGTCAGAATTGTAAAACTTGGCCTGGTCATTAACATGCAACCACTCTTGGGGTAAAGGGGTTACATTTCTGACTGTTATAAACAATATACACATCAAAATATTTGTTGGCTCAGAGGAAGGAAAATTTACACGCAAAACGGCTGTCAGCCACATTGTCTCCACTATCTCTGTTTGGAACAGCAAATAAACAATTATATTAACGTGCAGTGGTGAGTAGCCCATTTTCTCCTTATATAAACAATACAGGCATATGCTAATTGTTAGTTGTTAATTACATTATCAGTAAATCTTTGTTGAGCCAGTGATTTTCAAATAATTTGCTGAAAAATAAGATAATAGGTTCCTCAAAATCTCAAAACTCAAGGAATAGTATTAGAGTACAGAAAATAGTAGTAATTATGTTGCTATTAATAATTTAAGTACAGTAATCAGTCAAACTGGAACACTCCTTTCACACCTTAAGGACTGAGCGACTTTGTACGTTAATGACTGCCTCATTTTTTAAATCTTTTTTTAAAATCTTCAGGGGATTCCAATGATTCTGAGAGAGATGGTTTTTCATGACATATTGTACTTTGTGTTAGTGGTAAATTTTGATGGATATTATTTACATTTATTTATGAAAATATCGAAAACATTGAATTTTTATGCCCTTAAACTCGTTATACCACACAAAATAGTTAATAAATAACATTTGCCACATGTCTAATTTACATCTGCATCATTTTTTAAACTTTTTTTGTAAGAAAGTTAGATGGGTTAAAACTTTATCAGCAATTTCTCCTTTTTCCAACCAAATTACTAAACCATTTTTTTAGGGACCACATCATTTGAAGTGACTTTGAGAGGTCTTTGTGACAGAAAATACCCAAAAGTCACACAATTCTAAAAATCGTGCAACTTAAAGTGCTCAAAAGCACATTCAAGAAGATTATTAACCCTCCAGGGGCTTTGCAGGAGCTAAAGAAATGTAAACAGAGAAAAATAATTTTTTCCCACAAAAATAGTTACTTTAGCACCAAATTTTACATTTTCACAAGGCTATATGGAGTCCACCGTGTCTCCATCTGTCTCATTATACCGAATATTATGCTGGAGATTCCATCTGAATCATGTATTTTAGAGATTTACACGGAAACCCTGGTGTAAGTACTCAGCATAGAGTGCAGGATAAATATGAGCTGAGCCTTACCGCAATCTTTGGGAGGCAGAATAAACAAAACAATAGTAGGTGAAGAATTGTTTTTTGTTTTTTTTTTAAATTCTTATGCAGTATATGTGCATTTCCACTTTGAAATGTCTTATTGAATGTTACATTGAAACCTATCATATTATGGTCACTGCATCCCAAATGCTCCCGAACCTGTTGATCTGATACTTTATCTAGTTTATTTGATAGGACAAGATCCAGCAGATTATCTCCCCTTCTTGGTTCATCTACCAACTGAGAGAGTTAATTGTCTTGAACTATGGACAAGAACTTGGTGCTTTCAGCACCAAGAAGGAAACTCTATGTCTCATTGAATGTCTGGATAGTTAAAATTCTCCATAATAATAATAAGGACCCTATTATTATTTGCTGCCCTTTTAATTTGTTGCAGCATTTCATCCTCTACCTTTTCAGCTATATTAAGAGACTTTAAACAACATCCCCAAACTTGAACGGGGATATAGAGGCATTAACACAGTATTAATTAAAGTAATTTTATTCAAACATGTTGAAATAATGACACTTAAACAAGGAATCCTCATAGGTAAAAAACCAGAGGTACAGAAAAACCAGGAAAGCTATAATGTCATGAGATATATAGCTACACACATAGCAAAAAAGAAATATATATGAACATATATTATGTAACTAACAAAACAATGAAAAGTGCACCGTGCAATTGTGCCACATAATAATCAGTACAAAAAATGAAAAAAAGTTTTGAAAAAGTTTTTTTACAATCAGAATAAGCAGTATAAAGTGCACCGTGCAACTGCGCTATATGAGGGCCAGTTAATGAAATGCAGTGTATAGTAACTAACAAAACAATGAAAAGTGCACCATGCAATTGTGCCACATAATAATCAGTACATAAAATGAAAAAAAAATTTTTTGAAAAAGTTTTTTTTACAATCAGAATAAGCAGTATAAAGTGCACCGTGCAACTGCGCTATATGAGGGCCAGTTAATGAAATACAGTGTATAGTAACTAACAAAACAATGAAAAGTGCACCGTGCAATTGTGCCACATAATAATCAGTACAAAAAAAATAATTTTTTTGAAAAAGTTTTTTTGCAATCAGAATAAGCAATATAAAGTGCACCGTGCAACTGCGCTATATGAGGGCCAGTTTATTAAATGCAGTGTATAATACACCATTCCTTGTAATTTCCTGACCAAAATGTATCATACTGCATAATACAAAAATGGCATGATAAAAATAAAGTGCTTCGTGCACTGCTCCAAAATGCTGCAAGCCAAAAATGTTTGATCCAGCAATCATATATCACAAACTGATCCAAATGTATTACTCACAGTGAAAAGTTCCTGGTTAACGAGACCACCCGGGCGTATGGTGCACTTTATATTGCTTATCCTGATTGTAAAAAAAACTTTTTCAAAAAATTTTTTTTTTATTTTTTGTACTGATTATTATGTGGCACAATTGCACGGTGCACTTTTCATTGTTTTGTTAGTTACATAATATATGTTCATATATATTTCTTTTCTGCTATGTGTGTAACTATATATCTCATGACATTATAGCTTTCCTGGTTTTTCTGTACCTCCGGTTTTTTACCTATGAGGATTCCTTTTTTAGGTGTCATTATTTCAACATGTTTGAATAAAATTATTTTAATTAATACTGTGTTAATGCCTCTATATCCCCGTTCATGTTTGGGGATGTTGTTTAAATTACTTGAATTGAGGTGGTTTTGTTACAAAAGGACTGTGTTTGGTGATATTAAGAGATTTGTAGCAAACTCCAATTAGCAGCTTTCTATTATTACCATGCCCATGTACATTTATCCATACTTACTCTACACTGTAGCAGGTCCTCAATGTCGTCATTGAGCACTGAGAAGTTGGCCCAGTTCTTGAAGCACCCAAACTCTTCCTTCCTGCGTCAATTTCTAAGCCATTTATCTCCCCAAGCTCCCACTGTCTTTCTAGTGACATTCATGGCACTGGCAGTATCTCTGGAAACACCATTTTGGAGGTCCTGGATTTCACCTTCTCTCCTAATTCCCTGTAGTCTTTTTTAAGGACCTTCCAACATCCTCTAACTTTGTCATTGGTATGACTGCTGGCTTCCAAACATGTAACTCGTGGACATCGAACGCAGATATATGCACCCTCAAACTGCTGTTCAAGGCATGCATACATCTCACAAGATGCATACCTGGTAGCATTGTCCATGGAGCACATATTAAATGGGGATAAACATTACAGGTGAAAGCAGAAAGAAATAGGAAACACTAAACTATTCTCTTTTGTTAAACTATGATATTGTTTTTAACTATGCACATATCTGCAGCCCCACTCTTAAAATGTAGCCCTTGTTCCACTCAGCAGCCTCAGATAGGGTTCTTGGAATTTGTAGTGGTTATCTCTGGAGGCTGATGTTAATATTCAGGGAAGGGTCCTATAGCCATGATGGTTCTCAGGCTATTAATATCAGCTCACAGCTGTTTTCTTTTCCTTTACTGGTTATTTTAGGGGGGGCCCTCCACAAAAAAATACCTGGGGTCCCCCTTTATATTTAATAACTAGCAAAGGCTAAAGAAACAGCTGGGGCTCATATTAATAGCCTAGGAAGGGGACAGTGATATTGACCACATCTCAGACTAAGAACACCAGCCCTTAGCTGCCCCAGAAATGGCACATCCATTAGATGCGCTAATTCTGGAGCTTAGCGTCCACTCTTCCCACTTGTCCTGGTGTGGTGGCAAGTGGGGTAATAGTTGTGGGGTTCATGTCAGCTGTTTTATGTTCACTGACCTCAAGCCCAGTGGTTAGTAATAAAGACGTGTCTATCAGATACCCTCATTACTAATCCCATAATCAAATTTTATAAATACACAGAGTAAAGTCCTTTAATTGAAATAAACACTCCCCAACCCTCTTTTAACTATTCATTCACCAAAAAATAAAATTAAAAAAGCAGAGTTACATTCAGCTTTCTGCAAATAATCCATTAATGCCCATGTCCCATGACGATCCAGATAGTTTGGTGAGCGGTCACATTAGTGGTGCGACCATTCACCACACCAGCTAGAACACAATGAGCTTTCCCTCAGATGTTGGCTTTCCCTCAGCTGATTAGGAAAATTAATTATTTATTTAATGCATGATATACACACACAGCGGGTGCTGACTCCAAATCCCATTAGCGTTGCCTGGTCGTGCATTCAGCACCCAGCATCTGGGAACAGTGCTAATTGTACGTCTTTTCCCAGGTGCCAGTATGTTTCACACTGATGTGGCACTTGGATGCCACACAGATGTTACACACAGACACACAGACATGGTTAACACTAGTACTGTTTTTTCCAGTACCGGTACTATTAGGTCGTATGAAGGTCACCTAATTCAGTAAGCCATCATAAGTTTGGCTTTTGAATTCTGTGCTGTTAGCATCCCTTAGTTTACAACTTTATAGACATTTGAAATACATCTCAATGTAAAGTAAAGCTCACCTATGACAGGTGCTTTTCAAGTTGATAATTTTAATTTTGCTTTGCTGTGATCCATAATTATAGAATTCTTCCAATTATTAAATTCCCTGCCCACAAAAAGCATGTTAAAGTATCATTTTTTTTATTATGCAGCGTAATATAGACTAGTGTATGCTTTACAAACATATCAACTAGTGACATAGCTGTAGGAGATGCAATGGGTAGTCTCAACTACCTGGTAGGGGTGTACCGCTCATAGTCGCAGACCATGTGGCCGTTATTGGGCCTGTGAGTTGGGAGGCAATGGGCCCTCCTCCTGCCCATTGTCACAATTTCAGTAGTATCTTCATCCTCAAGATGTGGATACCATTGAATAGAATGGTGGACCAGGGAGACCTTGGCTCCCCTGATCCCCCACTTAGCCTGCACCTGTGAGTCTGAGACTCTGTGTACTGCAGGCATGATAATGTTACTACTAGAGTTGAGCGACTTTTGGTTTTTTAGGGTCGCGTTTCGTTTCGTGAAACCCGACTTTTCCAAAAGTCGGGTCGAGCAAGATCGTCCGATTATAGGGAAAAGTCGGGGTCGTCCCGAAACACGAAACCCAATGTAAGTCAATGGGGAATAAAAGTCGGCAGTGAGAGGAGGACAGGAAACACACCTACAGTGCCCATTTGAATGCCAAAAGCATCAATTCTTCTTACTTAAGCTTGTCAACCTTAATTAACTTCATAATACAAGTTATGCACTGAAAAATGGGGGTTATTTGGCTAAAGTTGTGGGGGGGAGGGCTGGCTGCAGGTTTTCATGTGCCCTGGGCGAAAGAGCGCCCCTTTAACACATACCACAACTCATCATGCTCCGATACGGCAGAGAAATAGCGGTATAGTACAATGAAAAATACCTCACTTTTTACATCTCATGACGAGGCCCATCTATTTCTCCATACAGAATCATTGGTCCCATATAATGTTTGAAACAGTATATGATGAGCTCCATATAATGCTACAGTATATGTTGGTCCCCATGGATGAAGCTCCACTGTCTTATGGGCCCAAATAATGCTCCAAACATAATGGGCCCCATTTCTAATGCTCTAGTGTATAATGGGCCCTGTAAATGCTGCTCCAGAGTCTGATGTCCACCTTTGGAATGTTCCAGTGTATGGTGGGCCCCATCTATCATTCTCCAGAGTATAGTGCTCCCCAAAAATTGCTGTCCCAACATTGAAAACAATCAAATAAGTCTCCTCGCTAGGGAATCCCTGTACTTGTCTGGATTCCTCGTCGTCCCCATCTTCCATCTCACTGCACAGTATTTCAACTTTGCAAGTGCTGTGATCCTGGGCAAGCAGGGGGGGCCCACTCGTTGGCGACAGCACTGGCACAGGGCCCCTGATAGTACGGTGGTGTGTCTGATGGCGGGTGGGCCGAACCTGCACTTTCATCTGCAGCTTCCTCTTTGTCACCGTGTAAGATGGAACTGTATATGGGAAGGGTAACCTGAGTTTCATCAGGGTCAGATTCAGGTCGTGTAGCGTGCGAGGGGAATGTAGTGGTCTGGGTCAATGTACCAGCAGATTCATCGAGCAGTGGCTGGGCATCAGTGCACTTGTGTCGCCCCCAGGAGTACGGTCGCCACAGTGGCATTACCTTCTTCCTAGGGAGTGTGATGTCATGCTTGGGAGCAACGAAGGATCTCTCTAGCAGGTTAACTGATTGGGCGGCGTTATTCCCACGAGTCATGACCCTCCAAACAGCGTTCATGAAGGCAAAGTGTTTGTTTTACGTGGGCAGTATGGTTGCAAAGCTGAACCTTAAAGGAATGTCCAGAAGGGCACCACCAGGAGTGGAGCCTACGGTTAAATTCGACTCCACCTGGGAAACCTCAACCATGCCAGCTACAGAACAGATGCACACATTGCAAGCTTAATTCCGTTAACGAACGAGACTCCGTCATGCCCCGCGGTCCGAGTCCGGCTTACTAGAGGGACACGTGAGGCTCTGGCACATGAGATTGGCCAATAACTGGTGTGTCATGCCCTTACATGTCCGTGGCTGCATGTGCGCTACACTGAAAAGGCCAGCGTTTGTCGCTTACAGGTGCAGATAACCCGCTGAACAACGTTAGTGATGGGGATCACTGATTACAATTATTACCCGCGAACAATGATTTCCCAGTAAGTGCAGGTCAACTGCAGTTCCGGAATTAGGCCTAAACGTCATTCCTGAAAAAATGAAAAACTTACGTGTGCAAACCACAGGTGCTGTAGCTTGCTTAACAGCTCGCCAGCCGTTCTCACGCCCAGTATGGATTACACGTGATTGCACAAAGGTGAGAAAGGGTACCGTATCCCCAGATAACATGTATGGATAGCGTACACATTCAAAATATATGTCTATACATCAGGAGGCAGTCTCAGACGGTGTTAGGCCCAGTATGGGTTGCACGTGATTGCACAAAGGTTAGAAAGGGTACCGTTTCCCCGGATAACATGTATGGATAGCGTACACATTCAAAATATATGTCTCAGGAGGCAGGCTCAGACGGTGTTAGGCCCAGTATGGATTGCACGTGATTGCACAAAGGTTAGAAAGGGTACCGTTTCCCCGGATAACATGTATGGATAGCGTACACATTCAAAATATATGTCTATACATCAGGAGGCAGGCTCAGATGGTGTCAGGCACAGTATGGATTTGACGGCCCAGACTACACAGCGGAGGAGAAGGGAGAGGTAAAGATTGCAAATGCTGGGGCCCTGCCCAAGCAAGGGGGGCCCACTCATGGGCGTCGGTACTGGCACTGGGCCCCTCATAGTACGGCGGTGTGTCTGACGGCGGGTGTGCACCACCACCGTCAGAGACACTTGATTGCACTATGAAGGACCCTGTACCAGTGCCCGTGCCCAAGAGTCGGCCTACCCACCTGTCCAGGGCAACGGCACTCGCACGGTGTCGTGCGCTAGGTGGTGACCCCGGCCATGGGGGCAGGCAGCACAGTTAGGGAGTTTTAGAAAGTGGCATATGTTGATGTTGGACATTCAGCTGATGCAAAAGGTGAAATAGGTCAAGTCCCAGGAAGAGGTGGACCAAAGCAAGCCATTTTTCTGTCACCCTATGTGTCATCAGTGGAAGGTGGGACAAAATCCTTGGAAACCCATGCGTGGTTCATTTTAATGAAGGTTAGATCATCCACATTTTGGGTTGACAGATGGGTCCTTTTTTCTGTCAGGATTGATCCAGCTGCACTGAAGACTCTTTCCGATAGCACACTTGCAGCTGGGCAAGCGAGCTCCTGTAAGGCATATTGTGCCAATTCAGGCCAGGTGTCCAGTTTAGCGGCCCAATAGTCAAAGGAGAATGACCTGTGTGGGAGAACATCGATATGGGAGGAAAAGTAGTTTGTAACCATAGTTGACAACTGCTGTCTCCTGTCACTTTCCATCGATGCAGTATTACCAGTTGTGTGAGCGGTACTTGAAAAATCAGTCCACAACATTGTCATGAAACCCCTGTCTCCAACGCCACTTCTGCTGTGTGCACCACGAACACCTCTGCCAAGCTGCCCCCGGCCTGTACGGCTCGTGTGAGAACCATCACCGCTGCTGTGTGCTGGGAATGCCTCAAGCAACCGATTTACCAGAGTTGCTTGTTTATTAGCCAATATTAGGTCAAGGTTCTCCTGTGGCATGATGTTTTGTAATTTGCCTTTATAGCGTGGATCCAGGATGCTGGCCAACCAGTAGTCATCATCGTTCATCATTTTGGCAATGCGTGGGTCCCTTTTTAGGATCTGCAAGGCATAATCTGACATGTGGGCCAATGTTCCCGGTGTCAATGATGCACTGCGAGTGCTGGTTGGAGGAGCACTTTCTGGCAAATCCACATCCCTCCAGTCACGCACAAACCCTGTACCAGACCTTGCCACGCCAACATTTTCACTTGCCCCACGAGATGCATCCTCCTCCCCTAAGTAATCATCCCCATCATCCTCCTCCTCCTCCTCTTCTTCCTCCACCTCGTCCAGGAGAGGTCCCTGAGCAGACAATGGCTGAATGTCATCAAGGATTCCCTCCTCCTCTTCCTCCTCATCAACATTGGCTGCAGACGCCTGCTCCTTAAGGTGCGTCAAAGTTTGCATGAGCAGACGCATAAGTGGGATGCTCATGCTTAGGATGGCGTCGTCTGCGCTTACCAGCCGTGTGCATTCCTCAAAACACTGAAGGACTTTACAGAGGTCTTTCAGCTTCGACCACTGCACACCTGTCAACTCCATGTCTGCTCTCAAAGTGCCTGGCCGTGTATCCTCCCACAAATGCATTATGGCCTGCCTCTGCTCGCACAGCCGCTCCACCATGTGCAGGGTGGAGTTCCACCTTGTTGCAATGTCGATAATGAGGCGGTGGTTGGGAAGGTGGAGCAATCGCTGCAGCTTCTGCATACGAACGGAGTGTACAGGCGACCGGCGGATGTGCGCGCACAGTCTTCGCACCTTCTGGAGCAGGGCTGTTAACTCCGGATAATTTTTGAGGAAGCACTGCACCACCAGGTTCAAGGTGTGAGCCAAGCAAGGTATATGGCTGAGTTTTGAAAGGGCTATGGCTGCCACAAAATTACGGCCGTTATCACTAACTACCTTGCCTGCCTCAAGATGTACACTGCCCAGCCATGACTCAGTTTGTCGCTTCAAGTACTCGGCCAGCACCTCGGCGGTGTGTCTGTTGCCCAAACACATCATCTGCAACACAGCCTGCTGACGCTTTCCACTAGCTGCTCGATAGGGGGACACATCGTGTGCAACAGTGGCAGCTGCAGATGGAGTGCTCGTACGACTGCGCTCTGTGGACGAGCTTTCGCTTCTGGAGGAGGAGGAGGAGAGTCGAACGCCTACAGCCAACTGTTTCCTATACCGTGGGCTAGGCAGCACTGTCCCACCACCGCTGTCCCCTGTGGACCCTGCATCCACCACATTAACCCATTGCGCAGTGATGGACACGTAACGGCCCTGGCCATGCCGACTGGACCATGCATCAGTTGTGAGGTGCACCTTTCCGCTCACTGACTGCTTGAGTGCATGGACAATGCGGTCTTTCACATGATGGTGGAGGGCTGGGATGGCTTTGCGACAGAAGAAGTGGTGACTGGGTAGGTCATAGCGTGGTACTGCATAGGCCATGAGTTCGCGGAAAGCTGTGCTTTCCACCAACTGAAAGGGCATCATCTCAAACGAGATTAGTTTGGCAATGTGGGCGTTCAAACCCAGTGTACGCGGATGAGAGACTGAGTACTTTCTTGACCTACTCATAGTGTCTGGGAGGGTGAGCTGGACTTGAGAGCTGCATATGGTGGAAGTAGCGGTGGACAGGGTGGACTGAGAGAGGGTTGATGATGGTGATGGAGTTGGTGTTCTTTCTGATGGCCTAGAATCAGTCTTTCGTTGATATAACAGTGGGATTCCCTGACTGCTGTGGCCTTGCAACAACACCTCAACATTTGCTGCTGTGCTAACCGGTGGGCTTACAGTGGGGGAAACAATGTAGCGTTGCTGACTACCTTCGTTGTGATCAGTTGCACATGTGGCACTTGAGGTTTGGTGTTGTGTCCACGCTTGCAAGTGCATGCTGGTTAAATGTCTAAGGCTAGTTTCACACTTGCTTTTTTTTGCAGCGCGTTTTTCCCGCAAAAAAACGCATTGAAAAACGCATACAAAAGCATACAACTGCTGCTTTTTTTTCAAGCATTTTTATGAGCATGCATGAAAAATACGCAGCGTTTTTAAGCGTTTGTATGCGTTTTTAGTGCGTTTTTACCGCGTTTGCGGTTTTTTCCAACATTAGGTGGCCACTCACACTAACCCAAACCATGACTTTACTAACCCTAACCCTGACCCTAACCCTAACCCTAACCCTGACCCTAACCCTAACCCTAACCCTTAACCAAACCATACTTAACCCTAACCCTGACCCTAACCCTAACCCTAGCCCTTAACCAAACCATACTTAACCCTAACCCTGACCCTAACCCTGACCCTAACCCTGACCCTAACCCTAACCCTTAACCAAACCATACTTAACCCTAACCCTAACCCTGACCCTAACCCTAACCCTAACCCTAACCCTTAACCAAACCATACTTAACCCTAACCCTAACCCTAACCCTAACCCCAACCCTTAACCAAACCATACTTAACCCTAACCCTGACCCTAACCCTGACCCTAACCCTAACCCTAACCCTTAACCAAACCATACTTAACCCTAACCCTAACCCTAACCCTGACCCTAACCCTAACCCTAACCCTAACCCTTAACCAAACCATACTTAACCCTAACCCTGACCCTAACCCTGACCCTAACCCTAACCCTAACCCTAACCCTGACCCTAACCCTTAACCAAACCATACTTAACCCTGACCCTAACCCTAACCCTAACCCTAACCCTGACCCTAACCCTAACCCTAAACCCCCTTAACTAACCCTAACTTTACCCAAACCCCTAAATTCCATTGTCTAAACTAATGGTTAAAAAAACCGCATGTGCAAAAAACCGCATACATAAGCATGCCAAAGCGCACATATGCTCACCATAGACTTATAATGGGTGTCTTGCTGTAAAAAAACGCATTGCGCGCGCATGCGTTTTTTTGAGGCAAATCGGACGCACAAAAAATGCAACAAGTTGCATTTTGTGCGCCCGAGCGCATACCGCAAAAAAACGCATGCGCGGTAAAACGCGTACAAACGCATGTGTATGCGCACATAAGAGCATCCCATGCAAAGTATAGGAAAAAAAAATGCATGCGCTATTTAGCGCTAAATTACCGCGAAAAAAAACGCAAATGTGAAACCAGCCTAAGCATGCAACTGGTATTCAAATTTTTCAGATTTTTCCCTCGGCTAAAGGTCTTTGCGCACTTCTTACAGATAACCTTGGCCTGATCATGAGGATTTTGTTCAAAAAAGTGCCACACTGCACTCTTCCTACTTTGGCAGACATTTTGTGGCCTAGCACGCTGTGATCTTCTGACCCTCTGGACAAGCTGTCCAGCAACTCTTTTGATGTTTGGAACCTGTCTTTGGAGTGCTCCGGGCCTGCCAGATAACAGCTGTTGCGATGTCGATGTCTGCTGTGGATGCTCCTCATCTGAGCTATTGGAAGCAGCACCCTCTTCCCCCAATGGATGCCAATCTGGGTCAACAACTGGGTCATCCATCACCTCCTCTTCTATGTCATGTGCACCTTCCTCTGTGTCACCGTGTATGGTGGTATAGTGTGCGGGAAGGGGCACCTGAGTCTCATCAGGGTCAGAATCTGGCTCTGTACACTGCGAGGACAATGTAGTGCTCTGAGTGAATGTACCAGCAGAATCATCCATCAGCGGCTGTGCATCAGTGCACTCCATGTCAGATTCATCTTGGCCTGGGTAATTCACCATTTCACTTGATAATCCAGGCATGGTATGTGAAAACAGCTCCATGGAGTAATCAGTAGTATGGCCTGCGTCATCCTTCAATCTTGGTTGGGGTGAAGGACACAAGGAAAGGTGTGGTTCATGAACATGAGCCTCCAATGATGACTCAGTGCTTTTACTTTTTACAACTGAAGAAGAGGAGGCGATAGAGCTGGAGGCTGAGTCAGCAATGTAAGACAAAACTTTTTCCTGATGCTCTGGCTTTAAAAGCGGTTTGCCAACTCCTAGAAAACTAAGCGTTCGAGGCCTTATGTAGCCAGACGATGACGCAGGCTCAACACCTCCTGCATTCGGTCCTATTTTGCTCTTGCCACTACCATCAGATCCACCACCAACACCATCATTACCAGCTGCCAACCCCCGTCCAATTCCACGGCCTCTTCCACCAGCCTTCCTCATTTTTGGTAGAAATGTAGACAAAACCCAACAAACTATATAGTAATGTAAAACAAGGTACAAGGTGTCTATAGGACAGGGGAGATTTTGACTTTCTGCAGACACTTGTGGACACTGGACACTTTTGGATTGTGTGAGGCCCAATGAATATCTGAGCGCTATGTGACAGGCTCGATGGCACAGCTGTGACCAAAGTGACTAGAGGATAAGGGAGATTTTGAATCTCTGCACACACTTTTGGACACTGGACACTTTTGGATTGTGTGAGGCCCAATGAATATCTGAGCGCTATGTGACAGGCTCGATGGCACAGCTGTGACCAAAGTGACTAGAGGATAAGGGAGATTTTGAATCTCTGCACACACTTTTGGACACTGGACACTTTTGGATTGTGTGAGGCCCAATGAATATCTGAGCGCTATGTGACAGGATCGATGGCACAGCTGTGACCAAAGTGACTAGAGGATAAGGGAGATTTTGAATCTCTGCACACACTTTTGGACACTGGACACTTTTGGATTGTGTGAGGCCCAATGAATATCTGAGCGCTATGTGACAGGCTCGATGGCACAGCTGTGACCAAAGTGACTAGAGGATAAGGGAGATTTTGAATCTCTGCACACACTTTTGGACACTGGACACTTTTGGATTGTGTGAGGCCCAATGAATATCTGAGCGCTATGTGACAGGCTCGATGGCACAGCTGTGACCAAAGTGACTAGAGGATAAGGGAGATTTTGAATCTCTGCACACACTTTTGGACACTGGACACTTTTGGATTGTGTGAGGCCCAATGAATATCTGAGCGCTATGTGACAGGCTCGATGGCACAGCTGTGACCAAATTGACTAGAGGATAAGGGAGATTTTGAATCTCTGCACACACTTTTGGACCCTGGACACTTTTGGATTGTGTGAGGCCCAATGAATATCTGAGCGCTATGTGACAGGCTCAATGGCACAGCTGTGACCAAAGTGACTAGAGGATAAGGGAGATTTTGAATCTCTGCACACACTTTTGGACACTGGACACTTTTGGATTGTGTGAGGCCCAATGAATATTTGAGCGCTATGTGACAGGCTCGATGGCACAGCTGTGACCAAAGTGACTAGAGGATAAGGGAGATTTTGAATCTCTGCACACACTTTTGGACACTGGACACTTTTGGATTGTGTGAGGCCCAATGAATATCTGAGCGCTATGTGACAGGCTCGATGGCACAGCTGTGTCCAAAGTGACTAGAGGATAAGGGAGATTTTGAATCTCTGCACACACTTTTGGACACTGGACACTTCTGAATTGTGTGAGGCCCAATGAATATCTGAGCGCTATGTGACAGGCTCGATGGCACAGCTGTGACCAAAGTGACTAGAGGATAAGGGAGATTTTGAATCTCTGCACACACTTTTGGACACTGGACACTTTTGGATTGTGTGAGGCCCAATGAATATCTGAGCGCTATGTGACAGGCCCGATGGCACAGCTGTGACCAAAGTGACTAGAGGATAAGGGAGATTTTGAATCTCTGCACACACTTTTGGACACTGGACACTTTTGGATTGTGTGAGGCCCAATGAATATCTGAGCGCTATGTGACAGGCTCGATGGCACAGCTGTGACCAAAGTGACTAGAGGATAAGGGAGATTTTGAATCTCTGCACACACTTTTGGACACTGGACACTTTTGGATTGTGTGAGGCCCAATGAATATCTGAGCACTATGTGACAGGCTCGATGGCACAGCTGTGACCAAAGTGACTAGAGGATAAGGGAGATTTTGAATCTCTGCACACACTTTTGGACACTGGACACTTTTGGTTTGTGTGAGGCCCACTGATATCTGAGCGCTATGTCACAGGCTCGATGGCACAGCTGTGACAAAAGTGACTAGAGGATAAGGGAGATTGGATTGCTTTTAAAAAAGCAGTTTGCAGAGCAGTGGGTAAACAGCAATGCCAGCCTGTCAAGAAGCCTTAAAAGGCAGCCCAACAACCAACACCACTGATACACCACAATATAGCCTCCCCTTGCACTGCACACACAGTGACTGGTGTGTTGTGCAGGCCAAATTGCTAGCAGCAGAAGCAGTTTTTTTTTCTTCTCAGCAGGACAAAAAAAAAAAATTGGGATTGCTTTTAAAAAAGCAGTTTGCGGAGCAGTGGGTAAACAGCAATGCAGGAATGTCAGGAAGCCTTAGAAGGCAGCCCAACAACCAACACCACTGATACACCACTATATAGCCTCCCCTTGCACTGCACACACAGTGACTGGTGTGTTGTGCAGGCCAAATCGCTAGCAGCAGAAGCAGTTTTTTGTCTTCTTCCCTGCCTAACGCTCTCCCTACAGAATCAGCAGCAACCTCTCCCTATACTGAGATCGGCAGAAGTAAGATGGCGGTCGGCGTGCACGCCCTTTTATACCCCCTGTGACGCCCACCAAAAAAAGCCAATCACTTGCATGCCCTTCTGAAAGATGGTGGTGACCCCTGCCTATGTCATCACGTTGCCCACAGTGTCCGTGGATCCTGATTGGCTGAAAAAGAGCGCAAAACAAACTTTTGAAACGCGACTTTGGCGCGTAAGTCGCCGACCTCGTGGCCGACCTCATCCTAGGGTCGGGTTTCGTTTCATGAAACCCGACTTTGCCAAAAGTCGGTGACTTTTGAAATTTTTCGACCCGTTTCGCTCAACTCTATTTACTACATCTCATCTGCAGTGCAGAGCCTCAGTAGTCACACTGCATAGACTAAAGCAGTGCGCCTGGAGATCGAGCCAAGTGAGTAATGATTTTGTTTTTTTTGTCAGTAGTTGTGAGGTTTAGTTGTGGCCATTCTACTGAGTAGGGGTCTGTGGAAGCATCATACTAAGTGGGGAACTTAAGGGACATCATGTTATTTGATGGCTGTGTGGGCCATCAAACTAATTGGGAGGTTGTGGGGGCCATCATACTAAGTGGGGGGCTGTGGAGGTACCACATTGTGAAACTATGGGGGCCATCATACTTAGTGAGGGCTGTAGTACCATCATACTGAGGTGCCTTTTTTGTGTTGGAGCTGTGGGGCCTTGATTTTGTGTGGGGTACTGTGGGGTATCCTACTGAGTGGGGCTGTCATATTGAGTGGTGACTGTGGGGGGTTCATAAAAAGGGTGGGGCATTACAGTGAGTTAGGGACTGTGGGGCCACCATATTGGGGGACTTTGGGTACCATCATACTGTGTGTGGGGATATTATACTGTGTTGGGCACTGTGGGTGCGTAATACTTTGCTGGAGGCTTTGTTTTGGGGGCCGTGTGATGTGAAATTGTGGGTGGGGGGGATTCACTGTGCGTGTGACATAATCTATGTGTATATGGGTTTGTTGGGGAGCATTAAACTCTATAATGGCCATCTAAGAGGTATCGTGTGTAAGAGCAAGAGGGACATAATTATTGTGCATGTGCTTCAATAAGTATTCTTCTCTCTGTTTAACCCCTTTCTGCCATATGACATACTATCCCATCCATGTGCCCTGGGACTTAATTCCCAGGGACGGGATACGTCATAGTGATCAGCGGCGCCCACGTGGTGAGTGCCGCTGATCGCGACCGGGTGTCAGTTGACACCCGGCACTATGTGTCAGGGGTGGTCACGGACCACCCCCGACACGTTAATCCCTGGCACACTGCGATCAAACACGATCGCAGTGTACCGGGGGTTTAGGAAGGCATCGGGAGGGAGGGGGCTCCCTCCGTGCTTCCCTGAGATGCCCACAGCAGCGCAATGTGCAGCGCTGCTGCAGGGGTCTCCTTCCCTGCAGGTCCCCGAATACAAAATGGCGGCGGGGACCTTCGGGGGCCTGCAGGGAGCCGGCTTCCTCTGTGCCTGCAAAGCGCAGGCACGAGGAAGCTTGCAGCACTGCCTGTGACAGATCGCTGTCCCCCGTGGGACATTGTAATGAAGTTAAAAAAAAGTCTAAAAATAATTTATAAAAAATCGCTAAATAAATTAAAAAAAAAAAATATTCCCTAATAAATTCATTTCTTGGAAATAAAAAAAAACCAAAACAATTAAAGTACACATATTTGGTATCGTCGCGTCCGTAACGGCCCGCCCTATAAAACTGTCCCATTAGTTAAGCCCTTTAGTGAACCCCTTAAAAAATAAAAATAAAAAACAAACCAAAAAATAAAGCTTTATCATCATACTGCCGAACAAAAAGTGCAATAACGCGCGATCAAAAAGACGGATATAAATAAATATGGTACCGCTGAAAACATCATTTTGTCCCGCAAAAAAACTAGCTGCTATACAGCATCATCAGTGAAAAAATAAAAAAGTTATAGCTCGCAGAATAAAGCGATGCAAAAATAATTATTTTTTATATAAAATTGCTTTCATTGCATAAAATCGCCAAAACATAAAAAAAGACAAATGAGGTATCGCTGTAACCGTAATGACCAAAGTATAAAACCGCCTTATCAATTTTACCGCACGTGGAACGGTGTAAACACACCCCCCAAAAGAAATTCTTGAAATGCTGGTTTTTGTTCATACTGCGTCCCAAAAATCGGAATAAAAAGCGATCAAAAAATGTCACGTGCCCGAAAATGGTACCAATAAAATTGTCAACTCGTCCCGCAAAAAACGAGACCTCACATGACTTGGTGGGTCAAAATATGGAAAAATTATAGCTCTCAAAATGTGGTGATGCAAAAACTATTTTTACAATAAAAAGCGTCTTTTAGCGTGCGACAGCTGCCAAATATAAAAACCCGCCAACAACTTTTGTGGTCCAATTTCTCCTGTTACCCTTGGGAAAATAAAAAAAATTGGGATCTAAAAGATCATGTTTGTGGAAAAAATATTATTTTTTTTATTTTCACGCCCAGGCGTTATAAACTTCTGTGAAGCACTGGGGGTTCAAAGTGCTCACCACACATCTAGATAAGTTCCTTAGGGGGTCTAGTTTCCAAAATGGGATCACTTGTGGGGGGTTTCCACTGTTTAGGTACATCAGGGGCTCTCCAAAGGCAACATGACACCCACAGACCATTCCATCAAAGTCTGCATTCCAAAACGTCACTACTTCCCTTCCGAGCCCTGACGTGTGCCCATACAGTAGTTTTCTCCCACATATGGGGTATCAGCGCACTCAGGACAAACTGGACAACAACTTTTGGGGTCCAATTTCTCCTGTTACTATTGGAAAAATAAAAAAATTGAGGACTAAAAGATCATGTTTGTGGAGAAAATATGATTTTTTTATTTTCACGCCCGGGCGTTATAAACTTCTGTGAAGCCCTTGGGGGTTCAAAGTTCTCACCACACATCTAGATAAGTTCCTTGGGGGTCTAGTTTCCAAAATGGTGTCATTTGTGGGGGGTTTCCACTGTTTTGGAACATCAGGGGCTTTCCAAACGCGACATGGTGTCCGATCTCAATTCCAGCCAAAAAAGTCAAATGGCGCTGCTTCCCTTCCGAGCTCTGCCATGCGCCCAAATAGTCGTTTACACCCACATATGGGGTATCAGCATACTCAGGATAAATTGCACAATAACTTTTAGGGTTCTGTTACCCTTGGGAAAACAAAAATTGGGGGTGAAAAGATCGTTTTTGTGGAAAAAATATGATTTTTTAATTGTATGGCTGTATGTTATAAACTTCTGTGAAGCCCTTGTAGGTTCAAAGTTCTCACCACATATCTAGATACTAGTTACTTGCGGGGTCTAGTTTCCAAAATGGGGTTACTTGTGGGGGTTTCCACTATTTAGGTACAGTATGTCAGGGGCTCGCCAAACGTGACATGGCGTCCGATCTGAATTCCAGCCAATTTTGCATTGAAAAAGTCAAACGGCGCTCCTTCCCTTCTGAGCTCTGCCATGTGCCGAAACAGTGGTTCCCCCCCACATATCAGGTATCAGCGTACTCAGGACAAATTGCACAATAACTTTTGCAGTCGAATTTCTTCTGTTACCCTTGGTACAATAAAAAAATTGGACCTGAATTAATTTTGTTGTGATAAAAAGTTAAATGTTCATTTTTTTTAAACATTCAAAAAATTCCTGTGAAGCACCTGAAGGGTTAATAAACTTCTTGAATATGGTTTTGAGCACCTTGAGGGGTGCAGTTTTTAGAATGGTGTCACTTTTGGGTATTTTCTTTCATATAGACCCCTCAAAGTGACTTCAAATGTGATGTGGTCCATAAAAATAAAATGGTGTTGCAAAAATGAGAAATCGCTGGTCAAATTTTAACCCTTATAACTTCCTAACAAAAAAAATGTTGGTTCCAAAATTGTGCTAATGTAAAGTAAACATATGTGAAATGTTATATATTAAGTTTTTTGTGTGCCATATCTCTGTGATTTAAGGGCATAAAAATTCAAATTTGGAAAATTGCGAAATTTTCAAAATTTTCGCCAAATTTCCATTTTTTCACAAATAAACGCAAATTATTTGAATGAAATTTTACCACTAACATGAAGTACAATATGTCACGAGAAAACAATGTTAGAATCAGTGGGATCCATGGAAGCGTTTCAGAGTTATTACCTCATAAAGGGACAGTGGTCAGAATTGTAAAAATTGGCCCGGTCATGAATGTGCAAACCACCCTTGGGGGTTTAGGGGTTACAAAAGGTGGGAGATATGACCTTTATTTTGCCAAATTTATTTTTTTTTGGCGAGTTGGTGCCCAATTACAAATTTTACTATAGGGCCCCATAATTTTATGTATGCCGATGCTACCTGTACTCCGTACCTAAAAAAAACTTAAATCCATAGTGATTAAGAAGAATCATATAGAATCGTAGAGTTGGAAGGGACCTCCTGGGCCATCTGGTCCAACCCCCTGCTCAAAGCAGGATTCGCTAAATCATTCGCTAATATTATAAATACTATTATTATAGTATTATCAATGTGCATTCGCCACAGTATTATAAGTGTTTACTTTGTGGAAATGGGGGCTCAAACTTCAAGCTATGCATCTGATATAAGCCTAAGCTTATGAATAATTACTTCTCATTCAAACATACAAACTTAATTTTCTCATAAATATGTTTGACCTCTATTAATTATTCAGTTATCACTGGCAATGGTAATTTCCTGGGCATTTGTATCTTTATATGCATTTAGCTTCTATTCATTTATCATTGAAGCGTCTCTATTCATGGAATCATTATAGTGTAGATGAATGGTGCTATTATACGTCTTCTGAGAGCAAACGCATCCTGATTAAATTATCAATGAGTGACAAGTATTAATAGCATCTTATCTTTGAAGAGTATCCTGTCATAGTAATTTCTACATCTGTTATAGACACTTACGTTTCCTGCCTTACTGCCTATGTATGTAACTAAATACATGTTTACTTTTAATACTGCGTTCTCTTCATGTGGATCATAATTTTCTGTATCATTATTCTAGATGCCATTGTGCACGTTTTTTGCTTTTCAGTTTACTTAGCGAGTTCAGGTTGGTACAATCTCCAAATATTTTGGATAGGGTTTCAATGGATTAATACAGCAAAAAAGGGGGCAGCAGGTAAAAGCACGGTGTCTGGCTTACAGCCTATTGGTGATGCCCATAGTATTAGATACACACAGGTAATACACAGTATCTGGTTTACAGCCTATTAGTGACACCCATACTAATACATTAGGTGGACTGCCCAGCTCTATCTGGGTGTATTCCATGAGAATAGACATCCTAGTTTACAAGGTCAAAAATGCTGGGCCTGGCTGCACCCTGAAAAATGAATTGAAAAAATATATATATTCATAATATATGAGGTATTATTTGATATTTTGGCTAAGGCTAGTTTCACACTTGCTTTTTTTTGCAGCGCGTTTTTCCCGCAAAAAAACGCATTAAAAAAACGCATAAAAATGCATACAAACGCTGCGTTTTTTTCCAGCATTTTAATGCGCATGCAGGAAAAAAACGCAGCGTTTTTGCGCGTTTGTATGCGTTTTTTGTGCGTTTGCGTTTTTTTACAGATTTTGGAAAAACCTCACAAAAAAGAAAAAACAACCATTCAACAACACACAAGACCAATGGCACTTCATTGTGGGTGTGGTATGTTAATATATATAGACCCTGTCTACAGTATTCTTCACATTTGCTTGATTCTTCTCGTGACCATGGATCTGCGCTGGAAGAGTTTTCACTTCAACTTGGATTTGGACATCGCGATGGCTCAGGCGTATGCAGTTGCTTGCCATGAACAAAGGAAGAGAGAGAGGCAGCGAAGACGGCGGCGTATGTGGATACATCCGATTGTTGAACTCCGGGAGAGCCGTGGGGCATACCACACCCTCTACAGCGAGCTACAGGCAAACCCGGAGAAATTTACAGATTATATCCGGATGTCCCACGAAAGTTTCTTGGATTTGCTTGCTCGTGTCCAACAATCCATCCGGAGACAGGACACACAGCTCCGTCGTGCGATTCCTCCTGAGGAACGGCTACTGGTGACATTACGGTATGTTTTAAAAACCAAGGGGTGCGGTCTGATGGTTTTTTTTTAAATTTAGTATTCAAAACCTTGGGTAATTAGTTTTCGTGAATGTACTAATATTTTATTTTATAGTTTTTTAAAATAATATACATAAATATTAATTTTACTTCTTTGTCTGTTCACAGATTCCTGGCGACTGGAGAAACCCTATCTTCACTACACTTCCAGTACCGTATTGGAATCTCTACCTTGTCTGGAATTGTTGCTGACACCTGCCGGGCTCTCTGGAATGTTCTTTGCCCAGAATTTATGCCCCTGCCCACCGCTGAAAAGTGGATGGAAATTGCTGACAAATTCTGGACAGTATGCAATTTTCCCAACTGTTTGGGAGCTGTTGATGGTAAACACATACGGATCATCAAACCCCAAAGAACGGGATCTGAGTACTATAATTACAAAAAGTACTTTTCAATAGTACTCATTGCGATTGCGGATGCCGGATGTATGTTTGTAGCAGTGGACATTGGAGCATTTGGCCGTGGTAATGACTCACAGGCTTTTAAAAACTCAGACATGGGCCGGAGGTTGTATGGCAACCAATTTAATTTCCCTATGCCACGGCCTCTTCCTCACACCGAAGCTCCGCCACTGCCCTTTGTAATGGTTGGCGATGAGGCTTTTCAAATGTGCGGAAACTTACTGAAACCCTACTCCAGCCGGGACTTGGACCACACCAAAAAAATATTTAATTACAGGCTGACCAGGGCCAGAAGAACTGTCGAGTGTGCTTTTGGGATTCTTGTTTCCAGATGGCGAATTCTGGGCACGGCCATTAATCTTAAACTTGAAACAGTCGATGAGGTGGTGAAGGCCTGTGTGGTTCTACATAACTTTGTGATGGCTAAAGAGCACCCGACCTTTGAACTGGACGATGATGCTCCTAACCCATTGCCTGAATTCACTCAGCACACTCTCAGGTCATCCGTCGAAGTTGGCCAAATGAGGGACCAATTTGCGGCCTACTTTATTTCTGATGTAGGACGGGTGCACTGGCAAGATGAAATGGTGTAATGTTTTTGTTTGTTTATGGTAATAAAAAACCTTATTTGATACCATTACTGAGTGCACTATATTTTTTAAACTCCAATTTAATAAAAAACTTCCCATGTATAACTGAATTTTTTGATGTTCACACACCTGGGCAGGTAAATACACATATGAGTTAAAATGCAGCATTGCTAGTCTGCGTGAAATATATTGGAACGAGCAAAGCTGCAGGCCATGAATCAGGAAACCATTTTTTTTCAAGAGAAAGTTGTGCAACTAGTTGAAAACAAAGTATGTGATTTTCTCAAAACACAACCCTCAAAACCCAACCCCAATGAAAGTCCATGGGGAATACAAGTCAGCATTGAGTGGATGAATGTAATCTGCTCCATTCCAACTTACAAGTTATTACACTAGGCCTTGGAATGACTATACTAGTCCGTGGTATTTCAAATATGAGTATAGTAGGCCTTGGGCCTACTAGTATAGTCATATGTGAAATACCACGGCCTAGTATAGTCATAACAAGGCCTACTCGATTTTTACCAACTAGGATCTTGTTTCACAAAAAACAAACGGTTGAAACTTGACAAGTTTCAACAGTTTGTTTTTCATGAAACCAGATTCTAGTTGGTAAAACTAGAGTTATTACACTAGGCCTTGGAATGACTATACTAGGCCGTGGTATTTCAAATATGAGTATAGTAGGCCTTGGGGCTAGTAGTATAGTAATATGTGAAATGCCACGGCCTAGTATAGTCATACCAAGGCCTACTGTAATAACTCGATTCACAAAAAACAAACTGGTGAAACTAGAAAGATAATTATTTTTAAGACAAGTTTCAACAGTTTGTTTTTCATGAAACCAGATTCTAGTTGGTAAAACTAGAGTTATTACACTAGGCCTTGGAATGACTATACTAGGCCGTGGTATTTCAAATATGAGTATAGTAGGCCTTGGGGCTAGTAGTATAGTAATATGTGAAATACCACGGCCTAGTATAGTCATACCAAGGCCTACTGTAATAACTCGATTTTTAACAACTAGCATCTTGTTTCACAAAAAACAAACTGGTGAAACTAGAAAGAAACTTATTTTTTAGACAAGTTTCAACAGTTTGTTTTTCATGAAACCAGATTCTAGTTGGTAAAACTAGAGTTATTACACTAGGCCTTGGAATGACTATACTAGTCCATGTTATTTCACATATGACTATACTAGGCCTTGGGTTGGTTTTTAACATGTATTTACCCATCAGTGTGTGTGAGCGGCGCAAACAACATTAATGAAACTTAGTAATGGTGAACCACAAATGTAAATTTATTTTTTATCACAAAAATAAACCTAAAAATTATTTTTTACGGCGTTTGGGGGCAGATGGTTTCAATTTGGGGGTGTGCAGTGAATATGCAACACTTGCAGTTGAAGACGGTGTTTGAGGGGAAGGGGCAACAAAACTTGTGGGGGAAGGTAGTCCAGTTAAGGGAATTAAACTAGGAACACTTGTAGGAGAGGAAATCTGTTCAGGTACATTAGTTGTAATGGCATGTCGCCGTAGGCTTGAGTGCCTGGACCGACTTTGGCCCAATGCCCGCCTTGATTGATTTCGCCTTGAACTAGGGGCAAATATGGAATGTAGGTCCCCCGTCTGCTGGTATGGCTGCTGCTGCTGAGGTGGCGGCTGCTGCTGCTGAGGTGGCGGCTGCTGCTGAGGTGGCGGCTGCTGCTGAGGTGGCTGCTGCTGCTGAGGTGGCGGCTGCTGCTGAGGTGGCTGCTGCTGAGGTGGTTGCTGCTGCTGCTGAGGTGGCGGCTGCTGCTGAGGTGGCTGCTGCTGAGGTGGCTGCTGCTGCTGAGGTGGCTGCTGCTGCTCTTCGTTGTCAGTGCTCGTCCTTGCAGGAGGACTGGTGGCGGCAGTGATGGTCCAGGTTTGCAGAGTGGTGGTGGCAGGGCTACTACATGTTGTTGTAGCGGCAGGGCTGTTCCATGTTTGCCTAGTGGTGGCTGAGCTCCACGCATGCATGGGATTGGCGGTGGTGCTCCAGACAGGAGCAGCGCTTGCCATGGTGGTGTCGGTGAAGTGACCAGCTGCACTCAGACTTGTGGTGGTGTAACGGTGGGTGTCCTGGCTTTGAATAGAGGTGTCCGTGCAGTGGTATGCAGCACAAGTAGGTAGTGAGGTGAAGCGAGTCAATGGTGGCACAGGTGGAAAGGACACCACTGACTGCTGACCGTACCGATTATGCTGCATAGCCTGCAAGAAAGCATTGTTGCAGGCCTGCAGCACATTCAGCTGTTGATCAGGACTAAGGTGTTCCGCCATGCCCTTTTCAATCTTACTAAAAAAATGGTGTGCTGGTCTGTTGAGGTCGGCCTCCAGACGGTCAAGGCGCTGTTCTACAGAATTGAAGCGGTGTTCAAAGTGGTTAAAACCACGTTCCATGAGTGCAAAACCGCTTTCAACTCTGTCGGACAGTGACTTGAGGCTGGAATTAAATGTCTCGCTCAAATGCATAAACTCGGGCAAGACATTCCTGTCCAAGGCCCTCTGCCGCTGGCGGGTAGTGCCCGCATAACCAGTGGCAGAGACCTGGGACAGGGGAACACCTGATGGCCCAGCTTCCTGGTCACCAGCTGTGTGTGTGGTTGACCTGCAAGGTGCTTCCTGGCTGTCGGATGGCTGGGACGGGTCAGAGGACGTCCGAGGAAGGACCGCTCCAGGGCCAGGTTGCAGGGTGCTGCTCCAGGTGCTGTGGAAGAAAGGAAAATCATTACTACCATGCCTTTGCAAGAAGCATCAGCTGTGGATTAGAAAAACACAGATTAATAAAAATAAAAACCCAAAATGTATAATACTTACGATCTTGTGGCAAGGACCGGTCTTAGGAACTGCAACGCGTGATAGTGACGGTATCTAGTTCTGGTCCTTGACGCAGATCCACTGCGAACCTGGCCCTCAGCACGAACATCACTGTTGAAGCGGTCCTTGATCGAACGCCAACGTGTTCGGACTTTGTCCACTGTTGATAAAAAAAAACAGTGCCGTCAAGGACAACAGTCACTGCGGCACAATGTAGCAATACAATACTCAAAGCAGTCACTGTAGACCCCGATGACACTGTTGGGTTTCCTGCTAGAATACACCTAGCACGAAACCCAACAGTGCCGTCAAGGACAACAGTCACTGCGGCACAATGTAGCAATACAATACTCAAAGCAGTTACTGTAGACCCCGATGACACTGTTGGGTTTCCTGCTAGAATACACCTAGCACGAAACCCAACCGTGCCGTCAAGGACAACAGTCACTGCGGCACAATGTAGCAATACAATACTCAAAGCAGTCACTGTAGACCCCGATGACACTGTTGGGTTTCCTGCTAGAATACGCCTAGCACGAAACCCAACAGTGCCGTCAAGGACAACAGTCACTGCGGCACAATGTAGCAATACAATACTCAAAGCAGTCACTGTAGACCCCGATGACACTGTTGGGTTTCCTGCTAGAATACGCCTAGCACGAAACCCAACAGTGCCGTCAAGGACAACAGTCACTGCGGCACAATGTAGCAATACAATACTCAAAGCAGTCACTGTAGACCCCGATGACACTGTTGGGTTTCCTGCTAGAATACACCTAGCACGAAACCCAACAGTGCCGTCAAGGACAACAGTCACTGCGGCACAATGTAGCAATACAATACTCAAAGCAGTCACTGTAGACCCCGATGACACTGTTGGGTTTCCTGCTAGAATACGCCTAGCACGAAACCCAACAGTGCCGTCAAGGACAACAGTCACTGCGGCACAATGTAGCAATACAATACTCAAAGCAGTCACTGTAGACCCCGATGACACTGTTGGGTTTCCTGCTAGAATACGCCTAGCACGAAACCCAACAGTGCCGTCAAGGACAACAGTCACTGAGGCACAATGTAGCAATACAATACTCAAAGCAGTCACTGTAGACCCCGATGACACTGTTGGGTTTCCTGCTAGAATACGCCTAGCACGAAACCCAACAGTGCCGTCAAGGACAACAGTCACTGCGGCACAATACAGAGCAGGGAAATACTCACTAAACGCCTTTTTGGAGGATGCTGTGGCGCTGTCCCAGCCATCCATCAACGCTGCGGCCACCTCATTCCATAGCCGCCGGGTCACCACATTGTCCTTGTACAGCCGGTCACGGCTGTCCCACAACGGCGAACGCTCCTGGACCAGGCTGATGAGCTGCTCATTATCCAGGTAGACGTCTTCATCCCGTTGTGGAACCTAGACAAAACACATTCATTAGAATAATCAAATTTAAATTGAATAAAAAGTTACAAAAAAAGAAACAAAAAAAAGAGTAAAAATAGAAGATAAAAAATAAAGAACATTACAAATCATTTGATACTTACATTCCGTATCACCACCGGGACTTGGCTTCGCTGCTCCTGCTCTTCGCCCTCACTAGTCCCGTCCGCAGATGATGATGACGATGTCTTAAGAAAGTTGAAAAAAACGTAAGAGATTTGGAGAAGCAGCAGATCTACTTACCAGATGCACGAAAATAATCACCTCACGGTCTGCTTGCGCCAATTCCTGCCGCGATGGGGAATACTCTGATTCTGAAGACATACTGCATGTAAAAATAATAAAAATCATTAGTACATACATAATTTAAAAGGACAGGCATATAATGTAATATACTCACATTCTTCGCTGATATAATGGGTTCTTGGTTGACTGTCTGCTCTTCAATCTGTCAGTGTAGTAGTGGCAGAGTTTTGGCAGGCACCTCCTTTATATAGACTTTTTTTTTTTGACTTTAGAAGATTCTAACTAGGATAAAAAGTGGACACCACCCAAAAAACGCAGCGCTAAAAAAAGCATACCTGCGCATGCCAGTGCGCACGTATGCGCAGCCATAGGCTATAATGGCCATTTTTAGCGCAAAACGTGCGCATACGTGCGCATGCGATTTTTTCCAGGGCCAAAAAATGCAACATGCTGCGTCTGGAAAATACCAACGCACACCCCAAAAAAACGCAGCGCATGAAAATCGCATACATGCGCTTACAAGCGCGCAGGTATGCGCACCCATGTTAAATATAGGGGAAAAATCGCATGCGCACGTATGCGTTTTTTTCCAGCGCTAAAAAACGCAAATGTGAAACCAGCCTAAGATATGCAAGCACGCAACCCGCGTCAAGAATTGGTAGGTTGTGAGTGGTTGTCTCACTGCTATTTTGCACCTGTGTTGCCGCCATCTTTACTACATGGGTTTGCTGCATCCTGACAGTGCATTAGTTCTGAGACCTGCCAGGTAAATACTGCAGCCCCTTTTTTGCTGTAATAATTCTTGAATTTTTGGAGATCTTTATTCTTCTTTTTGTGGCTTTGCTTTTAAGCCTAAAGTTTCAATGGATAAAAATTGCTGATAAAGTGTGGAGTAAAATCTCTAGCGCAATTTTACAAGAAAGTAAATACAAGTCTATGCTAGACTAATTTTCACATCAGTGCAGTCATTCATCATTTATGTAAGTCCCCCAAAGCAGACTGACTCAAGTCTTAGCATTCTTATAGTGCTTTAGAAACTTCTAAACAACAGTTATCTATAATCTTAGTTTTCATCAGTCATTGACAGGTATGAATTATATTAAATTTCAGCAAAAACTGGTAGATCAGTGGAACCATAACTTCAGACACAAAGTTCCTTATCAGATTGATGGCACCACTGTAATAGCTGCTTGATGTTTTTCAGTCTCCTCAAGAAACAAAGAGTCCATGAAGTATGTGAGACCAGGTGAATGTCCCTAAAGATTAGAAATGATATAAAGACCCCCTTGTCTTGGTTCAAAAGAAAACTCAAACAATTGACTGTGCTGCATTAGAGAGAGTACTCGGATATGAGGGTGATCCCATTATACATACTTTTTCTTGAACATTTTAAGGGATTGGCTCAAGTTCTTATGTGGTTAAAATTACAAAGTGCTTGTAAAATCAGAGCGATTTTTAATTTTATAATACACCACTACTTTCCTAGGTTAATGGCTGTCCTGCGGTCTCAGAGTGACCGGTTACCTAAGCAAGGAGCTTAGTCTGCTAGTAAGGCCGGGGTCAGACTTGCGAGAAACTCGCACGAGTCTCGCACAGCAATACCCAGCACTGCCGCCGGCACTTGGATCGGAGCATTCAGCTGCATGTATTTCTATGCAGCTGAACGCTCCGATCCGAGTTCCAGCAGGCAGTGCGCGTGTATTGACGTGCGAGACTCGTGTGAGTTTCTTGCCAGTCTGACCCCGGCCTAAGCCTTATCTTTAGCCTTGTGTAAGACGTGGCTTCAAAATAAAATGCAATCCTGCTGCTGTCTGAGCTACAGTTTGCCATCATGGGCAGTAATCTGCTGTAATTTGTGGATCCCCAGATTCTGAATAATTTCTATGTGCCCAATGGAGCTGATAGAAATCAATGAGAAACCGAGAATGTGCAAATCATGGCAGACTGCGGCTTATGAAGAAAAGTGTACCGCAACCGAAAATCGTTTTATTAAGAGAATTTGTGATACTCGGGGGAAAAAACTATTTAACAACCATTTTCAAAATGTATTAGATACATTTAAAAGTTAACAAGACCATGAAATGTAAATGCACAAACACAATACAACCAGGACCCAAAGGCACAAATGTAATATGAAACTGCTAGCTTCCTTTCACTAAAGTTCCTTCCTTAACCTCATGTTATCTCATTTACAATGACTGGTGGCAATTCTTGTACTATTAAAAGACTTAATCATCCATTATAGGATGTGAACAAGTAAATTACTATTGTGTAACAGGGAGTCAGCAGTATGATGTAGCACTGGCCCTTCAAGATTAAATAAGGAGGTAAGAATTTCTAGAAGAGCACAGCAATGTTACAATTTTGCAACTGGGAATAATAAAAAGTAAGAAAATCGTAAGATTTTGATTAGAAAACTTCAGAACCATTATACAAAGTAAATGACTGGGAAACAAGCTGTATCACGTAATATATTTAAAAATATAAAAAAAACCTACTGTATAAAAGGCTATTCATACTATTGTGAAGTTAATATTA
Organism: Dendrobates tinctorius; assembly: GCF_039654945.1. Lineage (NCBI taxonomy): Eukaryota > Metazoa > Chordata > Amphibia > Anura > Dendrobatidae > Dendrobates > Dendrobates tinctorius. The sequence goes on from NW_027361676.1 coordinate 23,088,584, forward strand.
TGTGGTAGAGGACATCCTTAATCCTGAAGAAATTGAAAAGTAAGGTGAAATGCTCAGGAACAGGGGCATAATGATTACGATCACGGGGTGCAACAACTGCTGCACCCAGAGAAAGAGGGACCCACTGGTGGCCAGAACTAAATTAATGTCAAATGGACCCTCAGACACACATCCAGTTGAAAATAATTGAGGCGCAAAGAACAACTAGCTCCCTGCTCCACACTAGCTATGAAAGCAGAAGCCATATCATGGGCTGGCAGCTACAGAGGATGTTGGTAACTTATTTAAATAATAAAATATCACACTGGCACTAATCCACTTGAGCAGAGAGGGAAGGTATAACGTTCCCAGATGCAGCTGGTGGTCAACAGACTCTGCACTGGTGCCTGTTAGAAAAGCAAAAACTGATAGAAAAGAGAATACACCGTGCTATGCTGGGAAGTCAAAAGCAAAATAACAGGTTTACTCACTTGTAGATAAATAGATGTGAAACCGTGTCCTGAGCCTATTCGCTTAAATATACATTGCCTTTTATTTGGATGAGAAACTGCTGAATAAAAAATTGTATAAAAGATATTAATTGAAAGGTATGCCCGTTATGGGTTAAAAATCAATAGGCTGTGCTGAACTTACTCGCACTGGTGCATCAGAGCCATGTGGGCAACGTACTATGAATATAACCGTTGCTTAGATGTTAGAAATGGAATGATACATCCTGATTATGGATTTGAGTAGTAAGAGGCTGACTGAAAAAATATAAAATAAGAGATATTGGAATGTACCAAAAAGACGGGAAATAAGTTGAAGTAAGTCCTAGGTGCTAACCTTGCTTGATATTAAATAGCCTCAGTTGGCTTAGAAAACCTTAGTTCTTTGTAGGTACACATGGAGGCACAGATCCTGCAAAGTGGATAAACATCAGTGACAAATTGTGCCTGCTGACTAGGTGCTGGATTGTGAAGCACTTACTTGACAGGCTAGTGATCAGTGAAGCCGGCTCTAGTGCTCAACGTGAGGGGTTAATGCTGCTACTGCTGATCCGTGGAGCAGTGGAAGCCACCGCTGCCTCGCGCGCTCCGGCCGTGAGCAATGCTAAGGAGATCGGCGTGTGGAGGGGGTGGGGTTAGCGTGACGTCACACTAGGGAAGGGACGGTGGCTCGCTAGTGGCACAAAACCGACGCGTTTCGAGAGATGGCTACTCTCTTCATCAGGGTTGTGCCTCCCAGTGTACGGACCATCCTTTTATAGCATCCTGAGCCTGTGTGTAGTGATCACCTGACCTAAAAGAGCCTGGTTGGAAAGCCTCATAAACTAAAAGAAGGACTGGTGTGTCTGCACAAACCTAAATAATTGTGGGATCCTATGGTTAACCCCTATTATACTTGAATGGCTCAAAATTGGATCATAATGGAAAGATAAAATAAAAGATGAAATATAACCTTTATTCACTAAATAAGCAAGACATAATAAAAAATATATAATTGATTAAAAATGTATGTGTGTTTAAGATTGTATGTTTCCACGTATATCAAAATCCCCAATACTAGTAGACAGGATGCCTCTATTCACTTCACATTATTAATTTGGTACTCCCATACTGTTTGCTTATGCATTGAAGGCAAGGCCTGCCCTGCACCAATGTTACACGCACCTCAATAAGCCTTTGAACCCATGTACTCAGGGTCCATGCCGTCAGACTCTACACCCCCTTCTCCATGCGAGTGGCGGTGGTGTATCATCCTCCCGGCCCCTCCCATCAGTTCCTGGATCATTTTGCCACTTGGCTTCCACATTTTCTCTCCTGTGACATCCCTACCCTCATCATGGGTGATTTCAACATCCCCATTGCTCTTCCCCTCTCCCCATCTGCTACTCACCTTTTATCTCTAACCTCCTCATTTGGCATTTCGCAGCTTACTAATTCTCCAACGCATGAAGACGGAAACTCCCTCGATTTGGTCTTCTCTCGGCTTTGTGCAGTGGATGATTTTGCAAACTCCCCTCTCCCGCTCTCTGACCACAATCTTCTTTCATTCTCTATCAAGAACTGCCAGGCTGCTCAGGTCACCCCCACTGTCCATACTTATAGAAACATACAGGCCATTAACACCCAGAAACTTATGAAGAACTTGCAGTCTTCATTGGCCCCTATCTCCTCCCTCTCATGTCCTGATTCTGCATTGAAGCATTACAATGAAACACTTCAAAGTGCCCTGGATGAATTTGCACCCCCTATAAATAGAACACCACAACGCAGACGGCGACAACCCTGGCACACGGTGCAAACACGTTTCCTGCAGCGGTGCTCCAGGTGCGCCGAACGTCTGTGGAGAAAATCCAATCTACCCGAAGATTTCATCCATTTTAAGTTTATGCTTAGAACATACAACACTGCCCTTCACCTCTCCAAACAAACCTATTTCAACACCCTCATCACCTCACTGTCCAATAACCCGAAACGTCTCTTTGACACTTTTCATTCTCTACTCAATCCAAGAGTACAGGCCCCAACCACGGAGCTCCGAGCTGACGATCTGGCCAATTACTTCAAAGAAAAAATTGACCAGATCCGACAGGAAATTATCTCCCAATCACCTCATACCATGCACCGTCCTCCCTCCCCCACTGCATCTAACTCACTCTCTGATTTTGAACCAGTCACAGAAGAAGAAGTAAGCAGGCTCCTTGCATCTTCTCACCCAACTACTTGCACCAGTGACCCATTTCCGTCACAGCTCCTTCAGTCCCTTTCCCCTGCTGTCACCCCTCACCTAACTAAAATATTTAACCTCTCTCTCTCTTCTGGTATTTTTCCCTTCTCATTTAAGCATGCCATCATACATCCACTACTTAAAAAACCATCCCTCGACCAAAACTGTGCCGCTAACTATAGACCTGTCTCTAATCTTCCCTTCATCTCTAAACTCCTGGAACGCCTGGTCCACTCCCGTCTTATCCGCTATCTCTCAGAAAACTCTCTTCTCGACCCTCTCCAATCCGGTTTCCGCTCTTTACACTCCACTGAAACTGCCCTCACTAAAGTCTCTAATGATCTGCTAACAGCTAAATCAAATGGTCATTACTCCATGCTAATTCTCTTGGATCTCTCTGCAGCATTCGACACTGTGGATCATCAGCTCCTCCTCACTATGCTCCGTTCCATTGGCCTCAAGGATACCGTTCTCTCCTGGTTCTCCTCCTATCTCTCCGACCGCTCCTTTACTGTATCTTTTGCCGGTTCCTCCTCCGATCATCTTCCCCTTACTGTTGGGGTCCCCCAAGGATCGGTTCTAGGTCCCCTCCTCTTCTCCTTGTACACTGCCCCTATTGGTCAAACAATCAGTAGATTTGGTTTCCAGTACCATCTCTTTGCTGATGACACCCAATTATACGCTCCTTCTCCTGACATCACGCCAGCCTTTCTAGAAAACACCGGCGATTGTCTAAACGCTGTGTCTAATATCATGTCCTCACTATATCTGAAACTGAACCTGTCAAAGACTGAACTCCTGGTGTTTCCTCCCTCTACTAATGTACCTATACCCGACATTGCCATTTCTGTGTGTGGTTCCACTATTACTCCCCAGCAACAGGCCCACTGTCTTGGGGTCATACTTGATTCCGAGCTTTCCTTTGCCCCCCACATTCGATCACTGGCTCGCTCTTGTCATCTGCACCTCAAAAACATTTCTAGAATTCGACCTTTTCTTACCTTTGACTCTGCAAAAACTCTTACTGTTTCTCTTATTCATTCTCGTCTCGACTATTGTAACTCTCTTCTAATCGGTCTCCCTATTACCAAACTCTCCCCCCTCCAATCTGTCTTGAATGCTGCAGCCAGGATCATATTCCTCACCAATCGTTACACTGATGCCTCTACTTTGTGCCAGTCATTACACTGGCTACCCATCCACTCCAGAATTCAGTATAAACTTATTACCCTCACTCACAAAGCCCTCCATGGCTCAGCACCACCCTACATCTCCTCCCTTGTTTCAGCATACCACCCTACCCGCACCCTCCGTTCTGCTGATGACCTGAGATTAGCATCCTCAATAGTCAGAACCTCCCACTCCCATCTCCAAGACTTTACACGTGCTGCACCAATTCTTTGGAATGCACTTCCCAGGTCAATACGATTAGTCCCCAATCCCCACAATTTTAAGCGTGTCCTGAAAACGCATTTATTCAGACTGGCCTACCACCCCAACACATTAACCTAATCTATCCCTGTGTGGCAGAGCCAAAAGTTTTACCATAACCAGGTTCCCCGCATCATGTTCCCACATGCTTTATGCCTCCATTAGCCCTCTGTGTCTGTACTGTTACACACTTAACATTATGACTGGTCCATACAATCAGGGTAACTGTTACCACCCACCTTTCGTGTCTCCCTCTTTCCTCATAGACTGTAAGCTTGCGAGCAGGGCCCTCTTTCCTCTTGGTATGTGTTATAATCTACTGTATGTGATTATTGTTATGCTGTAATGTCTATTGTCTGTACAAATCCCCTCTGAAATGTAAAGTGCTGCGGAATATGTCGGCGCTATAAAAATAAAATTTATTATTATTATTATTATGTACTGGATGGAGACAGGAAAACCAAGTTCACATTATTCATTTGGCACTCCCATACTGTTTGCATTGAATGCAAGGCCTGCCCTACAAAGAAGTTACATGCACCCCAATAAGCCTTTGAACCCACGTACTGGATGGCCACAGTAAAACCAAGTTCACATTATTCTTTTGGTACACATATAGGAGAATGAAGAAAATAACAGCAAATAGCCCAAATCAGGAAGCGTATACCCATGTGTGGGTGTGAAGAGGTGCATGAGAATATACCTCACAAAAAAAGACACTGGATTTGAGGTTAGGTTTCACTGTTATCATGCGGTTGTGTACAGAAGTCTGGCCCAATCCAGCCCTTGTTCATTTTTATAAGAGTCAGCCTGTCAGCATTTTCATTTGACAGACGGATGCGCTTATCAGTTATAATTCCACCAGTGGCACTAAAGAAACGCTCTAACAAAATGCTAGCGGCAGGACAGGCGAGGACCTCCAAGGCGTAGAGAGCCAGTTCATGCCCCGTATCCAGCTTTGAGACCCAATAATTAAAAGGTACAGAGGAATCACAGAGGATGTTGGTACGGTCAGCAAGGTACTCCCTCGCCATCTTCCAAAACTTTGCACTCTTTGTGAGAGTACCCTGCGTCTCATGGCCACTGCGATGGGAGGGTCTATGAAAACTCTCCCAGAACTTTGCCAGTGTTCCCCTGCCTCTGCTGGACTGCAGTTGTGTCTCTCTCGCCTATACTCCTTGGTTGTGCAATGAACTGTGACCTCTGCCGCCAGCGTTTTCAGATGGGAATTTTTTTTAATAATTGCACAACAAGGGCCTTCTGGTACTGCAACATTTTAGTACATCTGTCTGCCTGTGAAATAAGAGAATGAAAGCTCTCATTGTAGTGTGGATCACCAACCAGTAATGACTGTCAGACAAAATTTTGACAATACGAGAGTCACAGGAAAGGCAGTGCAACATAAAGTCAGCCATGCGTGGCAGACTGCTAACAGGCAAGACTACTGTGTCCTCACCAAGAGGACGACTGGCCATGCTCTCCTCCTCTTCCTTCTCCTCCCTGTCCTCAGGCCATCCACGCAGAACAGATGGTATGACAGTTGTGCTTGTGGTACTGTCTATAGCTCATGAAAGTAGCTCCTGTTCTTCCTCCTCCTCCTCTTCCTCATTGTCAACCAATCCACATTGGGATGACATGAGGTTGGGCTTTGTGCAATCACCCTGTATGCTTCCTTGCTCCATCTCATCATGCTCAGGTTGTAATGCCACCTCTTTGATTTTGAGCAGAGAGCATTTCAAAACACAGAGAAGCAGGATGGTGATGCGAGTTATGGCATCATCGCCGCTCACCATCTTGATGGACTCCTCAAAGTTTTGTAGGACCATTCCTGAGGTCTTATATGTGGAGTCTGAACTGAATACCGATGGCTTGGTTGATGCTGGAAGTCAACAACTTCCCTCTTCTGCTCACAAAGCCTTTCCAACATGTGCAGTGTTGAGTTCCAACACGTGGGGACATCACACACCAAATGCAAATGCTGCTGAAGCACGGCAAGGGCAGTGGAAGCTGGAGCTGACTTTCTAAAATGGGCACACAAGCGGCGTACTTTGACAAGCAGATCTGGCAGCTGCGGGTAGCTTTTGAGAAATCATTGAACAATGAGGTTAAGCACATGGGCCAGGCATGGTACGTGTGTGAGCTCGCCTTGCCTCAGAGCCACCACCAGGTTCCGGCCATTGTCACACAAGACCATGCCTGGCTGTAGGTTCAGTGGTGTCAGCCACACATCTGCCTGCTCTTTTAGAGCTGTCCACAACTCTTCAGCATTGTGCGGTTTGTCAACTAAGCATATTAGCTTCAATACAGCCTGTTGACGCTTAGCTGTGGCAGTGCTTCCAGCTTGTAACTGATGTGCTCACTTTGGAGATGGAAGCTGAAGAGTAGGAGGATGAGGTGCAGAAGTTGTAAACTTTGGGGGCAACCCTGATTGATGTAGGGCCCGCAATCCTTGGAATCGGGAGGACGTGTTCCATACCAAGGTCCCTCTGGGTCCCGGCTTCCACTATTCTAACCCAGTGTGCCATCAGCAAGATGTAGCGTCCCTGCCCACAAGCACTTGTTCACATGTCCATGGTTAGGTGGACTTTTCCAGTAACAGCATTGTTCAGGGCATGGATAATGTTGTGGCTGGGGACCGCATACCTTAGGACGGCTGTCGCCATCAGGTTGTGGAGAGCTTCCGTCTCCATGAGCCTAAAAGGCAACATTTCGAGCACAAGCAGATGAGAAATGTGTGAATTTAGTACTGTAGGCCTGTGGGGCATTGACTGCGTATTTACACTTGCATTCCAATGACTGGGGTATGGACAACTGAAGGCTGCACTGGGACAAGGACGTGGGCGTGCTTGATGATGGTGGTAGTTGAGTATGGGCGACAGGTGCAGGGCAGGAGGCATCTTCGCATGCAATGTGGACAGGGGATTGGCTTGCACGCACAACAGTAGAAGAAGCAGTGTTTTCAACCACAGACACTGTTCCTGGAGCCTGGTGTTTGGCTCACAAAGTCGGGTGCTTTGCTGCCATGTGCCTGATCATGCTGGTGGTGGTCTGGCTGTTAGCTTTGCTACCCCCACTGATGTGGACATGGACAGGTGGTGCAAAAGGCCTGTTTGGGGTTTTCAGCAGAGTCTTTAAAGAACAACCAGACTCAGGAAGACCTAACAGTTGTATTGCCAACTTCTGTCGTGTTGGTGTTACGAGGAATGGTTGCCCATCTTCTGTCTGCGGACACCACACTGCTTCTTCCTGCCTGTTGGGGTGCCACATCTCCCTCCCCCTGTGTGCTGCTGTCCTCGCTCTGCATGTCCTCCTGCCAGGTTGGGTCAGTTACTATATCATCCACCACTTCGGCTTCCACTTCCTCACCCTGGTCCTCCTCCCGACTTTCTGGCAATTGTGTCTCATCATTTTCCACCTGTTGTGACACGTTTCCACTGTCGCCTTCGTGTGAACGTGGCTGCTCAAATATTTGGGCATTGCTACATGCGATCTCATCTTGCCCCACTTCAAGAGGACCAGGCGAGAGGCCTGAATCTATAAATGGAAAAGTGAACAGCTCTTCGGAGTGTCCAAGTGTGAGAACAGTTGTCTCCGAGCACTTGGCATGGCGGGAGGAAGGAGGATCAGGGTGAGGAATATGTGCTCCAGACTCACGGCTACTCAGGCTTGACCATGTGGAAGACAGGGTGCTGGTGGTCAATAAATGACTGGAAGCATTATCTGCTATCCAACCAACAACATTTTGACACTGCTCTGGCTTCAATAGTGCTGTGCTGTGGTCCTTCGAACAGGAAGGTCATACGAGAAGATGTCAGTGTTTGCTGTGCCACAATGTCAGCTTCCCAACGACCTCAGCCTCTGCATGCACCATCAACATCACGTCTACTTCCCCATCCCTTGCCATATGCCTTGCCCATTTTAAATGGACTACAATATTTTCCACGTTCACTATAAATGGCTGAATTGGGAGCGAACTTGTATGTGATCCGTGTGCAGGAAAACCACACTTTAAAATATCTGGAATGTAGGTAAAAATGTATTTTTTGTTATCAAACTGGTGTCAATAACTAGGGTAAGGCACAGCAAATACAGTGGAATGGAGACCTGAAATGCCACAATTTGTAGGCATCTGACGGAGATACCACACTGTTCAATATGTGGCCTGTATTTTTTTTATTTTTTACCCCAAAGTAGTGTATAGAACTACGGTAACAGACAGCAAATACAGTGGAATGGAGGCCTGAAATGCCACAATTTGTTTCAAACAGATAGATGAGGCGTCTGATGGAGATCACACACTGTTCAATATGTGGCCTATATTTTTCTATTTCTTACCCCAAAATAGTGTATAAAGGTAGGGTAACAGACAGCAAATACAGTGGAATGGAGATCTGAAATGCCACAATTTGTAGCCCACAGATAGATGAGGCGTCTGATGGAGATAACACACTGTTCAATATGTGACCTGTATTTTCTTATTTTGTACCCCAAAATAGTGTATTGAACTAGGGTAACAGACAGCAAATATAGTGGAATGGAGGCCTGAAATGCAACAATTTGTAGCCCACAAATAGATCAGGCGTCTGACGGAGATGTCACACTATTCAATATGTTACCTGTATTTTTTTTATATTTTACTCCAAAATAGTGTATATAACTAGGGTAGCTGACAGCAAATACAATGGAATGGAGGCCTGAAGTGCAACAAATTGTAGCTCACAGATAGATCAGGCGTCGGACGGAGATACCACACTGTTCAATATGTGGCATGTATTTTTTTATTTTTTACCCCAAAATAGTGTATATAACTAGGGTAACAGACAGCAAATACAGTGGAATGCAGTCCTGAAATGCCACAATTTGTAGTCCACAGATAGATGAGGCATCTGATGGAGATAGCCCACTTTCAAATATCTGGCCTGTATTTGTTTTTGAACAACTAAATTGTGTAAACATGTAGGCTGAGACATACAAAAAAAATTCTATGGTGGCCTGAAATAGCACAATTTTGAGCGCAATGGTATGCGATCCGTGTGGCAAACAAAACCCGGTGTAAAATATCTGCCCTGTAGCTAATTTTTTTTTGACAGCTAAATATTTTTTGGGCAGCAAAATGGTGTCAAGAAATTATATAAGACACGGCAGAGACGGGTAAACCCATTTTAAATAGCTGGATATTCACGCTGTACTATGAAAAGGATCTGGCTGTATTCTGCAGTGTTAACAAGCAAATGGAGAAAAAAAGGGGGCTATCGATTGCTTTGGATTGCTTTGGAATAAAATAATCAGGATTAAGAGAAAACAAAAATTCCTGCCCACTGAGACCTGGGGCTAGGTATATATCAATATATGTAATAGGCTGCAGCAGACAGTAATGGAAAGGACCCTCTTGATGTATGCAATGAAGTATGCCACATACAATGCCTGCCTGCTACTGATATCTATATACCCACATACAGTGCCTGCATGCCTTGCACTGATATGTATATACGCACATACACTCCCTGCCTACCTAGCACTGCAATCTATATACCCTGTAATTAGTCCTTTGAAGAACTGTTGATTGAGCTGGATTTGAATACTCTATTATGGCATACCCACACTAATTTATAAGCCACCTTATCTGACCCTATCTCAGCAGCATCTCTCCCTACACTTTCTTATTCTGGAGGTGACTGACGAGCCAGGTCTCTTATACACCTGATGACGCTGTGCGGCCAGCCAATCACTGTAATGCCACAACCAAGATGGCTGCCCATTACAGTGCATGGCAAACAATCTCTGCATGTTGATTGGTGCTCTAAAGAGCATCAAGCATGCAGGACGGGGACCCGAGCTCCCGCCGAATAATCCTGGAAATGCTCGGTGCTCGCCGAGTATTGTGAGTACAGCAATGTTCATGTGAGTACCGAGCATTACCAAGTATGCTCACTCATCACAATTAGGACTTCATTCCCATTCCGGTGCAGCACAATGAAATTTGTGAATATACAATATACAGAGCTCCTGCGTAAAATGTCACTGATGATCACTGTATAAAATGTACACTCACATTATACATTATATATTGTATACAGAAATCCTCTGTATAATGGCACTGATGATAATATTATTGTTGAAACTGTGTTTTTTTTATTAATGATCGATAAGTTGGCATTATTCGGTCACTATGTGGTCATGGTTGGACAGTGTTTGCCGCAGGTATGGTGGATTATTGGTATTCTTGGTACAGTGGACTTTGTTCAATTACAGGATGATGGTTGTTATCAAACACTATGTGGTGCTAATATATGCCAATGGTGTGGTGGCATTATTGAGTAGCAAAGTTGAGTAGCAGTATAGTGATATTATTTGTTATTTGGTAAATATATGACTATTACTTAAATAATTATCAAGCTTTCTGTGAGATTTATAAATTATAATTGTAATATTTTTTACGGGTGTGAATATAAAATACCATCATCACTGGGTCCATTTATCTGAACAGTATGATGGTAGTGGTTGGGGGCCTAGCTCCAAATTTTGCCCTGTTGCCTACAGTTGTGGCCAGAAGTATTGACACCCCTGCAATTCTGTCAGAAAATACTCAGTTTATTCCTGAAAATGATTGCAATCACAAATTCTTTGGTATTATTATCTTCATTTAATTTGTCTTAAATGAAAAAACACAAAAGAGAATGAAGCAAAAAGCAAAACATTGATCATTTCACACAAAACTCCAAAAATGGGCCAGACAAAAGTATTGGCACCCTCAGCCTAATACTTGGTTGCACAACCTTTAGCCAAAATAACTGCGACCAACCGCTTCCGGTAACCATCAAAGAGTTTCTTACAATGCTCTGCTGGAATTTTAGACCATTCTTCTTTGGCAAACTGCTCCAGGTCCCTGATATTTGAAGGGTGCCTTCTCCAAACTACCATTTTTAGATCTCTCCACAGGTGTTCTATGGGATTCAGGTCTGGACTCATTGCTGGCCACCTTAGAAGTCTCCAGTGCTTTCTCTCAAACTATTTTCTAGTGCTTTTTGAAGTGTGTTTTGGGTCATTGTCCTGCTGGAAGACTCAAGACCTCTGAGGGAGACCCAGCTTTCTCACACTGGGACCTACATTATGCTGCAAAATTTGTTGGTAGTCTTCAGACTTCATAATACCATGCACACGGTCAAGCAGTCCAGTGCCAGAGGCAGCAAAGCAATCCCAAAACATCAGGGAACCTCTGCCGTGTTTGACTGTAGGGACCATGTTTTTTACTTTGAATGCCTCTTTTTTTCTCCTTTAAACTCTATGTTGATGCCTTTGCCCAAAAAGCTCTACTTTTGTCTCATCTGATGAGAGAACACCCTTCCAAAACGTTTTAAACTTTTCAGGTAAGTTTTGGCAAACTGCAGCCTGGCTTTTTTATGTCTCGTGGTAAGAAGTGAGGTCTTCCTGGGTCTCCTACCATACAGTCCCTTTTCATTCAGACATCGACGGATAGTACGGGTTGACACTGTTGTACCCTCGGACTGCAGGGCAGCTTGAACTTGTTTGGATGTTAGTCGAGGTTCTTTATCCAACATCCGCACAATCTTGCGTTGAAATCTCTTGTCAATTTTTCTTTTCCGTCCACATCTAGGGAGGTTAGCCACAGTGCCATGGGCTTTAAACTTCTTGATGACACTGTGCACAGTAGACACAGGAACATTCAGGTCTTTGGAGATGGACTTGTAGCCTTGAGATTCCTCATGCTTCCTCACAATTTGTTTTCTCAAGTCCTCAGACAGTTCTTTGGTATTCTTTCTTTTCTCCATGCTCAATGTGGTACACACAAGTACACCGGACAGAGGTTGAGTCAACTTTAATCCATGTCAACTGGCTGCAAGTGTGATTTAGTTATTGCCAACACCTGTTAGGTGCCACAGGTAAGTTACAGGTGCTGTTAATTGCACAAATTAGAGAAACATCACATGATTTTTCAAACAGTGCCAATACTTTCGTCCACCCACTTTTTAATGTTTGGTGAGGAATTATATCCAATTTGGCTGTAGGACAATTCTTTTTGTGTTTTTTCTTTTAAGACAAATTAATTGAAGATAATAATAACAAAGAATTTGTGTTTGCAATCATTTTCAGGAAGAAACTGAGTATTATCTGACAAAATTGCAGGGGTGTCAATACTTTTGGCCACAACTGTATAGGACAAGTAAACTTACCATTAAACATCAGCCATTGTGAGGAACCCGCACTTTGCCACTCTACCTGGTGTCACTATTACGTCCGACAGATTCACATTAGGTAAGCTGGTGCAAAAGAATACTGAATACACTGACTGTAGAGAGAGGGAAGTGTTACAGATTGTCGTGCGAGTGCAGGATGCATGTGCATTATTCTGGAACCACAACTGCATGTCACAGGTTAGTGTGACGTGCATGGGAGGGGGGTGATAGTATAATGAAGAGTGGAGGCAGGGATTTCTTCCAGGTACCGCACGCCCCGGAGCCTGGAAGAAATCATTAGCATAATGAAATAAAAGTCTATTTCTCCACATCTAGACAGCAGCTATGAGGCATTCAGGTAAGACTAGATTAACACTTCTATTACCTGTATGCCCATAGTAGCAGCTGAAAAGTGTCCCAGTGTGACGAGCGTCAGCTTAAGCTGAGTCGTTTTTCTTGAATGAGTGGACCCTCTGGGCCGTGGCACCCACCCACTGAGGGCGAGCTGACCTAGTGTGGAACCACCCCCTATACAGGGAGTGTCAGGGGCAAGACCAAGGGGGTGAGCCACCACGGCAGCTGGACCAGACGGCCGGCTCAGGGAAACAAGACAAGGTGAGATGAGATTTTAGTTCAAGGAAACTTCATTAAGGAACACTTCAGGGTACAACAGGTGGACAACATAAACACACAGAGTACATATAGCAAGGTGCGTGCAAGGGCACGCCGAGTTCCAAAACATGGTACGTGCAGATGGTAGACAGGGGCACGATGACATCGGACTTCGGACAGCTGGCAACGATCATCCGGGACATCAGACTCTGCAACTCTGTAGGCGATCGGCAGGATCCGGACATCCGAGAGTAAACCAGGATTCCATGCAAGGAGACAAGATAAGGTTAGCGACATGATGCGTGCCAACGGACACGCCAGGGTCAGATTCACAGGACGGAGGCCTGCGCATGCCAAGGGGCATGCCAGGGACAGGTACAGGGACGGTGGCCTAAGACAAGGTTCAGAGCAGAACCAAGTAAGCAAAAGACTTTGTGCAAGAGTAGCATGAAAAGGCACAGTGCGAAAACCAGCGTGTGTGCAAGGGAGCATGGAAACCATGGCTGGGGCACCGGCAGGCGGTACTGATGGTGGCATAAGCAGGCGGGCACGACTTAGAGGCGGCACAGCTGCGGCTCACACAGCCAGTAACCACTATAGCACTGGACGGCGGGCACGGCTGAGGCACACAGGCGAGCACGACTAGAGGTGGCACGGCTGAGGCACAACAGGCAGGCACAGGGCGACCAGGCACGTGCAAGAGGGCATGGAGCCACAAGGCAGGGCTAGGCAAAGGTACAGGACAGAGATGCGTGCGAAACAGCATGGCAAAGCCTAGTACGAAAAGTGCAAGGGCGCACGAAACATCAGAGACAAGGCATAGGGTAAGAGGCAGAGTCCTGCGCATGCAGAGGGCATGCCAGGGGAAAAGTACAAGATGAGGCCTGCGGTGTAGAGAGGCACGCCAGGGACAGGGTACAGAACATAGCATAACAAGGAAGCATAGCGAGGACAAACAAGGCACGAAGGACAACACGAGACAAGGCACGAGACAAGAGACGGAATACGAACACGTAGCGTGTGCAGAGACGCACGACAGAGCAAACTGCAAGGGCACAGAATAGAGGGAGCGACCCAGCAGACCAAGCAGCCATGCAGGGAAGCAACACAATACTCAGGACCTGAGCATAGGAAGGGGCGGTCTGATATAGGGCATAGCACCTCTACTTCCGGGTCAGGACCAGGGAAGAACTTCCAGTTCAGACCCTCCAGGATCACAGGGGGCAGTCACATGATCAGGATTCCAGACATGCAGGGATGATTGCAGAACCAGTGCTGAAACCTAGGCAGTTCACATGATCAGAGTTCCAGACATGCAGAGATGATTGCAGAACCAGCCTATGCTGGAGCATAGGAAGGATACATGATCAGGGGTTCTAGACATAACGAGACGATCACAGAAGGCAGAGCAGAAACGCAGGCATCCCGCAGCTCAACAGTCATGAGGTGAGTGTGCACAATGCTCTAGGGAACATGCAGGATAGCAGACATGAGATGCTCGTGCACACCGCTCCAGGGGTCATGAGGCAAAACAGACATGGCGTGCATGACACCCAGGGAGTGATAGATTCCCTTTAATGTAGAGGTTGTCACATAGGTGCAAGTTCATTCTATTCCTTGCTATAGAATTTTCAAATACCGACGAGGATATTTTCTGTGATATATATAGAACTCCCATAGTGATGAAAAGTGTGATGTGATGCCTCTATCCTCAGGTGTTCTAAAGCCAGGCGGAACAGAGGATCATTGGATACGCATTCTAATGATAAGTGGATCTATCAGACATGTTTTCTTAGGCCCGTTTCACACTTACATTTCTGCAGTCAGTTGCCAGCCGCCAAAAAGGCAGAGAACGGATCCGTGACCGTCGAAACACCAACGGGAGAACCGGACTGTTGGTGTGACGGGATCCGCCGATCTAGAAGCGTTAAAGGAACCGCGGTCCTGTAAAAAAAAATTACCGGCGATGTAGCGGGGCCGCGAGAAGAGAGCGGGGAACTCGAAGGCATGAACCGGTAATCGCAATTTGGATGTAGATCGCGGCCATGATATGTAACGCGATCGCGCGTGAGTTGGAGCGTGATCGCGCGTGAGTTGTAGCGCGATCCCGCCGGAGCATCGCGGGAGTTGTAGTGCGATCCCGCCCGATCATTGCGGGAGTTGGTGCACGATCCCGCCCGACTTGCGCGATCACGATTATCGCAAGAGAGAGAGAGATTTTAGCGGCTCTTGGGCGGGCGGTAGTTAAGGGTTAAAATGCTTCCCGGAGTGAAAATAGTGGACCGTCACTGCAAAAAAACGTTGCAGGGTCCATCTCATCCGCCCGGGAGCCGCTAAAATCTTGGCGGATCCGTACAATAATGGGTGTGACGGACGACCGTCAGTCAGGATCCGCCAATAATGTAAGTCTATGGGTGCAAAAACCGGATCCGCCTCTTTTTTGGCCGATCCGTTTTTTTTTAAAATTGGCGGATCTTGACTGATGGGAAAAAACTTATGTGTGAAACAGGCCTTATCCTAAGAATATACCATAAATGACTCTTGTGAGACAACCCATTAAAATGGCTGAGGTCTGGTTAGAAGTAGAGTTGAGCGACTTTTGGTTTTTTAGGGTCGCGTTTCGTTTTGCGAAACCCGACTTTTCCAAAAGTCGGGTCGAGCAAGATCGTCCGATTATAGGGAAAAGTCAGGGTCGTCCCGAAACACGAAACCCAATGTAAGTCAATGGGGAATAAAAGTCGGCAGTGAGAGGAGGACAGGAAACACACCTACAGTGCCCATTTGAATGCCAAAAGCATCAATTCTTCTTTCTTAAGCTTGTCAACCTTAATTAACTTCATAATACAAGTTACGCACTGAAAAATGGGGGTTATTTGGCTACAAACTGTGGGGGTGGGAGGGCTGGCTCCAGGTCTTCATGTGCCCTGGGCGAAAGAGCGCCCCTTTAACACATACCACAACTCATCATGCTCCGATACGGCAGAGAAATAGCGGTATAGTACAATGAAAAATACCTCACTTTTTACATCTAATGACGAGACCCATCTATTTCTCCATACAGAATCATTGGTCCCATATAATGTTTGAAACAGTATATGATGAGCTCCACATAATGCTACAGTATATGTTGGTCCCCATGGATGAAGCTCCACTGTCTTATGGGCCCAAATAATGCTCCAAACATAATGGGCCCCATTTCTAATGCTCTAGTGTATAATGGGCCCTGTAAATGCTGCTCCAGTGTCTGATGTCCACCTTTGGAATGTTCCAGTGTATGGTGGGCCCCATCTATCATTCTCCAGAGTATAGTGCTCCCCAAAAATTGCTGTCCCAACATTGAAAACAATCAAATAAGTCTCCTCGCTAGGGAATCCCTGTACTTGTCTGGACAGGTGCTGTAGCTTGCTTAACAGCTCGCCAGCCGTTCTCACGCCCAGTATGGATTACACGTGATTGCACAAAGGTGAGAAACGGTACCGTATCCCCAGATAACATGTATGGATAGCGTACACATTCAAAATATATGTCTCAGGAGGCAGGCTCAGACGGTGTTAGGCCCAGTATGGATTGCACGTGATTGCACAAAGGTTAGAAAGGGTACCGTATCCCCGGATAACATGTATGGATAGCGTACACATTCAAAATATATGTCTATACAGCATGAGGCAGGCTTAGATGGTGTTAGGCCCAGTATGGGTTGCACGTGATTGCACAAAGGTTAGAAAGGGTACCGTATCCCCGGATAACATGTATGGATAGCGTACACATTCAAAATATATGTCTATACAGCATGAGGCAGGCTCAGACGGTGTTAGGCCCAGTATGGATTGCACGTGATTGCACAAAGGTTAGAAAGGGTACCGTATCCCTGGATAACATGTATGGCTAGCGTACACATTCAAAATATATGTCTCAGGAGGCAGGCTCAGACGGTGTTAGGCCCAGTATGGATCGCACGTGATTGCACAAAGGTTAGAAAGGGTACCGTATCCCTGGATAACAAGTATGGATAGCGTACACATTCAAAATATATGTCTCAGGAGGCAGGCTCAGACGGTGTTAGGCCCAGTATGGATTGCACGTGATTGCACAAAGGTTAGAAAGGGTACCGTATCCATGGATAACATGTATGGATAGCGTACACATTCAAAATATATGTCTCAGGAGGCAGGCTCAGACGGTGTTAGGCCCAGTATGGATTGCACGTGATTGCACAAAGGTTAGAAAGGGTACCGTATCCCTGGATAACATGTATGGATAGCGTACACATTCAAAATATATGTCTATACAGCATGAGGCAGGCTCAGACGGTGTTAGGCCCAGTATGGATTGCACGTGATTGCACAAAGGTTAGAAAGGGTACCGTATCCCTGGATAACATGTATGGATAGCGTACACATTCAAAATATATGTCTATACAGCATGAGGCAGGCTCAGACGGTGTTAGGCCCAGTATGGATTGCACGTGATTGCACAAAGGTTAGAAAGGGTACCGTATCCCTGGATAACATGTATGGATAGCGTACACATTCAAAATATATGTCTCAGGAGGCAGGCTCAGACGGTGTCAGGCACAGTATGGATTTGACGGCCCAGATTACACAGCGGAGGAGCAGGGAGAGGTAAAGATTGCAAATGCTGGGGCCCTGCCCAAGCAAGGGGGGCCCACTCGTGGGCGTCGGTACTGGCACTGGGCCCCTCATAGTACAGCGGTGTGTCTGACGGCGGGTGTGCACCACCACCGTCAGAGACACTTGATTGCACTATGAGGGACCCTGTGCCAGTGCCCGCGCCCAAGAGTCGGCCTACCCACCTGTCCAGGGCAACGGCACTCGCACGGTGTCGTGCGGTAGGTGGTGACCCCGGCCATGGGGGGGGAGGCAGCACAGTTAGGGAGTTTTAGAAAGTGGCATATGTTGATGTTGGACATTCAGCTGATGCAAAAGGCGAAATAGGTGAAGTACCAGGAAGAGGTGGACCAAAGCAAGCCATTTTTCTGTCACCCTATGTGTCATCAGGGGAAGGTGGGACAAAATCCTTGGAAACCCATGCGTGGTTCATTTTAATGACGGTTAGATCATCCACATTTTGGGTTGACAGACGGGTCCTTTTTTCTGTCAGGATTGATCCAGCTGCACTGAAGACTCTTTCCGATAGCACACTTGCAGCTGGGCAAGCGAGCTCCTGTAAGGCATATTGGGCCAATTCAGGCCAGGTGTCCAGTTTAGCGGCCCAATAGTCAAAGGGGAATGACCTGTGTGGGAGAACATCGATATGGGAGGAAAAGTAGTTTGTTACCATAGTTGACAACTGCTGTCTCCTGTCACTTTCCATCGATGCAGTATTACCAGTTGTGTGAGCGGTATTTGAAAAATCAGTCCACAACATTGTCATGAAACCCCTGTCTCCAACGCCACTTCTGCTGTGTGCACCACGAACACCTCTGCCAAGCTGCCCCCGGCCCGTACGGCTCGTGTGAGAACCATCACCGCTGCTGTGTGCTGGGAATGCCTCAAGCAACCGATTTACCAGAGTTGCTTGTTTATTAGCCAATATTAGGTCAAGGTTCTCCTGTGGCATGATGTTTTGTAATTTGCCTTTATAGCGTGGATCCAGGATGCTGGCCAACCAGTAGTCGTCATCGCTCATCATTTTGGCAATGCGGGGGTCCCTTTTTAGGATCTGCAAGGCATAATCTGACATGTGGGCCAATGTTCCCGGTGTCAATGATGCACTGCGAGTGCTGGGTGGAGGAGCACTTTCTGGCAAATCCACATCCCTCCAGTCACGCACAAACCCTGTACCAGACCTTGCCATGCCAACATTTTCACTTGCCCCACGAGATGCATCCTCCTCCCCTAAGTAATCATCCCCATCATCCTCCTCCTCCTCCTCTTCTTCCTCCACCTCGTCCAGGAGAGGTCCCTGAGCAGACAATGGCTGAATGTCATCAAGGATTCCCTCCTCCTCTTCCTCCTCATCAACATTGGCTGCAGACGCCTGCTCCTTAAGGTGCGTCAAAGTTTGCATGAGCAGACGCATAAGTGGGATGCTCATGCTTAGGATGGCGTCGTCTGCGCTTACCAGCCGTGTGCATTCCTCAAAACACTGAAGGACTTTACAAAGGTCTTTCAGCTTCGACCACTGCACACCTGTCAACTCCATGTCTGCTCTCAAAGTGCCTGGCCGTGTATCCTCCCACAAATGCATTATGGCCTGCCTCTGCTCGCACAGCCGCTCAACCATGTGCAGGGTGGAGTTCCACCTTGTTGCAATGTCGATAATGAGGCGGTGGTTGGGAAGGTGGAGCAATCGCTGCAGCTTCTGCATACGAACGGAGTGTACAGGCGACCGGCGGATGTGCGCGCACAGTCTTCGCACCTTCTGGAGCAGGGCTGTTAACTCCGGATAATTTTTAAGGAAGCACTGCACCACCAGGTTCAAGGTGTGAGCCAAGCAAGGTATGTGGCTGAGTTTTGAAAGGGCTATGGCTGCCACAAAATTACGGCCGTTATCACTAACTACCTTGCCTGCCTCAAGATGTACACTGCCCAGCCATGACTCAGTTTGTCGCTTCAAGTACTCGGCCAGCACCTCGGCGGTGTGTCTGTCGCCCAAACACATCATCTGCAACACAGCCTGCTGACACTTTCCACTAGCTGCTCGATAGGGGGACACATCGTGTGCAACAGTGGCAGCTGCAGATGGAGTGCTCGTACGACTGCGCTCTGTGGACGAGCTTTCGCTTCTGGAGGAGGTGGAGGAGGAGGAGGGTCGAACGCCTACAGCCAACTGTTTCCTATACCGTGGGCTAGGCAGCACTGTCCCACTACCGCTGTCCCCTGTGGACCCTGCATCCACCACATTAACCCAGTGCGCAGTGATGGACACGTAATGGCCCTGGCCATGCCGACTGGACCATGCATCAGTTGTGAGGTGCACCTTTCCGCTCACTGACTGCTTGAGTGCATGGACAATGCGGTCTTTCACATGATGGTGGAGGGCTGGGATGGCTTTGCGAGAGAAGAAGTGGCGACTGGGTAGGTCATAGCGTGGTACTGCATAGGCCATGAGTTCGCGGAAAGCTGTGCTTTCCACCAACCGAAAGGGCATCATCTCAAACGAGATTAGTTTGGCAATGTGGGCGTTCAAACCCAGTGTACGCGGATGAGAGACTGAGTACTTTCTTGACCTACTCATAGTGTCTGGGAGGGTGAGCTGGACTTGAGAGCTGCATATGGTGGAAGTAGCGGTGGACAGGGCGGACTGAGAGAGGGTTGATGATGGTGATGGAGTTGGTGTTCTTTCTGATGGCCTAGAATCAGTCTTTCGTTGATATAACAGTGGGATTCCCTGACTGCTGTGGCCTTGCAACGACACCTTAACATTTGCTGCTGTGCTATCCGGTGGGCTTACAGTGGGGGAAACAATGTAGCGTTGCTGACTACCTTCGTTGTGATCAGTTGCACATGTGGCACTTGAGGTTTGGTGTTGTGTCCACGCTTGCAAGTGCATGCTGGTTAAATGTCTAAGCATGCAACTGGTATTCAAATTTTTCAGATTTTTCCCTCGGCTAAAGGTCTTTGCGCACTTCTTACAGATAACCTTGGCCTGATCATGAGGATTTTGTTCAAAAAAGTGCCACGCTGCACTCTTCCTACTTTGGCAGACATTTTGCGGCCTAGCACGCTGTGATCTTTTGACCCTCTGGACAAGCTGTCCAGCAACTCTTTTGATGTTTGGAACCTGTCTTTGGAGTGCTCCGGGCCTGCCAGATAACAGCTGTTGCGATGTCGATGTCTGCTGTGGATGCTCCTCATCTGAGCTATTGGAAGCAGCACCCTCTTCCCCCAATGGATGCCAATCTGGGTCAACAACTGGGTCATCCATCACCTCCTCTTCTATGTCATGTGCACCTTCCTCTGTGTCACCGTGTATGGTGGTATAGTGTGCGGGAAGGGGCACCTGAGTCTCATCAGGGTCAGAATCTGGCTCTGTACACTGTGAGGACAATGTAGTGCTCTGAGTGAATGTACCAGCAGAATCATCCATCAGCGGCTGTGCATCAGTGCACTCCATGTCAGATTCATCTTGGCCTGGGTAATTCACCATTTCACTTGATAATCCAGGCATGGTATGTGAAAACAGCTCCATGGAGTAATCAGTAGTATGGCCTGCGTCATCCTTCAATCTTGGTTGGGGTGAAGGACACAAGGAAAGGTGTGGTTCATGAACATGAGCCTCCAATGACGACTCAGTGCTTTTACTTTTTACAACTGAAGAAGAGGAGGCGATAGAGCTGGAGGCTGAGTCAGCAATGTAAGACAAAACTTTTTCCTGATGCTCTGGCTTTAAAAGCGGTTTGCCAACTCCTAGAAAACTAAGCGTTCGAGGCCTTATGTAGCCAGACGATGACGCAGGCTCAACACCTCCTGCATTCGGTCCTATTTTGCTCTTGCCACTACCATCAGATCCACCACCAACACCATCATTACCAGCTGCCAACCCCCGCCCAATTCCACGGCCTCTTCCACCAGCCTTCCTCATTTTTGGTAGAAATGTAGACAAAATCCAACAAACTGTATAGTATGTAAAACAAGGTGTCTATAGGACAGGGGAGATTTTGAATTTCTGCACACACTTGTGGACACTGGACACTTTTGGATTGTGTGAGGCCCACTGATATCTGAGCGCTATGTGACAGGCTCGATGGCACAGCTGTGACCTAAGTGACTAGAGAATAAGTGAGATTTTGAATCTCTGCACACACTTTTGGACACTGGACACTTTTGGATTGTGTGAGGCCCACTGATATCTGAGCGCTATGTGACAGGCTCGATGGCACAGCTGTGACCTAAGTGACTAGAGAATAAGTGAGAGTTTGAATCTCTGCACACACTTTTGGACACTGGACACTTTTGGATTGTGTGAGGCCCAATGAATATCTGAGCGCTATGTGACAAGCTCGATGGCACAGCTGTGACCTAAGTGACTAGAGGATAAGTGAGAGTTTGAATCTCTGCACACACTTTTGGACACTGGACACTTTTGGATTGTGTGAGGCCCAATGAATATCTGAGCGCTATGTGACAAGCTCGATGGCACAGCTGTGACCTAAGTGACTAGAGAATAAGTGAGATTTTGAATCTCTGCACACACTTTTGGACACTGGACACTTTTGGATTGTGTGAGGCCCAATGAATATCTGAGCGCTATGTGACAAGCTCGATGGCACAGCTGTGACCTAAGTGACTAGAGGATAAGTGAGAGTTTGAATCTCTGCACACACTTTTGGACACTGGACACTTTTGGATTGTGTGAGGCCCAATGAATATCTGAGCGCTATGTGACAAGCTCGATGGCACAGCTGTGACCTAAGTGACTAGAGGATAAGTGAGAGTTTGAATCTCTGCACACACTTTTGGACACTGGACACTTTTGGATTGTGTGAGGCCCAATGAATATCTGAGCGCTATGTGACAAGCTCGATGGCACAGCTGTGACCTAAGTGACTAGAGGATAAGTGAGAGTTTGAATCTCTGCACACACTTTTGGACACTGGACACTTTTGGATTGTGTGAGGCCCAATGAATATCTGAGCGCTATGTGACAAGCTCGATGGCACAGCTGTGACCTAAGTGACTAGAGAATAAGTGAGATTTTGAATCTCTGCACACACTTTTGGACACTGGACACTTTTGGATTGTGTGAGGCCCAATGAATATCTGAGCGCTATGTGACAGGCTCGATGGCACAGCTGTGACCTAAGTGACTAGAGAATAAGTGAGATTTTGAATCTCTGCACACACTTTTGGACACTGGACACTTTTGGATTGTGTGAGGCCCAATGAATATCTGAGCGCTATGTGACAAGCTCGATGGCACAGCTGTGACCTAAGTGACTAGAGGATAAGTGAGAGTTTGAATCTCTGCACACACTTTTGGACACTGGACACTTTTGGATTGTGTGAGGCCCAATGAATATCTGAGCGCTATGTGACAAGCTCGATGGCACAGCTGTGACCTAAGTGACTAGAGAATAAGTGAGATTTTGAATCTCTGCACACACTTTTGGACACTGGACACTTTTGGATTGTGTGAGGCCCAATGAATATCTGAGCGCTATGTGACAAGCTCGATGGCACAGCTGTGACCTAAGTGACTAGAGGATAAGTGAGAGTTTGAATCTCTGCACACACTTTTGGACACTGGACACTTTTGGATTGTGTGAGGCCCAATGAATATCTGAGCGCTATGTGACAAGCTCGATGGCACAGCTGTGACCTAAGTGACTAGAGGATAAGTGAGAGTTTGAATCTCTGCACACACTTTTGGACACTGGACACTTTTGGATTGTGTGAGGCCCAATGAATATCTGAGCGCTATGTGACAAGCTCGATGGCACAGCTGTGACCTAAGTGACTAGAGAATAAGTGAGATTTTGAATCTCTGCACACACTTTTGGACACTGGACACTTTTGGATTGTGTGAGGCCCAATGAATATCTGAGCGCTATGTGACAGGCTCGATGGCACAGCTGTGACCTAAGTGACTAGAGAATAAGTGAGATTTTGAATCTCTGCACACACTTTTGGACACTGGACACTTTTGGATTGTGTGAGGCCCAATGAATATCTGAGCGCTATGTGACAAGCTCGATGGCACAGCTGTGACCTAAGTGACTAGAGGATAAGTGAGAGTTTGAATCTCTGCACACACTTTTGGACACTGGACACTTTTGGATTGTGTGAGGCCCAATGAATACCTGAGCGCTATGTGACAAGCTCGATGGCACAGCTGTGACCTAAGTGACTAGAGAATAAGTGAGATTTTGAATCTCTGCACACACTTTTGGACACTGGACACTTTTGGATTGTGTGAGGCCCAATGAATATCTGAGCGCTATGTGACAAGCTCGATGGCACAGCTGTGACCTAAGTGACTAGAGGATAAGTGAGAGTTTGAATCTCTGCACACACTTTTGGACACTGGACACTTTTGGATTGTGTGAGGCCCAATGAATATCTGAGCGCTATGTGACAAGCTCGATGGCACAGCTGTGACCTAAGTGACTAGAGGATAAGTGAGAGTTTGAATCTCTGCACACACTTTTGGACACTGGACACTTTTGGATTGTGTGAGGACCAATGAATATCTGAGCGCTATGTGACAAGCTCGATGGCACAGCTGTGACCTAAGTGACTAGAGGATAAGGGAGATTGGATTGCTTTTAAAAAAGCAGTTTGCGGAGCAGTGGGTAAACAGCAATGCCAGCCTGTCAGGAAGCCTTAAAAGGCAGCCCAACAACCAACACCACTGATACACCACTATATAGCCTCCCCTTGCACTGCACACAGTGACTGGTGTGTTGTGCAGGCCAAATTGCTATCAGCAGCAGAAGCAGTTTTTTTTTCTTCTCAGCAGGACAAAAAAAAAAAATTGGGATTGCTTTTAAAAAAGCAGTTTGAGGCCCAATGAATATCTGAGCGCTATGTGACAGGCTCGATGGCACAGCTGTGACCAAAGTGACTAGAGGATAAGGGAGATTGGATTGCTTTTAAAAAAGCAGTTTGTGGAGCAGTGGGTAAACAGCAATGCCAGCCTGTCAGGAAGCCTTAGAAGGCAGCCAAACAACCAACACCACTGATACACCACTATATAGCCTCCCCTTGCACTGCACACACAGTGACTGGTGTGTTGTGCAGGCCAAATCGCTAGCAGCAGAAGCAGTTTTTTGGTCTTCTTCCCTGCCTAATGCTCTCCCTACAGAATCAGCAGCAACCTCTCCCTATACTGAGATCGGCAGAAGTAAGATGGCGGTCGGCGTGCACGCCCTTTTATACCCCCTGTGACGCCCACCAAAGCAAGCCAATCACTTGCATGCCCTTCTGAAAGATGGTGGTGACCCGTGCCTATGTCATCACGTTGCCCACAGTGTCTGTGGATCCTGATTGGATGAAAAAGAGCGCAAAACAAACTTTTGAAACGCGACTTTGGCGCGTAAGTCGCCGACCTCGTGGCCGACCTCATCCTAGGGTCGGGTTTCTTTTCATGAAACCCGACTTTGCCAAAAGTCGGCGACTTTTGAATTTTTTTGACCCGTTTCGCTCAACTCTAGTTAGAAGCACACAATAGGGCAATAATGTAAGTGAAATGAGAGAGGGTGCGTGAGAGTGATGGTAGTGCTCACCTGGGGTGGTTGTGCATGGACAAAACACCAATAAGAGCCTTAGAATCCATAGCTGTGGCCCCGTTGCTGGAGGAAAAATTCTCCCAGATAGCAATTCACTTCAGTGAAGAGGTCATGGTACCTGGGCTGCGCTTGTGGAAATGAAGAATCCTTGATGGTATAAAATTAAGGTTTTTATTGACCAACACATTTTGGCAACGGACTGTTGCCTTTTTTAGGGTAAAAAAAAAACAAATGTGATGACACCGAAATGTGTTAATAAAAACCATCATTTTATTTTATTAAGGGTTCTTCATTACCACAAGCGCAGCCCAGGTACCATGACCTCTTCACTGAAGTGAACCCCATTAAAATGTCATATAGTTTTAGACATCAGAAAACTATATTTTAATAGCAATGTGTTTGGCTGATGCTTAATACCGATATTAATATTGCTGTTTATTATAATAAGGATGATTATTAATATTCTTATTACCCTTATTATTACTACTACTACTCTTATTACATTAAAAGAAGCGAAAACAATGTCAAAGCCATATTTTACATTATAACTCCTAATAATTACCAGTAGGGCTCATTTATTAACTGCATTTTAATATAAAACTGTCATTTTTTTATTTGCCACCTGGGGGCATCCAAGTTTCAGATTCCACAGTACTATATGTAGCACAATGACCGTTTTCACATTTCACCCACAACTAGCTATTATCAATCATATTTTTTGCAGATGGGAACTATATGATGATGCTCAGTAAATAAATAATTGTATTTGTCCATGTGCCTCATAGCCTGTAGCTATGCTATGCCTTATTTATCAGCCTAAATACAGTGGGAGGATCCAATCTCTCATTTATGTCTTTTATGACATTTATGTCTATAGCTAGCTATTGAGATTTTCTTTTTAAATCCAGCAATTGCTTTTATTTATCTTTAGCTATAATAATATAGAAAATAAATTAAAATAAGAATATACAAGGACTGACTGGCAATTTTTAGGCAGAGGGGGAGGGGGGCAAGCACAAAGCACTTGCGCACTAGCCCATGAGTGGACCAGCCCATATTTAGGCTTGAAGCACTCAGTGCGTATCCAAGGTGTGGTGGCTAATAAGTCATTTCATAAAACGCTCAGCCTCTTTCTGCTATATCACAAATAGTTTACTTATTCTTAATGTGTGCCCCCATCACAATCACTAAGTCCCTTGCAGTAATAATCTTCCCCGATCGCCCAATAATTTCCTCGACTTCCACTCAATTATAATATCATGTCGCCTTGCAGTGATCCCCCAGAGTATAATAATTAATACCTGACCAGGGTTATAACATAACCACCCAGCAGTAATCAGCCGCCCCTTCCCCTGGATTATTACCACATACACACTGTACCCCTCTGCAATAATCACTGCCCTCCTCCTGGGATTATTATTACACACTCACAGTAGTATAATAAAATTATTCCCCCAAAATGACGTTATCTCTTATCATGTAGTTTTCCTACTTTTTCATGTTACAATATAACTATGACATGTCAGAAATTCAGTAAAATGATAAACACCCTTCAAGTAACTGCAGCATGACTATTTCCTTATTTTTCTAATCAATGATGTATTAAAACGGGGGTTTCCACTTTCAGGAATGTGGACCTCAAATGATCTAAAGTATCTAAACCAACAAAGGAAGTAAGTATTCACCCTCCATGGGTCCAGCGCCAGCTTTATGCCACCACTCAGGTGTTTTGGCTGCATCATATCAGCAGCACACATTACTGCTGTATTCTATCACAGAACTCAGTGGATTGTGCTGTCTACCATGGCTTGTAAAAGAATTCACCTCCCTCCTTGACATTTTTTGTGTTTTGCTACTTCACAACCTGGAATTTTGCATCATTTCATGTAAATAGCATGTCTACAACCGGAAACATTTGGTTTATTGTGAAACAAAAAAATAGGACAATAAAAAATGAAAACTTCAGTGTGCATTATTATTTACACCCCTAAAGTTTGTACTTTTTAGAGCCTCCTTTTGTGGCAATCACAGCTGCAAGTTGCTTTGAATACGTCTCTATGAGCTTTTCACATCTTTCCACTGGGATTTTTGCCAATTCCTCAAAGCAAAACTGCTCCAGCTCCTTCAAGTTAGATGGTTTAGGCTAATTTCACACTAGCGTTACTGGGCGCAGCGCAGGGCCGCCGCTAAGCTCCGCCCTGGCCATGCCCCCTCCGGTCACCTCCTCCTCTGATCGCATGACACTGCATGCAATCAGCGTACCCTATATTTAGTGCCGACGTGCGCCAAACACACCGTGTTGCATTTTTGTGTGCTCGGCGCAGCGCCAAAAGGGCAGATTCGCTGGCAAAAGTGTGCCAGCAACGCTAAATATAGGGTACGCTGATTGCATGCAGCATCATGCGATCCGAGGAGGAGCTGACCGGATGGGGCGCAGCCAGGGGTGGAGCTTAGTGGTGGCCCTGCACTGCGCCCGGTAACGCTAGTGTGAAACTAGCCTTAGACTGGTGAACAGCAATCTTCAAGTCAGATCTTAGATTTTGAATTGGATTAAGGTCTGGGCTTTGACTAGGCCACTCCAAAACATTAACACATTTCCCTTTAAACTCGAGTGTTGCTTTAGTAGTATGCTTTGGTTCATTGTCTTGTTTGAAGGTGAACCTCCAGACCAGTCTCAAATCACTAACAGACTGAAGCAGGTTTCTGTCATACTTACCGCCTCTCCCGGTCCCGCCGGCTCCACGCTCTCCACCTCCGCCTCACGCGCGGCTCCTGCTGTCGCCTCCCTGTCGGGCTCAGCGTCGCCCGTGGCCTCCGGGAGCGCCCGCCGCCTTCGACGCGCCCCTGCAGCGGGCGCGCGCTCACCCGCACTTCTGCCGTCGGGTCCGCGCTCTGTCCCGCTGTCCTACCCACGGCGCATGCGCGCCTCGCACCTCTGCCCTCAGTACAGGCCAAGCCCATCCTTCTCTCCGCCCCCCTGACCCCGCTGACCGGATCCGGAACTCAGGTCTCCATAAGAGGCAGCCTCTTCCTAGGAATCGCTGCCTGTTCGTCACTTGTAGCTCCCCGTGACTCTGGCTCCCTGTCTGCCTGTTGTTCCCGTGCTCCTAGCTTTACCTGGTCCTTGTGTTTCCCCAGTTCCCGCCATCTCGTGTCCACTTCCAGCCTGTGCCTCCGTCTGATCCGTGTCTCACCGTTCCTGCCGGTACCCGCCAGCCTCCGTTCCTGAGTTCCAGTTCTACCGGCTCCGGTCCAGCGCCTTCATCTGCCTGCCTGCCTGCCAGTTCTCTTGTCGTGCCTCTGGCCCTCTCGGGTACCAGCTGCCGTGGTGAGTAGTTTCCCCTGGGCCTGTCCCTAACGCTCCCTGTATAGGGGGTGGTCCACCTGGCCCGCTCGCCCAGGGGAGGTTCGCTTGCCACGGTCCAGTGGGTTCACCCTTGGGATCCCTTACAGAACGAACAGGCCATGGACCCCGCTGGTGCTCCGACCCCGACCCAAAAGGAACTTCTGTTTCTGCGGGAAAACCAGGCGAGGATCATGTCATTCCTCAAGTCCATGGAGTTGCGCCTCTCGTCTTTACAGGCCTCGGACCCAGGGAATGTCACCCAGATCGCCGGTCTCCAGCAGGAGCTTGCTCAGCAGCGCGACACCCAGGCTCATATCCTGAATTACATGGCCTCGGTGGACAACCGCTTGCTGGCCCTCCAGACCGCGGCTGCAGCTCCGGTGCAGCCTGCGGTACCGCCTCCATCCCCGCGTTTGGCTAAACCCCCGCGATATAGTGGTGACCCCAAGATGTGTAGAGGGTTTTTTAATCAATGCCAGCTACATTTCGAGTTGCTGCCGCAACAATACCCCACCGACCGTGCCAAGGTGGCCTTCATCGTGTCCCACCTAGAAGGAGAGGCCCTAGCCTGGGTTAACCCCCTCTGGGAACGAGACGACCCCCTGGTTACCCAACTCTCCTTTTTCCTAGACACCTTTCGTAAGGTGTTTGATGAACCCGGTCGCCTTGCCTCCACCACCGAAGCGTTGTTTAATCTACATCAGGGTTCGCTCTCAGTAGGTCAGTACGCCATTCGGTTTCGCACCCTGTCCTCAGAGTTGGGTTGGAACAATGAGGCCTTGGTGGGAGCCTTTTGGCGGGGTCTTTCGGGGCGAATCAAGGACGAATTGGCGGGTCGTGATACCCCCACCTCCTTGGAGGATTTAATCTCTTTGGCTACCCGCATCGATCTCCGCTTTCAAGAACGCTCCCGAGAGCTCGCTAGGGACAGGAGACCCCCCGCGCTCTTCCGGCCGCTCAGAGTCCACTTCGAGTCCGCTCAACACCAGCGTCCACGCTCCCGCTACCGGAACCCATGCAGGTGGACTGCCTCAAACCGGTGGAGGAGCGCCGGAGAGAGAGGGTCGAACAGGGAATCTCTGTTTCTACTGTGGGAGTGCGTCTTACTTTCTTCGCGCCTGCCCCACTCGCCCGGGAAACGCCTCCGCCTAGGAAAGGTAAGAGAGGTCTTCCTAGGTAATTTTGACTCCTCTCTACCCTTGACTCTATATGTCCTTTTGTGTCTGGGCTCTAAACGTTTTTCTGAATGGGCCTATATAGATTCTGGGGCGGCTGGTAACTTCGTTCAACTTGAGGCGGTAATGAGACTTGGAATTCCTGTCAGATCCCTGGAGACCCCTCGGCAGATTGCTTCGGTCGACGGTCAACCCCTGCGGGAGTCCATTACTCAGGTTAACGAAGAGGTCGAGCTTCAGGTCGGCGCTTTACACCGGGAGAAGATAGTATTCTACGTACTGCCTTCTTTGTCCCATGCCATCCTCCTGGGGCTTCCCTGGCTAAGGATCCACGAACCTATCCTAGATTGGCGTTCTGGTGACGTTCTTCGGTGGGGCCAACGTTGTCAAGACAAGTGTTTACTTCCTGTACAGCCGCCGAAATTCCCACGTTCCACGTCGGTATCAACTGAGTTGCCCTCCGCCTTTTTGGACGTCTTTGACAAGAAGGAAGCAGAGTCCTTGCCCCCGCATCGTCCATATGACTGCCCCATCGATATGCTTTCCGGTTCTACGCCGCCCCGTGGTCGGATCTACCCGCTGTCTCCCTCCGAGACCCTGGCCATGTCAGAATACGTACAGGAAAACCTGGCCAAAGGCTTTATTCGCAAGTCTTCCTCACCTGCAGGAGCCGGGTTCTTTTTTGTCAAGAAGAAGGATGGGTCCCTGCGTCCCTGTATTGATTATAGAGGGCTCAACGATATCACCATTAAGAACAAATACCCTCTTCCCCTCATTCCGGAGCTATTTGACCGTCTACGGGGTGCACGGATCTTCACAAAATTAGACCTCCAAGGGGCCTACAATCTGATCCGGATCCGCTCTGGTGATGAATGGAAGACCGCCTTCAACACCCGTGACGGTCACTATGAGTATCTGGTTATGCCCTTCGGCTTATGCAACGCCCCCGCAGTGTTCCAAGAATTCGTCAACGACATATTCCGAGATCTTCTCTATTCCTGTGTGGTGGTTTACTTGGACGACATTCTGGTGTTCTCCCCGGTTTTGTCCTCACACCGAAAAGACGTGCGTCAAGTTTTACTCCGTTTGAGAACACATCGCCTCTACGCCAAGCTGGAGAAATGCGCCTTCGAACACTCGTCTCTGCCGTTCTTGGGTTACATCATTTCCGATTCCGGCTTGCGCATGGATCCAGGAAAAGTGTCTGCCGTTCTCAACTGGCCACGTCCTCAAGGAATTAAGGCGATCCAGCGGTTCCTGGGATTCGACAACTATTACCGGCAGTTTATTCCGCACTTTTCCTCTCTGACAGCTCCCATCTCTGCTCTGATCCGAAAGGGAGCCGATCCTCACCACTGGCCTCCCGAGGCCGAGAACGCCTTCCGAACCTTGAGACAAGCCTTTGCCACCGCCCCGGTGCTACACCGTCCAGAGGCTAACAAACCGTTCACCCTAGAAGTAGACGCTTCTGCCACCGGAGCCGGTGCGGTTCTCTCTCAGAGATCCCCTTCTGGTCGCTTGGTTACCTGCGGCTTCTTCTCCAAGACTTTCTCCCCTTCAGAGAGAAACTATACCATCGGGGACAGAGAGCTGCTTGCCATTAAGCTAGCCTTGGAGGAATGGCGGTATCTTCTGGAGGGAGCTGTACATCCACTCCAGATCTACACCGACCACAAGAATCTAGCCTACATTCAATCAGCACAAAGGCTTAATCCTCGGCAGGCTCGATGGTCATTATTCTTTAATCGGTTCGATTTTGAGCTTCATTTCCGTCCGGGTGATAAGAATCTCAAAGCGGATGCCCTATCCCGATCCTTCCTAGTCACCGACAACGAGGAGGAGCCCTCGCACATTGTGGAGCCAAACAAGCTCATCGTAGTCGCACCGGTTAACCTGGCTTCCCTGCCCCCCGGCAAGACTTTTGTCCCAGATGATGACAGGAAGCGAGTTCTACATTGGGGTCATGCCACCAAGTTAGCAGGTCATGCCGGTCTCAAGAAAACACTCTTCCTCATCTCTCGCTTTTATTGGTGGCCTTCTTTGTCTCAGGATGTCTGAAGTTTCATCCTTTCCTGCCCTTCGTGTGCCAAGAACAAGGTTCCACGACAGCCACCCTCCGGTCTTCTGCACCCACTTCCGGTTCCTTCGGCTCCCTGGCAGCATATCGCGATGGATTTTATTACGGATCTACCTCGGTCCTCGGGTCACACGGTCATTCTAGTGGTCGTGGACCGCTTCTCCAAGATGGCCCACTTCATCCCTCTGCCCGGTTTGCCTTCCGCTCCTGACCTGGCGAGGATTTTTATATCTCATGTCTTCCGGATTCATGGCTTCCCCAAGCACATTGTCTCGGACAGAGGGGTTCAGTTTACTTCGCGTTTCTGGAGGTCCCTATGCAAGCTAATGGAAGTAACGTTGGACTTTTCCTCCGCTTATCACCCTCAATCCAACGGTCAAGCGGAACGCACGAACCAGATCCTCGTAACATATCTCCGACATT
The DNA here is from genome assembly GCF_039654945.1 of Dendrobates tinctorius. Taxonomy (NCBI): domain Eukaryota; kingdom Metazoa; phylum Chordata; class Amphibia; order Anura; family Dendrobatidae; genus Dendrobates; species Dendrobates tinctorius. The sequence goes on from NW_027361676.1 coordinate 23,120,748, forward strand.
TTTCCAATGCTCACCAGAACAACTGGTCCAGCTTGCTCCCTTGGGCCGAATTCGCTTACAATAACCACACCAGCGAGTCCTCTGCTAAGTCGCCTTTTTTTACGGTCTACGGTCAACATCCTGGTATACCTCTGCCGGTACCTCCGACCTCGGGTGTGCCGGCGGCCGATCTTCTGACCGAGGAGTTCTCCAGGGTCTGGCAGGAGACCAAAACCGCACTCAAGCGAGCACGTGATGGGTTCAAGAGGCACGCCGATAAGAGACGCCTGGATGCTCCGGTGTACCGCCCTGGGGATAAAGTTTAGCTATCCTCAAAATTTGTTCGTCTCAAGATTCCCTCCTATAAACTAGGCCCTCGCTACATCGGACCCTTTGAGGTCTTGGCTCGTATCAACGACGTTGCCTACAAGCTAAGACTCCCCGCTTCTCTACGGATCCCAAATTCATTTCATGTTTCCCTCTTGAAACCAGTCATACTCAACCAGTTCCATGCTTCCACTGGCAGTACTCCCGCACCCGTGTCCGCACAGGATGTCTTTGAGGTCAAAGAGATTCTTGCTATGAAAAGATCTAGAGGTAAAACCTTTTTTTTAATTGACTGGAAGGGTTTTGGCCCAGAGGAGAGATCCTGGGAGCCCCGGGAGAACATCAAAGCCCCCCAGATGTTAGCTAAGTTTCTTTCCGGCCTTGGGAGGAGGGGGCGTAAAAGGGGGGGTACTGTCATACTTACCGCCTCTCCCGGTCCCGCCGGCTCCACGCTCTCCACCTCCGCCTCACGCGCGGCTCCTGCTGTCGCCTCCCTGTCGGGCTCAGCGTCGCCCGTGGCCTCCGGGAGCGCCCGCCGCCTTCGACGCGCCCCTGCAGCGGGCGCGCGCTCACCCGCACTTCTGCCGTCGGGTCCGCGCTCTGTCCCGCTGTCCTACCCACGGCGCATGCGCGCCTCGCGCCTCTGCCCTCAGTACAGGCCAAGCCCATCCTTCTCTCCGCCCCCTGACCCCGCTGACCGGACCCAGAACTCAGGTCTCCATAAGAGGCAGCCTCTTCCTAGGAATCGCTGCCTGTTCGTCACTTGTAGCTCCCCGTGACTCTGGCTCCCTGTCTGCCTGTCGTTCCCGTGCTCCTAGCTTTACCTGGTCCTTGTGTTTCCCCAGTTCCCACCATCTTGTGTCCACTTCCAGCCTGTTCCTCTGTCTGATCCGTGTCTCACCGTTCCTGCCGGTACCCGCCAGCCTCCGTTCCTGAGTTCCAGTTCTACCGGCTCCGGTCCAGCGCCTTCATCTGCCTGCCAGTTCTCTTGTCGTGCCTCCGGCCCTCTCAGGTACCAGCTGCCGTGGTGAGTAGTTTCCCCTGGGCCTGTCCCTAACGCTCCCTGTATAGGGGGTGGTCCACCTGGCCCGCTCGCCAGGGGAGATTCGCTTGCCACGGTCCAGTGGGTTCACCCTTGGGATCCCTTACAGTTTCGCTAAAAAATTTTCCTGCATTTTTCACCATCCATCTTCCCCTCGACTCAAACCATTTTCCCTGTCTTTGCTGCCGAAAAGCATCCCCACAGGATAATGCTACAACCACCACCATGTTTCACTGTGGGGATGGTGTTCTTAGGGTGATGTGCTATGTTGGTTTTGAGCCAGACATAGAGTTTACCTTGGTGGCCGAAAAGTTCAATTTTTGTCTCATCTGATCACAGGCACCTTCCTCCATACATTTCCGGAGTCTCCCACATGTCTTTTGGCAAACTGAAAACGAGCCTTATAATTTTTGTGTGTAAGCGAAGGCTTTTTTCTGCCCAATCTTTCATAAAGGCTACTTCTATGGAGTGAACGGTTTATTGTAGTTGTATGGACCGATTCTCCAGTCTCTGCTTTGGAACTCTGCAGCTCCCTCAGGGTTACCTTTGGTCTCTGTGCTGCCTCTCTGATTAATGCCCTTTTTGCCTGGGCTGAGAATTTTAGTGGTCGGTCCTCTCTTGGCAGGTTTGATGTGGTACCATGTTCTTTCCATTTGATGATAATGGATTTAATGGTTCTCCAGGGGATCATCAGCGATTGGGATTTTTTTTTATAACCTAACCCTGACTTGTACTTCTGAACAACTTTGTCCCTGACTTGTTTGAAGATGTCCTTGGTCTTCATGGTGTTGTTTGGTTAGTGGTGCTTCTTGCTTAATGGTGTTGCAGCCTCTGTGGCCTTTCAGAAAAGGTAAAGTGTATATACTGACAGACCATGTGACACTTAAATTGCTCACAGGTGAGCTTCCTTTTACTAAGCATGTGACTTATGGAGGGAATTGCTGCACCACAAATTTTTAGGGGCTTCATCGCAAAAGATGCACATGCCAGTTTTTAGTTATTTTTAGTTATTTGATCCCATAAATTTAATTTATGCCTATATTTTTCTCACTTCACTAACTTAAACTGTTTAGTGCTGATGCATCACATACACACAAATCGGATAACAAAACTATTTAAATACAGATTGTAATGTAGCAAAATAGATAAAAGTGAATACTTTTGCAAGTCACTGTACCTTGACACAGCTGCTGAGTACAGTACTTAGCTACAACAGTGATGTGTGTCTGTCCATGTGATGTCACCACTGCAGCCAAAACACCAAGACCAACAGCCATGGAGTTCCAGCGTTGGAGCCGTAAAGGGAGAGTACCTGCTCTGTTTGTTATTTTAGATATTTAAGAACATTTGGGATCTACCTTCATCAAAGTGGACAGCCCCTTTAAAGCTCCTTCCAGCTCTTCTTTACATGAGATTGAGCACTGCTCTTTTTGTTGTGGATCTTTAGAATGTCCCCGCGTAAACCAGGATGTGATTCCTTTAAGAATGATAGATCCATGGTAGTGTCTGTTAAGTCGAGGTAGTTATGTCTGTTATGTCGAGGACACTTTTTGTTCACACAAGATGTTGTTGGAGAAGCTGTTTCTGATTCCAACCCTGAGGTTGACTCCTGTGAGCCAAGCTTGGAGTGGGCTGCATGAGTGTTCAACAGAAAGCAGGGTGATCAGGTTTGTGGGACGTGAGGTAATCACTAGAGGTTGGGTTATATAGAAGACAGAAGAAACAAAAAAGTAAGGTTTTTTTTCTAGAAGTTGGGAATCTTGTTGCTGAAGTGCAGTTTTCAGCTGATCTATATGTGTTCCATATGACCTACCATGATCTTTTATTGCTTGTGTACAAGGAAAGCACTCCAGTCCATCAATTTATTATATAGTATTATTCAGAAATATTGCTGGTAGACAACTATCTCATTGCCAGTGATAATTTGATTAAAACTGGTGGCACATTAGCTGTATATGGTGTGGCTCACATGAGGTAAATTCTGTGGCCATAATAGGGGGACATACTCTGTCTGAGATAAAATGAGGCACACTGTATGGGGTTTTACTTTGACTTGTACAGAATGAAGGGGCCATATCTGACATATCTTTAAACCAGTAAGCCTTGAACTTCAGCTATGGGTCAACGTTGAGGTGAAGAACTTTTGTAGGTATTTTCACTTATTTTGATGAAACCTTGTGATTTCCTGAATAATTAAAGTTTTATTTAAGACATAGTTCTTCTTTAATATAGTTGTCCTTCAAACATTTATTGAAGATCTGTGCAGTATGTCATCTTACAAGCAGTTGATATTTTTAACATTCTTGGTGACATGTCATAAGGAAATGTCTTGTTTACTGATTAGTGTCTGAGGTTTAGTGGTTACTGGAATACCAGTATACAGAAAGGAAATGGAAAGTCTAAGAGGAAAAAATATTTCAGTGTATCATCGAGTGGCACTTGGAGCTTCATTGTTGGACATATAATTGGGTTATTTCTGAAAGTGGGGGAAAGGGCAAGAGATGTTATATTTGTACATCTAGTAAAAACTTTTAGTACTAACAAAATCTGTTGTGGGATATAGTTTCTTGTTTTTAGTCTTGTCGAGAGCTCAAAAAAGTAAAATGTACAAGCTTCAATAGGATCTAGCATTTGTTCTAAAGTACATTTGCAGGTACAATAACCATATGTCAGATACACTAATGAATAGGCTTTGGGGTTATTTGTTTTCAAAGCATTTTGTACTTATTTTTTGTAATAACCTGCTCTTGAAAAAATAAAGAATATTTTATATTCACTATAAAAAAATAAAAAAATATATTTTATGTCTTATAGTCCAAATGGAAGACATCTGGTTCTACCGGAGGCAGTACATATATGAGCAGTTCGCCCAACCACCCTGCTCTCGCTTCCTGTCTCTCCCTCTCTTCTGCCTTACTGGTACTCTGGTGGCTCTAGCTTCATACATCACTGTATAATACAAAATCTTTAGGGCAGAACACATACTATGATAGGTGGCCCAAGGCCTAAATAATTGGACAACCAAGAGTAATAGCCATGGAAATTACTCCTATCAATATGTATACATGCAAGAAATTAAAGTAAAATAATCCACCAAAAAGAAAATAAAAAATCACAGCCCCCTGACGAAGCCCACGCAAAACGCGCGTCGGGGTTGCACGTGCAACTTGCAGGACAGCCATGGGTAAGAGCATTTACTTTTTGTGATCCCTGTGTTGCCGTGATCAGCATTAGCATGTTTGTAGACTGTGATGATAGATTGTATATCTTATTATTTTTGCACAATTGTTGACACGGCTCCACAGGTCTCACTGATCATGTTTTTGGACTAGACTTGAAGCACTGTCACTTTATTTAAATCTATATGCCTCACCACCAGTCTCTAGTGTGCTGTATTTGTGTGTTTGCATGTGATTTTTGCTGCACCTGATTCTTTGTCTTTAACTCCGTCAATGATATGACTTTTTTAATGTTGTCTTTTTTTGGTGCCTTCTATATGTTAGTCTAATAAAATCACTTTGTTTTTATTTTCTTTTTGGTGTATTATTTTACTTCACTTCATACATCACTGACCTGGTTGTCCTTGGCTCTATGTTTAACCTCACACATGCCTGTTCTGCATAGAGCTCCTGCTCTGCAGCTTGCAAACAAAACGCTGACACTTCCAAACCAACACTAAGAGTTTAAATGGGAATTGTGAACATAGCGCCATTCCCAAAACCCATAGTGGAGGGAGACATTCGCCCCACTAGCATACCTGCAAAATCTCTCCAAAAATAAAAGCCTAAGTCGGGTTTTCTTACAAACTGACGTGGTCAAATAGTTTGTCCAAATCCAAACTTTCTTTTATTCTGCATTGTTAACACAGGCGTTGCTGTAATCACAATGTGCTCCAGAAGGTTTGATATGTCTCTATGTCATCCTAAGGGATACATATCGGTTCTCGTATATTGTTCCCCTCACTGTCTCACAGTGTTCACAGGCTGCCATCTTTTTAAAACATAGACATATTGTCTCAATATCCTGACATAGGTCACCATAATAGAAATCCATCAAACCAAAATTTCATTTAAGAACAGCCTTGTATATAAGTACCAAGGACTTCCTGATGTTTACTCTTTCTCCCTAAGTATCTACGCTTCCAGCATCCGAATGGTGGCTGCTCGCTGGTGGAGCGAGTTAAAAAAAAGGATGACTTTACATTAGGAAAGAACCAGAGAACTCAGGACAAAAAAATGAATCAGCTCCAATAATATGGTAAGGAAGAAGAAAGGTTCACATCGGAGGTCAGGCAGAGATATGAAGCAGAGAGAGTTCACAAATCTCGAAGGGCATCCAAGGGTTAAACAGTAGTAAAGCAAAAGCCAGCTCAGATACAAAGGTCAAAACAATAATAAGCACATCAGGGATATGTGCATACATTCAGTATTTGTGTTTGGAGGTGGCGGGGACACTCACATGTCTTCTCTCTCCTGAACACTGCACACGTATGTCACGTGCGGCACTCTCACAGTTATTCATATTTACTAATGTTAATCTCATGTTAATGTATTATCTATGTACTGTAATGTTTAATACTGTAATATAAACTGTCTTCTTTAGCTTAGGGACAGAATGCTAAGGGTTAAACAGTTGGGAGGAGTTAAAAGGGGGACAGTGAAAAGCCTCAGGGACTTAGGGAAAGGACTTCCTGCTCTTAGAGCAGGGCTCGGGCAGGCTTGTCCAGGGCAGGACATGCACCATAGCAAGAACAGAGCATTACCCGGTCATGGGGATAAAGGCTGCTCCAGGCTGATGGGCAGGGTGGACGGACACTGGCTCTGCGGGAACGTCCCTAGGAGAAATACAGGGTTTGGGACCAGGATAAGAGCTTGTGGTGTTTCCTGAGATCTCGTCAAAGCAACCGAAGTGAACATGTGATGGAGGTAACTGACTGTACTGCAGGTCTGGGACTTCTCTTGTCTTTTCTATGTACAAAGTGCCAGGGTGCTTACTGACTGTTGCTTAAGGGACTCGCCCATGACTACCACTCTGTGCCACCTTGTTACATCTGCACCAGAAAAAAATGCTGCAAATCTGCTTAAAATACTGATGTGTTGGCAGGAAAAAAATGAAACGTAAAATACATGTGTTTTTCATTTGTTTTTATGCGTTTTTTTGCATGAATATGTTATTCATTTTTCACATTTATTAGTATGAGTGAAATCTGCAGTAAAAACACTGAAGGAATTGCCTTTATGCAGACTTAAATTTGTTGCAAATCTGGAAAGGAAAAATAAGCAATGTGTGCATGAGACTTCAGAAATTTCTTTCACTTTCCTGGTACTAGAAAATCCTTCAGGTTTTTGGACAAATCTGTGCATAAAAAATGCAGAAAGACCTCAAAGTGTGCGCAGACTCGCCAGCAGAACCATGATTAGTATTTGTTATCTAAGACATAACTGGGTCTGCTCAATTACCAGTGCAGTGACCAGCACAGATAGACCCACTGACCCTCAGCTGTCAGTGCAGCTTATAGGAACCTGCACTGTGAAATTGAAACAAGAAGTTTGTTGTTTGCTGAAGACCCTACCCACAGTCCCACCCTAAAGATGCGAAAGCTTAGGAAACCAAAACTTCTAATGATGAGAACACAACAACTCAGCTGTGGATATCTTCAATAAAGGTATCTATTAACTTAGACTAACATCCCCATTATGGCCATACTTTTCTTTTAACATGATTAATCCTGATGACAGGTCCTCATTAATTTATACAGCTTTCATGTTTCCTGCATTGAGCCTAAGGGGAGGAGATGCACTTTCATTTATGAGCATTATTTATATGGATTAGATAGATTAGACAGTAAGAGAGCAGCTTCTCTACAGTGTCCCTGTGGTATGTAATTAAATAGCCAGCACTAGAGTTGAGCGAAACGGGTCGAAAAAATTCAAAAGTCGCCGACTTTTGGCAAAGTCGGGTTTCATGAAACGAAACCCGACCCTAGGATGAGGTCGGCCACGAGGTCGGCGACTTACGCGCCAAAGTCGCGTTTCAAAAGTTTGTTTTGCGCTCTTTTTCAGCCAATCAGGATCCACGGACACTGTGGGCAACGTGATGACATAGGCACGGGTCACCACCATCTTTCAGAAGGGCATGCAAGTGATTGGCTTGCTTTGGTGGGCGTCACAGGGGGTATAAAAGGGCGTGCACGCCGACCGCCATCTTACTTCTGCCGATCTCAGTATAGGAAGAGGTTGCTGCTGATTCTGTAGGGAGAGCGTTAGGCAGGGAAGAAGACCAAAATACTGCTTCTGCTGCTAGCGATTTGGCCTGCACAACACACCAGTCACTGTGTGTGCAGTGCAAGGGGAGGCTATATAGTGGTGTATCAGTGGTGTTGGTTGTTGGGCTGCCTTCTAAGGCTTCCTGACAGGCTGGCATTGCTGTTTACCCACTGCTCCGCAAACTGCTTTTTTAAAAGCAATCCAATCTCCCTTATCCTCTAGTCACTTTGGTCACAGCTGTGCCATCGAGCCTGTCACATAGCGCTCAGATATTCATTGGGCCTCAAACTGCTTTTTTAAAAGCAATCCCAATTTTTTTTTTTTGTCCTGCTGAGAAGAAAAAAAAACTGCTTCTGCTGCTGATAGCAATTTGGCCTGCACAACACACCAGTCACTGTGTGCAGTGCAAGGGGAGGCTATACAGTGGTGTATCAGTGGTGTTGGTTGTTGGGCTGCCTTTTAAGGCTTCCTGACAGGCTGGCATTGCTGTTTACCCACTGCTCCGCAAACTGCTTTTTTAAGAGCAATCCAATCTCCCTTATCCTCTAGTCACTTTGGTCACAGCTGTGCCATCGAGCCTGTCACATAGCGCTCAGATATTCATTGGGCCTCACACAATCCAAAAGTGTCCAGTGTCCAAAAGTGTGTGCAGAGATTCAAACTCTCACTTATCCTCTAGTCACTTAGGTCACAGCTGTGCCATCGAGCTTGTCACATAGCGCTCAGATATTCATTGGGCCTCACACAATCCAAAAGTGTCCAGTGTCCAAAAGTGTGTGCAGAGATTCAAAATCTCACTTATTCTCTAGTCACTTAGGTCACAGCTGTGCCATCGAGCTTGTCACATAGCGCTCAGATATTCATTGGGCCTCACACAATCCAAAAGTGTCCAGTGTCCAAAAGTGTGTGCAGAGATTCAAACTCTCACTTATCCTCTAGTCACTTAGGTCACAGCTGTGCCATCGAGCTTGTCACATAGCGCTCAGATATTCATTGGGCCTCACACAATCCAAAAGTGTCCAGTGTCCAAAAGTGTGTGCAGAGATTCAAACTCTCACTTATCCTCTAGTCACTTAGGTCACAGCTGTGCCATCGAGCCTGTCACATAGCGCTCAGATATCAGTGGGCCTCACACAATCCAAAAGTGTCCAGTGTCCAAAAGTGTGTGCAGAAATTCAAAATCTCCCCTGTCCTATAGACACATTGTTTTACATACTATATAGTTTGTTGGATTTTGTCTACATTTCTACCAAAAATGAGGAAGGCTGGTGGAAGAGGCCGTGGAATTGGGCGGGGGTTGGCAGCTGGTAATGATGGTGTTAGTGGTGGATCTGATGGTAGTGGCAAGAGCAAAATAGGACCGAATGCAGGAGGTGTTGAGCCTGCGTCATCGTCTGGCTACATAAGGCCTCGAACGCTTAGTTTTCTAGGAGTTGGCAAACCGCTTTTAAAGCCAGAGCATCAGGAAAAAGTTTTGTCTTACATTGCTGACTCAGCCTCCAGCTCTATCGCCTCCTCTTCTTCAGTTGTAAAAAGTAAAAGCACTGAGTCGTCATTGGAGGCTCATGTTCATGAACCACACCTTTCCTTGTGTCCTTCACCCCAACCAAGATTGAAGGATGACGCAGGCCATACTACTGATTACTCCATGGAGCTGTTTTCACATACCATGCCTGGATTATCAAGTGAAATGGTGAATTACCCAGGCCAAGATGAATCTGACATGGAGTGCACTGATGCACAGCCGCTGATGGATGATTCTGCTGGTTCATTCACTCAGAGCACTACATTGTCCTCGCAGTGTACAGAGCCAGATTCTGACCCTGATGAGACTCAGGTGCCCCTTCCCGCACACTATACCACCATACACGGTGACACAAAGGAAGGTGCACATGACATAGAAGAGGAGGTGATGGATGACCCAGTTGTTGACCCAGATTGGCATCCATTGGGGGAAGAGGGTGCTGCTTCCAATAGCTCAGATGAGGAGCATCCACAGCAGACATCGACATCGCAACAGCTGTTATCTGGCAGGCCCGGAGCACTCCAAAGACAGGTTCCAAACATCAAAAGAGTTGCTGGACAGCTTGTCCAGAGGGTCAAAAGATCACAGCGTGCTAGGACGCAAAATGTCTGCCAAAGTAGGAAGAGTGCAGTGTGGCACTTTTTTGAACAAAATCCTCATGATCAGGCCAAGGTTATCTGTAAGAAGTGCGCAAAGACCTTTAGCCGAGGGAAAAATCTGAAAAATTTGAATACCAGTTGCATGCTTAGACATTTAACCAGCATGCACTTGCAAGCGTGGACACAACACCAAACCTCAAGTGCCACATGTGCAACTGATCACAACGAAGGTAGTCAGCAACGCTACATTGTTTCCCCCACTGTAAGCCCACCGGTTAGCACAGCCGAGGTGCTGGCCGAGTACTTGAAGCGACAAACTGAGTCATGGCTGGGCAGTGTACATCTTGAGGCAGGCAAGGTAGTTAGTGATAACGGCCGTAATTTTGTGGCAGCCATAGCCCTTTCAAAACTCAGCCACATACCTTGCTTGGCTCACACCTTGAACCTGGTGGTGCAGTGCTTCCTCAAAAATTATCCGGAGTTAACAGCCCTGCTCCAGAAGGTGCGAAGACTGTGCGCGCACATCCGCCGGTCGCCTGTACACTCCGTTCGTATGCAGAAGCTGCAGCGATTGCTCCACCTTCCCAACCACCGCCTCATTATCGACATTGCAACAAGGTGGAACTCCACCCTGCACATGGTGGAGCGGCTGTGCGAGCAGAGGCAGGCCATAATGCATTTGTGGGAGGATACACGGCCAGGCACTTTGAGAGCAGACATGGAGTTGACAGGTGTGCAGTGGTCGAAGCTGAAAGACCTTTGTAAAGTCCTTCAGTGTTTTGAGGAATGCACACGGCTGGTAAGCGCAGACGACGCTATCCTAAGCATGAGCATCCCACTTATGCGTCTGCTCATGCAAACTTTGACGCACCTTAAGGAGCAGGCGTCTGCAGCCAATGTTGATGAGGAGGAAGAGGAGGAGGGAATCCTTGATGACATTCAGCCATTGTCTGCTCAGGGACCTCTCCTGGACGAGGTGGAGGAAGAAGAGGAGGAGGAGGAGGATGATGGGGATGATTACTTAGGGGAGGAGGATGCATCTCGTGGGGCAAGTGAAAATGTTGGCGTGGCAAGGTCTGGTACAGGGTTTGTGCGTGACTGGAGGGATGTGGATTTGCCAGAAAGTGCTCCTCCACCCAGCACTCGCAGTGCATCATTGACACCGGGAACATTGGCCCACATGTCAGATTATGCCTTGCAGATCCTAAAAAGGGACCCCCGCATTGCCAAAATGATGAGCGATGACGACTACTGGTTGGCCAGCATCCTGGATCCACGCTATAAAGGCAAATTACAAAACATCATGCCACAGGAGAACCTTGACCTAATATTGGCTAATAAACAAGCAACTCTGGTAAATCGGTTGCTTGAGGCATTCCCAGCACACAGCAGCGGTGATGGTTCTCACACGAGCCGTACGGGCCGGGGGCAGCTTGGCAGAGGTGTTCGTGGTGCACACAGCAGAAGTGGCGTTGGAGACAGGGGTTTCATGACAATGTTGTGGACTGATTTTTCAAATACCGCTCACACAACTGGTAATACTGCATCGATGGAAAGTGACAGGAGACAGCAGTTGTCAACTATGGTAACAAACTACTTTTCCTCCCATATCGATGTTCTCCCACACAGGTCATTCCCCTTTGACTATTGGGCCGCTAAACTGGACACCTGGCCTGAATTGGCACAATATGCCTTACAGGAGCTCGCTTGCCCAGCTGCAAGTGTGCTATCGGAAAGAGTCTTCAGTGCAGCTGGATCAATCCTGACAGAAAAAAGGACCCGTCTGTCAACCCAAAATGTGGATGATCTAACCTTCATTAAAATGAACCACGCATGGGTTTCCAAGGATTTTGTCCCACCTTCCCCTGATGACACATAGGGTGACAGAAAAATGGCTTGCTTTGGTCCACCTCTTCCTGGTACTTCACCTATTTCGCCTTTTGCATCAGCTGAATGTCCAACATCAACATATGCCACTTTCTAAAACTCCCTAACTGTGCTGCCTCCCCCCCCATGGCCGGGGTCACCACCTACCGCACGACACCGTGCGAGTGCCGTTGCCCTGGACAGGTGGGTAGGCCGACTCTTGGGCGCGGGCACTGGCACAGGGTCCCTCATAGTGCAATCAAGTGTCTCTGACGGTGGTGGTGCACACCCGCCGTCAGACACACCGCTGTACTATGAGGGGCCCAGTGCCAGTACCGACGCCCACGAGTGGGCCCCCCTTGCTTGGGCAGGGCCCCAGCATTTGCAATCTTTACCTCTCCCTGCTCCTCCGCTGTGTAATCTGGGCCGTCAAATCCATACTGTGCCTGACACCGTCTGAGCCTGCCTCCTGAGACATATATTTTGAATGTGTACGCTATCCATACATGTTATCCAGGGATACGGTACCCTTTCTAACCTTTGTGCAATCACGTGCAATCCATACTGGGCCTAACACCGTCTGAGCCTGCCTCATGCTGTATAGACATATATTTTGAATGTGTACGCTATCCATACATGTTATCCAGGGATACGGTACCCTTTCTAACCTTTGTGCAATCACGTGCAATCCATACTGGGCCTAACACCGTCTGAGCCTGCCTCATGCTGTATAGACATATATTTTGAATGTGTACGCTATCCATACATGTTATCCGGGGATACGGTACCCTTTCTAACCTTTGTGCAATCACGTGCAATCCATACTGGGCCTAACACCGTCTGAGCCTGCCTCATGCTGTATAGACATATATTTTGAATGTGTACACTATCCATACATGTTATCCAGGGATACGGTACCCTTTCTAACCTTTGTGCAATCACGTGCAATCCATACTGGGCCTAACACCGTCTGAGCCTGCCTCCTGAGACATATATTTTGAATGTGTACGCTATCCATACATGTTATCCAGGGATACGGTACCCTTTCTAACCTTTGTGCAATCACGTGCAATCCATACTGGGCCTAACACCGTCTGAGCCTGCCTCATGCTGTATAGACATATATTTTGAATGTGTACGCTATCCATACATGTTATCCAGGGATACGGTACCCTTTCTAACCTTTGTGCAATCACGTGCAATCCATACTGGGCCTAACACCGTCTGAGCCTGCCTCATGCTGTATAGACATATATTTTGAATGTGTACGCTATCCATACATGTTATCCGGGGATACGGTACCCTTTCTAACCTTTGTGCAATCACGTGCAATCCATACTGGGCCTAACACTGTCTTAGCCTGCCTCATGCTGTATAGACATATATTTTGAATGTGTACGCTATCCATACATGTTATCCGGGGATACGGTACCCTTTCTAACCTTTGTGCAATCACGTGCAATCCATACTGGGCCTAACACCGTCTGAGCCTGCCTCATGCTGTATAGACATATATTTTGAATGTGTACGCTATCCATACATGTTATCCGGGGATACTGTACCCTTTCTCACCTTTGTGCAATCACGTGTAATCCATACTGGGCGTGAGAACGGCTGGCGAGCTGTTAAGCAAGCTACAGCACCTGTCCAGACAAGTACAGGGATTCCCTAGCGAGGAGACTTATTTGATTGTTTTCAATGTTGGGACAGCAATTTTTGGGGAGCACTATACTCTGGAGAATGATAGATGGGGCCCACCATACACTGGAACATTCCAAAGGTGGACATCAGACACTGGAGCAGCATTTACAGGGCCCATTATACACTAGAGCATTAGAAATGGGGCCCATTATGTTTGGAGCATTATTTGGGCCCATAAGACAGTGGAGCTTCATCCATGGGGACCAACATATACTGTAGCATTATGTGGAGCTCATCATATACTGTTTCAAACATTATATGGGACCAATGATTCTGTATGGAGAAATAGATGGGCCTCGTCATGAGATGTAAAAAGTGAGGTATTTTTCATTGTACTATACCGCTATTTCTCTGCCGTATCGGAGCATTATGAGTTGTGGTATGTGTTAAAGGGGCGCTCTTTCGCCCAGGGCACATGAAAACCTGGAGCCAGCCCTCCCCCCCCACAGTTTGTAGCCAAATAACCCCCATTTTTCAGTGCGTAACTTGTATTATGAAGTTAATTAAGGTTGACAAGCTTAAGAAAGAAGAATTGATGCTTTTGGCATTCAAATGGGCACTGTAGGTGTGTTTCCTGTCCTCCTCTCACTGCCGACTTTTATTCCACATTGACTTACATTGGGTTTCGTGTTTCGGGACGACCCCGACTTTTCCCTATAATCGGACGATCTTGCTCGACCCGACTTTTGGAAAAGTCGGGTTTCACGAAACGAAACGCGACCCTAAAAAACCAAAAGTCGCTCAACTCTAGCCAGCACAACTCTTACAACTTGATTATATTCTGTACTTTGTACATCACATTTATAATCATTCACTCATCTTTGATTTAGGATTTCGAATACCGAAGTTCAAAAAAGTGAAATGATCTAAATAGAGAAGACTTTTCAAACTTTTTTTAATATAAAACATAAATTATGTCAGAAATTTAATTTTTTAAATTCCAAATTCTTTTTATAAAAATAATAATACACTGCCCATTCCCGAAATCTACAATATAATCGTCTAATTCTGTCTGTTTGTCTGTCTGAAATCCCGCAGTCCAGAGAGAGAGAGAGAGAGAGAGAGAGAAAAAACCTGAACGATAAGAAGAAAGAGTTAGATTATACTCACCCCAGCATTCGGTCTGGTTCGATGGGTGTCGCCTCCCATCTTCATACGATGACGTCCTCCTCCTTGCTTCTCCCTCGGCTCCTGAGCACGTGTACTTTATCGGCCCTGTTGAGGGCAGATCAGAGTACTGCAGTGCGCAGGCGCAGGCCCTCTCTGACCTTTCCCGGAACCTGCACACTGCAGTACTTTAGTCTGCCCTCAACAGGGCAGATAAAGTATGCGTGCGCAGGAGCAGAGGGAGAAGCAAGGAGGAGGACATCATCGTATGAAGATAGGAGGTGCCGAAACGGACCGCGACACCCAGCGCACCCGCCCCCCGGTGAGAATAATCTAACGTTTTTTTTTCTTATTTTTCAGGTTTCATTGGGGGCTTATCTACAGCATTACAGAATGCTGTAGATAAGCCCCTGATGGCGGTGGCCCCAGCTTATGGGGCAAAAATGGGGTGATAGATTCCCTTTAAATAAACTACGTACATATTCTAGAATACCCGATGCGTTAGAATCGGGCCACCATCTAGTAACTAAAATAATTATCTATTCAAAAAATAATTGATATGATTAATGGAACTAACAATTCTGAGGTGGACTTGCTTATGAGAGTTAGGTCATTAACTATAACAAGCGGTCATTCTCCCCCAGATTTTCTGATATCAAAAACCATGGTTCCATCAAATATGACAAGTCATACAGGTCCTTCAAAGGAAAGCAGTATCACATCAAGACATTAGCACAACCATGTTTCACTGTTGAACTGTTGGTGATACCAAAAAACGAAATGTTAAACCACACCCTAAAAAGTGTCAAAGTCTTTAAGACAGATTTGTAAAGGTGCACGTCAAAACCAGGGAGTCCATCCTGGAGCAAGTTCCATAGCAATAGATAAAAAAGACAGCACCTCAGACAATGGTGAAAAAAAAGCCTTACATTTTATTCTGCCTCCTGTGGCAATGTTTCGGTCCACTTGAAAAAGGTCTTCGGACCGAAACGTCGCCAGAATAAGGCTGTTGTGAGTTCATTTTCCCCTTTGTCACTGAGGTCTGGTGAACTCCCTATTCTGGTAAAGGAAGGTAATGAGCCTGATTATCAGGCACCTGAGCCTAATGAGGATGACTGGCTGAGTGGAGTCACGGACTGGATATAAGGCTGCCGACGCCCTTCTGCCCTGCGGGTGATTTCTCTGTGGACTTCTAGGACACCAGTCTGATTCCTGCTCCTCTAAAGCTAAGTTTTCTGTTTTGCCTGTTAGCATTTGTGTTTTGTTTTTGTTTTCCTTGCTTTTCTGGATTCTGCCATTCCCTGCTGGGGTGAGCTGAATCTCCTTTTACCGGTTGCTCTGTCTTCAGAATATTCCTGAGTACTGACATAGCTTTTTTGAAGCCTAGCGTCTTCAGGGCCTTTTTCACTGTCAGTCTGTTAGCTCTTATTTTCATAGGGTTTTTCACGGATTGCAGACAGCAGCCTTCCTGTCCTTTCCTATCTAGTTAGCTTGGGCCCCGTCTTTGCTCAGTCTATCTTTCTGTCTGTGTTAGTGTTTTCATCTTGCTTCACCGTCATTATATGTTGGGGGCTGCCTATTGCTTTGGGGTCTGCTCTGGGGCAGTTTAGATTTCCCCTTTCTTTCTTTAGGCCTATTTAATTCTCCGGCTGTGATCGAGGGGTCTAGGGCATCGTAGGAACCCCCCACGGCTACTGTTAGTTGTTGTGGATAGGATCAGGGGTCTGCAATCCGATAGCTGCCAACCTCTCTGGTTTTCTGGACTTAGCTAGCATTTCTGTTTTTGCCTCCTACGGTGACTCAATCATAACAGAATCACCAGCTATACCGCAGATCCTAGGGTACTCAATAGCAGGAAAGAATTGTGTTTAAAAAAAAAAAGTGTGTATATTCTTTCCTCTATATCTCTGAGGCCGTAGGGGGAATTTTTTTTTCCTCTCAATGGAGATAAAGCAATTGTCTGATCGTGTGGAGCAGCTCGCTGCGGAAGTGCGGGGAATTTCCGCCTACCTTGCTCGTTCGCATGCTGTTGAACCAAAGATCCCTACACCTGATGTATTTTTTGGGGATCGATCTAAATTTTTGAGTTTCAAAAATAATTGTAAATTATTTTTTGCCTTGAAGCCTAACTCGTCAGGGCGCTCCGCGCAGTATCTTAAAATAGTCATCTAGTTGCTGGGTGGCGATCCCCAGGATTGGGCGTTTTCTTTGAAACCAGATGATCCTATTCTGACTAATGTGAATGCATTCTTTCAAGCTTTGGGGTTGTTGTATGATGAACCTAATGCTATTGATCAGGCTGAAAAGACCCTGTTGGCATTGAACCAGGGTCGAGATTCTGCAGAGTTGTACTGTCAAAAGTTCCGAAAGTGGGCGGTCCTTACTACCTGCAATGATAATGCCTTGGCTGCTCTCTTTCGGAAGGGTTTGTCAGAAGCCGTAAAAGATACTATAGTGGGATTTCCTGTTCCCTCTGGTCTGGACGATTCTATGTCATTAGCCATTCAGGTTGATCGGCGTTTATGTGATCGCAGGATTGCGCGAGAGGTGTTGCCACCGGTTGAACAGACGTCTGAACCTATGCAATGTGATAGAGTTTTGTCTAAGGCGCAACGTCAGGAGTTCAGAAGGCGTAATAAGCTGTGTTTTTTCTGTGGAGATGCCTCGCATATTATTTCTGTTTGTCCTAAACGAGAGAAACGCTTTGCACACACGTTTTCTGTTGGTGGTGTTCAACCTAAGTTTCTTCTGGCAATTACTCTGATCTGCTCCCTGTCCACATTTTCCGCCAAGGCTTTTGTGGATTCGGGAGCAGCGCTAAACCTAATGGACTTGGATTTTGCTAAACGTTGTGGATTTCTGATGACACCTCTGCAGACGCCTATCCCTTTGAGGGGGATTGATGCTACTCCTTTGGCTAAAAATAAACCTCAGTTTTGGACCCAGGTGGTCATGCGGGTCGCCCCAGACCATCATGAAAATTGCAGATTTTTGGTGTTGCATGGTCTGCATGATGCCGTTGTTCTGGGGTTTCCCTGGTTGCAAATTCATAATCCAGTTTTGGATTGGAAATCTGTGTCTGTGGTGAGTTGGGGTTGTCGGTGTGCCTTTAGTGAGGCTCCGGTTTTTTCCACCTCTCCTCAGTCGCATGATGTTCCTGACTATTTGGCGGACTTTTATGATGTATTTAGTGAGAATGAGTCTGCGTCCTTGCCTCCTCATAGGAGTTATGACTGTGCTATTGAACTAAGCCCGGGGTGTAAATTTCCCAAGGGTCGGCTTTTCAATTTATCTGTACCCGAGCACGAGGCTATGCGGTCCTATATTAAGGAGGCGTTGGAGAAGGGTCATATTAGACCATCCTCTTCACCCTTAGGTGCCGGTTTTTTTTTTTGTGGCCAAAAAGGATGGTTCTTTAAGGCCTTGTATTGATTATCGTGCCCTCAATAAAATTACTATTAAATATCAGTATCCGTTACCCCTGATTTCGGATCTATTCTCTAGAGTTAGAGGTGCTTGCTGGTTTACCAAGCTTGACCTCAGGGGGCGTATAATCTTATCCGCATTAAGCAGGGGGATGAATGGAAGACGGCGTTTAATACTCCGGAGGGACATTTTGAGTACCTGGTGATGCCTTTTGGGCTCACTAATGCCCCTTCTGTCTTCCAGTGCTTCATGAACGATATTTTCCGAGACTTTGTCGATAAATTTTTGATTATCTATCTGGATGATATTTTGATCTTCTCCAAGGATTGGGATTCTCATGTGGAACATATTCGGACTGTGTTCCGGATCTTGAGGGAGAATTCCATGTATGTCAAAGGATCGAAATGCCTTTTTGGAGTACAGAGGATTTCATTTTTGGGATTTATTTTGTCTCCGTCGACTATTGAAATGGACCCGGCCAAGGTACAGGCCATTTATGATTGGGTTCAGCCCACTTCTTTGAAGGCCCTCCAGAAGTTTTTGGGTTTTACTAATTTTTATCGGAAATTTATAGCAAAATTTTCTAGTATTGCCAAGCAATTGACTGATCTGACTAAGAGGGGTGCTGATGTGTTGAATTGGTCTCCGGAGGCTGTTGCTTCCTTTCAGGAGCTGAAGCGAAGATTTACCTCCGCCCCGGTTTTGCGGCAACCTGATGTCTCACTCCCGTTCCAGGTAGAGGTGGATGCTTCTGAGATTGGTGCAGGAGCTGTTTTGTCCCAAAAGGATCCTGTAACATCTAAAATGAATCCCTGTGCTTTCTTTTCCCGAAAGTTCTCTCCATCTGAACGTAACTATGATGTGGGGAATCGGGAACTGTTGGCCATGAAATGGGCATTTGAGGAGTGGAGACATTGGTTGGAGGGAGCTAAACATCAAGTTGTGGTCCTCACTGACCACAAGAATTTGATTCACCTAGAGTCGGCTAAACGCTTGTACCCTAGACAGGCTAGGTGGGCCTTGTTTTTTTACACGTTTTGATTTTGTGGTCTCTTTTCTTCCTGGAACTAAGAATGTCAAGGCAGATGCCCTCTCTAGGAGTTTCTTTGCTGACTCTCCTGTGGTGACCAAGCCTGCTACCATCTTAGGCGAAGGGGTAGTTCTTTCTGCCATCTCGCCCGATTTGAGACTTGCTCTGCAAGAGTTCCAGGAGGAAAAACCAGAGCATTGTCCCAGTGGAAAGTTGTATGTTCCTGACCAGTGGAAGAAGAGAGTAATGTCTGAAGTTCATTGCTCTGCATTGGCTGGTCATCCAGGTATTTTTGGTACTAGAGATCTGGTGAGTCGCTCTTTTTGGTGGCCCACCTTGTCTCATGATGTCAGGAATTTTGTGCAGTCCTGTGAGACTTGCTCCCGGTCTAAATCTTGTTCTCGCTCTAGTGGGTTGTTGATGCCTTTGCCGGTCCCCAGGAGGCCATGGACCCATATTTCAATGGATTTCATCTCTGATATGCCGGTCTCTCAAAGAATGACTGTTATTTGGGTGATTTGTGATAGGTTCTCTAAGATGGTTCATCTTGTACCACTCCCTAAGTTGCCATCTTCCTCTGAGTTGGTGTCCCTGTTTTTGCAACAGGTGGTTCGCTTACACGGGATTCCTGAGAACATTGTATCTGACAGAGGAGTTCAGTTTGTGTCTAGATTTTGGAGGACTTTCTGTTCCAAGCTGGGAATTCAGTTGTCCTTCTCCTCTGCTTTTCACCCTCAGACCAATGGGCAGACAGAGAGAACAAACCAGACCTTGGAGTCGTATTTGAGATGTTTTATTTCCGCTGATCAGGATGATTGGGTTTCATTTTTGCCCTTGGCCGAATTTGCTTTAAATAATAGAGCTAGTTCTGCCACTTTGATGTCACCTTTTTTTTTGTAACTTTGGGTTTCATCCTCGATTTTCTTCAGGGCAGGTGGAGCCTTCTGCCTGCCCAGGTGTTGACACTGTGGTGGAGAGAATGCACCAGATCTGGGACCAAGTGGTGGATAAGTTATCTCTCTCCCAGGAAAAGGCCCAGCGGTTTTCCAATCGACATAGGACCATTGGTCCCCAGTTTAAGATTGGTGATATGGTGTGGTTATCATCAAAAAATATTGCTATGAAGGTGGCTTCTCCTAAGTTTAAGCCTAGATTTATTGGACCTTACAAGATTTTGGAGATTATTAATCCGGTCTCTTTTCGTTTGGCTCTTCCTGTCACATTTAAAATCCATAATGTGTTCCATAAGTCCTTGTTGAAGAGGTTTGTTGAACCAGTTGTTCCTGGGGTGGCACCTCCAGACCCTGTATTGGTTGAAGGTAACATGGAATATGAGGTAGAGAAAATACTGGATTCCCGTCTGGCTAGACGGAGACTCCAGTATTTGGTTAAGTGGAAGGGTTATGGTCAGGAGGATAATTCCTGGGTCTCTGCCTCTGATATTCATGCTAAAGTATTGGTGCGTGCCTTTCATCGGGCTCACCCTGATCGCCCTGGTGGCGTGGTTGAGGGTTCGGTGACCCCTCCTCAAGGGGGAGGTACTGTTGTGAGTTCATTTTCCCCTTCATCACTGAGGTCTGGTGAACTCCCTATTCTGGTAAAGGAAGGTAATGAGCCTGATTATCAGGCACCTGAGCCTAATGAGGATGACTGGCTGAGTGGAGTCACGGACTGGATATAAGGCTGCCGACGCCCTTCTGCCCTGCGGGTGATTTCTCTGTGGACTTCTAGGACACCAGTCTGATTCCTGCTCCTCTAAAGCTAAGTTTTCTGTTTTGCCTGTTAGCATTTGTGTTTTGTTTTTGTTTTCCTTGCTTTTCTGGATTCTGCCATTCCCTGCTGGGGTGAGCTGAATCTCCTTTTGCCGGTTGCTCTGTCTTCAGAATATTCCTGAGTACTGACATAGCTTTTTTGAAGCCTAGCGTCTTCAGGGCCTTTTTCACTGTCAGTCTGTTGGCTCTTATTTTCATAGGGTTTTTCACGGATTGCAGACAGCAGCCTTCCTGTCCTTTCCTATCTAGTTAGCTTGGGCCCCGTCTTTGCTCAGTCTATCTTTCTGTCTGTGTTAGTGTTTTCATCTTGCTTCACCGTCATTATATGTTGGGGGCTGCCTATTGCTTTGGGGTCTGCTCTGGGGCAGTTTAGATTTCCCCTTTCTTTCTTTAGGCCTATTTAATTCTCCAGCTGTGATCGAGGGGTCTAGGGCATCGTAGGAACCCCCCACGGCTACTGTTAGTTGTTGTGGATAGGATCAGGGGTCTGCAATCCGATAGCTGCCAACCTCTCTGGTTTTCTGGACTTAGCTAGCATTTCTGTTTTTGCCTCCTACGGTGACTCAATCATAACAAAGGCAGAATAAGAGTTGAAAATTGTGTGAAATTTTCATATGTACAAGTTGGTCTCAGGGACAGTATAATTATTGATGTCCAACAATGAAGGCCTCAAGTAGCAAACCAAACAGAAATTAGATAGAAGTTTTTTTGTGCTGCTTTCATTGGTGTTTTTCACAGTTTTTTTGGTCAACACATTACAATCAGATATTATTTTAAAGTTGGCAGTGAAATAATGAAAAGTCCATATATGTACAAAGCATTGTAGCTCTGTATACTAGTATTTAGTCATGGGCGAACCCGATCAGTAAATTTCTGGATCCATACCCAACACCTAGTGTTCGTGCACAGACCCCCAAACATGGATCCAGAAATCCATGATACTGTTTGGTTTCAGCAGCCAGAAGAATGTTTATTGAAAGACTGCAGTGCAGCCAATTAACAAGCTTTTCCTGTGTGGGCACTTCTGGCCCCATAACAGCAATGTGAGGTAATGGCATAGCTGTGATTAGACAGCACACTATGTAATAAATAAATTTAAAAAAAGATGTGGAGTCTCATCTATTTTTGGTAACAAGCGCAGGTAAAGCCAAAATCTGCAGGCTTTATCTTGGCTGGTTATCAAAATAGTGTTTTTTAAATTATTTAATTAAATTATTTTTAAAAATGGAGTGGGATCCCCTTTTTTGATAACCAGCCAAGCTAAAGCAAACAGCTAGGGACTGATATTCTCAAGATGGGAAGGCTAATGCATATTTCTAAAAATAGCAGCACGTAGCTGCCTCAGAAAAGGCACATCCATTAGATTACTGGTGTCACAGCTCAGCAATGCAACCAAATGTAGCAGAGATAGTGATGTTCGTCGTGGGACATCATCATTATGGTTAACCCCTTTCAGACATCAGACGTAATAATCCATCCATGTGCCCTAGGCCTATTTGACCAGGGACGGATTATTACGTCTGAGCCATCGCCCACACAAATGGCAAGTGTGCAGGCGATCGCTGCCGGGTGTCAGCTAATTCTGACAGCTGCCACCCGGCACTAAGTGCCAGGAGTGGTATCAAAACTACTCCCGGCACTTTAACCACAGAAATTTCGATAAAATGAGATCGCTGAATTCTGGGAGCCAGCAGAGGGCTGACAGCCCCTGTGCTTTTGGATCGGAGACCCTGCGGTGTGACATGGGGTCCCAATGGTTGGCATAATGAACCGATGTCGTCATGTTGACATCCGGGTTACCAGACCTAGCAGACTTGCTGATCATGCCCGGTGCAGAGCTGACAGTTTCTACAGCATGAAGATGCTGCTGCATCCCTATGCTGTAGAAGCGATCAGTCTGCAAAAAATGATAGTCCCATAGTGGGACAAAGTAAAAAAGTTAGAAAAAAGAAAAAAAATTTAAATAATTGTAAAAATATAAAAAAACAAAAAAAATAATAAAAAATCAAAAGATATTGTATCTCTAAATAAATATTTGTATGAAAAAAACAAAAAAACCCATAAAAGTACACATAATTGGTATCACCGTGTCCGCAACGACCTGACCCATAAAACTGTTCCACTAGTTAACCCATTTAGTGAACACCACATAAATAAAAAACAAGGCAAAAAATAATGCTTTATCAACATACTGCTGAACAAAAAGTATAATAAAATGCAATCAAAAAGACGGATATAAATAAACATGGTACTGCTGAAAACATCATTTTGCCCCACAAAAAAACAAGCCATCATACAGCTCCATTAGTGCAAAAATTAAAAAAGTTATAGCTCTAAAAAATAAAGCGATGCAAAAATATTTATTTTTCCTATAAAATAGTTTTTATTGTATAAAAGCGCCAAAACATAAAAAAATATATAAATGAGGATTGCTGTAATTGTACTGATCTGAAAGATAAAACTGCCTTATCAATTTTACCACACACGGAATGGCATAACCCCCTCTGCCAAAAGAAATTCCTGAATTGCTGGTTTTTGTTCATTTTGCCTCACAAAAATCTAAATAGAAAGTGATCAAAAAATGTCATGTGCCCGAAAATGATACCAATAAAAACGTCCACTCGTCCCGCAAAAAACAAGACCTCACGTGACACTGTGGGCCAAAATATGGAAAAATTATAGCTCTCAAAATATGGTGATGCTAAAGCTATTTTTTTGCAATAAAAAGTGTCATTTAGTGTGTGACAGCAGCCAAGCATAAAAACCCAATGTAAATGTTATATCGCTGTAATTGCATTGACCCGAAGAATACAGTTGCCTAATCACTTATACCGCACGACGAACAGTGTAAAAAATAAATATTCTTCACATGCTGTTGATTTTTTCATTCTGCCTCCCAAAGATCACAGTAAGGCTCGGCGCACACTTATCATGTGCTATGCGTTGAGCTCTTACACCAGGGTTACCGTAAAAATCTCTGAAATACATGATTCAGATGGAAACTCTGGCGGAAGATTCCTTGTAATGAGGCAGATGGAGGCACTGTGGACGTCATCTGACCTGTGATCCGGCAGTGTCCGTGTTTTTAGAATTGTATAAAAGTGCACTTGTGAAAAGAAGGACACCGCCGAACAGAGTCCAAAGTAACTCTGCTGCCTCATTATAGTGAATGGCTCCCTCAGTGGTTTCATCTGAATCATGTCACTCAGAGATTTATATAAAAACCCCAAAATAGGGTGTCAGCATAGAGTAACCATTAAAAACTTCATCTCAATCCACAAAAAAAGCAAGCCCTCACTCAAGTCCGTCATGTGTTAACGGAAATATAGGGGGCTTCCACGTTACTAATAGTATAAAGGCTCTGGAAAAGTGAAAAGGCTCCTCACCCCTTAAAAGCAAAATCTGGGCTCCCAAATCCAAATTCCCCCCTCCCTTTTTAGCCCAACAGTGTACCTAAACCACATATTGCGTCCACATTTGGCATTTCTGAAGCTATGAAAGCCCACCTAACTTACGGGTGCATGCCTCCAGAAGCATGGGCTGGGCATAATGTACTGGTGACTGCAACGTACTGGATACTTTAATGTACAAGTTTGTAACCCAATAGAGGCATGTTTGCCCTTTCACACTGTAGACTTTTAAAGCACAAGAAAGGCATTTATTAGATGATAGGGCCCATCAGAGATGTGCCACCTTGTCCCGGTTGACGGGCTCACATGAATTGGCCAATTTATGCACTAAGAAGCTTTTACTGTTGTAAGTAATTTTTTACATTTTTTTTCTTACTACAGTTTACTCAGCAGATATGATTATGTGATCGCATATGTTAGGCGTCTGGATTTTTCCGCTGCACGGGATAGATCCCAAGCCTTGTCTGCCTCTGCGGTCTCCCATTCTGGTTCAGCTGCTGCGGGAGCTGCTCAGCATAGGCGTCGGTCCTAGCGTCTTGCTCAGGCCCATGCTACGTGCTTGGTTACTGCTGGCTCTCCAGTCAAGTCCTTAGTGACCAGTGATATCCTAGTGCAGCCTGACACTCTGGAGTTTAAGTCCTGAGATCACCGTACTGGGCATGTTCGTGATGTGGCATCTTCCTATTGGTGGTCAGACGTCTGCTGCTCTGGTGATGTGGCAGCTCCGGGTTGGCCCACGGGCTATGTCAGCATGAGTGAGTATTTGGGGTGGAGCTTTAGGTATAACAGGCTCCCAGCAACGCCCGCGGATGCACTAGTATCATATTGTGATGCTGTGTGTGAGTGGATACACTACCACTCTGTTGGCACGTGTGTGTCGCTCTATATCAGTGGCTATGTGTCTAGGCAGGCAGTGTAGGGAGGGAAACTCCCGCTTGGCTTAGCATCTGTTTTCATGTGTGCAGTTAGCACAACTGAGTTACAGAGCAAGTCCAACCACTAGCCTAGACTTCCCTAGGAGAGTGATAGGGTCCCACACCTAGCATCATAGTTGCTTTATTCCTGTGACGTTGCACTAAATGTTCTTTTGATTCAGTACTGCTCAGTGAAGTAACGGAGCTGGGTACTCAGTCTTGAGTTCCCACGGTGTGGCGTTTAACACAGTGTGTTCAAGCAATCGCTCGCTGTTTAGGTTCCGTCATTACTCTCCAGCAGCAGTTATACATCTCTGCATGGTGGACCCCGGGTTGCAATTGCACTTTATAATTTATTTTAACTTAGTTCAATCCGCCAACCCTAACAGCATATATATTGGCCTATACAGAGTGCTGCTGCGTTCCTCCTTTTTGCAAGTAACGTACTGGTTACTGCAGCATACTGGTCACTACAATGGCAGTTTACAATTTTTATATTCATTGCTGCTTGTTTCTGGAAAATACCCATGGTGTCAAAATCAGTACACCTGTAGATAAATTCCCCAAGGGGTAGAGTTTCCCAAATGTGGTCACTTGAGGGGGGATACTGCTCTTCTAGTATTTAGGGGCTCTGTATATGGAGTCAGCAAAATGTTCTAGGAAAATCTGCGCTACAGGAGGTAAAAAACGCTCCATTCCTCCCGAGTCTCTCCGTATGGCTAAGTAGTACTGTACAGCCACATATGGGGTATTGCCACGTTCAGTACAAACTGTGGGACAAATTTTGGTGTCTATTTTACCCACTTCTTGTGTGAAAATATAAAATTTGTGGCTAAAACAAAATTTTAGTGGTAAAAATGTAGTTTTTTCTTCACTGCCCAATGGTATTAAATTCTGTGACACATCCTTGGTGTCAATATGATCACTGCACCCCTAGATGAATTCATTGAGAGGTGTAGTTTGTAAAATTGTGTCACTTAGGCCGGTTTCACACTAGCGCATTTTCAGCGCGCGCACGGCCGGGGGTAGCTCCGCCCCCGAGCCGGCTCTCTGCCCGGCGTGCCCGCCCCTTGCCTGTAGCGCCGCCTCCTAGCGGACGGCGGCGCCTGCGATCGGCGCACCCTATCTTTAGCATAGGGTGCGCCGATCGTGCGCAGGTCGTGCGCTAGTTGCGCTTTGACCTGCGCTGCGCACTTTTGACGGTGCGCCGTGCGCGCCAAAATCGAACTTTTCGGATTTTGGCGCGCACGGCGCACCGTCAAAAGTGCGCAGCGCAGGTCAAAGCGCAACTAGCGCACGACCTGCGCACGATCGGCGCACCCTATGCTAAAAATAGGGTGCGCCGATCGCAGGCGCCGCCGTCCGCTAGGAGGCGGCGCTACAGGCAAGGGGCGGGCACGCCGGGCAGAGAGCCGGCTCGGGGGCGGAGCTACCCCCGGCCGTGCGCGCGCTGAAAATGCGCTAGTGTGAAACCGGCCTTATAGGGGATTCTGCTGTTTTGGCACCTCATGGGCTCTCACAGTGGGTCATGGCACCTGCAAACCAGAACAGTAAAATCTGGGGCTCCTTGCTTTCTGAGCTTTGCACTGTGCCTGAAAAATATTTCCCGATTACATGAAGGGTATTGGTGCACTCAGGAAAAAATGGACCTCAGTTTGTTGTAAAAAAAATTTCTATTAGCCCTTAGAAAAATTAAAAACTTAGGGCTAAAACAACATTTTAGTGGTATAAAATTTTGCTCAGTGGTATAAGATTTTGTGAGGCACATGTGTTAATTTTTAACAATATTTTAGTGTTAAAAATGTAATTTATTCTTTCTTCACTGATCAATTGTATAAAACTAAGTGAGGTACATGTGGTGTCAATATGATCACTGCACCCCTAGATTAATTCATTGGGGTGTGTAGTTTGTAAAATGAGTTCACATATAGGGAGTTACTGTTGTTCTGGCACCTCAGGGGCTCTGCAAATCTGACATGGCACCCTCAAACAATTCCAGCAAAATCTGAACTCCAATATGGCGCCTCTTCCCTTCTGAGCTTTGCACTGTGCCTCAAAAGTAGCATTCCCCCACATATTGGGTATGGGCGACTCAAAAGAAATTGCACAGCAAATTGTATGGTGCAATGTCTCCTGTTACCCTTATGAAAATGCAATATTTTGTGCTAAAAACATATTTGTGGGGAAAATTTGATTTTTTTTTAATTTTTACGGCTCAACTTCTTAAAATTCTGTGAAGCACCTGAGGGTTCAATGTGATCACCACACATCTAGATCAGTTCCCTGAGGGGGTCTAGTTTCCAAAATGGTGTCACTTGTGGGAGATATTCACTGTTTAGGCACACCAAAGGCTCTCTAAAAGCGTCATGGCGTCTGCCAATTGTTCCAGCAAATTTTGCATTCAAAAAGTCAAATGGCATTCCTTTCTTTCCGAGTTCTGCCGTGCACCCAAACAGTGGTTTTCTCCATTGTATGGGGTATCGGCGTACTCAGGAGAAATTGCACAACAAATCTTGGTGTTCATTTTTACTTGTTACCCTTGTGAAAATAAAAAACTTGGATCTGATGTAAATTTTTTGGGAAAAAAGTTAAATGTTCATTTTTTTTAAACACTCCAAAAATTTCTGTTAAGCACATAAACGGTTAATAAACTTTTTGAATGTGGTTTTGAGTACCTTGAGGAGTGCAGATTTTAGAATTGCATCACTTTTGGGTATCTTCTATCATATAGACCCCTCAAAGTGACTTCAAATATGATGTGGACACTAAAAAAATGGTGTAAACATGAGAAATTCGCTGGTCAACTTTCAACCATTATAACTTCCTAACAAAAAAAATTTGGTTCCAAAATTGTGGTGATGTAAAGTAGACATGTGGGATATATTACTTATTAACTATTTTGTGTGCCTTATTATTACTATCATTATTATTATTATTATTTATTTATATAGCACCATTGATTCCACGGTGCTGTACATGACTTATCTCTGTGATTTAAGGGCATGAAAATTCAAAGTTGGAAAATTGCAAAATGTTCTAAATTTTCACCAAATTTCTGTTTTTTTTCACAAATTAATGTAATTCATGTCAAACAAATTTTACCACTATTGTGAAGTACAATATGTCACGAAAAAAAACAGTCTCCGAATCACCGGGATCCATTGGAGCATTCCAGAGTTATTACCTCATAAAAGGGCAGTGGTCAGAATTGTAAATATTGGCCTGGTCATTAACATGCAAACCACTCTCAGGGGTAAAGGGGTTGAAGGACTTTTTCTGTGTTTTTTTACTTTTGACTATGAGGTTAAAAATGGGGTCGTCTTATAGTCACCTTTCCATTACTAACCTCTGTGCTTGATGTCAGTGGACATAAAACAGCTTACATCAACCCCAAAACCATTACCCAACTTGCTAACACACCAGGGCAAGTGGGAAGAGCTGAGGCTAAGCACCAGAATTGGTACATCTAATGGACACACCATTTTGGGGGCGAATGAGGGCTGATGTTTTTAGTCTGGGAAGGGGCCAGTATGCATGTCCCTTTCTCAGCCTCTCTATTTATATAAGACTAGATGGTGGCCTGATTCTAATGCATCAGGTATTCTAGAATATGTATGTAATCTGTCACCCCATTTTTGCCTCATAAGCTGGGGCCACCGCCATCAGAGGCTTATGTATAGCATTCTGTAATGCTGTAGATAAGCCCAAGATGAAACCTGAAAAAATAAGAAAAACACATTAGATTATACTCACCAGGGGGCGGGTGCAGTGGGTGTCGCGGACCGGTCCGGTGCCTCCCATCTTCATACGATGATGTCCTCCTCCGTACTTCTCCCTCGGCTCCTGAACACACGTACTTTATCTGCCCTGTTGAGGGCAGAGTAAAGTAGTGCAGTGTGCAGGCACCGGGAAGGGTCAGAGAGGTCCGGCGCCTGCGCACTGCAGTACTCTGCTCTGCCCTCAACAGGGCCGATAAAGTACTCATGCACAGGAGCCGAGGGAGAAGCAAGGAGGAGGACGTCATTGTATGAAGATGGAAGGTGCTGGACGGGACGGCGACACCCATCGGACTGGACCGAACGCCGGAGTGAATATAATCTAACTCTTTTTTCTTATCTTTCAGGTTTCATCGTGGAACAGTCAGGAGATCAGCAGCTAGCGCTGCAGATCTCCCGACGGTAGCGGTGGCGTGCGTAGTTCGAATTCCATGCCAATTCGTGGCCAGACTGCACCTGTCGCTGATTGGTCACGCCTGGCCGCGACCAATCAGCTACATGGGATTTCTGTTACAGACAGACAGAATTAGATGATTATATAGTAGATTGGTTTATTATTTTTGACAAATACTTTTAAGTTACACAGAGGATTATACTATTTAAAGAATTATGTTAAGCCGAGAAAATAATCACATACTCACATAGCACTCTCATGATAAAAGAAATACGATACAGATTCCACTGGTCCCACTTTTCCGGATGAGAATAGGACTGATTTTTTATAAGCTAGTGTTAGCGAACCTCAACAATTATTCTTATATTTAATTGAATAATGTTAAATTTGCACATATTAAATAAAAAGAAAAGCTTTACTTGGAATTGTATAGTGTTTCAAAATTTTTAGAATTTTCTCCCTAACACAATTGGGTAGATTTACAAAATAAAATCCATCAGAATTATGTCGTAAAGGTGTGAGGAACATTGTTCTTTTTTACAGTATTTACAATTTGCTTAATAGTTTTGTTTAAAAGTGTCAAGAGATAGAGGTGCAGCTAAGACAAGTTAATAAATGTACCAAGTTGGTTCAGAATGTGTATTTTTGTTATGCATATATTGGAATACAAATAACCCAGAGTGGAGAAGAGTGTCTAATATTCCTAGTCAATTATATCACATGTGTATATATATATATATATATATATATATATATATATATATATATATATATATATATATATAGTGGTGCATTGACCACTGTGTCCGATAGGGGGCGCTGTATGGATGTCCCAAGAGAGAGGATGAATGGCAGAATATGGAAGGACCGTTATGTATCTCAAGGTGGGTGGCCTTGAGATGGAGACTTATGTATATGTGTGTGGATCAGCAATGACATTGCTGAGGTGTTGCTTCAATGTGTCAGGGAGAAGTCTCCAGGTAGCTGGGGAGACGGGCTGACCCAGTTACCTATAAACCCACCCAGGGGGTGTGTTTAAAAAACACTGTTGTAAAGAGTGTGAGTGGTTGAAGGACCTGTGATGAGGTCATAGTCATGTGACCCGGTGGGCGTGGCTATGGACCATATAATGTGGCCAGGGTAGGTCACATGAGGTGAATGCTGGGACCTGTTCCAGTGTGGAAGGTCCCATCTGAGTGAGATGGGGCTGCCTTCTGACAGCAAGTGAACGCTGTGTTAATGACTGCACGTGCCTGGGAGTTCCCTGGAGGGACGTCTGCCGCATGATGGTGAAGGAACCATGAGTGACCCTGATGGGGGTGAGATAACACTGAGGCTGAAGAGCCTGTGTAATGGACATTTGCTTGACCTGTGTGATATAAGGATAACCAGAGTGAAGCTATAATGGACGCTATGCTGTTATATGGAGTTTATGTTGCTTCTGTGGGTTTATGCTTCTAAATAAACAGCACGAACTGTTATGATTTTATGGAAAACCTGTGCCGGATCTGCTTTTGTGGCTGCTGAGTGAGTATCCCCTAACTGAATGACAGCGCTACCTCTATATATATATATATATATATATATATATATATATATATATACAGTATATATATATATATATATTGTGAGAATCATGTGGGAATAGTGGATGAGGGCAGGTATATCTCACCCAGATTCCTTTCCTATGTGGCCTAGTCTGGTCAGTATCGCACCTGCTTGCTAATGAATAATGGGAGGTGGATATAAAAGGATGCCAGGTGGTTGTGTGAGTGTCTCAGCCTGGGAACACAGAGAGCCTGTCTGTGTGAGAGACACACGTGAGTGAGAGCAGTGCCCACTGCAACTGTGGTTTGGCTGGACGGGAGAAGCCCGCCAGTTGGTAGTTAGGTTGTACTTTGTTTAGTTAGTGCCGGACAGGCAAGGATTTGTTTTTTATTTCCTTTTGCATTGCTTTCACCATTAATAATCCTGACCCAGTGTCAGTTATACCCGAATCCCAGCTCTGCGCCTGAGTTTCATGCTGAACGCACGTGACCTTTGACCCCAGCAAAGGCGATCCCGGAGTGTTTTATCACATTGTGGTGGAGAACGTGGGCATCATGTTGCAAGCATGAGCATGGAGGACGTGGTGAAAGCGCTGGTACAGTCCACCGCCGTCCAGCAAGAAGCTAATCGGGTGATGATGGCCCAGCTGAAGGAGTTGGTGGACATGACAGCTACCGATCGTTCGCTTCTCCAGCAGGTGGCGCAGCGCCTGGCAAGCCTACATGAGGTTAACCTGGAAGCCGAGTCGAGAGTGATTCACGTGAGTCGGTACAGGCAGAAGATGACGACCGAAGATGACGTCGAGGCATACCTGACCACGTTTGAACGGATGGCGGTATGAGAAAAATGGCCGAAGGCACGATGGGCCGGCCTGATTGCCCCGTTTCTTTCCGGTGAGGCCCAAAAGGCTTATTATGACTTAGAACATGAAGCTGCGCAGGACTTTGACAAACTGAAAGCCGAGATCTTGGCCCGGCTGGGAGTGACGACCGCTGTCCGTGCACAGAGAGAGCATCAATGGACTTATCAGCCGGATAAACCACCGCGGTCACAGATGTTCGACCTGATCCACGTGACGAAGAAGTGGCTACAACCCGAGGTGCTGACAGCGCCAGAGATAATCCAGAGAGTCATCATGGACAAGTACCTGAGAGCTCTACCGCCAGCCCTGAGGAAGTGGGTAAGCCATGGAAATCCTACGACGGCAGATCAACTGGTGAACGTTACTCCGTGGCGGAAGGACTCCGAGACGACGTCACCCCACCTCGTTCTTCATCATCTCCACGTGGAACTGGTAAGACTGTTCCAGGGAGTAGGGGAGATGGAAAAATCCCTAAGACAGTGGGGGAGGAAAATGGGACTGCCCGCACTGCGAGGCCGAGAGTAACGAACTATGGTCTAAGCAAGGGGCCCGTTAGGTGTTTCCGCTGCCAAGAGATGGGACATATTGCTGCGAACTGTCCGGTCACTACTGAACCCATGCAGTGCGACGTCACAGACTCTAAAAACCGCATGTCTATGGTTGCACGGGTAGTGAGTGTGAATGCCGGTCAAAAGGATGCAGAAAAACACTTGTGTGATTTAACTGTTGATGGCAAAAATGTGGTGGCATTGTTAGACTCGGGAAGTGTGGTGACTCTGGTGAAGGCCAGTCTGGTGTCAGCCCCGACTGGACCATCAGACAAATTTTCTGTAACGTGTGTGCATGGAGACACCTGTTCGTACCTCACCACGGTCATATGCATTACTTCTTCCTATGGGTCTGTGCAACATAAAGTGGGACTCGTCCCGGCGTTATTGCATGATGTTATCCTGGGCCGGGATTTTCCCCACTTCTGGCAATTGTGGGAGAATCAGTTGATGCCCTTGGGTAATCGTGTACATGATTCTTCTCCCAGGGCGCGTGGGGGTCCCGAACCCCTGGAAGAGGTCACCCCGGAAGACTCGGGGGAAGAGTCTGCGGGAAATGACCTGCAGTTCCCGTTTTCAGTCATGGCGGGTGATACAGAGGAGACCGGGGAAGAGGAGGAGGCCGACAGCCGTCCACCTCCCCGTTTGCCGGATTTAGAAGTTCAGAAAGATGACTTCCAAAGCAAGCAAATAAAGGATCCTACCCTTTCTCAGGCTAGGACAAATGTAAAAGTGATAAACGGGGTACCTGTAGAACCTGGCTCTAGGCTGGCATATCCTTACATGGTTCTGGAGAATGATTTACTCTATCAGATAGAGAAAAAGGGGGAAGGTACGGTGCAACTATTAGTCGTACCAAAACTGTACCGGCGGCAGGTGCTGGACCTGGCCCACGGACATGTGATGGGAGGTCACCTGGGAGTCCAGAAAACCACCGAAAGGATAATGAAGGAGCTCTGCCGGTTGTTACAAATCGAACCGTTACGCACATCCGTGTATCACCCTCAAACAGACGGGTTGGTCGAATGGTTCAATAAAACTCTGAAGCAGATGCTGAGAAAGGTGATAGACGAGGATGGGAAGAACTGGGACTATTTACTTCCGTATTTGCTTTTTGCCATCAGGGAAGTACCCCAGTCTTCCACGGGATTCTCGCCTTTCGAGTTATTGTACGCCCGACGTCCTCGCGGACTGTTAGACGTTGCAAAAGAAAGCTGGGAGGGTCAGGTCACTCCGTTTAAAACGGTGATAGATCAAAGAACACATGATGCAGGCTCAAGGAGCCCAAAAAAGAATCTATGATAGGGGCGCCAAGATCCGTACGTTTGCTCCCGGAGATAGGGTGTTGATCCTGGTCCTCACGGTGGACAGTAAGTTCCTGGCAAAGTGGCAGGGCCCCTTTGAGATTAAGGAAAGAGTTGGTGAAGTAAACTACATAGTATACCAGGCAGGTAAGCGGAAACCTGAACAGATTTATCATGTAAATCTGATAAAACCCTGGAAAGATCGGTCTGCCTTGTCAGCGGAGCTGGCCCGTCCCGTCTGCTCGCATACCGTACCGGAGGTACGGGTTGCAGAGACTCTCGGAGCGGCAAAAGACTGAGGTCAGGCAGTTTCTACTTCACAACCAAAAGTTTTTCTCAGAAAAACCCGGGCAGACTACGCTAATGAAACATGACATCGTAACAGAACCTGGTGTCACAGTTCACGTAAAGCCCTACCGAATCCCGGAAGCGCGCCGTGAAGCCGTTTCCCGAGAAGTGAAGGCAATGTTAGAGTTAGGTGTCATTGAGGAATAGCTCAGTGCTTGGTCCAGTCCGATTGTGCTAATTCCTAAACCGGACGGCACCATCCGGTTCTGCAATGACTTCAGGAAACTGAATGCGGTCTCAAAATTTGATGCCTACCCTATGCCCCGGGTCGACGAGTTAATAGATCGGTTAGGAAAAGCCCGGTATATTACGACCCTAGACCTAACAAAGGGGTATTGGCAGATCCCTCTGGCGGAGGCTGCCAGAGAAAAGACGGCATTTGCTACCCCAGAAGGTCTATTTCAGTATGTGTATATGCCGTTTGGACTGCACGGAGCACCGGCGACCTTCCAGAGACTGATGGATCGAGTCCTGAGGCCACATAGGCAGTACGCTTTGGCCTATTTGGACGACATTGTCATTTACAGCTTGGACTGGGAGACTCATCTCCAGAAAGTACAAGCTGTGATTGACGACCTGTGGGAGGCAGGTCTAACCGCGAACCCCAAGAAATGTCACATCGGGCTAGAAGAAGCCCGGTATTTGGGGTATGTAATTGGGAGGGGTGTTGTTAAACCCCAGGTTGATAAGATTCAGGCGGTTCAGGACTGGCCACAACCTGTCAACAAGAAGCAGGTGCAAGCCTTCCTGGGGATCGCCGGCTATTATCGCCGGTTCATACCCAATTTTGCAGCCATCGCTACCCCCCTGACAGATCTTACAAAAGGGAAAGACTCCGTCATGATTAAATGGAGTTTAGCGGCTGAAGAAGCCTTCCATAGCCTAAAACGGGCACTTTGCTCTCAGCCCGTACTGGTGACTCCGGACTTCCGCAGCGAGTTTGTGGTACAAACGGATGCCTCTGATACCAGTATCGGGGCAGTACTCTCACAAGTGAGGGACAGAGTGGAACACCCAGTCCTCTATCTCAGCAGGAAGCTGAATAAACACGAGCAAAGGTATGCAGTTGTAGAAAAAGAGTGCCTCGCCATTAAGTGGGCTCTAGAGGCCCTCAAATATTACCTGGTGGGCCGAAAGTTCAGGCTGATCACGGACCATGCCCCTCTCAAGTGGATGCACTTGAACAAGGAACGGAATAGCCGGGTGACCCGGTGGTTCCTTGCCCTGCAGGCCTACACTTTTACGGTGGAGCACCGCCCAGGGGTACATATGGGAAATGCAGATGCCCTGTCCCGAGTGCACTGTTTGGTGGGTGTCATTGCTCGACCGGAGAGGTCTGAGAAGAGGGGGGGGATATGTGAGAATCATGTGGGAATAGTGGATGAGGGCAGGTATATCTCGCCCAGATTCCTTTCCTATGTGGCCTAGTCTGGTCAGTATCGCACCTGCTTGCTAATGAATAATGGGAGGTGGATATAAAAGGATGCCAGGTGGTTGTGTGAGTGTCTCAGCCTGGGAACACAGAGAGCCTGTCTGTGTGAGAGACACGTGAGTGAGAGCAGTGCCCACTGCAACTGTGGTTTGGCTGGACGGGAGAAGCCCGCCAGTTGGTAGTTAGGTTGTACTTTGTTTAGTTAGTGCCGGACAGGCAAGGATTTGTTTTATGTTTTATTTCCTTTTGCATTGCTTTCACCATTAATAAACCTGACCCAGTGTCAGTTATACCCGAATCCCAGCTCTGCGCCTGAGTTTCATGCTGAACGCACGTGACCTTTGACCCCAGCAAAGGCGATCCCAGAGTGTTTTATCACAATATATAAATTGAAAGGAGAAATACAGGGCGCATCCACTGTGTAAATCCGTATCAAAAAGCACAATAACAGAGAAAAAAGGAAGGTGCTCACCTATTGGGGTTGTGAGGAAGTCACAACACCCATAAACGCATGAGAAGCAGCAGCAAATCTGCACAGGGTCCTAGGAAAAATTTGCAAAAACGGCGTGAAAGTGCAATAAGGACTGCGCTTGCATCTGGTGGAGTACAAGGTTCTTTATTCAGCTAACGCGTTTCCTGAGCCTACTGGCTCACTTCATCAGGGCAGAACTGAAATTGCCCTGATGAAGTGAGCCAGTAGGCTCAGGAAACGCGTTGGCTGAATAAAGAACCTTGTACTCCACCAGAAGCAAGCGCAGTCCTTATTGCATTTTCACGCCGTTTTATCACAATATATACACACACTTTACTAAATTCATACCTCTTAAAACGCTAAAAAAATAATTAAATATAAAAGATATTACATTCCATCCATGTGAATGAAGGACAACGTTCGCACGGTTAGCACTGATAGTGGCTGCTGAGTTTAATCGATTGAAGAGTATGGTTTTGAAGCCTTTTCACTTTCAATTAATTTTTCGTCTGCATAATTTTATCTGGCAGGTTAATGCAGGTATATTTTTTCTAAGGGTTCTGCATTTGCGGCTTACTTCTGTGGAAAGTGCATGCAGAGTAATGGTGTCATGTTAAATTATCTAGATCAATGAATTAAAAGCTTTGAAAATGAGACCAGGGAAAACTTGTTTAACCCTGTTTACATTAGGGGAAAGACTAAGGTGCAACAGAAGTACTTAACCCCTTAACCCCCAAGGTTGGTTTGCACGTTCATGACCGGGCCAATTTTTACAATTCTGACTACTGTTCTTTTATGAGGTAATAACTCTGAAATGCTTCCATGGATCCCAGTGATTCTGACACTGTTTTCTCGTGACATATTGTACTTCATGATAGTGGTAAAATTTAATTCAAATAACTTGTGTTTATTTGTGAAAAAAGCGGAAATTTGGCAAAAATTTTGAAAATTTCACAATTTTCCAACTTTGAATTTTTATGCCCTTAAATTACAGAGATATGGCACACAAAAAACTTAATAAATAACATTTCACATATGTTTACTTTACATCAGCACAATTTTGGAACCAACATTTTTTTGTTAGGAAGTTATAAGGGTTAAAAGTTGACCAGCGATTTCTCATTTTTGCAACACCATTTTATTTTTACGGACCACATCACATTTGAAGTGACTTTGAGGGGTCTATATGATAGAAAATACCCAAAAGTCACACCATTCTAAAAACTGCACCCCTCAAGGTGCTCAAAACAACATTCAAGAAGCTTATTAACCCTTCAGGTGCTTCACAGGAATTTTTTGAATGATTAAAAAAAATGAACATTTAACTTTTTTCACAAAAAAATTACTTCAGGTCCAATTTTTTTTATTTTACCAAGGGTAACAGGAGAAATTGGTCTGCAAAAGTTATTGTACAATTTCTCGTCAGTACTCTGATACCTGATATGTGGGTGGGATCCACTGTTTCGGCGCAAGGCAGAGCTCAGAAGGGAAGGAGCGCCGTTTGATTTTTTCAATGCAAAATTGGCTGGAATTCAGATCGGATGCCATGTCACGTTTGGAGAGCCCCTGATGTGCCTAAAGAGTGGAAACCCCCCACAAGTAATCCCATTTTGGAAACTAGACCCCCCATGGAACTTATCTAGATGTGTGGTAAGAACTTTGAACCCCCAAGGGCTTCACAGAAGTTTATAACGTACAGCCGTACAATTAAAAAATCATATTTTTTCCACAAAAATGATCTTTTCACCCTCAATTTTTATTTTTCCAAGGGTAACAGGACCCCAAATTATTGTGCAATTTGTCCTGAGTACGCTGATACCCCATATGTCAGGGTAAACCACTATTTGGGCGCTTGGCAGAGCTCTGAAGGGAAGCAGCGCCATTTGACTTTTTGGGCTGGAATTGGGATTGGACGCCATGCCGCGTTTGGAAAGCCCCTGATGTGCCTAAACAGTGGAAACTCCCCACAGATGACACCATTTTAGAAACTAGACCCCCCAAGGAACTTATCTAGATGTGTGGTGAGCACTTTGAACCCCCAAGGGCTTCACAGAAGTTTATAATGCCCGGGCGTGAAAATAAAAAAATCATATTTTTTCCGCAAACATGATCTTTTAGTCCCCAATTTTTTTATTTTCCCAATGGTAACAGGAGAAATTGGATCCCAAAAGTTGTTGTCCAATTTGTCCTGAGTACGCTGATGCCCCATATGTGGGAGAAAACTACTGTGTGGGTACACGTCAGGGTTCGGAAGGGAAGTAGTGACATTTTGGAATGCAGACTTTGATGGAATGGTCTGCGGGTGTCATGTCGCGTTTGGAGAGCTTCTGATGTGCCTAAACTGTTGAAACTCCCCACAAGTGACCCCATTTTGGAAACTAGACCCCAATGGAACTTATCTAGTTGTGTGGTGAGCACTTTGTACCCCCAAGTGTTTCACAGAACTTTATAACGCCCGGGTGAAAATAAAAAAAGCATATTTTTTTCCACAAAAATGATATTTTTGCCCCCAATTTTTTATTTTCCTAAGGGTAACAGGAGAAATTGGACCCCAAAAGTTGTTTTGCAATTTCTCCTGACTAGCCTGATACCCCATATGTGGGGGTAAAACACTGTTTGGGCACATGGCAGAGCTTGGAAGGGAAGGAGCACCATTTGACTTTTTCCACGCAGAATTGGCTGGAATTCAGATCAGACACCATGTTGCATTTGGAGAGCACCTGATGTGCTCAAACAGTGGAAACCCCCCAATTCTAACTCCAGCCCTAACCCAATACACCCCTAATCCAAATCTCAGCCCTAACCCTAGCTCTAACCCTAGCCCTAGCTCTAACCCTAGCTCTAACCCTAGCCCTAACCCTAATGGGAAAATGGAAATTAATACATTTTTTTAATTTTATTATTTTTCCCTAACTAAGGGGGTGATAAAGGGGGGTTTGATTTGCTATTTATGGTCAGTTTTTATGTTTGGCAGCTGTCATACGCTAAAAGACGCTTTTTATTGTAAAAATAGTTTTTGCATCACCACATTTTGAGAGCTATAATTTTTCTGTATTTTGACCCACTGAGTCATGTGAGGTCTTATTTTTTGCAGGACGAGTTGACGTTTTTATTGGTACCATTTTCAGGCACGTGACATGTTTTGATCACTTTTTATTACGATTTTTGGGATGCAGAATGAACAAAAACCATCATTTCAAGAATTTCTTTTGGGGGGTGCGTTTACACCATTCCGCTTGCGGTAAAATTGATAAAGCAATTTTATTGTTCGGGTCAGTACAGTTACAGCGATACCTCATTTATGTCGTTTTTTTATGTTTTGGCGATTTTATGCAATGAAAACAATTTTATATAAAAAATAATTATTTTTGCACCGCTTTATTCTGCGAGCTCTAACTTTTTTATTTTTTTGCTGATGATGCTGTATCATGGCTCATTTTTTGCGGGACAAGATGACATTTTCATCCGTACCATGGTTATTTATATCCGTCTTTTTGATCGCACATTATTGCACTTTTTGTTCAGCGGTATGATAATAAAGCATTATTTTTTGCTTTGTTTTTTATTTTTATTTTTTAAGGTGTTCACTAAGGGGGTTAACTAAT